>NW_028277054.1:9285000-9920092 GCF_059951505.1 Python bivittatus | reverse complement strand
CTACATCAGTGTTTTTCAAACTTGGCAACTTTAAGGTGGGTGGACTTCAACTCCCAGAATTCCCCAGCCAGTGAGCCACATTATATTAGCCACACATGCAGCCACTTTGAATGATATGCAAGGTGCTTTTTCATTCTGCTTAAGAGATCATGTAGGCAGCATGACATCACCATGTCATAATGCAGCCAACACTCTTCGCTTAGGAGTGTCTAATCTTCAGTGTGGGTAACCATCTTGGATTATTATTATTTATTAAATTTGTCCCCCGCCCATCTCCCCCCAACGGGGGACTCTGGGTGGCTCACAGCACATTAAAACAATAAATAAATATTGTTTTGGATTGATTGCCTAAAACAGTCAACCAGGTTAAGTTGATGAATGGGATTAGTCTGGATTCACAGAGTTAAATAATTACCTACCCGTTATTCTAGCTGGGGAAAACAAGCAGCAAAACCCTGTTCTACTTACGTTCTGCTTATGGATTTCCCACAAGCATTTAATGGCCACAATGGAATGCAAATGTTGTATTAGGTAAGCCTTTGTCTGATCCCACTTGGCTTTTTGGGGAATTTTAATTTAAGTTCAACGTAGGCTTTCTAAAGTATACTTTTGTGTGTACTTCCTTCTAACATATGAATTCTGGCATGCTTAAAAAAAAAAAACTCCCTTACTCGCTTTAACACAAAGCTTGCAGGTCAATGGAATGTAAATTGCTTTGCAAATCTGCATATTAGTTTTGGAATTGCAAATTAGATGAATTCACTTCAATATGCAGATCAAGCAGAAGTCTTGAGCATTGGAGAAAAGGAGGCTGTTGCAGCCATGAAACTTGGAGATTATCAGAAAGGCCAGATCATTTGTATGCAAATGGACTACATAATTTTAGGAATCAGCTTCTGGTAGAATGATGCTAGTGCAAAACTTGCACGGGAGGAATTCTGTGTAATGCTCAGAAGATCAGGCTGCTCAGTTTTCTAAAAACAACACACTAAAGGGGCATCAGCTGAAACATTTTTAAGTTTGATACCCCTTTGGGCCATACTTAACAAACAATTAAAATAAGTCCTCAAATCATCCAATAGCTGCCACTAGAAAGAAACTCAGTACTCCGTTACAAAATCCCCTTTTCCAACTACCATGGAGAGCTCAAAATTTCCACCATGGGAAGAGGGGGAGCAAATATGCTTAGGAAACTACAGGCTACACACAGCATGGTTCTCTGCTGCCCTCTGCGGTCATATTATTGACTAGTTAGAGCTGCAGATCTGCTCCAACCAATTAGTCAATTTGATTCAAATTGTTGAATGTATTCAATTTGAATCAGCAATTGAATTTGAGAAATCAAACTTGATTGAGCATGCTTGCATGAAGGGTTCAGAGCAGAAAACCATGCCTTACTTCAGTTTTCTCTACAGAGGAAGGAGAGGCACAGTGTAAAGTGAAGGGAGGGTTCTAACAGTCAAGGTAAGAGAAGCTGCTAAGATAGTGCTGTATTGAAAACATTCACATTTTTGGACCATTCTTGCTGTAGAATCACTGAATCATAGAACTGTAGAGTTGGAAGGGGCCAAAAGGATCAACTACTCCAACCCTCTGCTATGTCCAGGAAAAACATCTAGGAGAAGTGGCTGTCCAGCCTCTTCTTGGAAACCTCCAAAGATGGAAGGTTTGGTTTCTTAACTTTGGTTAAGAAATAGCTTTGGATTGTTTTTTGGTGGAGTTCTCCTGCTAGTGGGTAGTGTTTTTGCATTTACTTTGCTACAAGGTGGCCCAGGCATGTATGTCTTTCATGGCACAACTATTTTACAAAAGAGCTCCATTAATGGACTTTTTCAGACTGCACAGTGTGGGCAGCCATGGAAGCTTTAGAGGATGGAAAGATTTGGATCACAAATAACCAGGAGCTGTTCTATCATCTCCAACCATAAAGTTAGCTCAAAACCACCACCAAAAGGAATTCTAAAGAAATTCTCAAGCATCCCAAGATTAGAAAAACAGAAGCCTGTTTTGTAGGTGAAGAACACTTTGGGGAAAACAGACTCTGGCACTGCACTAGAATAAAAAATTCTAGAATAATGTAGTTAGGAATAAGCACACTTTGAGAATACTTTGGTTAATTGTAACTTTCTTTAAAAGTTTCACCCTGATGAACCTCATGCAGTTGTGGATTGATGTTCCTCCCCTTCACTCCATATCCTTTTCTCTTTATATTGCCACTTAACTGCCCTACCCTTTAAAACTGTTAATCTTTCACTCGCACATGCTTATGCCAGGCAGTTGAAGAAGAACTCCAGCAAACACTTTATCTTAGTAAAGATTGAAGTGCCTTGAGATGAAGTCTGCAATTCTGGAATAGGATAAAATTTATGTATGCTAATAAAAGCTGAAGGTGAGGGCAGACATTGAGACTATATAAAATTTCACAACTGCTCAATACCTAGTTTTATATATACAGCAGAATCAAGGGCTGTAGCTGAGTGAAACAGAATTAGTTGAAAGATCTGGGGCATTGATAATACTGAGGTAACCCAAAGGTCTGATTCCTGTGCTTCTGACCTAGGAGTGGGCACCCTTACTCTTGGCTGTGGAAAGGGTGGGCTTCATATAACTAAGGCTACCATAGGTTGGTTGCAAAAATTGGTCTGACCTCCAGATGACAGAAAAAAGTACAGAAAATCCTAGTTTTTGCTGCTATCTAGCGGGTCATCCAGATTTTTATAGGCTAGATATTATTATCTCATGTTTCATATCTCATGTCTCACATCATATCTAGTCAAACCAGCTTGCTCATTTAACACCAAAGTGTCAACTTATTCATTCTATGGTTCATGATTGGTTGAATCATCCATGTGACTAATAGAAGAATTAATGCCTTATCTATTTTCATTCTCCATTCTTCATATTTATCTTCTGTGACATATTGCATCACCAGTCCTTACTGGTTAGACTGTGCTGTGAGGTCAGTCCACTTTCAATGACTACATTCACACAGTCTCCTTTTTTATATAATATTTTTTATTAAAGTTTAAAAATACGAACATAAAAAACTAATACAAACTAAGAAAAATATAGAAGAGTAAAAAGAAAAAAGAAAAAGAGTAGAGAAAAAAAAGAAAAAAATTAAAAATATAGTAAAAAAAGAAAAGAAAAGAGGTATATAAAGAAATGACTTTCCCCTTCATCAAGGTTAAAATATATATGTTGTTATTTCTGATAACTCCTATTGGATTTTTGCTGACCAGGACTGAATGACGAGGCTTTAAAGATTTGTTTGTAGATAAGAGATGAGATATGGGAAGAAGAGATATTTTGTTGTATTTTCAGAGAAAGCTATAAGTTACTGCATTAAAAGGAAAGGAAAGGAATATAAAGTTGGTTTATTTGATTGAGGTTAAAATATATATGTTGTTATTTCTGGTAACTCTTAATGGACTTTTTCTGAATAGGACTGAATGACAAAGCTTTAAGAATTTGTTTATAGATAAGAGATGAAATATGGGAAGAAGAGATCTTTTGTGGTAGTATCAGAGAAGGTGATAAAATACTGAAATTGTTTGTACTTGTCTTGATGAAGGGCGAAGTCATTTCTTTATATATCTCTTCTTTATATTCATACAGCCTGCTTAACCTGCTCACTAGATTAATACATTTTCTAGGTTTTCTGGAGGTCCTCTAGATTTTTGTAGCCCAGATCTGGTGTCTATTTTAGGTAGCCCTGAGCATAAAAAATTGATTTGATGAAAGAGAATTTGCTTTAGAAATTCTTTTTTTTTAAAGAGAATTTTGGAAAAATGATCCAGGGCCCAGGTCAAAGACCAAAGACGCTAGTCTTTGGTAGCAAAAAAATTCAAATTTTTGTTAAAGGCATAGGCGTTTGTGAGCTACAGCTGACTTCATCAGCTGCATGGAGTGGCCATGGAGCTGTAGTTCATGAAAGCTCACACCTTCTAATAAAATGTGTTAGTCAGAAAAGGCACTACCAGATTCTTCCTGATTTTTCTCAGGGCCGAGTGTGGAGTTTTGCATCTATCTGGTCCACATGTAAATGTTCTGTAATTCATTGTACAATTTGTTCTCTAGTGACTGCAGCCTTTCTGGCTTCTCCCATTCCATGCTGTCCTAAGGAGAGATATCATAAAGCAGTGGTACCTGATTCTGCAAAGTTCAAAAATGGCAAGGACTCTTAATTCTTTTATTTAAAAATTAAGTTAAATCAAACCATTATTTTTAGATCTGATTTTATCATTTTATAGGTTACTTGGACCTGGCAAAATTCCTCCCATCCCCAGATAAGCTGTAGTTTTTCTCCTCCTTCATCTGTACAAGCACCAAGGCTTTTTTCAGCATGGTTGTTGGGTGTACCATTGGAAGATCTGAAGGACCAGAATGGAGACAGATCATCCTGGAGAAAATCTATGTAGCTGCTAAGAGTTGACACCAACAGGATGGCACATAATCAATCACACCTCTCTCCTGATTAATAAAAAGCATTGCACTCCCCTTTTTTTCTTTTCCTTTTTTATGAACACAAGAGCAAATATAAGAGGAATGTCACCAGATTAGGTGAGTACAAAGCCTGGGGTTTCTGAGTGGGGAATTGTGGGGTTAAAAGGTCAAATGGATACCTTAAGCCATTGTCCATAATATATGAAATAATTGGGAAAAGCTGGCCAATGGAAAACGGGGGAAAAATTAGCCAACTCTAGTTAACTTTAGGTAAATTTTCAGGGCAATACATTTAGTGTACTTTATCGATCAGGCAATAAAACCTTTATCTGTTCCCCCCATCCCCCATACACACTTTTAGGAAACCCTCAGATGTCCTCAGTCACTTTAACAAGACGTCCAGCTTAACCATCCTGAATTTTCCACCTACTTATGCAAGATGGCCACGTGCACCATATGTAGCAGATTCCCATGATCATCTTTGCAGGGAGAGGACACATGACAACAATTCCAAAGCCTGCAAAGATGGCTTTCTCAGGTAGCACCATTTCAAACTAGAGGTAGAATTTGATATGTCAAAATGCTTCTCTGCAAAGAAATGCATAAGTATTGCATAAGACTTGCATGCAGAAAGCTAGCTTGTAAGGGAGGACCAGGATTAGCCTGGCTCTCTTCACAACAAGACATTTTCCTGTCTGTCTGGAGGTGTGTATGTTTTAATGGAGCAGCACCAAAACATACAACGCTTTCAGTCAAAGTGGAACAGCTTCAGTTATACTGAAATGCAGAACTAGCAGCCTTTTTCATTATGAGTTCACATTGCTTTTAACGTATTTTAGGTAGAAGTACAGGCACAATGGTAACATTCTGGTCCTCATCTAAGTATACTTTCAGTGTGTGCCATCCCTTATTACGTTATTGTAAATTGCCTAACTTTAACGACTTCCTCTATATTGTTTTACACTGCAATTGCTTTATTCTTTATAGATGTTAAAGCTCAGAGGGCGTTGGTACCTTGTGTTAAAGATATACCTGGAAAACATCCTGGTCCTCCAAAATATTATCAGGAGATGTATATTGACAAATGCAGCACAGGAAATGGAAGACCAGTATGTGCTTTGGCGTTCAGGTACATTCCTTGAATGCGTGTGCATTCGAGAAAAGATATATCCAACTGTTGGTATGAGTTCTAACTTCCTAGAGTTCCTGGAAAATCCTCTCTAATGTTATTTGAACAAAGCATTCTTAGAAAACACCAGAAAACATCTGTATAAGATTAGACCAAAAGGCTTAACTAGTTTAGAATCCTGTTAATCATCATGACAGCCCATTTTCTCTCCGAAAAGACAAGAAACAGAACTAAAGAAAACAGCTCTATACTCTTTCCCATGTTTGACAAACATGCAGGCTTCAGGTAGGAAAATGTGCAAGGTCAAAATGAATGGAGTAATGAAAGTAATGTTCTTGCCTGACTTGATTATGTCAGCTTGCTTGGGTTTTTCATGAATATTTGTCTCATTTCCTCCAGAGGGAAGAGAACAGTTTGGATGAGACTCAATTTTACACAGAATAACCAAGTTCAGAAAAACGATAATTCAGGAATGCACTCATCCCCCACGCACACATTCCTGGTATGAATTTCTGGAGCAGATTACATCTTGTTTTACAGTAGTTTAGGTTTTATTTTTTGTTTTTCATTATCCTTATAATACTGCCTGGACTCTCACACCAGGGTGTTGATGGGTGTCTGCAGCATTGTGCTGTTGCATCACAAGCTCCGCCTCATTTGGATGTTCATGCAACATCATCATGCATGAACGAAAGGGAGGGGGCTTCAGCTGCATAGGTGTGGCCACTTTCTTGACTCAATCTGACCTCCCTGTGGACATCCCTGATGCAGCTTCCCTTCTTCCCCTCCCTTGCTTTGCAATGGAACCACAATACATTGACTAAGCATGCACATGTGCACACGTGTGTGTGTGCACACACACACACACCACTCATTAAACAAAGTCAGTCCATCCCTGGTTTCTCTCTCTTCAACAATCCTAAGCACAGAAGATTGGCTGCAGTGGTTAGTATAGGGGACTGACAAATTCTTCAATTTAATGAAAGGGCTGTTGCTCCAAGCTGTCCAATGCGTAGGACTCTCATTGTTCTCCTGCAAGAAGTAGAAAGGGTGCAGGATGCCTGGTGCTCTGGAGGCCCAGCCTGTGCATGGAGGTTCCACTCTGCTCCCCAGGAAGAAACTCAGGGACAGCAGTAAAAAATAAATAAATAAATAAATAAAATCTAACAACCAGTTTGTACAGACTGAATGAAACCAGCTAGACGAGACCCTTGCTCTCACATGCAAATTCACTTGCTAGTTATATAGTTTGCTGAATGTGTTTGTTCATGTAAACACGGAAAGTACAATGCTGAGATTAAATCTTCTATTAAATATTTTTCAGGCTGCACTGAATATTTACAGACCGGCTTTTTTTCCCAAAACAACATATTGTGGGTGTGGGTGTTTTATGGGCAGGGATGTTTGAGGAAGCCCTCAATAGATTTCCAGAAGTCTGCCTCTCTCACGTTAAATGGTTCTTTTGCCTCCCATGAACATTCCCTGCTCCATGACAAAAAACTACAGATCAATGTTTTTCCTCAAAATATGGCATAATATTTAACAGCCAGTCAGGTCTGTCTCCATCCTGACATCAATGAGGGCCAAGCCCTCACTTCGAATTAGCTTTATTCATCTTAATGACATCTGGATGTTTTAATCTGTTTGGTTGTCTTTGAAAGGGCAAAATGCAAAAGGGCCAAAAGTCCTCCAATAATACATTTCTAAGAGCTTGTTAGAGATGTTTTCAAAATCTTCCTCATCTAAATCTCTCACCAAATTTGGAGTTTCTGAACCTTCTTATCCTTTTCCTTCTCTTCTTTGCCTCATCTGGAAGGGCGGTTGCAGTTCACTGCTTTGTTTTGGAAAAAACCCTGTGGACATCATAATGGGTACAAAAATTTGCAATCAGTTGAAAAAGTTTTCAGGAGCGTTGGGGGGGGAATAAAAAAAAGTTAAGACAACAGCCACAAGCATGTGATCAAAGCCCCTCCCCTCCTGTAAAAAGGGCAGGGCTTCGATCACATGGTTGTGGCAGCCATGTTGACATTTTTATCCCCTCCCTGCAGACATTCCTGCCATCTGTAAAATTTTGCTTTCGAGCAAATTGCAAGAAAACAAAGAGACTTTATTGCTTCCAAAAAACTGTTTTCTGCCCCCCTCTATCTCTGAATCTAAACACCCCTCTTATTATTTCTCAGGGAACAGGGTGTAGTTCAAGCTGTTGTGAAGAGCAGCTTATGACCTATTTATCAAGCATTGACAGCAAAACCTCCCACTGCTGATATTCAACATTTAGAGCAAAAGAGAAAGGAGATCTCTCTGCTATGTGTCGCTTAACCTTTTCTCTCCTTTTTTTTTAAAGGCAGGTGTTCTTTAAACAAATCTTGTTTATAGAGAAGAGATAAGATATGGGAAGAAGAGATCATTTGTTGTATTTTAAGAGAAGGTGATAAGTTACTAAAATCGTTTATACTTATTATGAAGGGAGAAGTCATTTCTTTATATATATTTTTTTCTTTACTATATTCTTATTTTTCCTTTCCTATTTTCCTTTCTATTTTTTACCTTCTTTTCTGCACATTCTATTTTTTCTTTTTCTTTTTTTCTTTTTAGTTTGTGTTAGTTCTTATCTTTTAGACTGTAATATTCAGTAAAATTACTATATATAAAAAAGGGCAGATGTTCATGCAGATGTTTGGAGCTTTGAAACCATCTCATGTCACCGCCCTAACTGTGGAAATGCACTCTTTCAGGAATCGTGTTGGCTGCTGTCCTCAATTCTTCCAGCACAAAAGTTTAAATCTTCCTTTTCAGCCAGACATTTTGAGCTTAATCCTTGTTTTAGGAGTTGGGTTTTTTCAGATTTTTTATAGTGATTAACTGACTTCAGTGATTTACGAGTAGAAAGATAGGTTTAAATTATCTGTATGTATGCATACGTACATACATACACACACGCAATTTAAACCTATCTTTCTATCTATAAAGCACTCAAATCAGATGGATGGATGGATGGATGGAGAGAGAGAGAGAGAGAGAGATGGATTTTTTATATATTCTGGTTTCAGGTTAATATGGTTAATAAACAAGTTTTAGTTCTGCTTGGAACAAAGATATATGTAAAAACGTAAAAATAATTCTGCTGCGTCAGACCAAAGCACACCCTGGTTTAACACTCTGTTTCTTACAGTGGTCAATCCGATGCCTCTGGGATGCTCACAGGCAAGAGACAGAAAACCTTTGTTGTTGTTGTTTAGTCGTTAAGTCGTGTCCGACTCTTCGTGACCCCATGAACCATATTGCGCCAGGCCTTCCTGTCCTCCACTGCCTCCCTGAGTTTGCTCAGTTTCATGCTCATTGCTTCAGTGATGCTATCTAACCATCTCATCCTCTGCCGTCCTCTTCTCCTTTTGCCTTCAATCTTTCCCAGCATCAGGGTCTTCTCCAAAGAGATCTCTCTTTGCATTAGGTGACCAAAGTATCTGAGCTTGAGCTTCATTATCGATCCTTCCAATGAGCAATCAGGGTTGATTTCCTTTAAGATTGACTGGTTTGACCTCCTAGCAGTCCAGGGGACTCTCAAGAGTCTTCTCCAGCACCACAGTTCAAAGGCATCAATTCTTCGGCGCTCAGCCTTCTTTATGGTCCAGCTCTCACAGCCATACATTACTACTGGAAAAACCATAGCTTTGACTATGCGGATCTTTGTCGGCAAGGTGACGTCTCTGCTTTTTAATATGCTATCTAGGCTTGCCATAGCTTTCCTCCCAAGGAGCAAGCGTCTTTTAATTTCATGGCTGCAGTCTCCATCTGCGGTGATCTTGGAGCCCAAATAAATGAAGTCTGTTACTGCTTCCATTTCTACCCCTTCTATTTGCCAGGAATTGATGGGTCCAGATGCCATGATCTTAGTTTTTTTAATGTTGAGTTTCAAGCCAGTTTTCCCACTCTCCTCTTTCACCCTCATCAAGAGGCTCTTTAGTTCTTCTTCATTTTCTGCCATTAGGGTGGTATCGCCTGCATATCTGAGGTTGTTGATGATTCTCCCTGCAATCTTAATTCCGGCTTGTGATTCTTCCAGCTTGGCATTTCTCATGATGTACTCTGCATATAGGTTAAATAAGCAGGGTGACAGTATACAGCCTTGTCGTACACCTTTCCCTATTTTGAACCAATCGGTTGTTCCATGACTGGTTCTAACTGTTGCTTCTTGGCCCGCATACAGATTTCTCAGGAGACAGGTAAGGTGGTCTGGTACTCCCATCTCTTTAAGAATTTGCCACAGTTTGTTGTGATCCACACAATCAAAGGCTTTTGCATAGTCAATGAAGCAGAAGTAGATATATTTCTGGAACTCTCGTGCTTTCTCCATGATCCAGCGAATGTTGGCGATTTGATCTCTAGTTCCTCTGCCTCTTCGAAACCCAGCTTGTACATCCGGTAGTTCTCGGTTCATGTATTGCTGAAGCCTAGCTTGTAGGATTTTGAGCATAACCTTGCTAGCATGTGAAATGAGTGCAATTGTGCGATAGTTTGAGCATTCTTTGGCATTGCCCTTCTTTGGAATTGGAACATAAACTGACCTTTTCCAATCCTGTGGCCACTGTTGCGTTTTCCAAACTTGCTGGCATATTGAGTGCAGCACTTTAACACCATCGTCTTTTAGTATTTTAAATAACTCAGCTGGAATACTGTCATCTCCACTAGCTTTGTTGTTAGCAATGCTTCCTAAGGCCCACTTGACTTCACTCTCTAGGATGTCTGGCTCAAGGTCAGTGATCACACCAGCGTGGACATCAGGGACATTAAGATCTTTCTTGTATAGTTCTTCTGTGTATTCTTGCCACCTCTTCTTAATCTCTTCTGCTTCTGTTAGGTCCCTGCCTTTTTGTCCTTTATCATGCCCATCTTTGCACTAAACGTTCCTTTCATGTCTCCAATTTTCTTGTAGAGATCTCTAGTCTTCCCCATTCTATTGTTTTCCTCGATTTCTTTGCATTGTTCATTTAAGAAGGCCTTCTTATCTCTCCTTGCTATTCTCTGGAAATCTGCATTCAGTTGCTTATATCTTTCCCTTTCACCCTTGCTTTTCGCATTCCTTCTTTCCACAGCTATTTGTAAAGCCTCATCAGACAGCCATATTGCTTTCTTGCATTTCTTTTTCTTTGGGATGGTTTTAGTTGCTGCCTCCTGTACAATGTTACGGACCTCCATCCATAGTTCTTCAGGCACTCTGTCTACCAAATCTAATCCTCTAAATCTATTCATCACCTTCACTGTGTACTCACAAGGAATATGATCTAAGTCATACCTGAGTGGTCTAGTGGTTTTCCCTACATTCTTCAATTTAAGCCTAAATTTTGCAGTAAGAAGCTCATGATCTGAGCCACAGTCAGCTCCTGGTCTTGTTTTTGCGGTCTGTATAGAGCTTCTCCATCTTTGGCTGCAAAGTATATAATCAATCTGGTTTCGGTATTGACCATCTGGTGATGTCCATGTGTAGAGTCATCTCATGTTGTTGGAAAAGAGTGTTTGCTATGAGTAGCTTGTTCTCTTGACAGAACTTTATTAGCCTTTGCCCTGCTTCATTTTGTACTCCAAGGCCAAACTTGCCTGTTATTCCGATTACTCCTTGACTTCCTACTTTAGCATTCCAATCCCCTATGATGAAAAGGACATCCTTTTTTGGTGCTAGTTCTAAAAGGTGTTGTAGGTCTTCATAGAAGCGGTCAACTTCAGCTTCTTCAGCATCAGTGGTTGGGGCATAGACTTGGATGACTGTGATATTGAATGGTTTGCCTTGGATACGCACTGAGATCATTCTGTCGTTTTTGAGGTTGTACCCCATTACTGCCTTTCCCACTCTCTTATTGACTATGAGTGCAACTCCATTTCTTCTAAGGGTTTCTTGCCCACAGTAGTAGATATAATGGTCACCCGAATTAAATTCACCCATTCCCGTCCATTTCAGTTCGCTGATTCCCAAGATGTCGATGTTCAATCTTGTCATCTCATGTTTGACCACATCCAGCTTGCCTTGGTTCATAGATCTTACATTCCAGGTACCTATACAATATTGTTCTTTACAGCATCGGACCTTCTTTTCGCTTCCAGATACATCCACAGCTGAACGTCCTTTCGGCTTTGGCCCAGCCGCTTCACTCTTTCTGGAGCTACTTGGAATTGCCCTCCGCTCTTCCCCAGTAGCATATTGGACACCTTCCGACCTGAGGGGCTCATCTTCCGGCGTCATATCTTTTAGCCTTTTAACATTGTCCATGGGGTTTTCTTGGCAAGGATACTGGAGTGGGTTGCCATTTCCTTCTCCAGTGGACCACATTTTGTCAGAACTCTCTGTCATGACCTGTCCGTCTTGGGTGGCCCTGCACGGTATAGCTCATGGCTTCACTGAGTTACACAAGCCCCTTCGCCACGACAAGGCAGTGATCCATGAAGGGGACAGAAAACCTAGTAGCCCTTAATTAGGGCTACCAGAGCTGAGCTGCAAAAGTAGGATAAACACTAGATGACAACAAAGAGGTACAGAAAATCCAAACTCTTTGCTACCATCTAGCAAAGTAGAGGTACCAGATCTGCAAAAATTCAAATGACTATTCGGTGGCAGCAGGGAGAATCTCTTTGCTACCATTTAGTGGTCACCTGAATTTTGTAAATCCAGTACCTCTACTTTGCTAGACCTGCCTCCCAGAAATTTACCCATTCCTTTTTAATGTCATCCAACTTAGTAGCTATAGTTACATGTTTTAATGGATATATTGTATCTTATTACATCTTTCTGTGTAGTTTTAGTTATGTTCATTGTACGCTGTCTGTACAGTAACATGTGATTTAGACATTTTAGGAATAGAAATAAAATCAATAGACAAATAGGAGAGCTGGGAGACTGCAGAACAAAGAACCGTGCAATAGCAAAACAAAGATTTTTACCTATTGCTCCCTTAGCAACTTCTTAAGGTGAAAAATATCCTTGAGAGAAATTCAGAAGAAATTCTAAACTGTCCCAGAGATTATTTTTACACAATGATAGTTTTGACTGTCTGAACAGAACAGATTGGAAAAAACAATTGAAATGGTTCTCCAAGAACCCCAAAACTGAAAATTTCCCAGCAAACAACTTTTTACTCCCCCCAACCCTCCCGCTGACTCCCTTTATCATTCTGTAAATTACTGACCTTTTCAAATAATCCATTTAGAACTGAAAGGGTAATTGTTTCCCTTTTGAAGAATTAATTACAGCCTCATTATTGGATAACTGCCCTTCGATTTTGTTTCTTTTCTTCTTTTAAAAGCATGCTTTCTTTTAAAGTTACACCATTGCACAAAATCACTGCCTGCAAGCTGTCTTTTGTCTTTCAGACTGGAAGTGATTAATTCAGGTTAAATTTTAATTGAGAATGTGCAAGGCAGCGGGAGAATTATTTGGATCTAACAATGATCTTGTTTGGCTTCTGCTGTTGTGTGTAATTTACGTTTTGGGATTTAGCATGTAGGAACAACAGCGAAAACAATATTAGGAAGTATCTTTCTGTCTGAAAGCATTCCACCTGAACTATGAGCAATCTGAGGCCCTTGGAACTATAAAAATTGAATTAGATAGATAGTCCTACAGTTGATTTGTGCCATTAGCATTTTGGTTCATGTAATTCTGCATTACAAACACTAGCATGAGCTCTCCAGGTTTTAATGTACAGGTTTCCCAGCCCTATCAGGAAATGTTGGAAACTGAACCTGGAATCTTTTCCTTCAAAGCACTGACCTTAATTTTTGAGGGCCACACACCTTAGCGAGAGTTTACTGGAGCACTGGCATGCAATTTAAAATATGTGGAATTGCAAGATTAAGCTTCAGTTCTATTTATTTGTAATTTCATCGACAATGCTAGTTAGTAAGTGGAGTATGCAATGACTGGAATTGTGTGTGTGTCTGCACACACACATCCCATGGTGCAAATTATCCAAAACAAGCAGGATCTTTTAGAAAAATAATCTAGCTTACAGTGCCATCTTCTGGACAGATCTTCAAGGTGAAAAATTGATCTGCTGTGAAATTATACAAAAAAATCCCCTCTTACCCCTATGAGTGGTACGTGTCTTCCTCAATCTCAGCTCCTCTACTAGATCTTAGCTGTTTCTAGCACTGCACTCTTCTGGACAGAGAGCTCTGATGTTGTTCCTGGGATCTGTTGGAGCCACTCTCCCAACTTAGGAGTCACGGCCCCGAGTGCTCCTACCACCACTGGGACCCCTTTGGCCTTGACTTTCCACATCCTCTCTATTTCCTCCTTCAGGCCCTGGTACTTCTCCAGCTTCTCATGCTCCTTCTTCCTGATGTTGCTGTCACTTGGCACCGCTACACTTATCACTACCGCTGTCTTCTGGTCCTTATCTACTACCAAGATATCTGGTTCATTGGCCAGTACCTGCCTGTCCATCTGGATCTAGAAGTCCCACAGGATCTTAGCCCTGTTATTCTCCACAACCTTCTGTGGGATCTCCCATCTGGACTTGGGAGGGTCTAGTGTATACTGTGCAGATGTTCCTGTACACAATGCCAGCTACTTAGTTGTGCCATTCAGTGTATGCTGTTCCTGCCTGCATCTTACGTTCTGCCACTATGTGTTGGACTGTCTCTGAGGCCTCTTTGCACAATCTGCACCTTGGGTCCTGTCTAGTGATTTCTATGGATCTGGTGCTTAGTGCCTGTTCTTGTGCTGCTATGATCAGTGCCTCAGTGCTGTCTTTTAGTCCAGCCCTTTCCAGCCACTGATAGGATTTCCCAATGTCCGCCACCTCAGCTATCTGTTGATGGTACATCCCATGCAGGGGCTTGTCTTGCCATGGTACTTCCTCCATTTGAACGTCCTCCCATGTCTGCTGCTTCCTCAGGCATTCTCGTAGCAGCTCATCTTTGTGTGCCATCTTACTGATGTACTCCTGGATGCTCCGGGTTTCGTCCAGGACAGTGGCTTTGACACTCATCAGACCCCACCTGCCCACTTACTGGCTGGTGTACAATCTCTGGGTGTTGGACTTGTGGTGGAAACCTCTGTACATTGTGAGGAGCCTCCATGTCCTCCTTTGGCCAGCTCACTATATCGGCAGGGTATCTGATGACTGGCAGGGCATACGTGTTGATGGCGTGGATCTTGTTCTTTCCATTGAGCTGGCTCTTCAGGATCTGTCTTATCCTTTGGTGGTACTTGGATTTTGCTGTCTTCCTTGCCTCCTCATTGTGGTTCCTGTGTGACTGGACTGCCAAGGTACTTGTAGCTATTGTTAACTACCTTCCCTCTCTCTACTACCATCCAGCCACAGTTCTCCAGTCTGAATGATATCCCAATGTCTTTACTGTAGATCTGTGTCAGGTGGATCAGCAAGTCGATGTCTCGTTCACTCTTAGCATACAGCTTGATGTCATCCATGTAGAGGAGGTGGCTGATGGTAGTTCCACTGTTGAACTCATATCAGTTACCACAAGGACTGGATGGATGGATGGATGGATGGATGGATGGATGGATGGATGGACACACACACACACAGACACACACAGACATACTCCCATTTTTTCCTAGACAACCTATGTTGGATGAAAAAAGCAGGACGCCCAAGTGAGCCCCCATGGCTAAAGCTGAGCTTGCATCTGATTCCCCCTGGTACCAGCCCAACACTTTAGCTGCTGTATCACACTGGCTCTCAGTTCCACTGAATATGCATAGCCCCTCAATACATGGGTGTAAGGAGCCATGTTATCAGCCAGTTGAAGAATTTATAGGATGCCCTGGAAGCAACAGTTAGAACAGGGTATGTAGCAACGGTATGGTTCAACATTGGGACAGGAGAACACATCTTGTATTACTTTCTTATTTACCTTATTTAGAGAAGATAGAAGGAGTTGGAATTAAAATCACTGGGAGAAACATCAGCAACCTCAAAAATGCTGATGATACCACCCTGGTAGCTGGAAGCAAGAAAGATGTAAGAAATCTCTTGTTGAAAGTAAAAGAAGAGAGTGCAAAAGTCAGCTACTGCTCAATATATTTTTTTTAAAGCCTAGGGTTATGTCAACAGGCAAAGACAACCTTATCAAAAGCAAATAGGCAGGGAGTTGGTAATGCACTTTATCATCCTAGACTCAAAAATTCACAGGAATAGTGACCACAGTTATGACATAAAGAGATGTCTGTTACTTGGGAGAAAGTCTATGACAGATCTAGGCAAAATATTTAAGTGCAAAGACAACACAGTAACAAAATTGTGTACATTTAATTGAATAAATTAAACAAAAATATGAATTAGCAAGCCCATGGCTTTCCCAGTTGTAAAAATGGCTGTAAAAGCTGGACATCAGAAAAGCTGAATGAAGAACTGATGAAGAACAAGCTTCTGAATTGTGACACTGGAGAAACTTGTTGGGAATACACTGTACCTCAAGAAGAACCAATTATTCAATCGAGATGAAGTCAAACCAGTTTGTTCACTGGAAGCAGTAATAATGAAGCTAAAGCTGACATATTTGTACACATCATTGTAGCAGACCCTGATGCCTGGGAAAGTCAAAGGCGACTGGAAAAGAGGCCAATGGAAAATAGGGTGGCTTAGATGCTACTCCTGTAGACACAAGCAGGACCTTACAAGAACTCAAAGAACTCAATCATTACTGATGGACAACCCTAGTGAAATTATGTTCATCAGGGTCAAAAAGAGTTGGAAACACCTGAATGACTGACCAAGAAAAGAGAGACTGGAGTGAATTGATTGGAGGTGTTACAACAATAGAAACCAGGGACACAGCTGGACTATCTAAGGGAGAGAATGACACATGAAAGGGGAAATAGGAAACCTCATTGTTACTACTTAGTGGAGCATTCTTCTACTTCTTGAAAAATACTTTAGTTTGAGGGGGGGAGAGAGTGGACATTTAAGTGGTTTCAGTGGCTTACACATCACATTTAATCTTGGTTTAAAATTATGCTTGCTACTTCAAAAGGGCATTTATTTGCAACTAAAACTTGCTTAGCATCAAAACCATAGAAATAAATTCTGCTGTATTCCTGTATTATGATTTGGAGTGAATTTAACAACAACAACAACAAAATCCACAAGCTAAGAGTATTTCTCTCTCTTCAGGGTTGGCAAACAGAGATGTTTGCATGTTTGTTTTCTGTTACACTGGAGTGTGCAACCCCCTGTCCAAAGGCCAGATGGAGCCCCCAAACTTATTTTGTGCAGCTCTGGAGAGCCCCACAATGATGACATAACATTTGGTAGCAAAGTGCCATCTAATGACAGCACAACTTCCCACTGATTTGTGCTGGGAAATGAATGTGAAAAGGTGCATTCTGCCTCCAATTGGCCATTTAAAAAACAGGGGGCTTGCAAGTACCTTAAATTCAAGGGCTGGAATCACTAGTGGAGCAATTACTTGGCACAAAGGTGTTTAATAATAGAGATGAATTCCTAGTGAACTATTTTGGCATCCACTTTGGACATCTGTCATTTAGATGAGTGAGCACATTCTTAGCTTGGGGAGTTTCCATACAGCTGCTTTGTGCTGTTCCTTGATCAGTGCCATGCCTCTGTGTCCACATGCCATTGTTTGTCTTTGGCTACTGAACAATTTAGCTCTGCCTCAGCTGCAGTGCAAAAGGAATTCCTGGGAAGGTAGGTTTTGTTAGCAGGTATGCTGGAGCTTAACAGAGGGTGGTGTTCCCTTGCTGAAAATTCTTACCCGACCTGCCTCTGATGCTCTTCGTACTTCCTGTACCAAATAAGGTGCCAAAGTGCTATGCTACTCTTTCCGTATGTTTTTCCCTTGGTTGAGGATAGGAGTTACGTTGCACAGTGGTGGGTCATGGTTTTTCCAAATGTCACTTTGCAATTAAACAGAACATGAAGAACCAGGAGGTTGGGTGTTGGCTGGATATTGATGTTCTCCCATTGATTAGCTGTGGCTCCTTTTGGTGAAGATCTCAGTCTTTGGAGGGCAATGAGGGGATGTTCTGCAAATGACTCTGAGGGTTTGGAGGATAAAAAGACTGGCTGAATAAAAAGGCTTTAGAGCAGTGTTGTCCAAACTTGGCCACTTTAAGATGAGTGGAGTTCAACTCCCAGAATTCCCCAGCCAGCAATTCTGGGAGTTGAAGTCCACTCATCTTAAAGTGGCCAAGTTTGGACAACAGTGCTTTAGAGTATATCTTGGAGAAACCCTGGAAATTTGTATCCTTTTTCTTTTTTCTTTTCCTAACATGGACATAATGCTTTTTCTTGTTGTTTTGACCAGGCAAAATGGTGATGCTGTGACATTGCAGAAGGGTTATAAAATATAGACTTTCAACCTATCCTCCCACTCTCCTTTTTTGCTTTGTTTTGTTTAATGTTTAAAACAAGTTGATCCTATTGGAAACTTAACACACCAACTGATGATTTTGATCGCCAAATATTTGGTGAGGAGAGTCCAGGAGCTCCATAGGGTCTATGGACTGCCCATCCATGCCCAGAAGATAGTAAATTCCTCATTCATGGATGGGTAGTACTGTCTGGAGAAGAACAAGAATAATAACAAAATGTTTCTTGGAAAATTGATTTTTTTTTTTAATGTGTACATAGGCTTTCCAAAGGCAACAAGGAAAAAAAGATGGTATTGTATTTTTCAAAAAGGCATCCCCAAATGCAGAAGAGGAAGAGATAGTAGAAAATAAGTATTACTGGCTAATGGGGGCAGTTGTTGTTGCCTTAGGATATTCTTTTTTGGTACTATTTATCCTAATAAGAAGATATAGGGAATGTTGCTAATGTTGGAGGACAGCATCGCTTACTTGCTGTTTACTCTGTCTTCTCTTCATTCCATCAGGAGTCAGAATAAGCTTGAGATGAGGGACAGGCCTTCTCTAAGATGCATGCTTCATTCTTGACTTGGTAAGGTCAAGTTCAATATTTCATACGTATGAGCTGGGCAGCTGCCAAAAAAAAAATGTATCAAGACAAGAACAACAGAGAAAGATTAAGGGGAATGAATGAGCACACCACTCTCAATGTTATTTATTATGTGTTCAACCTTGCAAAATTAAGATTAAGAAAGTTGCCAAGCCAAGGTCTCCATCTCCCTTTTACAAAGGAGGAAGGAAAGGCAGTGATAGACATCAGAAGAGTGATACTGGGATCCGTTTTGGATTGCCTGTACTTGCTTTCCTTAGCATTTGTTCCTTGCACAGGATTGTCAATGATTTTTTTTATCATTTTTTAAATTTTTATTGTATTGTATTGTAATTTTATTTTTATCATCAAGAATTTTTTAATGGATGTTGGAGGAGGGTCAAAACAAGAGTGTACAAAGTTTTCTGAGGCCGTACTTGGTTTTGGAGTCAAGTGCCAAGGGCTGCATCCTACAAAGCTGTGGGTGGAATCAGGACAAAATCTAAATATCATTCTATTTCACTGACCTTGAAATGCCATTAAAACAAATGAATGCAAATATGATTATTCTGTATTGTTTTTTCCATTCAGTCAAATTGTATTTTCTATAACCTATTCAGAAGTCTCTGGGACTTTTGTCCAGGTCTTTGGGGGACCACATATGATTCCAGATTTTGCACCTCTGATTTAGATCAGGTGCCTAGATGTAAGCTGTAACATCTGAACTGCTAAAATTGTCATCCTTTCTTCCTCTGCATTTATGGTGCACCAATCAATCCATACTGCTGTCTTACTAGCCACTTTAGTAAGGTAGAAAACCTGTCTTTGGTGCTTTTTTCCTACATTTAAAAAACCTGAAATACTTTCTTCTATGTTTATGAGAACCGTTGTGGGTTTTAGGAAGTTTTTAATCAAAAGATGTACTGAACAAAATTCTGATCCACCCTTAATCCACTCATGGTAGTTACTGTCTATCTTAATCCAAATTGTTTGGGAAAGAGAAGGCTCTGCCATTCTATACCCTTTTCTGCACACAAGGGAAACATATAGCATATTTTCCTGGGATTTCATAGGATCTGTGAATGAAACATAAATTTATTCCACATTTACTTTTACTTTCCCCATTTTTGTTTAATGATGTGCATGTTATTTCTTTAGGTGCCCAGTAGGTGGAAGGCAAAATCAACCAATAAAGCTACTTTGAACTGATGGCTACTAAAGGATGTATGCCAACTGGCAACAAAAGGAAAGGAAATGGCAGATTATTAACTCTTAACACAGCATACAATCTCCTTCTTTATAAGAATTTGGAGAGTTGTAGCCATGATGGTCAGATGCATCAAAAAAATAACAAAGAGACTGCACTGTGTATTTGTGCTGGCATTTCATTTCCCCAGCCCATTTCTCTGTATTCTCCATCCCTGCCTGACTGTACACATTTGTGTATATATAACTCAGGGTATCCTTTTGTTCTTCTGATGAAGTGGACTACCATGCCTGAATGTTTATGCCATAATAAATTTACTAGTCTCAAAGGCATGGCAAGACTCATGCCTCTCTCTGCAAGTTTCAAGGCCTGAACAGAGATTTCCCAATATATACAATTTCCCATTTTTGTCTGAAGAAAAGAAGCAGAGGCAGAAAAGAGTCTACATATTACTGAGCCACTGAATAAACTGATAAGGTAGGACGAGAGGACATTCACAGCATAAAATGGAAACCAAGGGCCAAATGTGCCCTCTTTGAAGATGGGGATTCACTGTTAGATCTTCGTCTTGGTAAGAAACATGACTAAAAGATTCAATCCTGTAGACTCACTTGCCCAAACTCAATGGCGTTGACTTCCAGGTAGGCAGAAGAGTGCCCTGGCAGTCCAATAAAATTGCTGATTAAAGACAGTATTCTTATTCAGATTGAAAAAGTTTTCTTCCATTTCTACTGCTATTATATTTATTAATGTTAATGAGCACCATTGATTACCATTAGCACAGACTGAGTCTTGGACCACTGGGGATACTATATTGTCAGGGACTGAGCGAGAAAACTATACTAACCAAGGCAGCATAATAGTTAAGGTGATGGGCTGAAAGGACAGAAACCCAGGTTCAGGTCTGAAGGGATGACATTCAGTCCCACTTATCTCAGAAGGTTGTGGGGATATAACTAGGGGAGGCTCTTTTCCCTTCCCTCCCTGTATCCTTCCGTGAGACCTCAGAGAAAAAATAGGATATGCATTATGGCTAGAAAACATCTAGCTGAGCATGACAGCATCATTAGTATTTGAGTGGGAGACCATCAGAAAATACCAGGACTAGACTAAGAAGTCAAATAAGGAGTGCAAGAGATGGCAGTTGAAATCTGCTTCCATATTGTTACCAAGAAAACTACATAGATATTCAGATCGACTTGAAGAGGATTTTACTTAAAGTTCAAAGGTGTGCTTCCCCTTAACAATGTTTATAGTGAGCCACTTATTCAAAGCTTCCGAGCTGCTTCCTTTAGCAACATAGCTCCTGCTTTAAAAAGCAAAGGTGGGTCTTGTTTCTGGGCCTCCTCTTGCACTTTAATAGCTTCTATTAGCTCCAACACCACCCATCCTACCTTATTTTGGATCCCAGGGTTCCCTCTCCACTGACAGAAAGAAAGGTGTCCTGCATCTCATGACCCCTCAACAGTTCTCTCCAGGAGCATAGGACTGTGCTCAAAGAAATGGGAATGGAGAATAAAATAGTGCATATGCACAATCAAGCCGTAATTAATTGTCTCTGTGTGTGTTTGTGTGTGTGTGTGTGTGTAGTATTTTCTTCATGTGCTGTAGAATTTCACTGAATTGGTAAAACTTCACATAAGAGTAATATTTATATCATAAGGTGATCAATCACAGTAAGATTGATCCTTCTGTAGTGTTTCATCAAAATATGTACAAGTCATCAGCTACACCTGGTAACAAATAAGTTGTATCAAACTCTACCCAAAGACTTAGGCATTCCAAACAAACCACCTCATCCACCAAGAACCCCAGCTATGATATTTGCAATGAGAAAGACACTGAAACTCCAAAGCTTTGTGACATGAGCAACACAGAGCAGTTGTTTCAAACAGAAAGCTCAGGAACCCATATACTTCCATGGACCTGACTAGACCAAGCTTAAGATTTCATCTGGAGACAAAGAACATTTTGCAGAGTGAAAGCTGTGTTGTTTTGTTTTTGAAGGAGCACACCTGATGGAAAAACAACCCATCCCCCAAATACAAAAAAAGAAAAGTAGCAGCTGTTCATCAATTAGAGCAGGTTGAGCTATTCTGGAGCCTGTGCTATAAATATCAGCCTAGTTATAATCTGATGAGCTACTGCTTTGACTGCATGAGGTAGCTGGACCTCACACAATGTACCTTTTCTTCCTATCTTGTCGATTTCCTAGCTGTCCTCAAGCTATGCTTCCAGTATCCAACATCCCTCCCTCCACTGAGTTCAGAGCAATATTTGCAACTCATAATAATCCTGCAAGGGAGATTAGACTGAGAGTAGGAACAAGAGAATGAACACAAGGAGGAGAACTGAGGTGGTGGATAAATTGCATACAGTTATAAATAAAATGCACAAATATTGATTAAGCAGCTAAGGTGGTGGGCTCCCCATGATTGAATGTGTTCAACCAGAGACTGGGCATCTGCCTGTCTGGGATGGTTTGATTTGGATTCCTGCATCGTGCAGAAGATTCAAGAGACTCATTAGCCCCATTCGATTCCAGGATCATTGTATTGCTTTATTAATTCGTTGGTTGGTTGGTTTGTACTATTACTCCCCTCTTCTCTTCACAGATACTCCAATTGCTCTCCTCTCCCCATTCCAGAAGGGATGGGCAGAATCAGTCTATGTCTCATGGGGATTACAATTTAAATAGGCACAGGAAGCAAGAAGAGGAGAAAGAAGGATATGACCATTTTCTGCATTTAACCTAGGTTCACACAACACAGTAAAGCCTAAATCTGGGCTATCAAAAACAAGCTCATGTGGTCATGTAACACCTTTTGCCCAAATAAATCATAGTAAGTCTTAAATAATGCCCTGGTTCACACAACATGCTAAGATAAAGGCTGGGTTTCTACAATTCGCTGGTTATCACACATGATGATGTAATCATAGACTATCCATACATATTTTATCCTAGCCTAGCATATTGCTCAAGCCAGTCACACTGTGATTTACATGATATTGGTCGGAACTTCTAAAGACTCCAAAAAGGTGATTTTTCAAGAAGGGACTTATTTGCTGGTTACTATTTTGACATCTCTATCTCAGGATTCTGGATTATTTACCATGCTTTTTTATGTGTACTTTTTCAAAATGTGTACCTTATCTTTCTCTATTGAATTCAAGCTGAAATATAAAGGCTTTGTCAGGGTAGCCTTGTTTAATTTCATAGCACTACAATGATGATGAGGGTGAAATTGTTATTGTTGTTATTTATTTAATCAATTTATAAGCCATCTCAATTGCCGTGGCAACTCTAGGCCACCATATAATCAATACCATATATCAACCATGTGATATATACATTTTAAAAACAAAAACGGAAGAGGAAAAATCAATAATAACAGTATTGACTTTAACAGCTCACATTGGGGAAACTATAATCACAAATAAAAACACCAATCAAACTAAAAAATGGGTTCACAAATTGCCCAGTCTGCTGAAAGAGCCAGTTCTTCAGAGATTTCCTAAAGATCAGCAGGATTTGGACCATGTGGACTTTGAAGGGAATACATTATCATTATCATTATTCTTTCAGGAGTCATTGAAGGAACAACTGCACTGCCACCTTCTCACTGATCAAAGAGAAAAGCTTCTTCCCATTCTCTGCAGCCAGTAAGGAAACCCACCAGGCTGGTGAAGAAGGAATGATCTGCCTGAAATTCCTGATCACTGAAGATGACTAGGGAAGTTGTCAAAAAGAGTTTTGCTATGTTCTTCCTACAACAGTTGGATGTATGTGTGGCTTAGGGACTAGATTATAAAGGAAGCTCCTCCCCAATCTTGGTTGAGGAGTCCTTATATGTTGATGGCCACGTATTCCAAAGTGGTCCTTTTCAATGGAAAACACAGTGACTTGTGCTGGCTTCCAATGTGTAATGGGCTTTCACCTGTACCTGAGCATTCAGTCAGCTTGTCAGCAGCAGTTAGATCCATCAGTTTCTCAAACATCTCAAAGGACAGAAATAACCACCCAGTTCCTAAGTGCCTATTATGGAACTTTGAAAAATGTCTCTGTGGGAGAGCTGAAATTAGTCCAAAGTGCTGCTTCCCTTTTTCTTAAAAATTACAAAAACATCCCCAAAGTTATTTTTAATAAAATAAATCATTGGTAAATGGGAAGTAAATGATCATCTTTAGTCCTTTAGCTCTTTGCACAGCAGGAGAACCAAGATCAGGGCCATTCTGGAGCCCAGAAGAGATCAGCAGGAGGAATGGGGGAAAGTGGGAATCTAAAAATTGACGTTTTCTTCCACATGGAACTCTGGAGTTGGCTGAGGCTGTCTAAGAAAGTGGGGGAGGGCATGGTCTATCAAATGCTACTGCTGCACAACTTTGTTTAATTTTCAGAGAATCACATTTATTCTGCTATCGCCATTGTGCTTATTAGGAAATTGGTTTTATGAGCTTTTCCCTGGATCAATACTCTTTAAGCTTGGGTTCACATAATATACTAAACTCAGATTAGCAAAAGACAATATTTGTGCTCCTGTAACATGCAGTGCTCAAACCAGGTTGCGGCCTAATGTGATTGTCTGGCTCACACAACTTGCTATGACAATGCCAAGGTACTGTAAGCCCTACTAGATAGACCAGATCAGAAAATTAACTCCACAGGAATGTGAAAGCTACTTTTATTGAGATTGACTATAATGCAATCTTGCAAGTCTGATGTTCTGTACCTCCTCCTCCTTCTTATGGTTCAGTGAATTAGGGAGACATCAGCCTGAGCCACTTCCAAATGTATCTCACTATTTTGGACTTTAAAAATGCTTCAGCCCCTTTTGCCTAGGCAGCAGATCCTGCATATCTCTGTCAAGGTCATCTTGCTTATTCTCTACAGGTACCTGTAACATGAGGAACCTCAATACTATTTTAGCATTAATTCAAGTTGGTTTATTTTCTAACAATGTCTATCAAGCCTGGACAAATTGGGGTTCATTCATTTCTGTTGGTTGGTTCATTTTGACACCAGTGACTTCTGGGCATGAATGTGTGCAAAGATCTCTTATGTTGAGGGAAGCAAAATACTGTAAATGCTCCACCAGTTAGAAATAGGCCACTATGGGGCTTTAACATGGGCTTCCAGTGGAGGGGGGGCGGTGTCACCTGAACCTTCAGGGAAGCAAAGCTCCTTTCAAAAATCTGCATAACCCTAAAGCTGATGGCTTCATGAACCCCAGGGGTGCGTGCAATTTATAAAAAGTTTGGTGTGACTTCCACCCTTTCTAACATTTGTCACCAAGTTGCAATTTTAATGTAATAGAAGAAAGTGGGGAGGTAATCCTATCAATTGAATGGATTTATTTTAATTTTCCAAGGGAGGGCATCCACAGGGCTAATTGCCTAACCCTACGCTGATGTAATATTTGGGATGGCATTGGCCATTTCTGATGTGGCTAGGAAAGAGAAGCAAAGATGGAAGCAGATCTACAAACAGATGTTGCAGTAATGGCCAACTAGTCAACAACTGTACTCACAAGCTACAAAAATTACCAAGTATTACTTTCAAAACCATTGACAGATCTCAAAAGCAGCAAGACTTTTGAACCACTAGAGGTTGAAGTCCAATCAAATCTTTAAGGCATTGTTGGTTCTTGAGCTTCCTTCCTGGCTTTCCCCACATCCCACCACAGAAAGGTGGGAGGGAACATTTTGGCACATAAGAATACAAGATGCTGCCTTTCACTGAGTTAGATCCCAGACCCTTCCCTGAATATCTGCCAGATTCTCTGTCCCAGCTGAATTGTTTAAAAGATTCTTTTAATTAAAAAAAAAAATGAAACAGGAAGATACCCAACTGCGTCTCTGCCCTCTTGCATCTTATTTATTTTCAGCAATGCATTTAGTCTGCAAAAGTTCTAACTGGGATAGTAGAAATCATTCTGGGGGATTAGTTCACCCACCCACTATGGTAACCATTTTGTGAACAGGCATGTCTTTGATAGCAACTGTAGCATGTGTGCCTGCCACATTTTCTCAAATTATACATTTGCACCCAGACCAAAAGACTGCCTACTCCTGAGGTGGAACATTGGTCTACCTCCCCCCTACCTGTATAGACATCAAAGTACCTTAAGGTGGCAACTCCCAGTGGAGTCACTCAAGTTATAAATCTGAGGTTCTTCAAGATGAATGGGACAGACTGACAAGGTGGCAATTCCTCAGCTGTAATGTAGAAGGTTAACCAAGATGGGTTTGCCATCCAGCTGCATTTCAGTGTCGATGCTACACCATTCTTATCCTTACATTTTGACGACTGATTCCAGCAGGGTTAGATTTAGAAGTTAAGACACCTAGAAATACAAAATGTAGACTCAACTCATGCTTGGAAGTTGTACAGTTAATGTTAGAATTCATTGCTGGCATGCAGCCACAGATCAAGTCTAAAACCTGGGGTGATGTATCCATGCTCAGCTTTAGAGCATGCTGAAAAGCCTAAGCAGATCAGGGAAGGGATCTGCTAAAGATTTTGTAACTGTTTCATAATACTTAAATGTACAGGTAAGAACTCCCCTCTCCATTGATCTAATCTGCAGTTTTGGTTGTTGGTTGGTTAGCAGGGTGGGTTCCTGAGCTGTGATGGATCTCTGTGCAAAATGCAAATGAAAGAGTATGCAATCAGCTTGCAGGTAATATTTTACACCTATCTCTTAGAATTTATATGCATTTAACTGTTCTTTTCTTCCTTCAGTTTCAATTAAAAAAAAAACTTTTTAGACTCTGAGAAGCCTGGGGCAAATTGTTTATTTAAGCCTTCTGCCCCATTTCTGCATCCTGGATCCTAAGTCAAACTATTTTTTTCAATTTAATTTTTTTTTAAAAAAATATTACTTTGGACTCTAAGGGATTCCAGCCTCTGTTGGCTGACATCACTGAAAGACAAAGCTTATCTATCTATCTATCTATCTATCTATCTATCTATCTATCTATCTATCTATCTATCTATCTATCTATCTATCTATCTATCATCTCTTTCTCTATTTTAAATCGGGGTTGGGAAAAATATGTTTAAAAGAGTGAATTAGGTGCATTAAGCTTTCTGGCATTTTCATGTATGATTCATCTAACATACGTCCTTTTATCCATCCTTTTTCTTAATATACATATTGGTTTTGCAAGCAATTTCCCCTCAGATTATGAATTTTCCTCTAACTCATCTACCTGGCCTGAGGGATTGCAAGTTAGAAAAAAGTACAGTTACTACTGTAAATGTATCGATCAGTTTTCATTTAATCTGATGAAAGATAATTTGTTTTTGAAATTTCTCTTGAAGATGAATTTTGGACTCATTCTCATGGGTGGAAGTTTGTGTTCTTGCTCTTATTTAATGACAAGTGCAGGCAAAGGACATGGGTGAATTTCCCATGGTTTTCTGTCTTTCTGGCTTCCCACCTCTCCCGGAGTCTGAAGCCTCTGGCTTTCGATCTCTCCCATGCCTTATACTTTCTCTGGCTTTCCAGCTTCCATTAAATACTAAGGGAACTCCTTCCATGGAGCTTTTCCAACAGTGGTGCTGCTGTCATTCCCAAAAGGGCAATGCCCTTGAGCAATGGCTGAAAATTTCCCTTGGAGAAATTTCAAGAACTCATTCACTCTGTTTCTCTGCCCACTAATTTCGTGGAGAATTTTGAAAGCCATTTGTATTCAGCTCAGCTTTGGATCCAGTGTGACTCTGATGAGGTCCTTTTTCATTTCTAATCACCAGATTAGAAGCTTTCAGTCAATTTATAAAGGGTAAAAAAGATAAAAGTGTTGTATAATCGGGTAGCAACCTTAGGAGCTACCAATGGCTAATGGTGGTGGTGTGTTGTTGTTTTTGTTTTTGTTGTTGTTGTTGTGAGGGTGTTTTTGTACATTACTAAAAGGAGTGGGGGATAAGTGCCTCCATTGTCCCTAAAATACTGAGCAGGGATGAAGAATTAGTTCGGTCAGTTTTCCTATTTATTTATTTATTTTTAGTTCTTGGAACAACTGATTTGAAAAGATCTGAAATATGGTGGGGCACAAGGTGAGAATGGCCCTTCTGTAGCCCTGCTCTTCTGTCGTGGCCAAACAGATGTTTCTAGGTCATGTGGGTCATGAAGTGGATCTTCATGATTTACAAGTGGACCATGAGGTCAACTACCCCCTTTGCAAGAGTCACCTCTAAATATACCACTGTGGACCTGGCTTGTTCTCCCTATAGCCATCATGATCAAGAAATATACTATCCTTTACTGTGCTTAAAATTAGATGTGAATGAAATTAATTTCTAAAGTATTTTCCTTTTTTATATATAGTTATGTATGCTATTAAACATACAGTTAAAAAGATAAAAACTAATACAAATTAAAAAAGAAAAAAGAAAAAGAAAAAATAGAAAGTGCAGAAAGAAAGAAAAAAAATAGAAAAGACAGAAAAAATAAGAATATAGTAAAAAGAAAAGAAATATATAAAGAAATCACTTCCTCTTTCATCACAAGTATAAACAATTTTAGTTACTTATCACCTTTTGTTTAAATACAACAAATGATCTCTTCTTCCCATATCTAATCTTGTTGATCCAAAAGTTCCTAATACCTGAAAAGCAGTTGACAAGCAATTTCCAAAAGTGATTAGAAAAGGAAGTATGTGAACCCAGTGTCCTTAAAGGCACCAACCATGATTTGAGCGAAGATGGCTATTCCCTCATCTCCCAGAGCTCTAAAGCTGCCGGACACCGCTGTCTTGCAGTCTCCTCGCAAGAAGCAACTGTCTGGAGCACTTGTGGGCGACCTCAAGTCCTCTCCTTGTCCAGAGAGGAATTACAAAGAGCTGGTCTACTTGCTGGCTGTTCATTTCTCCACAGTTGTCTTCAGTTTGCCATTTCTTCCCCAGAAGTGGTCATTTCTAAAGGATTTCCCAAGAGAAACAGAGAAATTGTCATGACTGAGTTTGTCAGATTCTTGTGTTCACTGTAAGTGCAAGATGGTTTTCAATGCCCTCTCTCTGAGTCTGCAGACCACTTGGCTTCCCATGTTTCCATTCCATCAGGAAAGGCATTCCAAGAGAATTTCTTCCATCACTTTTTCTCAGATCAGGAAGTGTGGGCAGCCTGGGAGGGTTCAGACCAACACAAACACATGGAAGAAAACTAATTATCCTCTCTGTTACAACCAACTCAAAGGACCGTCAAAGAAATTTTAAAGCATCTTGAGGGCCAAATAGGAAGGAAAACAAAAACAAAAACAAAAACCAGAGGCTTTTGGAGGGGAACAAAATTCTTAGAAAATTGGAAGAGAGATTTTGGCACAGTATTAACTGTGCCTAAAGTTGCATTCATGCAAAATCTCAGCATGTGCTAAGTGATTTGCATTTCATGTTTAAATTTGGCTCTGCAACACATTCAAAAACAGGTATCTTGGGTTAAGTTCTTAACCAAACATTTTAAAACAACAGCTAATCAGACTGGAGGTCCAGTCACTGGACATTGCTCAAAAGCATCCCTCCCCCTCAAGGATGTTAATATTTTGCTAGTATCTTGATTGGATTTCTACCCAAATAACACATATCCAAAAGATTCCAGGAGATGCTGCCACTTCCTACATTCCAGGATGTCATTTGCCTCTTTTATCTGTTTGTCCTGTTATTCTTGTTGTTACCAAAGCTCAAGTAAGAAAGGGGACAAGTGAATATATGGCTCCTGCATGGGTAGCAGATACTGCCAACGCTTGGGCACTGCTGAAGGCAGGACAGGTTCTTGGTCAATTGAGGAAGCTTGGTTAGGGTGCTCTTCCTGCCCACATGCCTTGATTACAGAATAGCCAGTCAAATCATTTTAATTAGTTCTGACTGCTGCTGTGAGCAGCCAGTAACTATGGTAACTTCTTTCCAAAGTGGCATGCTCTGTGTGTGTGTGTGTGTGTGTGTGTGTGTTTGTGTATGTGTGTCACAGGATTTTTGTTTGAGGATGGGGAGTTGATTGGAGGAGAGAGGGGAAGATGGCAGTTCCTTGGGGAATTTCAGATTCATCTGCATCAAGGATTTGGAGGAAGAAACAGCATAGAGAGGCTCCAGAGACCCACAATCTTTCTTTAATGAAATGATCTGTGCCCCAATATTTCCAACTCTGTGTTCCAGTTTGCCTTTCACTGGACTCAGATGCCCATCTGGGAACATCAGACCACACTAGTATTCTATTAATTCCAGCCCTTGCCTCGGGCGTAAGTCAACATGGGGTCAGTGAGGCACACAGGATGCATTTTCAGTGGGATAGTGGTGAGTACTTTTCTAAGACTAGCATTAAGGTATAGACCTTCAGGTGGGAGCTTAAGAGTGCACCACTGCCCAACATCCCTAAAGGCTGTTCTTTGTTCTCTAACCTGGCCTTGCCCAAAGGAATAACACTGGTAATGAAGGATCCGCTCACCCCTTATTCTTCTGTAAGCCTACCTAGCAAAAAGAAGCAAGGGGACCAAAAGAGGACATTCTGTAAGCAACAAAGATGGAGGGTACCTGAAAACACAGAGTCTGTATTTATCTATTTGTTAAATTTGTATGGCTGCCCATCTCACCTGAAGTGACTCTGGGCGGCGTATCAAGAATTGCAGGGTGTGAAACTGATAGGAATTGGGATGGGGGAAACCAGGAGTCTCTTTTTATGTTCTATAACTTACAAAACATGGAAAAGGTGCCCTTGATTCAGGCTTGAACCCTGGTGACTGCTTTCCTGCAGCTTTCTTGGCATTGGTATGGACATGGATTGCTTTACTTCACAAAGGGCTCTGAAACTGTTTGCCCTCACAATCCAACAAGATAGGTCACTGTTACAATGGAGAAGCTGAAATTGAGAGAAAGTGGCAATGATCAATTCCATGTGCCTCCACTAACTGAGATTGAACGTGGCAATCTAATAGATTCCAGCACTGAAACAGTCTTTGGAAAAAATCAGAAGAAATTTATTTTCCGTCAGACTAACAATGAAGAAGAGTGGGAGAATCCAGAATAATTCTGAGTTTGGATTTTGAGTTACATAGCAATCAAATCAGCCTCTCTCACCTGTTGTTCTCTGTATATGTTGACAGCAGCTCTTATACCCATTTAGCCTACCCCAATGTGGGTCCTTCAAGTATCTATGCTGGCTAGGAATTAGTATCTATGAAACCAGAATCGTGCCTATTTAGTATGTTTTAATGTGTAGTAAGCAGTGGAATATGACACTACTAATTATTTAACAGAAATTTCTGAATGGAATCAGAGTGAGCTCATCTTTCTTCTGCTATTTTCTCAACAACCACCATGGTCATTACAGTGCAGGAATATACAGAGGCTGTGTGCTGCTCACCAATTCCTCTTCTAACCTTCCAAATAATCTGTGTACTTTGCTAAAGACAGAAGCAGGCTTTGTATAAACAGCTGGATTCTAGATTTCCAAATCATAGACTTGTAGGTTTGGAAGGGACCTTGGGGGTCTCCAAGGAGGTTCAAGAAGAATTTGCTTGCTTGTCCTTCCATTCAATCTTTTGGAAAGTCCTTGGCGCAACCTAAGACTGCTTCTGTACGAAGTATGTCTTAATTTGCATGTCTACAAACTATTTCCATACTCACTGAAGAGAGAAGATATGTTCAAATATCTCCCGAATTACATCTGCAAGTTTCTCTCATTGGCCTTTCTGGATGGGACACTGGGTCATAGTGTATAAACATTCGGAGGACCATAGATTCCTTATCTCTGATCTAAGATGTAAGTTGGTGCAAATGTGGCATAATCTCAAACTATACTGCTTTTTCCTAGATTTCTAATTATTTTGCCTGGGAAAAAAAAAAGCTCTTGATGTCTAATATTATTTGATGTTATCAACACTGCAATTTGCCCAGACAAATTATCACTACCACCCATTGCATAAGCAATTATATTTATTTTTAGAAAATTATTGCTGGGTAACCTATATTATATCATCAGTTGCATTTGATCAGCTTTGGGGAATCTATGGCACTCTGAATATTGTTGTCCCCCAGTTGTGATCAGTTACCATTAATCAATCATCAAAATAGGAAATGTAATCTGGCAACATTTTAGAAGCTGCAGCTTGCTCTTTCATTCTTTGTTCTTTTCTATGTTTTGTTACTTGATCACTGGCAAATTACACGTGAAATTACTTATCCAGTGGATAATTCATATATAAGTTGGTTTTGGCTCGGAAAGGCAGAGAAGGCTTCTTGCTTTTGAAGAAATACATGAACTCAATCTTAGCTATCATTCAACATTTGCATACCTGCAAATTTGCAGTTTACCATTTAAAAAAAAAAAAGTATATTAAGAAAGTATCTGTACGAAAATACCTTGATTCATTCCAGTGGGAGCGGCCTAAAAGCCTGTGAAATAAATAAACATACAATTAAATAATCACTGAAAGAATGTTCAAAACTACACTATATTGGGGAATATAATTGGCAAAACCTTTGTACAGTAGGCAAAACCGCCAAAAGAAAAAAAGTATGTTGGAAGAAATGTGCACCAATATTGACCCATTTTAGTGGAAACTTTTAAAATAAAACTACTGAGGTGTGATGAACTGAACTCGACAGATACATCAAAATGAGAAACAGGGAGATCCTGAAACTGACAGATTTCCCCTCCTAATTCAGGCATCCTTTTCGGCTCTTTTAGACTTAGAAACCTGATGCTTCGGCTGTCTCACTTCTCTGCTTAGCGTTTGCTTTGCTTTTGAAGGTGTGGAGTGACTGGAGAGATCTGCATTTTTATTTTTTGCTTGTCTCCTGTCCTTTTTCCTTGAGATGTTTCATCTTGGACATAACAAACTGTTCCCTTTGTTCTGGAGAAGAGGAACCTCAGTTCATCTGATACCCTGATGCTAATTGAGAGCCTTCACAGCTGTTTCAAGGATGAAGAGCTAGACAAAGGGGAGAGGAAGATTTTCATATATATATATATGTGTGTGTGTGTGTGTGTGCGCATGCGTATACACACACACATATACACACATATAAACACGCATGCATACACTTCAAAAGGCACAGTGGCAACACCACAATAATAACAATAACAACAATCACCAGCAGGACAACTGGTTTTGAAGGACATGAAACTGCTTTCAGTGAGTAATAAGAAACACAGCATCATTGGCAAGAACACGTACATGTGTGTGAGAGATAGAGAAAGTGAGAACAGGAGTGAGTTCGGTTTAACCCTTTTATCATTTCACTTTTGTTGCCAAAAATCCAGTATTTTCGCTGTTACAATGGCTGAAAGGCATTCAGATCCTCTTACATCAAGGCTAGGGAGCTTGTGATCTTCCAGATTAGGGATGGGGGAGAATTTTGTTTCAGAATTTTGAACCAATACACAAATGGCTAAGTTGTCATCTGGAATTTGCGGTTCTCTGAATTTTGCACTGCAGTTTACCAATCTTTTAAACATATACTTTTTAGGGTATTGTCTGTACAAAATTGCCTTATATTAGGCAAATGGGTTTACTACACCGTCTATGCTCGGCAAAACTGCAAGCAAAAAAATGCATGTTGGGTGAAATTGCATCAAAATACATACAAAGTTCAATGCAATGTTTGCACTAAAATGTAAATAATAATAATAATAATAATAATAATAATAATAATAATAATAATAGGAAGAAGAAGAAGAAGAAGAAGAAGAAGAAGAAGAAGAAGAAGAAGAAGAAGAAGAAGAAGAAGAAGAAGAAGAAGAAGAAGAAGAAGAAGAAGAAGAAGAAGAAGAAGAAGTGAACCACACCTGGCCTATTCACAGAAAAGAGCCAAGCAGAAATGAGAAACAGGAAAACAATTAACCTACAACTTCTAGGAAGCCCTAGCCAGGAAGCTATTGGTCTTCTTGGAGCAAGTGAAGTTCTAGAATTACATGAAGCCCCTCCAAGACCATCCAACAATAACCCATGGGAAAGCAATACAAAGCTATCTTCTCAGCACCCTCCATTTATCTTGTTTTTTTCAGCAACTTCCATCCCTCCTATTCCATCAGGCCATGGCTACAAAAAGAGAACTCAAAATGCCAGCTGATGGAAATGCAATTTATTTTGATATTCCCAGAATATCTTTGTGACCTTTTGCATTTTCTGCAGTGAGTTATGATCACAATTATTTTTATGCACATTAACAAAAACACAGAAACTATGTAGACAAAGGGGGAAAGATAGGACAGAGAAAAGAGGGAGACTCTTTGGCTGGGTGAGTTTTTGGTGACTGGAAAAGCCACCTCTAACAGTTTCTGAGGAGCAAGGAAGAGACAGTGATGCAAAGCAAGCAAATCCTTTGCTTATATATGAGAAAGATCAGAATTTTCTAGATGTTTTCCTTGGGTTTGGAGGATTCATTCTGGATGGGCTCTTTTTGAAAACTATGGATCTTATTTTAGGACATACCCTGCTATTTGTGTTCCACATCTCCATATGTCCAAAATCTATGCCAGCTGTTTCTGGTAATTGTACTAGAAGGAGATTCCTGTTGGAGGTGTGAATCCAATGCACTGACTCTTCAGCACCTCATGATCTACTGACCACAAGGGGACAGTAGAGAGTAGATACAGCAGTTAAGATTTCAATGGTAGCGAATCTATGTAGATCAGGGTTGAACTGTTGGGTTCTTGGTGTTCTCTGAGTTTGGTTGTTTTCGTGCAGACATTTCATTACCATGCTAGGTAACATAATTAGTGTGTGGGAAAATTATTTTTGCTGATTGTCCATACATAGTATCTTGCCCTGCCAGTCTTGGTAATGAAATGTCTGCAACTAAACAACGAAGCTCAGGGAAACACCAAGAACCCAACAGTTAAGGATTTACTCTGGTCTGTTCTTTGTCTATCATTCTGTCTCCTCTTTGTTGTATGAGATTGCTAATCTCAAATCACTTCCTACTGTCTTTCTTCCAAGACACAAATGCACAAAGCACATGCTTATTGCTTCTCCTGCTAGTATGATGTAGTTTACTAAGGGCTGGGCTTTGCCAGTTGTGAACAATGATGAGAAGTAGACAGATGAAGAGGAGGAATTCAGTAGGTGCAAGAAGAGGCAGAACTGCACAGATAAGTGGGGCTGTAGAGAGCAGATGTTTCAAAGAGACTCCTTCTTAATTGGCTTGCCATAAGTCTATTTGGGAATTTACTTTTACAGTTTTCAAGATCATGCATTTATCCTGACTAGCATTAAAGATGCCTGTCTGAAATTCATTAGGTTTTGCTTCTTGAGTTTGCCAGTTATGTGGGGCTTGATAACAGTCCCTCTATAATGTATTTCCTGTAAATAAATCCCCTGTTATTTTTTTTTAAAAAAACCAGCTTCAGTAATCTTTACTCAGGTCAGATTTCCTGCTCTCAGGAACACTGAAACACACATACAGAATACTTCACCCTTCAACAACTCCCTGGCATAAAGAATGAGGGTCTGAACCAAGTATGGTCCTGTGGCTCACCCTTGCCTTAAAAGTTTTTAGCAATCTATATATTTTAAGGTATAGGTAGGGAAAAGAAACTGTGTGCCCTTTGCTGATAGGCCTCAAATTCATTTCCAGATTTTTCCCCTGTCTTTTCTAATTAAATAATCTGTTTACTTTGGGCCATTGTGTTCTGGCTGGAAAGAAAAAGGCTGAAGTACAGCAAGGAGATTGCCTCATTGGGCAGAGAATGCAAATTCCAATATGGGACAAGAGGATATGAACCAAAGAAATGTGATATAGGTCATCCATTAATAAATAGGATAGAAAACGTTGAGATTAAAAAAAAAAAAAACAACGTGGGAGAAAGTAAACCTGATGGCTACATTCATCCTAAGCAGAGAGTAATGCCAATGTCACTCAGACAGGGAAGTCGCCAAACTAATTTCTTGCATTTCCACTTGTAATTGAACATCTCCTTCATGGTCTTTTAAGCATTTGTTTCAAGTACAGCCATAGTTACTGGAATTAGAATCTTTGCTCTTGTTTTTAGTCATCCTTCCTTTCCACAGGGAACCATTGATACAGTTTTACAGTTTTTCTTCCACATTCTTGGAGGGAAATATCAGTGCCCTATCCATGGGGGGCTTCACAGTCTGAAAGAGGCTAGGCATAGCATCACAACCAGCTTCTTGCAAATTTTGACAGACACCCTATGGGCACTCCTGGACTGAAGGCAGAACTTAGAGACATGTGTGGCCCTCAAAAGCTTTGGGTGCAACCCACAGAGATCTTCCAAAATTGTTACTAGCTCTAAATGAAATATTACCTCAAAGGTGTGGAAAGCACTGTGGGCTTGAAACTGAAGGCATGGGTCTTACACTGCAGTTAAATTGCTTATTCATTTTGAAAGACAGGAGCTGTCCTGCACAATGTAACTTGGAGGTACTGTTGCATCACCTTTTTAATGAGCCAACAGATTCTTTATCCTGAGAGAGTATCCCTTACCCTCCTGTGTATCAATTTACCTGCAAGTAAGCAGAACAGGTATTGGCATGCCTAGAGGTTTGCAAATTACCCGTGTGCCTTTAGTCAAAGTTTGCAGCTAATACTTTTGCCTCTCATTTGCAAGGCAAAAGAAAAGTCTTATGAGTTACTAAAGATAATCAGCCATCAAAATCCATAAATTTTAGTGTTCACACAACCATCTGAGCTGGGGTAAAGTCAGTGTTACTATGTCTTGATAAAGTAGTCATGTATATCCTATGTGTACCTTGTGAATTTGGCTTTGACCCGTTTTCTTGGTTTTGATGACAATGGCTTGCTTTCCAACCCTACCAAATACTGGCTTAATTAAAGGAATATCTACATTAAATGAATCATGTGCAATTTATATTCCCCATCTCTCTACATTATCATATGCGCTGATAAAAAACACCTTGGTATAAGCATATGCATGAATGTAATCAGCCTCTTTTTGTGCCGTGCTGTAGTGGTGCTGAGTTTGCTCCTGTAAATCAGCAAAGTTTTTCAATATGGCATCATAATCCAACCCTATCTACAGTCATATCAACACCACTTTTAGTAGAGTTTGATCAAGTGCATGTAGCCTGAATGAAATCCTAGGCAAAGTGCATGCCAGCCAATCATAAATATATTGTCACAAGGGATGTTTTCTGATACTTTTGCACTGCCTTATTAATGAGGATCATAATAATATTCTCAATATAGAAAGAGGGGGACACAAATGAATTAAGAAAATGAAAGCTATGAAAAGTTGTGCATGTGCAAAGCTCTGCTTGCTGTCCTTGCCCAGGAAAATAGATCAATGACAAATTCTTAATGTACTTTTAAGAAAGTATAGGAAAGTAGTCCCATCTTTAAAAAATATTCTATCTATAAATCAGGAAGGGTAGAGAGCACTCTAAGTGCCCACAGAGATCTTTGTGCTCTCACCACTGACCCCCAGCTTCTATCCTCTGTGGTAGTCTTGTATCAAAGTATCAAGGAACATAATTGAACATCTGAAGATGGGCTAACTCCTTTCCACTGCTCTCTCTATTTCTTCCATCTGCTGCCCTAACATCACTTCCTCCTCTTAAAGTTACCAGATATTGGCCTCCCCCAGACACTGTTGAACTTACAAGAGGATGACTTACTTAAAGGGACTGTCCTCCCCCAAGGGGAGGGGGAGGGAGCCTAAGCACTGGACCAAAGGTGACCCAAGGACCACAGACCAGAGGGGACTTTTTCATAGCAAGTATGCAAATTTCTCCTTCTCTTTTGAAAAAGTATGCCCTTTGTTCCCCTATGATGAGGGAGAGAACCAAATGCCTTCATATCAGGGTCTCTCATGAGGAGAAAACCATGCTTTTGAATAGCATGTAAACATTCTTCTTCTTTTCCTACTTGAAAACAGATCTTTTTGTTGTCCTGCAATCAGGGGAAGGGCCCATTCCTTTCATTTCAGGATCTATGATTTTCCAAGGATCCTGCATTTGCAGTCATCTTGCTTTGACCCTCACCTCTGAGGACAGCCACCAAAGTAGACTTGTCATCCCTCCTGCGTCTGAATCACAGCATAGCACATTTGTTTTTCTCCCTTGTTCTTCCCCGTGCAGCAGGAGCATAGCCAATGCAGAGCAGTTCTTCTCCACCACTGCCATTAATGGGAACACATGGTGCATTTATACAAAACCTCCTTCTCATTCCTGGTAATGACATTGGCAGTGGCAGCTCCTGTCTCCTCCTGCTGCTGCCTTTCCCCCCTTCCAACCGCCCTTGATATTTCCCTTCCCTTTATCGACAGCTTTTAATGGGATGACTCTTTTTGCCAGCAGATAGAATCCAATGTGTTCACAGCGGCTGTCAAAGGCACCCTGGCTGCATCAACAGCCTCCCATGTGGTCTCACAGTTAAAAACATATATACACGCAACAGACACAACTGTCACCGATGTACCAGAATCATCATTAGCGCTTGATCTTCTCAACACATGGGAAGTGCCTCAGCAAGTTATTTTCATCTCCAATCCCTCTTTAAAGCCCAACATTGAGTGTGTGTGCGTGTGTGTGTGTTGCATTTCCCCAATCTCTTGAAAAAAGACTGCCAAAAACTGGTAGCAGATTTATTTGAAGCAATAGCAGCTTTTCTATGATATCCTGGTAGTCAGAAATCTCCTAGCTTGAAAGCATTCCTCTATTTCCTGATTCCATTGCCCTACAGAGAACCTAAAACTGCCTAAAACAGACGACTGAGAAAGACAGGATGTATATTTAAGGATTCAAAGGAGGAGGAAGAGACAATGGTGGAGTTGTTTTTCTCTCCTCACCCCCCCTCCCTGCCCCAGAGTTCCAGATCTCAGCTGACGTTCTGCTCAGCTCTACCTCCTTGAATACCAAACACATGGACATTCCATCCAACATCAAGAAGAATTCGTGGAATCTTTGGTAAGTGTAAGTCAATCTTTTACTCTTTAAAAACAAGGGGCTGTTCCTGAATTTTTCAAAGACACCCATATTTCTCTTCTACACCACCCAGTGATGCTGGCTGGGGAAAGAACTAACCCTTAAATTGGATCACCAAAGTCTAAATGAGCTGAAATAAAATGTAAAGGGCAATCAAATTGAATGATGCAAAGGCATTGTTGGCATCAAGTGAAGAGGCCTAGCAAAGGAGATGTTATAAACCTTCTATTGCACTGGAAGGAAGAATGGTAACAGCTCTTCCTGATCTTGGACACTATGTATTTGTTGATTTCAATGCCTGCAATTCCTCATCCACCAGGGGAATTTGCACTACCTTGGTAAAAGCTGTATTACAATGATGTGTTAACCGATCTTTCAGAGTGAGGGACTGGCAAAACAGTCTATTTTGAGCCCATTTTGCTTTAGTCATTGTCCACTCATTTCTGTTCTCCTTCTGCATTGTACTTCATTTCTTCTTTAATATGTTCTCTCAAAATAAATATCTAAATATGGACTTGCTAGAAAAGGTATTTATATGCATGCTTTCTTTCAAAGAGGTATTTCTGTGCATATACACAAGCTGTTGAGAAGAGTGTCAAAATATTTGTCAAAGTGTGAAACCTGATAATCAGCTATGCCCTGATCTGTACATTAGTGGATCAGACCTAGTGGATAGGAATTCACAAAAATCAGTTTTATTAAGCATTTCTATGCAGAATATTGTTGGCTTGGTGGAATTTTGAGCATGATGTCTAGGCCTTCAGCTAGTTCAAAGGTGGGTAGCTGTGGTATTCTAGATGTTGATGAACCATGATTCTCACCATCCCTCAGTACCGATCAGGATTTCAAGGCATGCTTGCAGTTGTAGTTTGGCAACCTCACAAGTGCCACAGATGCTGTACTGAATCTAGTTGCATTTAAGAAATGTCTGTATAGTTTTCCTCCTCCACATTGCTATCTGGAACTGATGCGATAGGAAATGTCACGGTATTCTGGTTTATTTTTAAATTTTGCAGTTTTAGCTGCTATGTGTTAAAGTATGTGTTTTGGGAGATGAGTTGAAAACCATGACCTCTGAAAACTGGCCATATTGACTAGGCCTAGTAGGATTTGGACTACAGTAATATCTGCTCACTTGTCCTGTTTTCCACTCCTGTTATAACCCCCCCCCCAGCCCATAGAACAGTCTGTATCGGAATCCTTTCTAGTTATAAGATTGTGCAACGAACACTGAAAAAAAACCCTGCTGGTTTCTATTCTAGCATAATGCAGCTTTGCACACTTTTGAGGAGGGGCGCTAAGTGGGAGGTGCCAACTGCACTGATACCTTTACAAGTGCAGGTTTTGTCATAAAAGTTAAGTTCTGGGTTAGGAGCAGTTGATTGGATAAGTGTGGGTAGCTCCTTTAAAGCAACACTTGCAAGCTCTAAACTCCTGGGAAGATTTAGTCACGGTTTTCCTTTGAACATCTGTCCCAGCTGTCTATAATGAGTTGGAAACAGCACAGCCTCTCTTCTTCAAGTAGATGAGGAGAATTTATATTAAATACATTATAGCCACAATTCATAGACCCGAAGACATTGGCTTCCTAAGAAATTGAAAGTCAATTAAATTCATGCAAATGGACACCATCCACATTCCAACCACTTCTCTTTGTTTGAATGAGGATAAAAGAAGTAGCTGAAATCTATTCAGGGTGCACATATTTTTCAGGGCTGAGCGCCACATTTGTCCTTTATGTAGGATGTGGTGCCAGGACAAAAAAACTTTAAACTGGCTTAAAATGACATGGAATTACATGATATTAATTACGCATAGTGATTAGGATTACTCCTGTGTGTTTAATCATTTCCTCTTTCTAAATATTGGTGGTGAATAATGGGAACAATAATACTTTCAAGAAATGTGATTAGAGTTCTGTGTGATGGAGAATAAGTCTTTGCATATTTAAGTAATTTAAATATGCTAGGATTACATTTAATGGTGCACCTTTAAGAACTAATTCATTGAAATACAGCAATCTTGCTTGTTTGATAGACAAATAAATTATATTGAGTTTTGTCTAATAGAAGGCACAGCTGTTCCAATCAGGGCCTTAAGTCCATTTGGAGACCTTGAATTAGGCTGGTTCAGAATATACTCGTGGACTGGATCATTTGCGAGCATACCAAATATGGGCTGCAAAAATCAAGGCAACCTTGAAATGGCAGCAAACAAATTCAGAAAACTCTCTTTGTTGCCATCTAGCTGGCCATCTGGACTTTTGCAGCCTAGATTCCTACTCTTGTGGTTAGTATACAATATTGGATCATTGTCATAGTCACATAACACAATCAGTGGGCCTGCTTAGCACCAAAATGCCAACCTGCTTGTTCCATGATTCTTGATTAGCTGCAACCAGGCTAATCTAAAAGTTACTGGGTTAACTATTTTCATTTTCAGTTCTCCATATTTATTTTCAGTGACATTGTGTCACTATCTCTTAGTGGCTATGTAATGCTGTGAGGTCAATCTGCTCACAATGCTTGTGTTCACATAGCCTGATTACTTAATTAACCCATTTTGGGGATTTATATAATACAATGGACCATAAACCAACGAAATGGGTTGCCCACAGTTCAATATGATGTGGCAAATCTTCCCTTCTCCATCGCTGCAGAGCACATAATACTGGCAAAAGAAGCATTGTTAACCACTACAATTTTGCCAGAATTAATTTCCCATTTTTTAATTACTAAGAATGTTTTCTGAATTTGACTTAATTGATAGTTTTTCCTCTTTTTAAAACTTCCTTCTTCACCTGATTTACAATTCCATGGCTGAGGTTTGCCTATTGCTTGTTCTTTTATCTTTCTGATCCTTCCTCTTTGTGTCTACTGGTGGCATTTCCCTGTCTTCTTTTCTTCACTCAACTGATATCCAGATGAGTAATTAGGTCAGACTTTTCCAATCTGGGGCCAGCTCCCACAATTCCCAGTGTGAGACAGTGTAGGGTGAATGGGAAAGGCAGGGAGAAGATAACAATGGGTAAGTGAATTGACAAATTATCTCATAAAGGGCAACTCAGGTTAGGAGGAAAGAGATTTGGGAAAAAGCATTTCAAAGCATTCAGTGAGACTCTACCTTAATGAACTTAGTACAAAAGAGGCTGGGAAATTCCTATTATAGTTTCCAAGGTTCTACATTTATCCCAGAGTAGCATAATAAAGATACCTTCCTGAAATCTGTGCAGTTCTTTGGCCTTGCCAGCTATGAAGGGCTGGACACAGAGCTAATGTGTCCATGAGAATAGTCAGTCCAATGAATCCAAGGTTAAATGATATTGTTTCATTTTATTAATTCTTGTTCTTCAATCTGATCCATTTTGTAGGAAATTATAGTTGCTTCTTTATTGGTCATGTATTTCCCAATCTTTGGGGAGAAAGGACTCCTTCTGAAATCTTGAAGATAACTGCCAAGAAACATATACCAGAGAAAGACAGACTTGTAATTCATAGGATTTACTTTGGGTTTTTATTTTAACTAGAACTCCAGCATCTATCAGGAAAAAAGCATGAAAAAGACTCCCAAGAACTATAGAGGCCTCACTTTATCTACCCACATTCAACCTTTCAACAGAAAATTAAACAGCCACAACACACACCCAGTGACACTCTTCCCCAATAGGTTGAAGCGCACTGGACTTCCATTTCAAACAAGGTTCCCTAACTGGAGCCCATCTAGATATGTTGGAACTACAATATCCATGATTCCCAACCTTTGGCCATAGTCCCCAAGTATCTAGAGGGCTTAGTTGACACTATTTTTTTCCTTTTCAAATGCACATCTATGGCTCTTCATTAGCATGTCCATATTTTAGGTGCACATCTCTCTTCTTTTGTCTTCATTTTGTGTGGTATAGTTCTCCTGCATTTGGTGGTCATTGTATTTATGGATCAGATAATCAGGCTTGGTGTCTTTGGCTTAGCAGAAGGATTGAACATCTTTTAAACAACCAGCCTTGTTAGGAAGGGGGACACTGCAGTGCACTCTACCCAAAGCTTCCATCAGGAAGAAAAAAGAAACCAGGGAAGCCTGAAAGTACACCATTCCCCACCCATATTCATGTGTGAGCTCTACTCAGGGTTCCTGCAGACACACATCCAGCAGCTACATAATAGGGAAATGTGGTATATATCATATGAGTTAGACATGTATCCATTACTCTCTGCAGTTGCTAATCTTCAGTGACCATATCTAATAATAGCTATTTATGTAATGTACATTAACTACCCCTTTAAAAGGGAAATTGAATGCATATTTGAGAACCTTAATTCAAACCAGTACTTAAAGAGCACTCTGATCCAGGGTAATAGGAATTTACAGAGCGGGATGTTTAAGTGCTTTGAAATAAAGGAAAATTACAATGCAAAGGAAACCTTCATTTTTTTACATGTATATATGATTTATATTGAAACTTTTAAAAAAGAAGATTAAAAACTAATACAAACTGATATAAAGTCAGGAAGAAAAAAATGAAAGAAATCAAAGACAAAGCAAAAAGTGCAAGAAAAGAAAAAAAGCTGAAGAAAAATAGAAAAGAAAGAAAAAAGATACCCAGAAGTGGCTTTCCATATTCTTCACAGCAGTTATGAATAGAGTTATATTTTAACCTCTCTCTCTAAAGTTACATCATAATACTCTTCTTTCTATAATCTATCCCAGTGTTTCTCAACCTTGGCTGCTTTAAGCTGGCTGGGGAATTTTGGGAGCTGAAGTCCACACAGCTTAAAGCGGCCAAGGTTGAGAAATACTGATCTATCCTGTCTATTCATCCAAGCCATAAATCACAATTTCATTTTTTTTCATTTTTACACAAAAAGCCCATAAGAGGTTTCCAGTCACCAATAAGTGTAGATAGTGTCTTTTCTCTAATCAAAGAAGTCAATTTATCCATCCCAGCAAAATCTGTCAATTTCACCAACCATTCCTCCATTGTGGGTAGTGTTGAATCTTTCCATCTCCGTGCATATAATAATTTCACCCCGGTAATCATATACTGAAATAATTTTCCATGGCTCTTTTCTAACTGTTTATCCATCAATCCTAAAAGGAAAAGTTCTGGCTTCAACTGAACATTAATCTTTAAAATCCTTTGTATCAAAGTATGTATTTGAATCCAAAATATCTCTTCATGTTGTTCACATTTCCAATATACATTTGGCTGCAAAGGAAACCTTCAGACCAAAAAAGAGAGAATGATTCTGTGCATCCCTGGTTTTCAATGAAAGCCTTAGAGTGAGCACAATGTTTTAAAAAAACCTAGCTCTGAACACTGCCAAAGTGTCTCTTAGATGGTCAGTGGAAGAACATCTCCCTGTTTTCTTGAGAGGGACGGCTCAATCTATGTTGAACTCTGCAACCCAAACTCTTTAGACTGAATCAAATAAGGTGTTTGCAGATTAGAGTAGCACCACTTCTCCACCACTTCAGGGAGAAAAGAATTTAGACAAAAAGTGACTAAGTGCCTTTCAGTTATCAATAGTCCAAGCCTGGGGAGAATGGTGAGAGTTAATTAGTCTCACCAAATCAACTTAGAAGACTTGCTCCTGGGATTAAGTGAAAGCTTCCAGATCAGCTGATTTTATTACTCCCATTCCCCACATCCATGTGAGGGCATCTTACAGTGATCTATGTCTGCCCAATCCCATATCCCAACACTCCCACCCTCCATCTTCTTGTTGCCTTTCTCGACTCCCAGAAAAAGCTGAAAGGAAGCAGGAACTTGATGTCGAAGTATCTAATTTAATATTCTGCCTGGCTCCCTCAGCTGACTGATTTATGGAGCACAAGATTAAGGACCAAAGCTGGTAAGAGAGAGCTTTAAACTGAATGAAACAGGAAAGAGGATTTATAATGGTGACTTAACAGCATGTTGGCAGAAGAGTGGTGGGGATCATGGAATGGTACCAATGGAGGGGGAGGAAATGGAGGCAGCAGGATGCAGAACCAAGTTCCAGATTGTATGGAAGGGAGGGATGCTTCATGGATGCTTAAACAGGTTAGCATCCCACCTGTCAGAGATATTCCTCTGAGCTATTTTATCTGACGTTAAGTGAGCAGATCAGGATTAGTTACGTGGATATAAAATCATTTGTCTGACAGTTGAAATAGTCTCTTCTTGCTCAGGGCTCTGCCAAGCTCCAAAGGGGAGGGGTTGAGAAAAGCACTCCTTCAAAGTTGGTCCATAAACCAAGTCCCCTTACCCTTCTAAAACATGAAGTGATATCAACAGTCCCCTCCAGTACTTCCAAGTGGAGAAACTTCTTCTGATGCTACCAATAACTTACTGGGAACAAGGGAGGAGGCCAGGGAACAAACTGAAATGCCCTGAGGGGGGAAATAGTACCATGGCTGTGTCATAGTGCCACTGCACTACACTGGCACTCAGTATTCTACCCAGATGTCTTGAAATTAGAGTTGCATGGCAAAGTCAGCAAATCATACCATGTTGTAAGTCAAGAACCATCTTGTGCTACAGTATCAGTCCAAATTCATCTAGAACAGGCAATTCAACTGTAGATATACAATATTGCAGTTTGTGAGATCACCTTAGTGGGCAAGCCAACTTTCCAAAAAGGGGCTTATTCCTAGACAAATGGATACTGCAGATTCTCCAATATGGCAGGCTGTAGCTGCCTTAGAACTACAATTTCCAGAATCTGCAGGTAGTATCAGCAATGGTGCATGATAGTTTCCAAAGATGGTGGAAATAAACAGAGTGAGGTGATTGTGACAAGGAGGAAGTGGATCAATTCTGAACCATATATCTCCATCAGTACTGGAGCTAACACACTGATGATGTCAGCTCCATCCAACTCATATATGAATCCCTTCTTATTTAAATCCATTAACTGTTTGTTAGACTTCCCCTAGCACTCATCTATAATAGTTAATGATATTTCCAATAGCGGCATCAGTTGGACACTTTGTCAGTCCACAGGCCAAGTTCTGCCTGAGTTCCCATCAATAAACAAGCAGCAAACCATGGAGAAATGTACTCATTCTTGCTGCCCAAGCAGCTGCTTTAACCTGCTGTGAGTCTCAACGCTTCTCAAAGAGACTTTTCTGCTGTGCCCTCCTTTGCATAACATCAGTATACAGATGTAGGCAACTTGGATGATATGTCACCTGAATACAAAATATTGCTGGAGAAATATACGTTCCATAATATGAAGGCAATGCTCTCTTGGGTGCACTAAGAGGAACATAGAGACCAGATCATGGGAAGGAATTGTTCCACTTTGCTCTGACCCCATTTAATGTATTATGTCCAGTTTTGGGCATCACAGTTCAAAAAGGAGAGTTACAAACTGGAGTTAAGAAAAGGGCTACTAATATGGTGAAGAATCTGGAAACCAAGTCCTAGGAGGAATGGCTGCATGTGTGTTTAGGCTAAAGACAACTAAGGGAAGAAATGATAGCAGTCTTCAAATATTTGAAGGGTTGTCACACAGAAGAAGGAGAGGACTTATTCTGTATTACCCCAGAGGGCAGGACTAGAAACAATCATTTAAAATTATAAGGAAGGAGCTTCAAGCTAGACATCATGAGCATCTTCCCAACTGTATGAGTTATCAGACTGTGGAACTGGCTGCCACATAAAGCGATGAGTTTTCCTTTACCAGAGTTTCTCAAACAGAAGTTGTATGGCCATCTGGCAGAGATTATTTAGTGGATTTGCCACTGAGCAGAAATTGGACTAGTTGAGCTTTATGGTGCCTTCCAACCATATGATAAACCTGACAGTAGATCTGGATCTTTTGTAAAATACAAGATTGCCACTAAAGTGGCGGATGGCAAATCCTTCACAAAACTGCCTTTTGTGGAAAGTATTATATAATACCACTAGGGCTGGGCAAGCAAAAGACAAGACAAAACTACATTGCCCTTTGCATTTTACAAAATAACTCAGCCACTGAGTTCCAAAAGGGGAAGATCAAATTAACAAATCCTCTCTCTAGCTACATTACAATTTCCCCAGCATGCTCCAGAATGACTTTGCATTCTGAGAAAGCAGGATGGGATCTGGCAGCAAGAAGCTGGAAGGGGCACCAATGAGATAGGCACACATACTGTATTGCAGCTCAGAAATTAGACACCAAGATATACCCCAACTATTGAAATATGGCATAGGAGGTTCTCATTCTTAGGTAGTGACCAGGGACTGGGGTCAATCTGTGCATTTATCTGCCTGAGCTGTAGTCATGCCAAAGCAATGGCAAGTAACTGATGTAACCCATAACTGAAGCCCTGCAAGCTGTTTATCCAAACCCTACAACTGGACTGGAGCTGTAAGATGCATTTCAAGTTTCTTCATCAATACTTCTTTTTCTTTCTCACTTGGTTCTCACTCCTTGACTCTCAAGAAAAGTGTCTACTTATCTCATGCCAACGAAATATACTATTCTCAAGTCATGCCTCTTTCTGTATTATGCCAATGTCATCTCCCTGAATAACACTTTCAGCTACTACTTAGCATGAAGTGCATTTTAACCCATATTTAACATGGGCAGCTTCTTAAAGTGCATCCTACAGAAGCACATTGGGTATCTTTCACTGTGTTCTGCATTTAATATGTTCAGAGCTGGTATAGGACTGAGTTGCTCTGGATCAGATTAATAAAATAAAATAATAAAATAGTAAAGTAAAATAAATAAAATAAAATAGTGGTCCTTGTTTAACTACCACTCATTCAGCGACCATTCAAACTTGCAATAGCACTGAACAAGTGGTACATGACTGGTCCTCGAAGTTCCGGCCATTGAAGTGCCCCCGCAATCAAGTGATCATCATTTGTGACCTTCCCTGCTGGCTTCTCACAAGCAAAGTCAATGGGGAAGTTTGCAAGAAGTTGGAAGTCGCAGTCACATGAGATCCTTGCTTAACGACCTGTGTGATCCTTGTTTAATGACAGTAACCAGGAACTGCTGGAATTGCCATCACTAAGAGGCACAATCACGTGATGTTGTGCCTTATGACCACATTGCTCAGCAATGGAAATTCCAGTCCCAATTACTGCTGTTAAGTGAGGACTACATATAAAATAAAATAAAATAAAATAAAATAAAATAAAATAAAATAAAATAAAAAAAAATAAAAAAAATAAATAAATAAAAAAAAAATAAAAAAAAATAAAAAAAAATAATGAAAAGCTCCTCCCCTTCTCTACTTCTTTTTCTCTTGGGCTCCCATTATCTAATCGGATTCCATGTAACATATTCAAATATACATCAAGTAATGACACAAATTAGCCGTCACTTGTTCTCAGTGAATAAATAAGGTAATTCTATGCTAATAGGGAAAAAGTGGATTGGCAGTCTGAGCAAAAAAGCACAGATCACACATAGAATTTTCTGCTAAATGTCAGAAGGGATTCTGGGGAGATTTGCACAGAGGCTTCCTCCCTGACACCCCACCCCATGTTCAAATTCATGGCCGGATTGCAACTGAAAGTCCCCTTCTCTGTGTATTGCCCCAGATGTAGGAATTCTGAACAATATATTTGGTGTCTGGAATTGGAACTAATAGGCAATTTTCTGGTAAGGATTTCAAAACCTTTTGCATGGGTGGGTAATTTGCTTATTCTGCTGTAATGAAGCATTAGGTTTCTGCCCTAAAGTTCTTTCCTGATACCATCACTGATTAATAACACTGATTTGCATTGTGCTGACATTTCCCAGTTTCCTATGGCTCATGGTTTGCATGCATTCTGATGCAGCTTTCAGCTCCTTCACAAGGGTCTTTCACCCCCATGGTAAGATTTTCACATATGTTCTGTGAGCTCCACTAGGTAGACCAGACCAGGAAATCAATTCCACAGGAAGACTAGAATTACACTTTATTGAAATATGCTATAATAACAGAGCCATTTTGATGTAGTGGTTAAGCCATCAGGCTAGAAACCAGGAGACCATGTTCTAGTCCCACCTTAGGGACAAAGCCAACTGGGTGACCTTAGCCTAGTCCCTCTCTCTCAGCCATACGAACAAGGAGGCCAAGGCAAACCACTTCTGAAAAACCTTGCCAAGAGAACTGCAGGCAGTTTCCAGGAGTCAAAAACCGACTTGAAGGCACACATACACATAATAACACAATCTAGCAAGTTTCATTGTGCTGTACCTCCTCCCCCTTCTTATATTCCAGTGAACCAGGGAGGCGACTTTCTGAACAGCATCTTAATGTTATCTCTTTGCTCTGGACTTAAAAAATGTTTCGGCCCCTTTTGCCTAGGTAAAAGTCCTTGCATATTTCTGTCAAGGTCATCTTCCTTACTCTCCACATGTACAGGTAAAACACCACAAAAAACGAAATCTTCAATAAATAAGCCTTCTTCTTCAGGCATTCAAACTGTTAGGCTTCCCACCCAGTTTAGAATCTTATCAGATACTCTTCTAAATTTCAGAGAACCTGAACAAACAGAGCAGAGTCTCTGCTGCATAAAGTCTCCCTCCAACTCACGAAAGATGTAATGGAAGGAGACAAGGAAGAGCCCTCACTCCCAGGGCAAGATGTTATTTTCCAATCTTCCTTGTGTGTTTCTAAATTAGAGATCTTGGATGCCAGATTAAGATTAGAAACACAATCCTGTTATAAGCACAATGATATGAAAATTGCTTTGTTTTAGTGTTTTATCAATACTCATTAATAATGCGAGGAGTGAGGATGTTATGTAGCTTGCTCGTGCTCATGTTCTGGAATTATTCCCCACCCCACCCCTGGCATCTCCTTCCTATGTCCTGGATTAATCATATTATTGATCTTAATATGATCAATATTATATAATCTCAGGATGCATATTATATTACAACAAAGTATAGCCAACAGAGAGTGCTGACTAATAATGAGTTCCCTATGAATCAGAAGTGCAAAAGTGCCCTGCATCTTAGGGCACCTAACATCATGACTCTTCTAGCTCCCAGAGCCCTCCCCCCCGGGTTGATGTGGCCAAAAATATGCCTTTTTAAAGTTTTACATTTTTAGATATTTAATGGGGAAAACATTAAAGTACCTTAAGTGCCTTAAGAAGTATAGATACTTAAGTGGCTCATTTTTTTTTTATTCTGCCTTTATTATTTTTATAAATAACTCAAGGCAGTGAACATACCGAATACTCCTCCCTCCTCCTGTTTTCCCCACAACAACAACCCTGTGAGGTGGGTTGGGCTAAGAGAGAGGGACTGGCCCAAAGTCCCCCAGTCGGCTTTCATGCCTAAGGCAGGACTAGAATTCACAGTCTCCTGCTTTCTAGTCTGGTGTCTTAACCACTAGACCAGTGATGGCAAACCTTTTGGGCTCAGTGTGTCAAAAATTCAGAAAATGCCTAATGACTCTGCTGGTGTGTCAACCTCCCCTCACCCCTGAACAAAAGAAAAACAATTCTTTTCATATTCATTTATTAAAAAAAAGAAAAGTCCAATCATGTGTGGTGTTATGTATTATATAAAGGAATATCAAATAATTACAAACATGAAATTTGAGGAAAACAAACTCAGTTTCTTTGGTAACTCAAACAGGGAGAATAGTTGTTGTTGGGTGTTGGTAAATGCTGATGTGTCACCCAAAATGTTGTGGCATATCACCTTTGACATGTGTGTCATAGGTTCACCATCACTGTACTAGACCAAACTGGCTCCACACACTTTACTTCTTAACACACTTAGAATTGCTTCTCAAAATGGTCTGTAGCCTGACCCATTTTTGGAGTATGGTCCTCAACATTCCATGCAAAGTCTGGTGTGGCCCTCAAGCTGACAGAAGTTGTGTACTTTGTTGTGAGCAAGTGAAGTGAAGACAATTTACAATCTTAGTGTCAGAAAACATCAAAGAAGAAAAACTTTTTTTTGGCACAGCTGAAAACATTAATGGAAAAACTGAAGTAATTTGGGCTCATTTTTACTTTTAGTAAATAGTGTGTCAGGGTTCCCTAGTAACTGTGAAATCAAATTGGCCTCTGAAATGTCTTAGAACATTCTTTTCAAAACAAGCAAATAATCTCATGGTTTTTTTTCAAATCTTTCCTTATTGTAGTAAGAGTTTGGTTGACCCTCTAATCCATAGGAATTAGACTAGTATTATTCCAAGGATTACTATTGCTAATTTATTCTGAAAACCCTGTGGTAGCACAAAGGGACTGGCTGATTTTGAGAAGCTAAGCAGGGTTTGGGCTGGTGAGCACATGAATGGGAGATTTTCATAAATCCCAGAGTTGCAGGCTAGACATTCTGGAAGAAGGCAGTGGCAAACCATTTCTGTATCATAGCCAAGAAAACATGATGAATGTCTCCCTGAAGTTAGCAACAGCTGAGATCTGCTTGAGGGAGACTTGACTGTACTAGTATTGATATGAATGCAATATAGAACAGTCGACCAAAGGATTAGACCAGGTTTTCATACTGATCCCTATTTGCGTGGATGAATGGAAAATTGAATCATCCAGTACAATTTCCACTTGTCTTAAAACAAATGCTGACACCAATGAATGGGCAGATATCCCATGCTTGAGATCTCTAGAATTTTTAAAGAATTTTATTGCTGTTTAATAATAAAATTGTTTGGCAAATAATCTGCTATTGCTATTCTCCTTTTATACATCTCTGTTACTTGCATTCTTCCTAGCTACACTTCCTAGAATGGGAAAAGCTCCAACGGAGGAGATTCCTCCTGGTGCCTTCTCTTAGGGTTCAACTGAAATGTAGGCTGCACCCCCATAGAGAAGACTATATAGTAAAAGATAGGACACTTATTAATTCCTCTGAACCATCCTATAACTCAGAGGAGTGCAAGAACCCCATCCTATATAGGTTCACCAATGTTCCCCCCACCCCACTTTCTCTCTCTCAAAATGTAATTCTTTCCCATCAAACTGAAGAACATCTGCAACGACACAGAAGAAATTTTCAGTGGCATGCAAGTCACACACAATTGCTCTCCGCAAACGAAGGGCAGTGAGAATGATGCTGGAAGGTGGTTAATTTGCTCTTCCCCTCTCCCCTGACTCAAATGCTGAGACCACAAGCATGTACAATGTCCATACAGACCTTGAAATTCACCCTAATTCTGGGAAGTCAGTGTTGAGATTTTGACCCTGAATATGAAGGCTTTCCATCTTCCACAGCTTTTCATCACACTTAATGTAGCAGCTGATAGTCTGTGTGCTCATATAAATGTCTAATCCTTCTTTGAATCTTGCTAAGCTCCTTGCCAATGGAGCATTATTAATCATAAATTCCTCATACTTCACCTCAACCAAGAACTAAGCAGTCAGTGACTAATTAACCCTCCAGCAGCCTGTAGAGAGAAAGCAATTAGTCTTCCTGATATACAGGAGGATGGGGGAGGAATGAGATACTGAAATGCTGTGACGTTCAAAGCTTATTCATGGTCAAATTCCTTTTTTTCTTTGTGTAATCAATGTGCATTTGCTATTCATTTGACCACACATTTCTTTTCTCAAGGTTACAATGCTGTGGTGAGAAATTCATTTGTACACACTCTTAGGACATATCTACACAGAAGACTTAAATAATCCTCTCTGTTTGTGGAATCCAATTAAATGTAGAGAGAAGGGAGACTGAGAGATTTTATTTTATTTTATTTTTAATCCAAGACTGATTCCCAGGATCCTTTGGGGAAATGAGAGCCACGACAGGCGATATGTGATAAAACCAGTATTTTGTTCATCAAAAAGTCAAAATTTCTGTTATTATAGCTGAACTGAAAAATCCACTTGCTGGATTTTTGGCTCAGAATCATAGTAGAAAGATAAAAGGGAGGGAAAATGAAAGAAAGGGAAAGTTTATAAGGGTGAAAGTTTTTAGATATTTTTGCTGAGGCAGTGGACTTTCTAAACATGTCTGCTAATGGATCGTTACACTTAGGGACCATTTTGGTTCAACTCTAGATCTAAATTAGGCAACAATCCAGTTGTCCTTATTCAGACAATAATTAACTATGTTAGACCTTCAGAATGAGAAATATTGAAGTAATTAATAACCAGGACATACCAATGCAGCTTAAAAATGCTGTATTATTTCAACAAAAGCAAAAAATACAGCACATCACACCCATGTCACTAAGACAAAGGCACTCCAACTTTTTGGTGCCATGAATTGCTAACATGTCAAATAAGATTCTCTTTTCTTATTACCTTGAGATCATAAATTCAGGAATCTGCTCTAAATAATATAGTTTAACTGAAATTAAATTTGTAACCTTGGGAGATACAGTAGTTTAGGAATATAAAGACTAAGAGGAAAATATCTTCTGTGTAAAGAATTCCTTTTGAGGAGGGTGGCATTCCTTGCTAATAAAATGTGGTCTTACCAGCTTAGCAGAACTGGACACAAATAGCTTGATATCCCTACTGAGTGTGGATGGTGAAAGTATCAGTCAGTGCTTAGAGCAAATTGTTTCCTTAATCTAACTCCCCCCCCCACTTTTTTTAATGATGCTGATATGGTACAAACAGCTTTTAAGACTGTACTAGTTAAGAGCCATCAGCTGCAATTCTTAACTCACTTGACCACATTTTTGCCTAGAACTGGATATATACAATTTTAGGCCCAGAGTCCTGATGAACTATAGTCATCTACACTTATAAAAATTGGGAGAAATATTCATCCATAAACCACAATTATGCCCCATCAAGTTGCATTAAAAAAGAATCAATAGAAGTTAATTTCTTCATTAGGTGCTTAAGTCCTAGCATTTTCAGTACAATTGATGCTAAGATATAAACTCATTTTCCCCCAGTGCGCCTGGACAAGCTGGTTGTCCGCAAACCCTGGAGCATTATTCTGTCAAGGTTCTGGCTTTGCCTATGCATTCAAAGCCCAATCCCTTTTATATGAACTCCAGGTTTGCCTGGATAAGTTAGTTTTCAAGACAGAGATGGGAAAAAAAAGTGAGGTTTGGCCTTACCTACAATGTACGTGACAATTTAACAATGGGTTCTCATGAATTGGGCTGAGCTGATTAGATAACACACCTACTTTAGATCAAACAGCATACACTGCTGTTTTGGATGTGCTCTGGAATTGATCATACAACCTGCAGGATATGCCTTATGATAGCCTCAAAGCAACTTTTGTCCCATATATGTAATTGTGGGAAATTGTCAGTGGATATTATGCAGCTATAGTGTCCTTAGAAGCTAAGTGAATTTTCCAAATTTTAATCTCCATTCTAACAGAGGTGTTTTCTAATCTACTTCGTTAAACAAAAAACAAAAACTGCAACAACAAAATTATTTAGACCCGTTTAAGTCAGGTTTCAGGCTGGGATTTAGTATGGAAATAACCTTGATCGTGTTTATATGTGGCCTGTGGTGGAGATGGGATGGAGATGGTGCATCTATCCTTGTGCTTCTTGATCTTTCAATGGCTTTGGATACCATCAACCATGATATTCTACTGGGCCAGCTTTGGGGGATGGGAGTTGCAGTGGTTCTTCTCCTTTCTCTGTGGCCAGTTGACAGTGGGTGAGAGGTCACATTTCATGGAGAAGAGGTTCAAAAGAACTTTTCCACTAACTAGGGAACATATTACTGCTGGAAAATATTTGTATTCTATCTGCAAGACAGTGGGATTCATAGCATATTGATGAGAAAATTTGTGCATTGTTTCTCATGTTCTCTACTCTACTTTTCCTGGATTTGGATAGTTCCTGCCCACTATGTATATAGACAGGTTACATTTGATTGACAGGTCAGAGCTAAGGTTTCCTTTAACTCTTTCACCTCTGAATCTTTGGCAAAGAGTTTTCTCCCCAATCTCTACACCAGTTTAGATAGAGCATTTTGACTGGAAAAAGTTTTTAGTTTAATTGAATTGAGGCAGAGTAAGCTGGAAGCCAAGCATTCCATCTTGATTTTGAACTAAGTCTCTGTGCCTGTAAAAACAGACACACACACACAAAAACCTCATTTATACTTGTTTAGTTTGACTTCAATGCTGCTAACTGAACTTTAAGTACTGAACTTAAATTGACCTACTTAAAGTGAACCACCTTGAAATTCTTGACAGCACTAATGGAAGGTAGTTACAAGGTTTTGCTGGTAATGATCTCTCCCTGGTTTCTCATCATCTCTTTAATTCTAGTGTGCTCAGTTTGCCAGGCAAGATGTTATGGAGTAGTGAGGACAAGAATCAATCATGGAGTTGGTTAAAGAAAAGGGATGCTGATGATTCTGGAAAAGGGTGATACCTTACTGCTGTTGGCTGATGAATCTATAGCGCCATTTTAAAGCATACTGTGCCCCCCCCCCAAAAAAGCATTCTCTTTGTATTTCATGGAAAATAAATTTTATTTTTTCCTCCCCCTCCCCCCCCCAGAGAAAACTGTTGGTGAAATTCATATGGCTAAGATTTGAAATTCTTCTCTTTCCTTAGTTAAAGGGAGGGGGGCATGTGAACCTGGCACCTTTAACTGTGCAGTCATCTCTCCAGAAAAGGCTCTAATGTTGGGAAAGGTGGAAGGAAAGAGAAGAAGACAACGACAAGCAGCAAGGTAGATGGACTCAGTTACAGTGGTGATGGGTGCGCCATTGGGAGGCCTGAAAAAGCAGGTTAGGGACAGATCATCATGGAGAAAATCTCTCTTTGTGGTCGCTAGGAGTTGACAACCACTTGATGGCACATAATCAATCCATCTATCATCTCTCCAGGAGTCTGTATCTTCCCTGGCTTCCAACACTTACATATAATTTCAGAAATGGATGCAGCAGCTTCCATAGAGGGGACAAAGGGGTTAGACTGATCTAAGCAACATTTTGGCATTACATCCCAATGCAAACCCCACCCTTTTCTATGTGCAGTGCAAAATCACACACACACAAAGCGCAGAGTTTGCAGTGCAACATTTTAAAGAGATCCTGTAGAGATGCTGCTGGATGGATTCATTCATTGGGAGGGAACACCTCCCCCCCGCCTTTTTTTTAGATCAAGAATTTGGAGGTTTTTAGTTGACTTGTTTGCTGTTGCTTCTATAACCTTACTCAGCACAGTGTAGTCCACAGTGACACAATACTCACTGAGCCATGAATCACATTGGTGATCTCGGGTTCTGCACTCACTAAGCCCATCCTACCTCAAAAGGTGGTTGTGAGAATAAAAAGTAAATAGTATTTTGAATCTCACTCAGAGCTCCATGGAGGAAGGATGGGAAATAGATGCAGCTGAATAAGGGAATACGAGTGAATGCTATGTTGAAATCCACCCTCCAGTTCAGGAGGTTTTTTTCCCTTCCTCCCTCAGCTAAAAAGGAGGTTTCAGGTTTTCTACCTCATTTGTTTGCTGCTTTATTTAACAGCTTGCATTTATCTACAATTAGAATAGCTTCAAATGAGAATCTTTTTGATTTGCAGGGTCAACTAATTTACCACTGGCAGGGAACCTCCTGCTTCTCCTCCTCCTCTTCTTTGTAGTCTTTCAATAATTCCAGGTTAATGGATTGGGGTCTGTAGACTGTAAATTATCTTCAAAAAATCAGTACTTGTGCTAAAATAACTCTTTTATTTGGATCACCCTATGCCTCAGTTCTCCCTATGTAGAATTAGAAGGCGTGTTTCCAAATTTTCCTGGAGTATCCTCATTAATGTTATCCATTAGCAAGATATTGATCCAGAAGATAAAGATGCGTCAGCTTGAAAACTATCTGGCATTGTCAGATGGAATTCAAAAGATCCATTTCAAAAGCAGTATGGGGGAAAAAAAACCCCTAAAACAAGCTGAAGCACAGAAAACAAAAAAGACAGGATGGAAAAGCTAGTATAATTCAAGTACCCACTGATATGGATATAAAAGAAATGTGCCAACAATTTATAGAGGGAAATGTATGAGATCCACCAAATCAGATTCCACCTTAGCACTGAATGAAATCTAATTAGCAATTGCATACTTATGCTCTGGTCAAAAATCCAACCCCCAAAAATCCAAATCCATTCCAAGGTGGATCTGAAAAAGAGGTACATTTCTGAAAATGGTCACAAGAACCAAACAAAACTCTTGTTATGTTGCTCGGTCTCCATTTATATATTGTATATGTTTTAATATTATATGGTTTGGGGATATGGTGGTTTTAATTGTTTGCTTCCTGCTGTTGTCATATTGTTTGAGTTGGGCAGCCTTATAAATCTAGTTAATAAAGAAATAAGAGATGGACTTTTTTTCCCTAAAGGAAAAAAACACCTTGGGAAAACTTTCTGTTAAAAAATTAGGATTTTATGTTGGGATGTGGTTTCCAATTTTTCCTTTTCCCTTCCTTTTCTTTTTTCTTTTCCTTTTTTTTGGAAAAAGCTTGATCTAATTTTCCAGCCTCTGCTTTCTCTTTCCCCAGTCCATCCGAAATCTTGGAAAGGAAGCTGGTCCAGTCCTGGTGATAGTGGTATTGTATCATTTGCAGATGGTTGTGTTTGTTTACATCAGGGAGGGCCGGTCACATTGCAGAAGCCAGAGAAGGGAAAAAATTGTTCCCGACAATCTAATAACTAGAATTATTTCTCTTCTGCACTTTTGCTGACAAATCAGCTCCTCAAAATGTCTATCACTCCATACCGTGCATTAAAAGACATTCAGATGTCCACAAGAATTACAATTACAAAGCAATTCTGTATCTATCTTATTATTTATGATCAAACATGCCAATTTTTACAGGCTCCAATTATGGGGGAAGGAGACTAAAAATCCAGATTGCATATTAAAATGCTTGTTTGTGGCCAAAATCCCTGTTTTCTTTCACAAAGACAATTGACTTTCCAGGCTACAGGGTCTTGTCTTGAAGAAATATTTTGAAAATATTCTTTTCGACTGCAATTATGTGTCTGCCATATGCACACAGGCATGCATGTAATGTTACTGAAAAAAATAATTTGAGCAATGTATTAATTTTGTTCAAACAAGGCTTTTAGCCAATTAAATATTATAAATAGTTGACAAGTTGGTTTTCAGTTAGTCAATTACACATTATCAAGTTTCTTTGAAGGTTTATACTGATACTACAACACACACTTGCACACACCCCAGGAATATGAAGTTTAAAGGGAATGGTTCAATAATTGTCTTTATTATGGCCTCAAGACTCTAGATTGCTGTCCCTGTAAATCTCTCCAAACTGGTGGGTGGTAGTTGATAGCTGGCTAATAATGTGATCCCCAAATAAATAAGAACTTAGTTGTCCCAAAATTTTCATTCCTTGTAGGATTTCACTTTGCTACTCCATGCTAGCTCAACCAGCACAACATCTTGTAACCTACGATACCATTCTCTTAGGAAGAGTTTGCTTCATATCCTATAATAACCATTCTGGTTGCTAATAAGAGACAGTGAATCAAAACTTCATGTTGGATTATTTTGTAGCTTTACAGAAAAAGGAGAAAAGGAAAATGAGTGAGAGGTCCCAATCCAAACAAAAACCACAAACCTATTGTGCAGTTTTCACAACTTCTTTAAAAACGATTTCTCAGAATTTGTAACTAAGTAGCATCATAAAATGAAAGTCAGTGCCAGGGTCTGACAGCCTCTTCAAACAAGGAGCGTTGAGATGAAAATGATGTCACTGGATCAGCTTCTCTGAAAAGGACATTTTGTGGCTTCAAAAGAAAGAGGGCTCTCTTTTCTCTGTGTGGGAAAGCCTAATATTTCAAACTAGCTGTTTTGATTGGAATTTATCCTTGGAGTTGGGAGCTTTTGGACTTGCCTGCTCCTCATTTCAAAGAGGAACCTATTAATTAGGAGAGAGAGAGATGATAGATAGGTAGATAGATAGGTAGGTAGGTAGGTAGGTAGGTAGATGATACACACACACATCAGATGTCCTTCTATTATCTTCTGAATTGCCATCATGCATGTGCAAGAAATTGAGATGTATTTTTTGCATAGTCTCATCACACTATTCATTTTCATCCAAAACGGCTGCATTTATCTTCACTCATGACTAAGTTTGTTTCCTAAACTGTCCATTCGAAGATAATTCATGCCATGACTTCCTACCTGGAACCTCTCAGGGAATGGAAGGAGACTGGGACAAAGGTCCACTGTCACCCCAAAAGAACCCTGCAGGGACCTTTCTGTGTCTGGGTGTGCATGAAATCTGGGTCTGTGTGAAATATGGGGATAGGGTGGGGATGGCAGTTCATTACAAACAATGATATTTCCTCAAGTATTTAACCTATTGTAAATTAATGCCCTTCCCTCCCCCCTTGTTATTTCATGCACACCAGAGCCAGAACAACAACCAACACAAGGCATTTAGAGAAAATCTTATACATTCTTCTTCTAGAAAAAGGGAAAGTGGGAAAACACACGTATATCAGGAATGCACACACCACACCCACACAAGCACAGTCGTGCATGCATGCTTACAACACACAAACACACATGCATATATGAGAGAAAAATATCTATTGAGACATTTCTTTTTTTTCCAAGTATCTTTCTTGAGGTCAAAGACCAGTGCTATGAAGAAATGTTAGTCTTGCCAGATTTTATGGATACAACATCTTGAAGTCTTTTAATCAGGCAGCTCTCTGGCCCTCTTGGTGCATCTCTCATTGGGGGACAGTAATATAAATGGGCTACCCCATGCATTGGGGGGGGCGCTATGGCAATGCTAGGTCAGATACATTATCTCGCCTCTGTCTTGGCCTCTCATGTAATCCTAGCCTTCACCCAAAAAAGCTAGTTAGAACAAGGCTAGAGAAAAGGGAGTTTGAATGCAATGCACTATGTTTCAAGCCTTTGCCGAAATGCCACTAGACTCTGTGTGTGTGTGTCTGCGCACACACACTTACACCTAAGTACCTGTCTATGAAACGTTGCTACTGAAAAGCAAGAGCAAAGGAAATGAAGGAACAGAAGGAGGAAGGAGTGGGAAAAAAGAAGAACTGAAGAAGAATGTCTACACACACACATGCACACACGCACGCACAAAAGCTTAGCCTGATAAAATATTTAGGACAGGCTCCTGCATTGGAATATTAATACTCTGCATTACTAGAGCTTGCACTCTGTTGATCTTCATTCTCCAGTGGCCTTGTTTACAGTATCTGAATTTGCAGCTGCATTTTAATAAGGCCCTGAGAGAAGGTCTGAGACACAGCATCTCACTGAACCAACTTCAAAACCCTGGTTAGAATTCCAGAGGATGGGAAATGGGTGGGGCGCATTCCTCTCAGAGAACTGTCATGCACAGAGGACCCCGAGGCCGTTAGGTGGCGCTTTCACCAGCATTTCCATTTGGTGGGAGGGAGAGGAAGAGCCAGATGGGATCCTTCAACTCCAAGTGCTGTGGGGGCTTGGCTGATTTATTTGATTTTCTTTTCTTTTGCTCTGGCTGACTCAGACAGAGATTGGCAGTCCTCAGAGTGGAAGAATCAATGCCAGAATAATTATCAATCTACACTTCACCCCCTCATCATCATCAGGTGACACAAGTGTGTTGGGGGAGGGGGAAGGAATATTGGATGCTCCACTTGCTCCGTTGCACAGCCACCCATGAGAGAGACCGACAGTGGCAAACTTTATGGTGTGCATCTTGGAATTAACATCTGTGCCACCAGTGTTCAAGGCAACTTACAATAAACTCATAGAACGAATAAAATGCGCCTGTGGTTTAAAAAGGAATAAACACACCTGAATATATGTATAGTATGATCCACTGGTGGCGGGGGGGAGGAGAGAGCCAGTTTGGTATAATGGTTAAAGCACCAGGCTAGAAACCAGGAGACCACACGTTCTAGCCCTGCCTTGGGCGTGAAGCCAGCTAGGTGATCTTGGGCCAATCACTCTCTCTCAACCCTAGGAAGACAGCAAGGGAAACCCACTTCTGAAATGGGCAGTGTTGGGCTTCAGGGTTTAATGACCATGGTCTAGAGAACAGATTTCTCTAGACTAAATCTGTTCTCTAGACCACAGCCACTAAACCCTAAAGCCCAACACTGTCCAACAGATAATGGCTGTGAAAGCCTACACCAGTATGGTTTTAAAATCTTGCCAAAAAAACTGCAGGGACCTGTCCAGGCAGTCACCAGGAGTCAACACTGACTCAAAGGCGTGCACACACACACATACACACACAAAAGTAAACTGGGGACCTACTCAAAGCAAGGCTGAAGAACCTGCATCATTTCAGATGTTGTAGACTACAACTGCCAGCATCCCTCACTAAGCTGGGGGAGGCTGGTGGGAGTTGTGGTTCAGTAAGATCTACACACTGAGAAGTTTCCTTTCCCTGCTCTAAAATATTATGCTGCTGCTGTTGTACTTTTTTAAAACTCTGCAGCCTCCCTGGCTGCCATTGCTTGTGAAAACACCAGATCTTCTGCTTTGGTATCCCCTGAGATTGAACAGAAATGGGGAAAGCCAGAAAGGCTGCAAACAGCTGGGGAGAATATTGTAAAATGAAAGACAGAACACTCACACACAGTCTCAAATCAATTCATATTTAAGTAATGCATGAGCACCTTTTCATCTAGACTGTTTTTTTCCTCCTTTGGGGGGAAAAAAAACCAAAGCAATTTCTTTTCCATCTATATGAAGAATACTGTAGTCAAATGTACAAAAGAAATTAGCACTTCTTCCCACTGCAATGGCACAACTATTTTAAACAACAGATGAACACGATACATAAGCCAGCAACTTTCTGTAATGCTAACTCAAAACACTTAAACAAAATAGATGTTGATTTTTTTTAACTGAACTTATGTAGATATGTTATTTCCCTCCACCTCAGCTAAACAGATTTTTTACATTAGTCAGATGAATGCCACACCTATTAAATTTGTCCAGAATAGAAAAGCAAGAAATTAGTCTGCTTCATTTTTTATATGAACTTGACAAAATGTAATTTAGAGCCATAAATACAACTGCACACATCTGCTCTTCTTAGAGGTGTAAAAAGGTATAAGACCAAATTAACAAGGAACCCATTGCTCAAGTTTCTAAAGCATTTGCCTAAGGGGAAAAAACAGCCATATTTTCATCCACTGACTATTGCTGTTTGGGTGAAATAATACCAGATATATTAATACTATTTACTCTGACCCTAGCTGGAATTTCAAAACAGAGAATGCTACTGTGGCTGCAGCATTCCCGTAGTGCTTGATAGAAAAGCTAAATTTATGTAAGATTAACTTCAGTCTACTGGATTTGTCCAGATAGTTCTCCTTGTGTCTTCCAATCCCTCATAGGCTTTCATGAAGAGTAATCTAGTTTCCTGAATTTGTTTTAAAGGCCACTATAGCCTGTGGCTTTGAAAATAAGGTTGGGTTCATTTCACCCAACACACTGAATCACAAAATAGGCAACCATATTTTAATGAAGCCCATTGTATGAAGGCAAACCCAGAAAATTGATTAAAGGAACTGTAGCAAAGATTTAGTGTGTTCACAGCCTGATTGGTGGTACCCATAGGGGGAAAAAAATTATCCTCTTCTAGGATGTTCATGTTACCCAATTTGCTTCACACCCCGTGCCCCCCCCGCCCCAATGTTATCAGTTTGACTCATTGGCTGGTGTGGGTCTTCCGGGCTGTGTGGCCGTGTTCTGGAAGTTTTGTTTCCTAACGTTTCGCCAGCACCTGTGACCGGCATCTTCAGAGTGCAGGAGCACAGACAAGAGCAGTTCTCTCTGTGCCCAGGGTGATGTGACCCTTTTGTGGGTATTTATAGAGATCTGAGGGGGGGGAAGGGGGGGTTGGGGGGGTTGGGTTACTGAGTGGCTGCTTGTTTTGGTGTCAGAATATGTGTGTGTCTTCCTGGGGATTAGGCAGGGTTTTTTCTTCTATTGAATTGTTAACGAGGGGCTGCTGGGGGTGATTAGCAAGTTCATTGTGTGAACTGTTCACATGGTTGAGCTGAGTTCGTTGACCTTTTGCAGGCTGTATTTTTCAGGATTGGTAGCCAGGTTTTGTTGATTTTTAGACTCTCCTCTTTTTTATTGAAACTGTGCTGGTGTTTGTGAATCTCAGTGGCTTCCTGGTATAGCCTGGTATAGTGGCTGTTGGTGTTGTCCAGTATCTCTGTGTTTTCAAATAGGATTTTGTGTCCAGTGTGCTTGAGAGCATGTTCAGCTACTGCAGATTTTTCTGGTTGCTGTAGTCTGCAGTGTCTTTCGTGTTCTTTTATCCTGGTATGGATGCTGCGTTTTGTGGTCCTGATGTATACTTGCCCGCAACTGCATGGTATGTGGTATACTCCTGTGGCGGTGAGGGGATCCCTTTTGTCTTTTGCTGATTTTAGCACTTCTTGTACTTTTCTGGTGGGTCTGAAGATTGTTTGGAAATTGTGTTTTTCCATTCACAAAACGCAGCATCCATACCAGGATAAAAGAACACGAAAGACACTGCAGACTACAGCAACCAGAAAAATCTGCAGTAGCTGAACATGCTCTCAAGCACACTGGACACAAAATCCTATTTGAAAACACAGAGATACTGGACAACACCAACAGCCACTATACCAGGCTATACCGGGAAGCCACTGAGATTCACAAACACCAGCACAGTTTCAATAAAAAAGAGGAGAGTCTAAAAATCAACAAAACCTGGCTACCAATCCTGAAAAATACAGCCTGCAAAAGGTCAACGAACTCAGCTCAACCACCAGGATGTGTGAACAGTTCACACAATGAACTTGCTAATCACCCCCAGCAGCCCCTCGTTAACAATTCAATAGAAGAAAAAACCCTGCCTAATCCCCAGGAAGACACACACATATTCTGACACCAAAACAAGCAGCCACTCAGTAACCCAATCCCCCCCAATCCCCCCTTCCCCCCCCCCAGATCTCTATAAATACCCACAAAAGGGCCACATCACCCTGGGCACAGAGAGAACTGCTCCTGTCTGTGCTCCTGCACTCTGAAGATGCCGGTCACAGGTGCTGGCGAAACGTTAGGAAACAAAACTTCCAGAACACGGCCACACAGCCCGGAAGACCCACACCAGCCATCGTATGCCGGCCGTGAAAGCCTTCGACAATACAGTTTGGCTCATTGTTTGCATCATCTTACTGCTAGCATCAAGCCAACAGATCAAAAATGCTAACTATAAAAAAATGCCTCTTCTGTAGTAAAAGTCTTTACACTGTTGATTGCTGGGATTTGCTTAGACAATGGCAGATGTAGCCAAAGGACATCCACATCCACATAAGGTTGCCAGCCATGAACTTTTCATGGGTCCTTTGTTTCATTACAGCAACATGTATATGCTTTTCAGTGACTCATCCAGTTGTTTCTTACAACTTCTTTTGTGAATCAAAATGCAACTGGAAAACCTTTCTGGGTCATCCACATTTCAGTAACTCTTTCATTCAGGCTAGGGGAAAAGTCATTAACCCATAGAGTCACATGGTCCTACTTTTTCTCCTTTTTAGTTTCTTTGGTAAGCATGTTAGGTCTCCTGATATGTGTTTCTAAAAAGGTTGGATTCTGAAATACAAATATTTGAACTCACTTCAAGAGCTGCTAACACAAAAGACAAAGTATTGCAAAGTTGGAGAGGTTGATTACATTCGGATCTGTACCTTAATCCAGCAGGTGCAGGTCAGTCAGTTTATATAAAAATGGATAAATAGTGATTTCCATAAGCCTCCCTACTGTCCAAGCCAAGTCTGGTTTAAAGAGGACCAACTGCAAGAAGACAGGGCAGGGGTCAGGAACTACCCATCTACATTGAATACCTGGACAGGGGACTGGCAAGGTCCTCTGTTCTGTCTTCCTCCACTAGACTGTGACACATTTAAATTATAACAATTCCTTTCAGACTGCATATATACCAGTGTTTTTGTTCAAATCTGACCTCCAGTTTTTCCCCTTGCAAAACAAAGTCCCTGTATTTCTGTCTCATCTCTAAAATGCCTTAAGAATGTATGACTTTCTTTCATTTTTTTTAAAATAAACATCTTTCATCATTGAAGAATGTAGAGGATGCTCCATTTTCAATAATGATCTCTTTTTTGGCTGCCCCCAGTTCCTGATCTGGATCAGCCTCATGAGAGGAGCATACTCCTGATATCTGGGGATTTAAGGGAAATGTGAGAATCCAGGGAGGTTACAGACAGCTGGGGAGATGTTTGTATAACGATAGACAGAGCACAGACACAACTTCTTGGCTACTTCATAAGCTAAGTAAGCTTAAGAATCTTATATTCTAAACAGTGACCAATCACATGTGACAAAAAGGCATAAAGCAACATTAAAAAGTGTCTCTGTGTGTGTATTTAGATAGATGTAGATGTAGATATAGATGTAGACACAGATGTAGACATAGACATAGATATATAGCTTTAAAACCCTAGAATTAAGCATAGTTTTTTTGTTATCCTTCTGGAGGTGTTAAATTTCCAATCCAATAATATAAAACAAATAAAATCATCTGTGAAACATCTGTTAAGAACCAGCATGAAGGTAGGATCCAAGTTGCTGCAGAAAGGACATCAAAGGAACATGTGGGCTAGAGTCAAGAAGCTTACATTAATGACAATGTATTTTCAGGAAAAAAAAACATAAACAGCAATTTTTTCCCTATCAAAAGAGAATGATTCCCCCCCCACACACACAAGCAAAGGAATTTTCATCACAGTCTTAATCCATACTCATAATTAGTCATTTACAAATTTTGTCCCACACATCTGTAATTTCTTCTGTTCTATTCTTTTGGTGATACTTAATCTCTTTTGAGAGGGAAGTTTAAAGATAAGAATAATTCCCAACTGCTCCTGAAATTACTCCCAATTAAGGTGGGAATCTTCTACCTACAACATAGAGATAAAGGTTTACATTTTCCCCTTAATATTTCCTTCTATATCATATTGCCTTTACTTGGAACAGAGGAAAATAATCACTGCGTTTTACTGTAATCTCCCTCCCAACTGGCTTTGCCCTACAGCTGCACAGAACAGGGAATTTTCTCCTGTCTGGTTCATCTTGCACATCTGGCCTGAATATGGAAGGTAGGAGAAAAATTCTACCAGCTGAAATTCCTGTCAACACAAATTAAAAAGCTATGCATTCTCCCTTGATACATTCTTGCAGTGTTATGTCAAAATCTACCTTGCATTCTCTTTCCCCACAAACATATTTTTAATTATGTTATTCTTGAGATTTTCTTTAGAACTTCTCTTGGTGATGCCTTTGAATCTACCATATGATGTGGCATAGAGGGCACTTCTACTAGTTTTCTGTTACAAATCTTTCCATCTCTAAAGCCTCCATAGCTGCCCTTATTTTCGAGCTTGAAAGGTCCAATTATATAAAATCCACCTCTTCCTTGTGATTTAATGGAAGCCAGGGAGGTTGCACATCGGTGGAGAAATTATTATATAAGGCAGGACACGAAATTCTTACATATTCCTTTGCTCCCAAGAACCCAGTGACTGTACATTATACATGATACTCCACCAATAAGAATTTCACTGACATTCTCTTTTGAAATCAGATTAAAAACCAAATTCTCTTTCATCAAATAGGATGAGAACTGGTAGGAAAATGACACAGGAAAACTTCCTACATGATCATTCTATTTCTGGTGGAATCTACCCATCCAGTTCCCCATAAAGATTAACTTAAGTTGTATTGTCAGCCAAGATAACCTTCTAGCTGTAAAAACATGTGAATTTTATTTTCTCCAAACATTTTATAGACTCCAGCAACCCTGGAGGAACTTTAGTTTGCCTGGCTGGAGATGTCAGCTGGGATGTAATTTCTGGATATGATCAACCTTATTTAACAAACCTCCTGTGAAAGGGGGGAAATGCTACTAAACAGTTATTCACACCCTGGTCATCTCCAGAATGGATTACTGTAACATACTGTACATGGGGCTGCCCATGAAGAGTATCTGAAAGCTTCAGCTGGTGCAGAATGTGGCTGTGTGGACAACTATATGCGCCCCTAGGAGGGTGCACGGTACACCTCTTTCATGAGCTGCATTGGCTGCCAGTCTGCTTCTGAGTGTAATTCAAGGTGCTGATTCTGACCTTTAAAGCCCTACATGGCATGGGACCAGGTTATCTGAGGGACTGCCTCTTCCCGATTACAACTACCCATCCCACCTGGAAGGCAGGAGGGTATGCTGCAGGTGCCATCTCCAAAGGAGCTCCATCTGGCAGGACCCAGGTGGCGTGCCTTTTCTGCTGTGGCTCCCGCACTCTGGAACGTCATTCCCCTGAGGTGAGGTTAGCCCCATCTCTGTTAGCCTTCCAGAAGGCCCTTGAAACATGTTTTTTTTCATCAGCCTTGGAGATCCCACAGGGATCCTACAAGGTAGAGGTCAAGTGACTATTCTCCTGCAGTCTTGGGTTTTTTAAATATGTTTATTTATGTTTCACTGTTTTTAGATTTTTATGGAGTTTTTAACTGTTGCCATGTTTGTATGCTGCGCAGAGTCACATGAGATGGGCGGCTATATAAATATGCTGAATAAATAAATAAATACATAAATTTAAGAAGCAGTGGCACGCTTGATCTGCCATACTAGCCAGAGGCCAAGATGGAACGGAGGGTTGTCCACTTAGAGTGATGCAACTGGGCTTCAAAATCAGCCAATCCCCACCTATCCACCAAATGTACCCAGGGAGCAGAAGGGCAACAGAGCAGGTTAGCAAATGGAAGATGGAAAGGTTGAGTAGACAAAAGGAAACAAAGCTGCAGAATAGTCTCCAAATGTAAAACTGGGCTTGCAGCCAGCTCTTCTACATGGCATTGGCCAAAATCGTACTTGGTCACCCCCATCGCCACTTGGCATTTTCCAGCAGTGTGGCACCTGGGCCACTAGGGGGTGCTGTGATTGTTTCCAGAGCATGCCTGCCGTGGTGCAGCCCTTGTAGAGAGGAGCTCCTGGAAGTTTCAAGTAGCCCTTGATTTACAGCAGAAGTACTTCAACGTTACAAAGCCTGCGACGAAGCCAGACACTGCCTGATGCTCACTGGAGAGGTGAGCGAAGCAAACTTTGCCAGGAAATGCAAGAAAGCAACAGGTGCTAAGACAATCAGCAGTGGCTGTAACCATGAATCCTGTTGATGACACTTTTTAAAACATTTCTAAACCTTGTGCAACCAACAAAGGAAGCCCCCCCCCCCCCCCCGCTCAACAGCGGGTCCCTGGGCCTTTGAAGCACATGGATCACTTTGACTAAGAACAGCCGTTGCAGGGAAGGGTGGTAGGGTGAGGCTTGTGAATCCACCAAGCTTCCGAACATTTTCCAGGGTTTTCCCTGCCTGAAAAGCTGGAGTAAGTACAACCCAGGAAACTGCCTTGTGCCAAATCAGACCTAGGTTGTGTTCATGCAACACACCTAACCGGATGAATTACAGACCTTGTGGCTGCATTCCCACCATGGGCTAACTTTGGTTAGGTGTTCCTCCTGATATTTATTTATTAAATCTATCAGGCTGCCCTGCTCCATTGCGAGTCTGGGTGGTGGACAATAGAAAACGATTCATAAATCCCAAGCCAAGAACAACAGGTGTTCAGGTGCAGAGGGAGAGGGCTGTTCCTGCTGGGATTATGACAGCTCCCCAAGGTTACCAGCTGCTAATATTCACCCTGATCATCAAACATACATCCATGCAGTCGCATGCATGTATCTCCCCAGCTGAGGACTTTTGAGTACTCAAGAGGGCTGCTCAGGAAAAAGAAAACCAAACAACTGGATCTAGGACAGAGCTGGATAGTAATGCATTTCCATTAAAACAGGGCTAATATTGACCACCACCACCACCGCCACCACCATTTCTATTCAGTCCAGGCCTCAAAAGACATCCCATTTCTTTCCAAAAACAGCTAATTATGCCTTGATCCCTTTGGATAGTGTGCAGAATGCAGAATCTTGCATGTACATTACAGGAAGATAGACTGTAGCTAAGTGTCAGGAAAACATCCCTGCACAAAGTGAAGTTTGTTCCAGAGCCAATTACCCAAGGAGTCTATCTGCTCTGCCTTGCAAGAGGTGGTTCAGTAGAAGCTGGACAGCTACTTGCTGGGAATGCTTTAAACTTGATAGCTTAAGTGGTTCTGTTTCAACTGTATAATTCTAGAGAGAGAATAAATGAATTACACTAATGCTCATCATTTAGCCCAAAGGTTTCTTTTCCATCCTGAACCTAAATGGGAAACTTCATGTCTTGGGGCCGGCCTCAACAGCAGAAAATCATAGCAAAGCAGCAGCCTATGCCCACCCTTTCCCAACTCTCTCATGCTTACGATTGTCTGGACCGACTCATCTCTTCTTCCTCCCCCCGCTTCCCTCTGTGCCAGGAGGAGGGTGTGCATGGTGATTTATTCTGGAACATTTCTTGTCTGTTGAAAGCCTGACCTCAGATCGGGTGAGATGACATTAGGAAGATGTACGAGTGTCTCTTAGCAAAAGTGCATCAGAGAAATTGACCGTGAGCTGCCATCAATCTGCTGAGCTTGAGTGACATCAAGCAACAGATGGGGAATTTGGGGACTTGGAGGAATTCTGCGAAGGTCGCTGGGGAGCTGACTCAGCCTTCGCTAAACAGTTCAAGCCATCAATCACAGCGGCTGGGGGAAATGAGGAAAAGGAGAAGGAAGGTGATCTCGTTTGCTATAGTTCTTGTGATTCCCTTTGCCTTGAATCCCCAGTGACCCCCACACTTTTTCTTTCTAGCTTCATACATGAGAATGAAGAGAAAATGGACACATTGCTTATTTTAATGTGGTGCTGAAATGTGCCTAGCAATTTCTCAGCAGTTTCCTCTCCCCAACAAACAGGCTTCTGTCTTTCTACCATTATTCTCAGGGTGCTTGAGAATTTACTTGACCTATCTCTTTTGGGTATATTGCACTGTATTCAATATTGTATTCTCACCAAACAAGGAATGTGGAAGGAAACATGGCCAGATGAGCTAATTCTACTTTATTGTAAGGTTACATTAACAGAATCTTGAAAGTCTGGAAGTACATTTCTCACCCATCACCTTTTCAGCCCAAGAAACTAGGGAGGGTCCCTTCTGAGACTTTTGCCATGCCCCCATTCTTTCTGTGGGCTAAGCTGCTTGTCCGACCATTTTCTTGGCTGCATTTCTTCACTGTGGCTCCCCAGGTCCTTCCCACATACCATTACAGAATGCTGGCGGGGGCGGGGGGGGGGGGGAAGCAGGATCTTTTTTTCAGCATGGGCCTTATTTAAATTAAGATTAAAATTCCCCTTCTGCAATAGGTCCCAGTGAAAGTCAGTGGAGTCTTTAGTGGCAACCTGTCACTCTAGGACATAAGAACAATATGATCAATTGTTCTTCTGAAATTAAGAGTGTGAAGTGTAGCTCTTACATATTCCAATGTAAGGCCAAACAAGTGAACATTCTAAGGCTTGGTTCAAATGGCACAGAGACTTTCAGCAGAAAGGGGCAAGCGATACTAGGAGGTGAGATGGTCGAGTAACACTAACTAGAACCAGCACCAGTTTGAGGAGAGCCTTACGAAGTCCCCCCTCCCCAAAATATCTATAGTTGGTAGAGGCCTTGCTTTGCATGAAGGTGGTCTTGGTTCAATCTACAGCTCAGCATTGACCATCCTGGGCTGGCTAGATCAATTTTCTGAATGAGTGTCTTCTTCTGTTCCTTGGGTACTTCCTATTTTGATCCCCTTGCTTGGTGGCAAGGGAAGGTTGGAGAACCACCTATCAAAGATGTTTTAATTCAAATTCCTTCATGGAGAAGTGAATTGGACTCAGAAGTTTCAATATCCCCTTCCAACTGATTCTATGAAGTAGTCTATAACTCCCCAGAGGAACACCATGTTGGATATTCCATGTCATTGTGGTTTAACTTAAGATGGCAATCCATTGTGAAGGGCCCAAGACACAGGAAGCTACCTTATAGTGCACCATATGATGAAGTTGTCCAAAGATGATGAGTTCTGATGCTAGGTGGTTGTTTTGTTTTCTGATCACCCCAGACTGCATTGAAAATGGTTTACAATATGGGAATTAAAAACTGTCATACTAGACAGGACTGTTATATAGATTACAATACAATCATATATAAAATGTGTCAGATCCTCTCCAGGTGTTCTGTACATGCTGAAATATTTGTATAGATTGATGGAAGGACCTCCGCTGATGGATTCAAAGAAATCAGAAGGGAAGGGAAGGGAAGGGAAGGGAAGGGAAGGGAAGGGAAGGGAAGGGAAGGGAAGGGAAGGGAAGGGAAGGGAAGGGAAGGGAAGGGAAGGGCTTGGATGCTCCAGCAAATGAACACAGATGCTGTGCACTGAGCAAGTCAGGGGGTCTAACACTGTTTTCATTTTATTATACTCTCTAGACAAAGATATTCTTCTGATCCAAGTACCAGCAACTGAGACTAAAAGGCCCAGAGGCATGCTTCAGTTCTTTTCCATTTCTTTAAAAAAGGAGAAGGAAAGAAGTTAGCTAAATGCCCAAAGTGGTAAGACTTCTTAAAAGCCAACTGTTAAGTGAGACCAACAGAACCCCCTGCTTCAGATTGGGCCAGAAATTCCATATGAACAGCTGCTTTCTCTGGGCAATGGCCTTCCTCCTTTCCATCCCATCTGGAGCTATTCAAAATAATTGGAAGTGCAGATGTGAGAAGGCATGGGGATCAGACCATCCTTTCAAAGTGGAGCATTGTGACTCTGATTTAGCATCTGGCTTTACAACTATCTTCTCTTTTGAAAAGTGTTAGAAAACAATTCCATGCCATGTATGTAAGATATCTGTGCTTTCTGCTTTTCAGGTTCTGAGCTCAAAACTACATCATTTCTAGTAATGCTTTTGACAACTCCCCTCATTCAAACCTAACTCCAGATTACGGAATGCCAAACAACCTGGATTTGCTCCCAATGTGAAAGCAACACATCCATGATTCTCTTGATTACACTATTGACTAGAATGGAGTAAGTCTTTGTTAAATCAAGCCCACTGACTATCAACTAGTTTCCTGGCTTAACTCAAGAAGTTGTTATCATTAGGATGTGATGAAAGCAGGCAACTGAACTCAGTATTGTGAAGCTGTGCTCTTTTCACTGTTTCTTTAAAGTTTAAGAGATTTGGTTACAGGGTTTGGGCTCCTGGAAACTGATAATGCCAACAATGTCCATTCTTTCAAGTGATTACAGTGGTGAAGGGACAGCAACTTGATATAAAGCTGAGAGCAACACATGGTGTGGTGGTGTGTTAGCTTTGAAACACTCAAGAAACATGATGGGTGATCAGCTGAGCTGAACTAATATTGAAGGAATGAAATGATGTTTGCTTTGATCTGCTCCTGGAAAACTATGCACTCCAAGGGAAAATGTGGGTCAGTGAGAGAAGAGACATTTTGCTGTCTTGGATGTAGTGGCTTTGTTACTAATTCCATTTCAATACAAGCAGGACCTGCAGTTCCAATCTTCCCCTTGGGGGCCATTGAGAAGGCCGTGCCAACCATGCAGAGAAATTTTCTGAACACACAGGGCAGTCGTGCACTTAACCTAAACTGTTTTTGTTTTCAATTAAAGAGAACAGTAGTGCCAAGAACAAGCAGCCAAAGAAAGTCACATCTCCAGGCTGACAAGATAGCAGAGGGTCCATCAGGATCAAAATTCTGAAAATTGCAGAGTTGATAAGCAGGAAAAGAGCCAAATTTCACATAGGAGGACTGGTTCTTGATCATGGCAGATGTTGCTTCTGAGATTCCCAAAGATATGTGGAAACATCTGGCCAACAGAAGACCAATTGTAATGGCCCAAAATTCATGCATAGCTGTCTTACCCAGATATTTGCTATAACCTCAATTCATGATTCATCTTTAGAGAAGGAAGCCTATGATAACAAGACTTGAATCTTGTTGGGGCAGATACAAAGCAGAGAGCTCCAGAGGCCTTGAGACTCACTGACTTCCTGGTTCAGAAAAGAATTCTCCAGTTGTTTTGGATGATAATGTTGAGGCTCCAGTGAGTCCTAAAACAGATAGGCATCTGCATGTGCAAGCTCAAAGGCAAAGAAGAAGAAGAAGAAGAAGAAGAAGAAGAAGAAGAAGAAGAAGAAGAAGAAGAAGAAGAAGAAGAAGAAGAAGAAGAAGAAGAAGAGGAGGAGGAGGAGGAGGAGGAGGAGGAGGAGGAGGAGGAGGAGGAGGAGGAGGAGGAGGAGGAGGAGGAGGGGGCATCTTTGCAATGTGGCCACATGGGTGTATATTTTTTGTGCATGTAATGCCGCCTTTCTATTTTTCAATTCTTTCCTCTCCCTATGAAAGAGTCTTCTATTTTTCTTCAGTCTCAGGGAGTTTGAGAATTTCTGCAGAATTTCTCTTAGTGGTAGTTTTAAGCTTACTTTATGGTTGAAGGGGATGTGGTTGTTTTCTGATGGCACATCTTTCCAGCATTCTAAAGGCTCCTTGATTGCTTACACGTCTCACTCTGAAAAAGCCCCAAAGGAGGATTTCCCTTCCAATGGCTTCCTCTCAGATTTAATGGAAGGGTGGGAAGCCAGAGAGGCTCCAGAACATAAGAAAGATAACTCTGCAATGAAAGACAAGGCATTTGAACATTCCCTTGGCTGCCTTGTAGCTAAATAAGTGCAAAAACTCCCTACTCCAGTTATGAGAACATTACTGACATTCTCTCCTTCTTTGAAAGAAATGTCAGACATGAATTACTTTTCATTAAATGGAATGAATACTAGTAGGAAGAAATGCATTTTGTCTGAATGACAAATATATATATATATGCTTATATGTGGAGCTTTAGGTATATAAATGGGGAGACCTATGTGCCCCATGCACCTTCCTCCTTTCACCCCCTTCCCAGATTGTGTGCCTTCTCCCATGATTCACCTTTTCCAGCTCTGGGTACCACAGTTCCCATTCACCATATCTACTCCAACTGGATGCTGACGGTATTGCCTCACTTGCTGATTGAAACTGATGGAGCTTTGAATTACAGGCTGTAAAGATTTTGTACATAAAACTGCAGGGCATAAAAACACCCCATAAAGAATAAAACTCATCCTCCCCCAACAATTCTTGTTCCTCCACTTCCCCTAGTAAATCTAAGCATAGTCTTCTGATGCAGTAGCATCCTAATCCACAAAGCCTTGATAGATCCTGCAATTAGGAGGGAGCTCTGAGTAATGGGTTTAACATGGCCTAGTGGAGACTCCTCTCTAACACACACATGCAGTTTGTGAGCTGGCTTAGTGAGATCTTCTGTACTTGAAATAAAGCCACCCTGGCCACAAATCAGCCCTCCCTCCATTCTCCAGCTTAAGATGGATGGAGACCATGTTACAAGAGACTGGGAGATGCTAAGCTGCAACCCATATTGGAAAAAAAGTGAAATAACGCTATTGCAGGTAAAACTTCTGTGTAACCCAGTGAACACTGAGGCTTAATTCAGCACCTTACATCATTGGACAGCAACCACTGTAGCCCAGCAGTCTGGCAGAATAGCTGCCTCTCCTTGGCCCCATCATCTTTTCTGACACTCCATTGGGTTTGTCAACCCTGGCTGATCTTGAAAAAGCTAGCATTGTGATGGGAGAACATCAGAAAATCTCAGGGCTGTACAGTAGACTAGGAAGTCAGAAAAACATCCCAAAAGAAGACAGTAGCAAAGCCCATCCATATTGTTGCTGAGAAAATTGCACAGACATACTCATGTAGTCACCAGGAGGAGAGCCCAAGTTGAGGGATACTTTACTTTAAGTCACCTGGGGTGGGTTGGACTCCCCATTTAAATTTCCTACAATGCCTTGGCGAAATCCCCTCTCTGAAACGGCAACTCCAAGATGCTGAATGAGGTTGAAATTATTTTACCTGAGAACCCCAAGTAACTAGGGCACCCAAATGTGCACTATATTCAACTGAAATTATATCTAGTGGGAAGAAGATCCAAATTAACACATGTGTTCTGACCTTCAATCATCATCACTATCATCATCCCCTATACATATAAACCTGATAGATTATCCTCAAGAGAATATAGTTCTTCTCTTCTTTACAAGAAGAGAATTTTAGATAAATGTTCAGGGTTGGCCTGGCAAATTTTTGCACTTAGTTCAAAGATGACCTAGGAATGTGCGTGAATGTCCTATCTTTCATTGTGTGCAGCAGCATCCAGAGAGGGCAGCGGGGAAAGAGTCAGATATTGGTCATAGCATAGTGATCAAAACCCTACCCCTTTGGATATGTGATGCAGGTTCAAAAGAGACAGGGCTTCAATTTCAATGCTGTGGCTGTTATCTTACTTATTTTGATACCCCTGTGGATGTCATTGATTGTGTGCAATCCTTCTCTGCTGATCTGCAGCCTCCTTGGCTTCCCACATTTCCACCAAACCTCAAGGGCCCCTTCCACCATGAAGGAACAACTCCCACTGGATTTTTCAGTAGCAGTGTTACTGTCACCATTAAGGTGTATCCTGCTTTTGACAAACAATAGGAGAATTGTCCACCCAATATCTTTGCTATTCAGTTCATTCTCCAATGGAGAATTTTGAAAGAGTATCAATGCCAGTTTGGTCCTGAAAGATTTGTGAGCCTAGAATATTTGGGCACTGGCCTAGGCTGCCTGTGAAACTTCAACAAATCTGTTTTCCACTTTCTGAAAATACAGTCCTTTCCATGTCTCAGTCAATTCTATCCTGTCTCTCATACTCTTTTCTGGTTGTTAATTTAAATATTTTTTCCATAAAACTTTAATGTGCCAAGGACTAATTACGAGGGTTGCAGACGGAAAGGCAAATCTGCTTTTAGTTTGATTGCTAGAAGAAGCAGGAGAGAAAAATCACAAAATACTTGCCTGTAGATTATGTTTTGCATCATTTACTGCTGGGTAAATTAGTATTAGAACTAATCTGTGTGGTATAACCCTCCTGGGAGGTACCACTTCAGAACTCAAGGGATAGTACAATTGCAAATGCCTTATAAAAAGGAAACCCATGTCCAGAAGAAAAAAAATCACTAATGTTCTATTTGAAACGCTATAATTATCTGTTTGCAGGGAAGATGTTGAGTTTTCACTTTGGGACATTGTTCCTATTTGTATGTTGAAGTAGCTTAGCCCTGGGTGGGCTGTATATACAACATTTCTGAAATAAGAGATTGGCTTTTATTCTAGGAAAATCTCCTCTACCTCATTAAATCAGGATACAGGAGAATTTTGTACCTTTTTAAAGGGCGTTTAGCCAAGAGATTGGACTGAACTTCAGACTTCCTACATAACGCTCTATTACTCACTTCTTGATCAGAATATTCAACCCATATCTGGCAAGCCAAATGTCCCCTTTTATAAGGTGCCAGAACCACCCCATTCACCTTGGGCTGCTAAAATCCAATAGCAAGCCATTAAATAAAAGTGGTCAATTTTCCACCAATTTTGGAACTGAAATAAAACTGGTATGTAAAGCCTTTGGTAGATTTAATACTTCTGTAAAGTTAACCACCCACTCCTCCCCCCCACCTGGAAAAAAAAAAAAACCCAAGGAGGAGGAAACTGGATGAAAGTCCAATCATTGCCTCCTCAATTGACATCATTACATTAACTTTTGCTCCCTCTGGCCCTTGGCTACCTTCTGTTATGATTCTTTACAATGGAACAAATTACTCAGGGAAGTAGGGTCTTTGTTACTAGAGGTGTTCAGGCAGAGGCTAGACAGCCATCTGTCAATGATGCTTTAATTGGGATCCTTGCACTGAGCAATAACCACTCCCAAGCACATCACTTTGTGATTCTAATATTAGAAGTGCAGCTCCCCACGACAGAAAGGATTCCCACCCTGGCAACGGCTGTGAAGATGCCAAGAACTAAACATGAGACCATCAGCGTGCGAGCGAAGCATGTTCTTTGCCACTGAGAGTAAGCTTTTGGCCAGAGCACTGACTCTGTAAGCATCTTGGCCGTGGTGACATTATCAGCCGCTTTACGTACGCTCGGTTCCCCACCCCCACAATCTTTCCACTTCCTTTCAGTCACAATTGGGATTTTCTGCTGAACTGAACTGCAGCCAATTCATTAGCAGGCATCAGAAGGCATTCAGAGCTTGCTTGCCTCTGAGGAGAAAGAATGACAGTCCCTCACTCTGGGCTCAGCTTGAAGCCGGCAAAGGAATTCACATGGTGAGGGCCTCAGCCTGTTGTTGTTGTTGGGGTAGACTAAGCCTGAACATTAAGGATAACATTTCACTAGCCAGTTAAAGAGGACAGCTGTGGTTTGGCCCCCAGTTCAGGAAGACTGAACACATCACAGTCTTTCTAGCTGATGGAACAAAGAGCTTTTAGAATGTCACCAAAAAAAAAAAAAAGTATTATCTACCCCGGGGTGGGGTGGAGTAGCATTAAGCATGATAGTTCTCAAAATATGAAGCAGGATCCGACCAGAAGTAGGATTATCCCCTTCATTTCTGAATTCTGGCTAGGATTTTATGTGAGGCATTCAAAAGGTGAAGCAGGGCCATGGACTTACTTCTCTCCGTTGACAGGGCTGACACATTTCCAGGTCAAGCATCAAACAAGTTGCTAGGGCCAGCCATACCAAGTGAGGTGATGTTTTCAGCATCCTCAGCTGGGTTAGAGGATCTAACTAGCTAGAATATTAGATGGTCCCGAAGAGAGCTATATTCAAGTTCCCACACAACCATGAAGCTTGCAAAGGGACATTTGGGGCAATCACAGATGTTCTCTCTGTTTAATCTCAGTTGCTCCTATGAGGGTAAAATGGGAGGTGATTTCTTAAGCTCTTTATTAGGAATGCAGGATACAAATACAATAAATAGATACACTTGGAATTACTTCTGGGTACGATATGGGCTCCATTTTATCTTTTGCCTCTGGCAGTATTTCTTTATTTGAAACATTTATCTTCCACTCACACCCTCCACAGAGTTGAGTTTAAAACATTATTCTAAAATGCAGAGATATATAATGTAAAACAGCAGCAGCAGCAGCAGCAGCAGCAAATAATAATAATAATAATAATCAGCAATAAAAAAATATTAAAAGCTTTGGAAGCTGCAAGGTGGGTAATATTTTGAAGGCTTTTTGACAAAGGGAAGCCTTTGCCAACTTCCAAAATTTGGTTACGGAGGAATTGAGACAATCTTGGCCTGAAAAGTCTTCCTTACTCCATTGCAGTGAAGCTCTGAGATTGTTGGAGTCTGCAATATTACTCTGAGGTGGGGGAGAACGTTGTGCAAAGAAAGGCAGGACATTTGTACACATTCTTTGGCCATCTCATCATTAAATCACTGCAAGAATACCTCAGCCCACCCAAGAGAATTTCTTCAAATTCTCTTTTCATTTGAAACATTTCCTAAAATAAATGCCTTTCATCAGGAGAATCTCTGTGCCTGGTTGTAACAAGAGATTCTCTATGCAAAGATATAGCAACTGGGAGATGGCCAAATGTACCCATTTCTAGTACCAAGGTTTTTCTCTGCATACACAGGCCACTGGATTTACAATGTCTGTGAAACAGAAAAGTCATCCTGTTGAATGCATTTGTACCTCCCTATATCTCAGCCATGTCTCATTATGACCTGGTCTACATATCCAGGGGCAGGAAAAAGTGCTGTAGAGAATTCCCCAAGCTTCTTCAGACGCATCCATCTCTACTGCAAATGACAGACCACTGCCAATTCCCCTGACATATGCAGCTGGCAGCAAGGCATAATCAACATCCAAGGTTCTCATGGGTGACCCATCACTCTTTCCCATCTAGAAAAACTCACTAGGAAGATAAGCACCTAAACGGCTAGGCCTGCAATATCCTAGGCTAAAATAGGATCAGGGTATTTGTGGGCAGCATTGAAGCCAGTTATTGTCTGAAGATATGGCGTAAATCAGGTGATCAGGTTAAGCTATGATAGGCTGTGGTAAGTTACTTTTAGGCATTACATGTGATGAGAACAGAGCAACTGTGTTTTGTTTCTCCCATGTCTTCACCCATTCTTCCTACAAAAGAGATACTATGTGGCAAGTCCAAGTACACTGGAAGTGACAGGATGATGCAGAGGACATTAGCAATGCCTGATAGGAGGAAGGCAATGGTCGCGTAAGGAGGACTTGAGCCTGAGCCAAGAAATTATTTTGAGAAAGCGTGTCAGACAAGCCCCTCCCTAGACAAAGGGAGGGAGAGGGGAAGCACATTCAGACTCACAAGATTCTGTCACTAAAGCTGTTCCAATAAAAGTAGTCCTGACCTCTATGGCATTGGTTTCTTAGTCTGGTCTACCTTGCAGGGCTGATAGATACTGATGTTATACCCTTACCAGCCCAGTTGTAAACATTATGGTTATAAACCCACCATATACTAAGCCTGTTTAGCTTTAACCATGGCTATGGGTGTCTGTGTGTATTAGCTTGATATGCAAATCCAGGCCATTTTATTAGTTCATCATACAAACCAAGGAAATTGGTCAATGCAGTTACCAGCTTAAGTATCTGTGTGAATACAGCAACTAAGTTGGTCTACTGATCCATCCAGCCCAGTATTGACTAAAGCAGAGGTACATAATGTGCAGCTGTGGGTTTGGTGTACCCCCCCCCCCGCAAGGCTGGGCTCCCAGCCTCCTCCTCAACCATCATCAACTTGTATTAAGTAATTTAATGGTTCAAGACTGGATAAAGTAGGAGGGGAAGGTGGCTTGAGATTTTAGAAAAAGGAGCAAAATTCATTTTCATCAAACTGAATGAGTAGAGAAAAATGTAAGGGAATGCTCCTGTACAATACTAAGGAAAATGGGGCTTCTGTTTCTCATTCTTCCAAACGCATGGTTAAAAAGTTCAAAATCTGTCTAGTCCATCCTATTTATGAATACATTTGTACATTTTAGCAGATTCTGATTTCCAAAAATTAACTGAACAGATTTGTCAACCACCCTTAAGTAGAAGATTGATCAGAGATCTCTGAATGTGCCTGCCATTTTTGTTACCCAGCTGGAAGGCAAGGGGGGCGGGCAGGAGTGGCACTTGGGTGCTGGAGTGCCAATGCATTTGTGCTCCTGCTCCCTGCCAGAGTGTGGGTGGCCAAGGGGTTAAGCCAGATGAGATTCCTGCTTTGCCATGATCAATCCACTCTGCAAATCTGACAGCCTCATCTCATCAACCACCGCAGATTGATTCCTTGACTGGGAACAGTGAGCGGCCTTCACATGAAAAATGAGCCGTTGCACCATCAATAGAAGTTCTAATTACAACTTAAATTCAGGACATTCCTTACCCCACAAGCCAGATTTATGCTTCTTCTAGGAGGGTGTTCATCCTTTTCTAATTAAAGGCAGCCTGCATTGTAGATTTCTTAGTAGGGTTTCTCCTGGCTCTTAAAAAGGTGCTGGTTATAGGTATAGCTACGGTGGTGGGGCATAATAGATGGGGAAAGCACTCAGATCAAACATTTTGCAAGGGAACTTTTCCAGTGAAAGGGGAAAAGCAATTCTAGGAGTTGCCAGGAGTCCCCATCCAATTCTTTCATTTTTAAATTAGATGAAGGATCCTCACTTTTTCCTTCAATTAGTTCTGATTTGTTGTTGGTTGGTGTAGCAATCAGATTTGGGGTTTTTTTTGTCTCTTCCATTTCCCACTCTTTATACATTGCATATCTGCACTGGTAAACAGTGCACCAAAGCTATCTCTCCCTCATTTCATTGGCATGATCTTCTTGCTGATGTGGGAATAGGACAAACTTGCATAAGTATGAGTTACAATGAAATGTTGCAGTATGAAACACTTCTATTCCAGCTGTACAGCCAAGTCATTTTCCAGGATACTTCATTTGGTTTCCTGCTTTTCCATTTTTGCATTTTTTTTTCAGCATCCCATGATCACTGTGTCCTGATTAGGTATTTTACAACATTATTTTTTGCTCTCTAAAACATTTGGAAATTCTTAGCAAGTATTGGAGTTTCCCCAGGACTGTTGCTTTCTGTCTCTAATGTGTGTGTTATGCCACTTTAGCTGCATAAAGAATCACACTTCAAGAGTGATTTTGTTATAAGTTATAAGATGTGCAACTCACACACTGTAAATGCCCCCCCTCCCAACATCCCCGAGCCCCTCTGGAGTTTGCCACCAAAATTGAATGGCAATTGATATTTTAATTATTGTTCTCAATAATTTTTCAAGATATGTTTCAATGTTTAACAATCTTCAAAGTTTCTGCTTTGAGGGTTGGGGGGCTGTGGAGGAATTTTTAAAATCTCCAGGCTGCAAATGCTTTCATGATATGGTCCCACCCCATGTGTGGCATGTCCTCTTTGCTATTTCATGACAGCCCTTGGCTCAAAAAAGGAGTGTCAGATGTGGCCCTGATCAATAAAATACTTGTCCACCCCTGCTATAGCATAATTCCAAGGGGGTGGGATAACATTTGAAGATTATGATTCCAAGTACATGCCCTATGCTAAACTTCTTTGGGGCATAGTTTATCTTGCAATCTTTCCAAGATCAGAAGGACCTTGAGCTGTGCTCATTCCCTTCCATTTTCATTTTTTTTTTTAATCCATTCCATCATGTCCGATTCTCAGAGACTGCCTGGACAAGTCCCTGCAGTTTTCTTGCCAAGGCTGTTCAGAAGTAGTTTGCCATTGCCTCCTTCCTAGGGCTGAGAGAGAGTGACTGGCCCAAGGTCACCCAGCTGGCTTTGTGCCTAGACGGGACTAGAACTCACAGTCTCCCAGTTTGTAGCCTGATGCCTTAACCACTACACCAAACTGGCTCACTCTACTTCCACACACTTTGCTTATATAGCCATCTAGGTTGCATCTTTTTTGTCACCCACAAAAGACTATTTTCCTTTGATTCTTTGACACAGATGCCTCTGATGAAGACCATTTCCACTGACACAGGTTAGATTTGCTATTTCTCCTAGTCCCCAATCTATATTACAGAAATACACCTGCATCGCTGTTTTAATTGCAAAGGCAGTGGCAGATTACTCTAGTCACTAGCAAAGTTCAAAAACAAATTAAGTTTAACCTTTGATTGCTTTAAAGGAACTTGGCCTTTTCACCTTCTGTTAGGAGCAATAGTGCCATTAGGTAATTTTTGATTATGGACTTAATAGGCTGATTTTTGGGTGGGGGAAAGCCCATTGTCAATCAGGAGAAGGTAACCTTTGAGGGTGGGCAGATTTGGAATTTTGAGAGTATAATGGGTTCACTCACAAAAGAGCTGTCATGGGCTATCTACCTACTCAAAAAATCCCTAATATAATTGGCATAGCCAGTCCCCAAACATTTGTTTCCTAGAAGTTATATTACCCTCCCCCCCACACACACATATATTACGCCATTTCTTTGCCATCTATGCTAGCTGCTAGTCCATGTTTAAACCCAATTCAGACTGTTTTTGACTTTTAAAACCCTAAACAGCTTAGGACCAGGTTAACCAAAGGAGTTCATTCTCCCATATTTTAGAGAGTAAAGAAGATGATTGACAGAGATAGGCAAGATCTGTTACTAAAGTGATGAGGGGAAAAACATAGCTTTAGTCCAAAACAAGCAGAACATATATGGAAACAGCTCAGACACCTCCCTAATTCACAGGAGTATAAGAAGGAGGAAGAGATTCAGCACAATCAGATTAGCAAGATTCTGTTATTATAGCCAATCTCAATAAAAGTACTTTTAATCTTCTTGGGGAAGTTGATTTCTGATCTGGTCTACCTGGTGGAGTTGACACATATGTACCTGCCCAGATCTTAAGGTCATCTAAAGAGGCCCTCTTCCAGGTCCCCTCACCAAAAGAGGTGAGGTGGTCCTCTACAAGGGGAAGAGCTTTTCCTGTGGTGGCACCCCACTGATGGAATTTCCTCCCCAGAGAGGCCTGATTGGCACCCACATCAGCATCATTTCATGTCAGATAAAGACCTTTTTTCCCCCCAGGCTTTTGAACTGGCTGTCAATTGCTTTTTAATTGCATTTTAATTCATATTGTTTTCATTGTTAAATGACCACCTTACAACTTACATGGTGTTTTGATTTTGCATTTTATTGTGGATGATTTTATTCAAATTGTATGCATCGAGTGTGTTTTCTTGTAAAGTGCCCAGAGAACTTTGGCTATTGGGCAGTTTAAAAATAATAAAATAAAACAAAACAAAACAAAACTCCATCCCCAAGGTCCTCTGTCACCTCATTGGGACTTTTGTATGGTCCAAAACTACTTGTGCAGATATATAGGATATTAACACCTGATGATTTATAACAACTCAGCTTCCTAGTTAAGATCTTTTTTAATGAAAAGGAATTTTTATTGAATGTGGCAGGGAACCGAGCAGATCTCACAGAGCACAAGAAGACTAAGATGCTGACTCCACCCACCTCGTTTTAAAATTTGGTAAACACATTTTATTGTTTTTAGAGGCTTTTTTGCCCATTCTGCAACATATGAACTTGTCTTTCTGCTCAGTGTTCTGTTTTGAAGCATCAGTAGTTCCAAATATTATTTGAAGGAGCAGACAACTTCTCTGACTTCACAGGAAAAGAAGAAGCAGGACCATTAAAAGGAGGGGAAAAAAATAACAGAAAGGTTGAAGGAGCCAAATGCATTTCAAGGGGTGTTCTTTCTCCCGTACATTAAATTTCTGAAAGAGAAATAATGGTATCTTTTGTGCATGGTAATGTTCACCTCTGAGCATTTATTTTCTCTGAAATAAGGCCAGCTGATTGCCTAGCTTCCAAGCCAATGTGCTTAGGACCATAGTTTAATTTTAAACGTGCCATTTGAATTATGAGTACCTATCACTGGCAGAAAGGTGGGATGAAAAATTGAACCTATAACTTTGACATAAAATCACAGAGTTGGAAGGGGGCACTGAGTCACTAACTCACCACTAAGTGCAGGAATCCAGGTTTATATAAAGGACCATAGAAAATCTAGTTTAGGCCTTAATTTTAATGTATATGGGATTCAAATATCCACAGGAATCCACCGTGGCATGGAAGGACAGGGGGAGAGGGAAAAGCTATTTCAAAGGGAGTCTCACTTGCTTTTCCATCTCACCTCTCCCTAATGCTACCTGTCCAAAAGCCCTAGATAAAATCAGAGTCAAACCACAGTACTATACTCTGGCCTCTTCTTATGAAATGCTGATATCCCAGAATGGGTTGAGAGCTGTCAGTTGATCTCTACAACAAGCTGAAGTATGTTTGATCATTCTTTCCTATCCTCCTTTTCAGTTTAAAATCAGCCTCCCAAGGAAGGTGGGCATGAGGAGATCTTATTTACAGCTTTGTAGAATGAACCATTCACATTAAAAAAGAGTCTTTCTTATTTCATTATTAAAACAATTCTTTTCCCATCCCTACCCATACCACTTCAACATTAGTTTCAGGACAACTTAGAAAGTGGCAATGAAAAAATAAAACACCCCTTTAAAAAAAAGCTATATTAAAATAGCAGTTGAAAGCAAAGTATATTCCTATTAAGTAAGATGAGATTTGCCTCTAAAGATGCTTAAGGTTGTTGTTGTTATTTGATCCTGCTTTTTAAAAAAAAAATAGGTCAGCTAATATTATTTCTATTTCTTTGCTGCTTCATGATGCTTGCCATCTACAGTTTTCATAATATTGTGTGTATAGAAATGATCAGAATACCTGAGGAAGACTGTCAGTGGTTCCTAGTTATCTATTTATACATTTCTGTTTGTTTACACATTTCTATACCACATGTCATACCACACTTCTCCCTTTTGAAATCTTCCACCAAATTTCTCAGCAGAGAAAATGTGTGAACATTTTCTCCACATTTCTCCATGGGAAGGAGACATTCTCCAACTAATTCTCAAAGGTAGGACTCTCCCTTAGCAGTGACAGTAGCCCCCTTACTGGGGGTTAAAAAAAATAACCGTGAAAAGTGTTTCTGCATGAAGTTTAAACCTCATGAGAAGCCAGGGAGGCTGCTGACCACTGCAGAGGTGACTGTAGAAAGAGAAACAGGACATTTTGAACTACCTCTGGGCCCACTGTCAGCAAATAAGTGAAAAACATCACACTACCCTCAGGAGAATTTCACTAAAATTCTTTCTTTGAAGCTTGAAAGCTAACATCTCATTATTTAAAGTTGAAGAAGAAATAGTTGAAAAAATACAGTAACAAGCCCTGCTTGGTGAGTCCAAACAGTAAGTATTAGAGATGGCCTTTGATTTATTTGCATGCAACTAGAGGTATTCTGAGAAGATGCTTTGCATTCCGGTATGGATAAACTGCAGTACTGCTTGAATACAGGGAAAGTTTTGAAGAACGGTGTGCTTGGATGTGGACTTCACAGTCATCATCACCTTCCTCCTATCAACCTCCAAGAGTCCTGAAAGGGAGTCAAAGAAGGTGAGTTGGATTTGGGGGGAGCTCTTCCAACAGGGATTTCAGGATTGTGTCACACCCCCCCCCCCCCCATTTTCTTTCAAGTCGTTTGTGGAAGTATGGAGCAAGGAGGCGGCAGAGACAATTCAGAAGCAGCTGCTGAAACTTTGTGCTACACATTTGTTTTATGTCTGAACTGTACATGAAGCAGTGAATAGAACTCATAAAAGATGGATGCAGTCTTGTTCCTTTTGCCGGTTTTGATTTATTATTTACTTTGCTTTTTTCCAGCCCTTTCAAGGCATTGTAAATCATAAAAATCATTTTTCTCCTCTATGTGGCTAGTTGAGGGGGAGAAGGCAAAGGAAGATGATTGTATGGAGCTCCTTCTCCTTGGCAGGACAGGGCTGGTTGTGAGGAATATATATATTGTGTAGACTGTGCAGAGAGGCCTCAGAGACAGTCCAACACATAGTGGCAGGGTGTAAGATGCAGACAGAAACAGCATACACTGAATGGCACAACCACGTAGCTGGCATTGTATACAGGAACATCTGCAGATTGTATGGGCTAGACCCTCCCAAGTCCAGATGGGAGATTCCACAGAAGGTCATGGAGAATAACAGGGCTAAAGATGGACAGGCAGGTACTGGCCAATCAACCAGACATCGTAGGAGTAGACAAGGACCAGAAGACAGCAGTGGTGCCAAGTGACAGCAACATCAGGAAGAAGGAGTATGAGAAGCTGGAGAAGTACCAGGGCCTGAAGGAGGAACTAGAGAGGATATGGAAAGTAAAGGCCAAAGTGGTTCCAGTGGTGGTAGGAGCACTTGGGGCTGTGATTCCTAAGTTGGGAGAATGACTCCAACAGATCCCAGGAACAACATCAGAGTTCTCTGTCCAGAAGAGTGCAGTGCCAGGAACAGCTAAGATACTGCTCTCAGGTCCTGCAGCCACTTTGCACTGGAGTTATGTGTCTTCTCTTTCTCCCATATGTTCTTCCAGTACTGTTCAGTTTCTACTGTTGGTGGCTCTGCTGTTATTGTGTTGTTGCACTACTGTTGGGAGTACACCTTTGGAGAACAGGGTATTTATCTTCTTGGCTTCTGCTTCTCTAGTGTATCTCCTCAGCCTGGTAGCCAGTGCTGTGAGCTTTTATTTAGCAGGCTCTAGGGCTTCAGATGGAGTCAGGCTCTTATATTTTTTCAGTAGCCAAATCTTATCCTTAATCTCCACACCCTCCTGTAGTTTCACCAGCTAACTTCTGTCTGAGTTGCCTTGATCTTAGTCTTCAACTTCATTTTCCAGGGGGAGGGGTATGTACTGCTGTTCTTCTTGATTGTGTGGCCAAGCATCTCCAGGTTTACAGTGGCTGTAGCGTATATCAGTTCATTGGTTTGAGTTATGGTGGCAGTGGGGATTATCGTGAGGGCTCTATTGGCATCTTCTAGTATACTATCTGATGGTATTTCTCCACTGAGCCTTGGTAATCAGTCTTGAGGGTTGACTGTAGCTAGCTTATCCATGGTTTTATGCTTCATATTAGCTGCTGTGCGGTATAATGGAGGGGGTAGCAATGACATTCCAGCTTCAGGTGTTGGCTGCACATCCAGTTGTTCTTCCAGGTCTCTTTGAGTCCGGGATGTAATGTGTAGTTGGTCTATCTCAAGTTGTGAGGGCAGCTTCCTCTTCACTATGTTGAAGTATTGGGTAGCTAGCTGTTTCTCAGTTAGTGTGGATGTAGGTCTTCTGTCCATCTATATTTCCCTCATATGTTTCATATATCCCCTCTCATTAGGTCTACTGTTATAGTAGCATTCCATTAATTCCAGGTTCTCTTGTCTTATCCATGTGTGGTTTGTATATATAAACTCTGTTTGCCACTTTTCTATTTGCTACAGTTGCACACAGAAGTTTAGGCACCCCTGGTCAAATTGTATGTTTCAATGAATCCCTAAGTGAACAGGAGCAGATATGGGGTCATGTGCATTGCGGATCAACAAACTGCATGGCAAAGCTCATTAAAATCTTATTATAGCTTAACTACATTTCAGTTGTTTATTGGCCCAGGAAATGCAAAATGTGGACATTTTCATTAAAGTAAGAGCCAAACCCATTCCTCCTCAAAATAGGCAGCACAAGACCACACAGGCAAATGGTCTAACATCTTCCCTGCAGATTTCTCTGCACTCTATATGTAAGCTTACAAGATATTGGAAGAGTGTTATGCCATGTGAACTGCTCTAAGCAGTGAAACCTACTCCTAAAACCTGCTCCCAATCTCCCCAGGGGCAAGACCTGGGTGACCTGTACACAGGGCCTACTCTGTGTCTCTTCCCAACCCTTTCCAAAGCAACCATCTGGGGCTCCCTGGCCAGAAACCAGATGAAAACTATTAGTTTCCTTGATTGGATTCATCGTGTTTAAGAACAATTGCCAATTATCGCTGGTGGATGAATATTGTTAAGTTTTCACATTTTTATTAGAGTGGGATCCTACTTTTAAAAAGCTATGGTTCATTTAGAAGTCTGTAAATCTCAAAGTAGACAGGAATGTTTTAAATACACAAAGAAATAAATCAATATAGAATCTCTTCATGTACTGCTTGGAGCTGTCTCGATCCTGTTATTTAACTATCTTTGCTCCAAATTGAACTGGCATGTCTATAGTGGGAAGGAACACATTCAGCTGATAGAAATGGGCGACAAGATAAACTATTCTGGGGTTTTTTTTTGAAAAAATTATTGTTTCTTTTCCTGTCTTCATTCAATTTGATGACCTATTTATTCTACCTGTCGATAGGTCCAGCTGGGCATTGGCTCAGAAGGAGTTCCCAGCATGTAGAAACTATATCTAGGGCAATGCCAAATGGATCCTAGAAACATTTAGAGGGTAAAACCAGAGTTGACCATTAATTCAGAGTACTTTGGTAAAGAAGATGTTCTTGATGATCTCTACAGTTGCTGATCCTTGTTGTAATTTATAATCTCAAACTATAATTCTTTATTGTTTTAACCATTCAAGAAAGGTCAACACAAACTTTTCTTTATTCACAAAATGCTAGAATGGAAAGGAAGGAAGGTAGGAAGTCCTCATAAGGGAGCACATTGGGTGACTTTGGGCCAGTCGTTATTTCCCAACCCTACATTCCTTGCAGGGTTGTTGTAGAGAAAAACAGGAGGAGAAAGCCCTATGTAGGCCACCTTTAGCTCCTCCTCGAAGAAGGATGGGATAAAAATCTAAACAACAAGAACAGCAACAATATCAACTGAATCAGAATACCGCTGCTGTTGGGTTTTTAAGAACCTGCTTCCAGTTTGCAAATTTCTCCATAAATGGAGTAGAAAGACACTGAAATTATACCACTAGAAAATGAGAGAAAACACAAAAGAAGCAAAAGGAAAGTACATGGAGAAGAGGGGCAATCATGGGCTGGGAGGATTCAAAATCTTCAAGATGGTGGACACAGGGTCCATTGATGGATGCTCCTGATACGGAATTGAGCATTCTGAGAGAAAAACTGCATGAAAACTTGTATAAATGTTCAGAGACAGGAAAAAACAAACATACGTTTTGATGCCACGTAAAAGTGTATGCAACAAAGCTTAGCAGGTGTATCCGTCCTCTGTCTCTGTCAAGCTAGCTGCTCAGGGCAGAGGCACCTGAGAAGAGGGATCAGCAAAACAGGGAGCACTTAATTCTACTCCCACTTCAGAAGAAACACCTTGGAATTATTCTGCTTCTCCCAGGCCCTCTCACCCCACCTGAGATCCCCACTGTAGCTCTGGAAATGGGGCCTCTCTTGAGATTCTGTGGGTCTGTGGAATCAGTCTGCATGAATTGGAAATTTCCTATCTCAATTTGAAATAGTGACACCAAGGTCCGTAGTTTTATGCATTCAGGGTATGTTAACTAATGCTCCTGAGCTATAGCCCTTCCCCATAAGTCCTACCATGACTGACAGGTTACAAAGAAACTATTGAAGTCTGCAGAGAAACTCATTGATTCAAGTTATTGGCCAGCTCTTGCAAATGTTCTCTCCACCCAGGAGGGCAGGACCATACAGATCCTTTGGGCACAGATGTTTAAAACCAAAGCATGACAGGAAGGAAGGCATGCATGCTCTTTCACAAAGTGTAACAGCTCCAAATTCTGGTGGAAAAATTCATTTATCTCCCTTTTCCCTGTAGCCTCCACTGCATGAATAAATGATGATTGTGTAAGTGATGAAGCTTCCCCTCTTTAAGTGTGAAATGAATGTTTATAGGCAGTAGGATATTAAATGGCAAGTCCGTATGTGGTTAGGATGTAGTGTCAAAGACGTAGAGAGCTAAGGCTTCCTCTAGGCTGTGGCATGTCCTGTCATCTCTTGGGAGAGTATCCAGACTTAGAAAAGAAAATGGATAGATTGTGCTTTGCCTACAAATATGTCTTTTTTTTAATCTGTTCAATCGTGTCCGATTCTCGGAGACTGCCTGGACTAGTCCCTGCAGTTTTCTTGGCAAGGTTTTTCAGAAGTGGTTTGCCCTTGCCTCCTTCCTAGGGCTGAGAGAGAGGGACTGGCCCAAGGTCACCCGGCTGGCTTCGTGCCTCAGGAGGGACTAGAACTCACCACTACACCAAACTGGCTCTCAAATGTGTCTACCTGTCCAGAAAGAAAGGAAGAAAGAAGAATAAAATAAAATACTTGGAAGCAATAAGGGATTGGTGAATATGTCAGTTTTGATTTCTTTTCTTAGTTTCTGATTTTTTGCCAACATCTGAAGTTCAATTTATTTGCCATTAAAAAAGAAAAAAGTTTGTACAAGTACCTGCATGAATTTTAGGGCCTACTTCTCCAATATATGTAGTTACGGTTTGCTTCACATGCCCCCCCCTTTTTTGCCCACTATTTTCCTAATATAATCCATTTTTTCTCATTGTTTTCGTGAATATGTGCATCTTCGTAGACTTTTTCTTAATCTACTTTTTATCGTGGGCCAACTGCTTCGCACTATTTCGAGAATGTCAAATGGTAGCTAGATTTCAGTTCGGCTTGAGGAGGAGGATCCGAGGAATTCGTATTCAAATGCAAACTAAACAGGTCTCCTGCCCGTCCCTGGGAGAGGACCATGGGCTGTTAAGAAGCAATCTCATTTAGTTTGCAACGGGGTGCTTTGGAGCTGGTTAAGCCTGCCACAGCAGCCATTTTGCACGGAGGCTCCCAACGTTTCAAAGGTCCACTTCTCCACCTTAATCTGGTCCAGTGAGTTGTGCAAATGCAAAATCCCTGTTTGCAATTTCGCAGGCTTTCAGACTGGAGTGCTCCGCAGCTCTGTCCAAAGAGAGGAACCATTGGACTGGGAGAGCCCTTTTGTGCAGTGAGCATTTACTATGCCTGTGCTAGCTTAGACGGCTGAGATTGTAATTCCTGAAGGGGCACACATTTCTGGTAGGACGTAGCCTGAAACTGTAGGGAACATGGGCTTGTTGAGGCTCATCAGGCTTTGATCTGATCAGTGCCTGACTAGGGGATGGTAGATGCAGCATTATTACCACGTGTCAGCCCTTTGAGATAGGCCAGGTCAAGAAACAGACCCCATACGAAATACAGTGGTACCTCGGGATACAAACGCCTCTACTAACGGACGTTTCGGGTTACAACCAGCTTCGGCAGGAAAAATTTACCTCGGGTTATGAACTCGCCTCTAGTTACGGACCGGATCTGTGGCCGTTTTCCCTGCTGCCACGCGGTCGCGACTTCCTGTGGGCGAGGTCGCGGTAGCAAGGAGACGTTTGGTGAGGCTTGTGGTGTGTTTTGCGGTGTTTTGCGAAGGTTTTTGCTGTGCGTGTTAGCATGGCTCCAAAGAAAATGCAGAGCAGGCTTGGCGGGAGTCAGGCTCTGAAGAGAAAATTGCCTCGGGTTGCGACCAAATTCGGGCGGAGGGCGGGACGGATTAACCGGATTTACATTGAACCCTATGGGGAAATTTGCCTCCGGTTGCGACCAAATTCGGAGGGCGGAACGGATTAACCGGATTTACATTGAACCCTATGGGAAACTTTACCTCGACTTGAGACCAACTCGAGTTGCAACCAGAGTCACGGAACGGATTAAGTTCGTATCCCGAGGTACCACTGTACTAGAACTCTACTTTATTGATATAGGCTATAACAACAAAATCACTGCATGTCCCCTTCCTTCCTCTTATACAAGAGAGAGTCAAGATGGGATCACTTTAATTTCTTTGTATGCTTTCTTGTTCTCGCAGACTGAGCTCATGTTTTGCTAACTACTTCTCTGAGGTCCTCTCTATGCTCCTCTACCCATTGATAGATATTAGGAGATGCTGATATGGGCATCTCCTCTGGCAAGTGCAAGCACAATTTCAGTGACCTAAAGCTCCATCTGCTAATGTAACATGCAGGTCATGTATGGGACTGCTCCCCAGAGGGGGAGGGCAAAATAAGATTGGCTACTGCTCCATTTCCTGGCTCCTATTCCTGTTCGTTCCCTTGCAGAAACCAGAAGCAGAAGCAGTAAGAAAGAGAGTCAAGAAGTCAAGTGGTGGTGGTAGAAGGTGTCCTCTAGGATGGGAACCTTAGAAGGTGCTCAGTACTGTTAATATGGGCAGGGATCAACATTACTGAATATCTTCTAAGGCCCACATCCTATTTAAATACAGTTGAAGCACAAGCTTACAAAGTTGGCACTTCTCCTGATTTATGAATGTTTTGTGTTGCCTTATGGTCAGCATGGGGTTTGTTCAAGAGATTCTCAATAACAGCAACCACTGGGACAGTGGGTAGGCGGGGAAGTTGTTCCAAAATATATATTTTGCGTGTATCTACCCCTGATTTACCAATCTGCTGTTTGAGTTGTGAACGGTGACCCAAAATTCCAGCATGCACCGGCATTCTAATTATTCTGTAGGTACAAGTGTTGCAAAAACCAGTCAATGTGTAAATAAAATATTGGGACAAAATTCTCCTTCATCCCTAGATGGCAATCCCAGGAGTCAAAGGCCAATGAATCGGTCAGTCTGGGTTTTTTTTAATTCTTGTGTTTCAAAGTGATCCTTTTATAGCTTGCCATTGTTTTCACTTACTGTGAGTTGCTCTGAGTTCCTTGCAGTAGAAAAATAGGGTAAAAATAATTTAAATAAATGAATATTACAGATGGCCTGCAAAATAAGTATATTTATGCAAACAGATGCAATTGGCATAGCTTATTCCAACTAGTAAATCTGATCTTGTATTTCTTATTTTAAATGCAGATGTCTGAAGCTTTTGCTGAAAAGTACCACACACATGCGCATGCACACACATACATATATATAAATAAAATTTAACAGACAGGAGACACTTTGAAGTCAGTCTACGATCCACGATCAAGCCCAACAACAAAGAGATCTGTCCTTTTCATGCTGTTCTTGATCTCCAAGGCATCAGGAAAAAAAATCCCCCCAGCCAATTCCCTGGTGCCATTTCATGTTCTCTCAACCTGCTGCAATAGTGAGAACTGTGTAGGCCACACAATAGAAAGCATCTTTATTGATTCACCAGGTGGTCCAGTTGAGAAGCATCATCTTCCTTTATTCCTCCTTTGAAACAGCCCTAGCATTTTCTTTGTTGTCCCCTGGCGACCTCGAGCACATAAAGCAAGAATCAAATGGGGCATAGATTTATAGCAACTTTAAAAACAAAGGTTTTCCTTTTGTCTTTTTTTTTTTTAAAGAATTTTGTACATTTGGGCCAGGTCTCAAGAATCCCATTCTCTGAAAAAAGGAAAACAATGAACTGAGGACGATGTTTGGAGCAGGGTTTCTGTACCTTGGCTTGAATAAATCATATAAGCCAATTGTTCTACATGCCTGATTTCAAAGGTGCGCACAGCAGTCCAAAATGTCAGAATGGCATCCACAACCACAGAATTGACCCACCCCTTTTTTTACATGGACTGGGCCACCATCTTGACTCTTTTGCCCTCCCCAGTGAATCCCCCTACCTGACATACACCCTAAATAATGTTAATCGCGGCACATCTTTGCTCACCTCATGCTCCTGAATTAATGATCCCTTCCATTTCCTTGAATCTCTGGTTTGCTTGCACCTTTCAAAGTGTGTGTGTGTGTGTGTGTGTGTGCATGCGCACACCTTCTAGTCAGTGTTGACTCCTGGCGAATGCAGTTTTCTTGGCAAGATTTCAGAAGTGGTTTGCTGTTGCCTCCTTCCTAGAGCAGAGGGAGAGGAACTGTCCCAAGGTCAGCCAGCTGACTTTGTGCCTAAGGCACTAGAACTCACAATCTCCTGGTTTCTAGCCTGGTGCCTAACCACTACACCAAACTGGGTCTCTTACCTTTCAAAGAAAAATAGAAATTCAAGGAAGCTGACTGGGAGACAGAACATTGGGGTACTCCTAACCAATCTCTCATTATGAGAAATGATCTCAGGAAGATCAGGTTTGTGGTCAACTTCACAAGGGCAATTCTACAAGGAAATTTGGTGACAATGAATGAACTTGAAGATCAATCAATCAAAGTTTATTGATTAGCCCTTAGGCCATATCAAAATTCAAAATTTCAAACACAAAGTGTTAATAAAACCCAATGTAATAACAAATTAGGTAAAATGGAAATAAAATACAACAATTAAGTATACAGATAAGTGAGAGTACAGATCATATTTCCGTGTCACCCCTACAATTTACCCCAATCAACCCCACGTATGCAGATCTCAACTGTATTGTTTTACTCAGATACCTCGAACTTGAAGATCCAACAAAAGGGATGGGCCTGTGGAATAATTGCTCCATGTAGACATAGGCTGTTACTCTCAGAATAACAACCTGCAGTCTTAATGGTGTAAAAATGTCAGAAAGGATATGCTGCCTTTATTCCAGTTTTAGCTCTGAAGTCCTGTATAATCAATATCTTGGCATGTTGGGCTATTCAAGGAGTTCATTTGCTTTGCATTTTTAAGTAGATATGCAATTCTAAGGAAATATACATATTGAGGTGTACTTATCCTTCCAGGGGTTTTGAACTTCTCAATTTAGCAATATGCTTCTCTGCTCAGAAAAAGCTAGCAATTGTTGCATGAAATGTGTGCGTATCAAAACATATTAAAAGGTGTCTTTATTGGGGGGATAGGGGGGAGGGGAGAGATAAAAAATAATGCCAAGTTTTTTTTCCCCTGCAGGCACTCCTGCAAAAAGAGGACTGCATGGATTTTTGAATTAACACACTCAGAATTAACATGGGGCAGAAACTGACTGATCTATTCACCCCTCTTGGAAGTTTTAGAATCCCTGGAATGCACCCTTTGTCAAATGCATGGTGTCACTCCTTTTCTTCAAGTTCTTCCCACAAAATCACCTTTTTCATGAAGCCTTTGGCATAACACTGTAAATCACATCCCCTAATAAAAACCATAAGCGTTTTAGAATGTAAAGCTAAACTTCCTCTTGTGGGTATTACATTTCAGACTGTAACATCCTCAGAGCAAGAAGCCACCTTGGCTGCTACTCTGAAAAACACGGTGCATATTACTGATGCTGTATAAGTACATCAATAATAGTTTAAAGAAATATTTTACAGAGGGCATTAGTGTCACTGTGACTCAGATATAGGAGAATGCATACACACAACACACACACACACACACAAATATGGTATATAAAATATTAAAATAAAAACCCTACAGAATATAAATAAGGCCCAAATTTCAGTTACATATTTCCCAAGCTAGTTTAATGTTAGTCAAGGATAGGCAGGCTTTAGCCTTAACATGATTTATCTAGTTTTTTACTTAGAACCCTAAAATCTACTGATCAGCCTCCAAGTGGAAAATCATGAATGAGGGTAGACCACTAGAAGTGCTCCGGGTTTATTATTTTCTATATGCAACTTTTATACTGCTTCAGTCTTGCGTGACTGTACAAATAGCCACAAAGAATGCACCAACCGAAGTTGGGCAAAGGCCCACTAGCCATAGTTTCCACCTGTTCTTTCAGCAGGAGCTAGGCATCCTGGAGGACCTCCGGATTGCAAGCTTGCTCTTTTATGTAGAACCCCATCCTGAGACAAAGCTGAGGATTCCTTGGTGCTCTCTCAGCTTGGTTGTTTGCTTGCAGATGTTTCATTACCCGACTAGGTAACATCATCAGTGAGACAAAGTTGATATAATCCTAGAATTGGGAGGGTTCTGAATTAGCAGGCACTCCCTCTTTGTGATGGAATGGAATTATGAAGGCCAGGCTCAGGGAGATAAACATTTTCTTAGCTCGCCGGAGGAGCGTGGGAGATACAAGAGGATGAGACTGGCACCTCCCTGAGCCTGGCCTTCATAATTCCATTGCATCACACTCTTGTTTGGATTATATCTAAGCCTGTTTCTCTCCAGTAGGCCCTGAGAGCATCCAGACATCAGATCAGGACTGTCACTGCATCTACTTGGGTTAGAGATATGATCATCAGCATATTGATGAAATCTCACCCTGAACTGATGAATGATCTCACTCAGCAGCTTGATGTGGCTGTAAAAGAAGATGCTGGAGATGATCAGCACATTAAGAAAGCATTATGCTGACCTTGAGTTCAGGCTGTAACTAAACATGCTTTATTTTAAAGTATTTTGCATTTCATAGGCTAGCAGAAAACTAAACAAATCAACTACTGCTCTGAAGGCATGAAGCCAATGAGAGCCCTATAGCAGCAAGAGGTTGGTTCAGTACCTTCATTGGATGTACATCCCCAAGGCATGCTGCCAAGCTAGAAAATTGGTATCACTTTGTCTATAATCTGCATAGATCTTCCAGCATGAACTGTTGAGGGATATATTCAGTACAGGTGCCACTGAGAACTGACATACTGATATTTCGGAGTACCTTTCAAAATTGCCCTTCTAGAGGGGCTGGTAAGGAAGAGAGCAGAGGGGATGCAGATTGTACTGAAGTTTTATTTCATGGAATATATACAAGCTATACTTGCTAAAATCCATTTTTCAACAACCCATTGCAGAAGTCTTTCTTGAAGTTCTGGCACACCATCCTGAGTTGCATCTACCTGGCCACCTCCTTGACTTCCTTACATGAGGATCTTTCTTGGTCTGTTAGGGAAAGGTGGGGAACCTGTGGCCCTGCAGAAATTTCCAGATTCCAGATCCAATCTACCTCAGCCAGCACAGCCGTGACTGGGAATGATGGGAGCTCAGATCCTACAACACCTCAAGGGCTTACAGGCAATGGTTTGCTGGTTTTGACTGCTGAGATTTAACATTTTCATCTAACAATGCTTCTTTTTTTTTTATTGATTCACTCCCTCCCCCCCCCCCCCCTCGACACACTTGTGATTTGACACTCTGGAACATGCTTTGAACAGAAAATATAATTTGCACATAATAATAATAGCAACAGTTTATACTAAGGAAGGTAGAATACTTATCAGATTGCTGTCAGCAAATGCTTCTGTTTCACAGCCATCCTCCCCACCCTGCCCACATCCCCAAAGCCAGGCCTTCAATGCCTATCACAAGGCTGTGCAGAGGAGAGCAAATTGACAGGTATCCAAGGGCATTACTTCTGGTGCTTGTCCTCCCATCACATCTTGCTTGACACGCGTTTCTGCTAATCCCTTTGCAATGCAGGCCCCCTGCAGCTTGAGCAGGTTTATCAGGGATCAGCTTGCAGGTGCCTCTAATTTAATCGTGCTATTGGCAATGGCTGCACTCTGTGGGATTGTTCAAAACCCAGATTTCGGCAGGCAAGTGACGGTGTGGGGGCAGGAAAGGCATCACCAGAGGTGGTAAAGCCAGATCTGGTGCAGAAGTGGAATTGACTTTCAGGCGTATTTGCAAGATGAAGAAACAGCATCTGAAACTAAAGCATCTGGAGATGGAAACTGTAGTCCGATGATCTTAAGGGTGGGAAAGGCTGGAGGAGAAGGAGGAGGAGGATGTAAAGAAAGGCCCCAATTCTCCTCTGCTTCCAACTTTCTTTCAGACATGTGAGCAAGTCAAGACTCTCTTGAAAGCATCTGGATGGTGGAAAAGAGTCTCATTCTTTCTTTCTCTCTTGCTGCTAAGTTTCTTTTCCCTCTTTATTTGGGGGATTCCCATGAGGGTGCTTAATGAAATCCTTCATTATGTTCAGATAATTATGAGTTCCTTGTTCCTGTTGCTGCCTGGATTTGCCATCTGTGCTGACAGGTAAATGCTATATCTTGACAGACCAGGTGCCTGAGAGGGAAGCTCTTACTACGTTCCCAGCCACCAGACCTGGGCACCAGGAGGAATGGTGGAAGGCTGCCCAAGTTTGCTTATAACACCTGCTACCTCTGTCTAGCCCACTCTTCCCTACCAAACCCCTTCCATTAGGGGAGCAGGCATGTAGAGCCATTGCTTCTCAGCCCTGCTAGGGGATCCCCAACTCAGGGAAAGAAGCAGCAAGTTTCATGCACAGAAATTTCCACTGCAAATAAGCAGCAGTTGTTTATTCTTACTTTTCTCACCCCTGCCAAAATGGAATCATACATACATATATATATGTGTGTGTGTGTGTGTGTGTGTGTGTGTGTGTGTAACTCATTTTTTCTGGACTACCTTGGCCAGCCTTCCCTCTCCCCTATAGCATTTTTGTTGGGATCCCATGCAAAACAGAATGACACAATCAGCATCTCCAAGTCCACAGAGATCAGATGAACAAACTGGGTTAACAGTAGACCCACAGAAGAAGTTAAATGAAGGTGAAAATTATACCAAGTGATAAAACAAAAACAAAGAGCTAAAAAAAAAAAGCAAAGACCAGTTTGGTGTAGGGGTTTAAAGCACCAGGCTAAAAACCAGGAGACTGAGTTCTAGTCCTCCCTTAGGCATGAAGCCAGCTGGGTGACCTTGGGCTAGTTTCTCAGCTCTAGGAAGAAGGCAAGGGCCAACCACTTCTAAAAATCTTGCCATGAAAACTTCAGGGACTTGTCCAGGCCATCGCCAGGAGTCAAGACTGACTCAAGACACAAATGCACACAAAAGCACTGAGTTAAAACTACCTTAAAATGTATCACTGGCAACCCCAATATAATAATCAGGTTCATGCATAATGCTAAGCTGTAACATTTTTTATCTGCATTTGGCTTAACTTTCTAGCAGAATCAAGTCACAGAGCTGAAAGAATTGCAAAGAGTTTGCCTGATGCTGAAAGAACTTTAAAAACTGTAGCAGATGGATACCTCTGGAAAAGGTATGTCATAAGGCAAGGGTTGGTAAGCAGAGATTGCCTAGGGCTTCATCTGGACCCCAGTTTTTTTTTTCCAACATCAGAGCCCCCATCAACTACAAGCATTAAAAATCAATGACAGACTTTTTGAGGCCAAAATACTTGAAAACTTTGATACAAGTTCCCAAATAAAGTTTTCTGCAATTAAAGAACAGAAGAAAACACACCAACCAAGGAGAAAAATCATAAAGTCCAAGTCCTACCCAAATGTTTAACACTACCCTACTTTAAATCATCACTCTCCCCATAGTGGCCCTTGTCCACCTGCAATATGTTAAGTCTGGTTCCTGGCTCTATGAAGTTACTGTTCGAAATTTTTTTTCTAACAACTGAAAAGTGAGGAAAAGAAACCTCAAAACATAGGTAAGGATATCTATGCCTAGTCTGATGCTTTGGCAGCAAAGGGCTGGAGAGTTCTCTGTCATCATCCAGTGGCCAAGAGAGGGATTGCCTAGATTGGGAGTGCACCTCCTAGCTAGAATGGGCAATGGCCCTCTATCTGAATTATTGCTCTCCCTCCAGTCCTGTTTAAAGTAGTCGTTCCTTTTTATTTAAGAGAAAGCAAAGATAGCCCATTCTCACTTGACCTGCAAAGAAACTGTAAAACAATCTTCCCCACTGTAGAAGCAGTCATTGTAGAAAGAGACTTATATTCTACTTAAATATAGTAATCCTTTCTAAAAAATTTTATGCTGGTGATTGGCTACTTAATTCATGGTTTCCATCTTCACTATGGCCCATCATTTCTGCTTGTTTATCTGTCCCAGACTGTCTCACTTAGTGTCCAGGTTCATCCATTGTGCTGATCCATAATTTTGGTTTGGGCTTTGCATGCAGTGTGAGCCAATTATTGTGGTTTATAAATTGTTGCTTATGGCTTAGCATGAACTAAGCCAATTTTGGCTTATTCAATGTACCACAGTTAAGGAACCCATGGTTTATTACCATTTTTTTCCTATTCCATCTTACAGGCAACCTAAATTCACTGGACTTCAGCTTCTACCAGCATTGCTTAGGGATGAAGCAGTTGTAGTTAAGGGACATTTAAAGAGCTATTTACTCCCATTCTTAAATTCATAGGTACAGTACTTTTATTTCCCTCTTTCTTTCTCTGAAAGCAAAAGAACTGACATTGACTCATCTCAAAACATTCTAACCACAGAGGAGGAAGAAATATGGTTTAAGCCATGTCTTGTTAAGCTATAACCTTAATTGGCAGAATTGGCATAAACTAAATCATAAATTGTGGTTTATAAACTGTAACTGGCTTGAGTTCACATAACATAAAGTGACAGAAACAAACCAACCACATTATGTTTAGCACGTTCTGGAAACCAAAACCATCAGTTGAACTTTAGATGTCACCTGAGACAGCTATGCCCACCCTCATCATCTACTGCCATTTCATGAGTGCTTGATCTTTGCCAGAAACGTGAGATCCAGGCATGATAACAGAGGGCTACATAACTGAGCAAACCTGAGGTCTGGCAGAGTTAGCAGACATTCCAGCTCCAGACATTAAAACCTTTGTTGCAGTGGAAAATATGATTCAGCCGTGATGGGACTGTGGGATGAATGGATCAGTGGGATGTGGCCTAGGGAAAGCTGAATCAGAAAGCTGAATCATTCTGCAAATACGTCCTTATTGTCACAACCTCCCTCTAAACATGCACAGGGAAAGATATACTTGGAATGCTTTTGATCCTTCATGTTCACTGGAGCAGATTCAAACTCTTTTGTTTGGAAACAAAGAAGAAATGCACTGTAGTTCAGTCAGTTAAGAGATCCAAATGTTCTCAAGTTGCACAACAGGTAAATTGGAAATGTGCCTGATTTTTAATTATAGGCCAAATAAATCAGTCGTCCAGTTTTATGAACCTGTTTGCTTGGTTTTGGCTTAGTGAATGGGACAGTCAGTAATCATGATTCAAGTCAATGTGCAAATACAACCAAAGTCTACACACTGCCTAGTTCAACAATGGTTTGCTTAACTCGTTTGTCAAACCATTAACTAACTTTGCACATCACACTGAGACATAAATCATGCTTTATAAACTACAATGGTTAGGTTCACACAACAGTCCAAATCAAAACCAACAGATTGCATTATTCATTACTGTACTTACAGTATTTATTATTGAACTAAGAATTCTCTGAGAATTAATGGTAGTATTCCAGGATGGGGTGGGAGGACTCCATTTTATTCCCACAATAGCAATGAGTTTTCTTTAGCACTGAAGTGCATTGTTGTGTGCAAACTTGAATCTGAATCTTCCTTGTCTACATTTCAACACCTGAACCATTACATTACACCTAATGCAATGTGTGAAGACTGTAATTTTTAAATGAGTGACTCCACTTTAAAGGGTAGAGATGCTATTTTTGCACCACAGATGTTACTTCTCACTAGGATAAACTGAGAAATTCATTTTCATTTCTCAAATCAATACATAAAATGAAACACAGTTATCCTTCAGGATTTTCATTTCTCCAAGTTTTGCAATGCAGTTCTAAGATCAAACCAGAGAGTCAGAATTTCATACCTTATGAAATATATACCCCTAAATGCATATGTTAAAAAAACACATATCAATGGAAATACTTGGAACAATGTGAATCTAAAGAAAAGCGATTCTTACAATATCCACAGATAAGTAAGATATTGTAAGAATCAGTCACAAAAATGCATACAAATGGGCATACTTTTTAAAAAAAAATACTACACAGTATTGTAGTAGAAACAGAAAACAATGCATTTAAGAAAATGTGAAAGTGAAAGATTGATTAACCAACATTGACAGCTAATCTCTATCTAAACTAGGTAACACCCTTGAGCAATAAGCTTGGCCTGCAAAAAGCTTATGGTAGAAACATAGCCCTGGTGGAGCCAAAAGAAGAGGCTAGGCCTAGCAACTGGGATCCCCAATTTAATATACAGTCACACCAAATACAGCAACACATCTTGGTGCTAACTGTCCTGTGTCCTAGCCACCAACAGCTGCATTCAAACAAGGGAATCAGAAGCACCTTTTCTACTGAATCTCTTTAAAAGTCTAAAGTTTGGAGTAGTGGGGAAGGTGTTGGCCTAGAAACCAGGAGACTGAGTCCTAGTCCTGCCTTAGGCATGAAAGCTGGCTGGGGGCATTGGGCCAATCACTCTCTCTCAGCCCAATCACTCTCTCTCAGCCCAACTCACCTCACAGGATTGTTGTGAGAAAAGTAGGAGAAGGAAGGAGTATTGGCATGTTTGCTGCCTTGAGTTGCATATAAAAAGAAAGGCGGAATAAAAATCTTAAAAAAAAAAAGACATGGTATACTGTAGGTGTAATTGGAGGAATTTTTTTTAGATTTTTTTTATCCCACCTTGCTTATTTTTATAAATAACTCAAGGCGGTGAACATACCTAATGCTCCTTCCTCATCCTATTTTCCCCACAACAAATAACCCATGAGGTGAGTTGGACTGAGAGAGAGGGACTGGCCCAAAATCACCCAGCCAGCTTTCATGCCTAAGGAACTTTAGTTTCCTGTATAGAAACTCAAATGCCCCACTCCCTTTGTCTAATGGTAGGGCCTGCATTGTGTTAGGAGGTCAGCCACTGCTTCTTCCAACATTAGTGGTTTTGCCTCCTCTATTTCCTACTTTATCTACGACAAAAGTTTATAGTAAAGCTAAATAGAGAATACTGGACAACCAGTGACCCCTTGGGTCATCATTTCAGAGATATTTCCTTACCTAAACAGAGAAACAGAATGACCAAGGGCAAAAAAGCAATGGGAGTGCGAGCAACTTATGACTTGCTGTCGGCTTCCCCGTTGACTTTGCTAGTGGGAAGCTGTCAGAAATCCTTCCTTCCCTCCCTCCCTCTCCCTTCCCTCCTTCCCCCTCCCTCCCCCCTCCTTCCTATTTCCACATATAATATAGGCTTGCGCCACTTGCCCTCTCCTCATGACCCTCAAGAGAGCCCCGATGAAGCCTCCTCCTCTTCCTCCTCCCCCCCCCCTCAGCTGACCAGTGGAACTGCCTGCCACTTCACTGGGGGGATGTGGAACAAAGGGAGCCGCGGACTGTGAGGAAAACTGCACCCCCCTCCCCAAGGGCCCCCTCCCTCGAGGGAGGAACAGGGCTCACCCCAGCCAGCCCTACCTGGCCTGCAGGCATCCGAGTCGCTCCCTCATCCTTCCCTCACCACCAACTGGCATTAAGAGATTTCAAATTTCCGCCTCGTTTCCAAAGCAGCCAATTGTCACTTGCCCATCAGGCCTTGCCACCAGCCGATTGGGCGCAGCGGACAGAGGGAGGCGGGAAAGAGGTCAGGAATACGCCCATGACAATCACGTGACTTGGGCTGACTGCTGCAATGCAGTGCTGAAGCAGCCACAAATTTCCCAAATTTCAATCCCTCAGGAGCCATGGATCCCGGAATTTGGACACATTCTGTAAGTTAGCCCATTTGAGGTACCTTGGTTCAAAAATTGTTGCCCTATGACACACCATTTCGCCCAGTTGAAGGTTATGGAAACGAGAGTTTTAGTAGTGTATAGATAGATACACTTCAAATGTCATTCTGGTTAGCATCCTTAAAAAAAAAAAAAAACTGAAAAGGGTGGGTGGGTGGACCTCTATTCTGCAGTATGAATGACAAAATAAATCTGACTGCAAAAGTAAAACTTATGTTTAAAAAATATCAATATAAATGATAATGCCATAACATAATAGTGACATTATGTGCAGATATTTATGGCTGCTACACACATACAATGTGTAATCACTTGGCTCATATTTCTAAACCCTTGCTAAAAATACATACATTAAGATGTTCCTTACTGTTGTACTGTAAGACCAAGTAGCAAATATTTACTTCTTCAAATTATAAACAAAGTGCAAAATGATCTAGATTCATCTTGCTGCACTGGCTTTTAATGAACAAAAAGTGAAACTCAACCCTGGAACAGTCCAGGGTTAGCAAAGGATATTTTCTTGAGATATTATCTTGTGAGGAATTCTGATCTATCAGGTCAATAAAGTTCTAGGAGCCGAGGAAAGGTAATTGCGGGAATGGAGTGTTCTTCCAAAATGGTTTGCTTTGATTCAAGGAGATCAAAAGTAGAATCTACAGTATGTAAAACTGCAAAAAGATGGTGTTACAGTGGGACAATACCCACAATTACCAGTTATTTCCTTTTCTTTGTGTTTTGCCTCCTGTATATTATATTCTGTGGAGACACAACTAATATAGTGCCAATAAATCATCCTGATGGGAATCAGATTCTGATGGCCTCAGAGATTTCCTTCATGATGTCATGCAATTGTGCAGGAAAGGGTTGCATCTGGATACACTGCTTTCTTAACCAGGTAAAGACATCAGTACCAAGATAGGTGGAATGGATGTGAATGAAAAAAAGGAACAAAAGCTCTCAAAACAGGACAACTTCCAATCACAGAATCATTGTGAATCCCCCTCCAAAATATTTCTATCTATGTATCTATGTGTCATTATTTTTGCAATTGTCCAGCGTAGTGTTTCTCAACCTTAGCAACTTTAAGATATGTGGACTTCATGTGAAATCCACATATCTTAAAGTTGCCAAGGTTGAGAAACACTGGTCTAGCGACTCGTATTTCCTCTTCACCCCACCCATGAGAATTTCCCTAAAATCCTCTTCTCCTTTGAAATAAATTTCACACATGTACAAAAATCATCACATTGGAGAACTCATAGAAAAAAATGTAAGGCCTTTTTTTCCCCTCCTGGCTGGCTCTATTGACCATCCAGTTCCTCTAGTGCTGTATAGCCTTTGTGGGTCCTCATGCTTCAGTTGAATTCCAAGGTGATATCTCATGAGAGAATACTTCCCCACTGGGATTTTTCAGATAAGGAAATCGGAACAGCCAAGGCGGGGTTAAGTGACTAACAGCAGCTCACAACCAAGGAAGCTAGATTCTGATAGTGATTCATTAATGTAATGGTATGTGGGAAAGACATTGGGAGACTAGGCAAAGAGAGACTGCCAAAGGAACAGTTAGATAAGAGGCAGCATAGCCCGCAGCTGGATAGCGGGTGGGACAAGAGGCCCAGAAGAGACCCTCCCTAGTTTCTTGGGCTATAAAGGAGACAGGGGGGAGGATTATCCTTTCAGATTTGCAAGATTGATGTTGGCTTCCTGGGGTAAACCAGATAGAAATCACAACCAGATGAGCTAATTCTACTTTATTGTAAAGATTAACAGAATCTTGGAAGTCTGAAAGTACAATTCTCCCACCGTCTCCTTTACAGCCCAAAAAACTAGGGAAGATCCCTTCTGAGCCTCTTGCCCTGCCCACTATCCAGCTGCGGGCTATGCTGTCTCTTATATGACCGTTCCCTTGGCACACCTTTTTGCCCAGTCTCCCAATGTCTTTCCCACATGCCATTCATCAGTCAGGTTTATTGTAAGAAAAAAGGGGTTCCACAAACATGGAAACCAGCCATTATTTATCAATGGGTATGTGTGATGGAGGTTCAAGGACAGAAGCATTTCCTCAGCCCACAGCATGAGCCTGGGAAAGTGAAGAGGATGAGACTGGCACCACCCTAAGGAATTCGTAGTGTTTAGTTGCAGGCTTTGGCAGTTTAGAGTTAGTCTGGTGAGATTCTGTCTAGCAGGTGTGAGCTAATAAAGTAACTGAGCTGTTCAAGTACTGTCTCATGGAGTTTTTTGTGCTGAACCTGAGAGTATGTTAAGGCAGGACCTCCTTGATCCTCTTTCTAACTGTCTCCTGACTCAGGGGGAGGTTGCTAGTTGTTTAGAAATTAAAAATGAATGTCCATCTCTGCAATATTTTGAAAATGGCCATTCCCGTTCAGAGACTTCCATTACCAGAATTATGAAAAATGATGAATGGAAAACCACAATCCCCGGTAGTTACACATCCTGCTGTTTCCAACAATCAAGTGAATTTATACCACTAAGAGAAATTAAAAAGCTCTTCTCAGGCAAAACAACTCTCAGAAATTGCAAGGCAGGTTTTGGAATGCCATGAAGTAAAACAAACTCTCCCCAATATTTCAGTATGTAAGGTGCTTTCATATTTCCATTTATCACGGTCCACCGACTCCTGAGAAAAAAATAAAAATTTCAATGGCATCGATGCAGTGAGAAAAAGCTAGAAGGGAGCTTGAATGAACTTTCTGCTCCTGACCTCTCATCATCTTAAAACTGGATATGATCAAACAATTTTTTTAACTACTTCTCCTCCTTTAGTACAACAATCTTTATTTCCATTTTGACATGCTGGATAATTGGGGTGGGGACTGATCTTTACTGAGACGCTTCAAATGTAGCTCGTGGCCTCCTACCCATTGTTTTCTTGCTGCTGGCAATTTCAGGCTTGTAACAAACAGAAGCAGCTGCTAAGAAACAAGAATGTCTTCCATTTGAAAACGGGAATACCCAATACGGGCACAGATAATTATTATAATTAGTACATTTTATATTACAGCAATGTGCAATTAACTACTGGCTGCCCTGTGAGTAACCTTGACAAAGAATGAAAGTGCAAAGACTGTACCTGGACTTTGGAAAAGGCAGACATAAACAACAACAGAAGAAGAGGTAAACTCCCTGTAGTTTGGCTTGGAATTGAGATCGGGGGGGGAAATTAGTCAAATTACTTCCAATACTCCAATTAAAATCAATTCCTTCTGTTTTTTCTCTGTTTTCCCTCAGAGTGACCACCATATCATATTTGAATATATTACCGTGTGTAACTTCGCCAAACCTCTAGAAATCCTGAAAATTGCCCTAATGCCTGCCCCCGCACCTTCCCTTTTCCCTTTTCTCTCATCTGGTTGTGAAAGCAACAACTGTGAGGTATTTCTGGCAGATGTAATGGTCTGTGGGAATGACCACGGGAGACAGGGCGAAAAGACACAACCAAAGGCAGCTTAGCCTGCAGCAGGAATGTGAGCAGGGCAAGTGGCTCAGAAGGGACCCTCCCTAGCAGTGTCTCAACCTTGGGAACTTTAAGATGTGTGGACTTCAACTCCCAGAATTCCCCAGCTGGCTGGCTGGGGAATTCTGGGAGTTGAAGTCCACACATCTTAAAGTTCCCAAGGTTGAGAAATACTGCTCCCTAGTTCCTTGGGCTGTAAAGGGGATGGGGGAGAAATGGACTTTCAGACTAACAATATTCTGTTAATGTAATCTTACAATAAAATAGAGTTAATTCATCTGGTCGTGTTTCCTGTCTGGTCTACCTCGTAAGGCTGACAGCAGAATCCAGCAGGATCTATCCTAACATTATATAGAAATTTGCCTTGCAATTTATCCTGTTTTTCATGTTTTCAAATACTGTAAAAGCTGAAGATATAGTCATCTCCCAACAAGAATTTCATCAAAATTCTCCTTTCCTCTGAAACAAGGAGATGCTCATTCTCTTTCATCAGACTGAAGGAGAACTAATAGTTGAAAACTGCAAGAGAATTTTTTTGCCTACCATTAATTTCTCCTTCACCACCAAATTTCTCAGGTTGAATGGAAATATTCCTGATGGTGGTGTTGATAGTCAACTAATTATGGTCAATCCCAATTTTTATTTAGAGTGTGTGCCCAGCTCACAATAATACACATACAGACACTCAGTGCCACCATTATTTCTGTCATGAGCATACCAGTATGATGCTCATTTTCAAATGCATATGTTTTTAGAATGAAACTATACCTTAGTTTTACATCTTGGAGCACAACTTGGCTGAACACAACACATTACATTAAACTATGGGTTGCTTTTAATCATGGGTTGTTGAACAACCCCTGATAGCCTTGTTCAACATAATGCTAAGGTGTATTAAAATGGCTCAATTTATAATTCACCCAAGCCCAAATCAAACAAACTCTATTACTGCTTATCACAATACATGAACCACTCAGCCAGTTATCCCTCTTTTTGAGCATTTTATCTACTCACTATAACATATGCCAAGATGAAACATTGAACTGATTCTAAGACTTCTGCAAATCTGTGTACAAAATTTTACTTTGTTTTATTTTAAGGGGAGGGATAGGCAAATTTCAGAAAGGCCCAGCCTCACTTCTCCTTCCTTCCATCAAGCTGGTGCCTTGTGAGTAAAATTAAAAATAGAGAAAAATGTCAAAACTAGGTAAACTTTTCAATGTTTGTAGGGAGTTGGATCATTTTAAAAATAACCAAATGAGGCAGGGTTGAGCTGGAAAGGGCATGTGAAAGTTCATAGGAGCCTCTTGTAAAAAAAAGTTTAGGGATTATCAGAGTTTCTTTAACAAAAGTAGCCTGATCGTCTTTAAGGTTGCCACCATGGAAGGGGGCAAGATAATATAGACGTGATCGCCAGAGAAGAACCTGCTCCTTTGCAGAGGTGAAGGAACTAAAGCAGATGCTTCAGAAGGACTGCAGCTTAATCCCGTGTAAAGGACACTGGGTGGGAGAATGCTTAAGGAAGACCCAAGAGAAGGTAAACTCACACAATGTTACCCCAAGGCACTAATCACTCTTGTCTCTCTCAACGAACTTAGTTCCAGATGAACAGCAGGAAAGAAAAACAGAAACCAGGTGTCTTTGTTTTTCTAGACCACCAAGTAAAGATTTCTCTCCCCCACCAGCTGACTGCAACTGGAGATCCCCTTGTTAACAAATTGGCAGCCCATGGAGAAGTCAAAGACTACAAAGCTGGATGGGGGGATAGGTGGGGAAGAGGGGAATCTAGTCACCAGAAAGGGAGTGTGTCAACTGTTCATACAGCACATAATTTCCAATGGAAAAGAACAGCATTTTTCCTTTAGTCCCCGTTCATTCTTTTTCTCTCCTGTGTGTGGGTGCCTTCAAATCAGCATTGACTCCTGCCTGGACAAGTCCCTGCAGTTTTCCTGGCAAGATTTTGGAAATGGTTTGCCATTGCCTCCTTCCTAGGGCAAGAGAGAGTGACTGGCTCAAGATCACCCAGCTGGCTTTGTGCCCAAAGCGGGACTAGAACTCACAGTCTCCTGGTTTCTAGCCTGGTACCATCACCACTAATAAGAACAGGAGGTTCTTTTTTAATCATGGTTCCAGTCTTTTAAATACATCTTCCCATTAGGATATGCCTTCACATTCATGCCCACCCAGCTCTTCCACCCTTACCTTTGATGTAGACAACACCCCCCCCCCTTTTGGATTGCAACCCAAACATCTTGACATCCTATTATAATCATTTAATCATCTATTTGGTTGACAGTCAATCAAGCAAGTCTTCCATCAGTTGACAGCCCTAGGACCGTCATAATTTCACTAAGCATAATGGAACATCTTTAGCTAATAGGTGCCAAATATGATCCTCTAATGAATAATCACAATATAACTGAAGGCAAGTTGAAACTACATTGTTACTTAGTGGCTCAAGTTTAGGCATAATTCAGAATGTGTGCAGGTAACAAAAAGGGATGGAAGACTTTGATAAGGGAAATGTGTCTCCAATCATCTGTGCAGTTAAGGGTGGCTCCATACAAATCACTGTTTTTCTCAGCATATTATCCCATGGCGATTTTGCTGTGAAATATTATTCATATTCACTCAAAAGGAAGTCTTGCTACCCTGAATGAAGGCTTATCCCCTAGTAAAATATTTTTAGGACGGTTCCCTCACTGGTCATGTGCAAGAATTATTGGGAATATGTGGATTCCTGTGGCTGCTTAAGCCATAATGTGGATTTTTAAGCTTTCGTTTTGGATGTACATCCAAATGTCTTAGCTTAAAAACACAGCCATTGTTGACTTTAATCATGGCTTACGGCATACTGTGTTATGCAAACCCAGTCCTATGATTTATTCAATAAATTGGGGTTAAGCATGCCATAGTTTAGTCCAAAGTTTAAACCCAGGTACCATGTACAAAATTGCAAACTACTTTATTTCCAAATATCTGGATTCACAGTTGTGCCACTGTTTGACTTGCACAGTGTTGTTTGTGCTGAGGAATAGCACAGAATTTGATAAGTGGATATGGAAATTATAGCCTTTCATTCTTCAGCAAGAGTTAAACATTTTTAGATGTCAGTGCTACAGTTTGGTGGGGACAATCAGTGTGAGGATTACCCTGCACAAAACCTAAACACAGCTCAAGATGGATAGATATTCCTTACTATGGCCTTTGAAAACCCAATATAAAACAGCAAAGCACATTAGGGTAGACAATAGATAACAAGCTTAAAAGACTGGAAAAAACATAGCTGAAAGTTGGGCTTGGAATACCCAGTTTTAACTGCGCAAGATCCTTAAAATGCGTGTTAGCGTGAGGTTTTTCTCCTTCACGGTAGAGGGAAGTTAGATGAAAAGACATGATACATAATACATTCTGGGGGTAAAAATTTCCCTTTCACAGTTTGGAAAGCAACTCTCCAATCCTGTGCAATACATACCCCTTCCATGGCAAAGAAGAAGTAATTCACCTTAGAATCAGTGTAGGGTTGGAGTTAAAGGGCTACATCTGGAGAATCTGGATTTAAACCCCTTAATCTGCCAAGGACACTTACTAGATGACCCAGTGCTACGAAACATCTCACTATGAGCTTAAGATACCTCACGAGGGTGTTGTGAAAATAGAGTGGGTCTCACCATTAGTATTACCTGGAGTCATTTGAAGGAAGAACATTATTCATAAAAATATAAATATATTAAACTAGTGGCAAACAATATGCTTGCAGCTAAAGGCTTTGAAGGCATGGTGATGATGTCACAAAAGAGGACAGAATGCATGTTTTTCTTTTATTATTTTGTGAGAAGAAGCTGGGGAAAATTTTAAAAAGGAAATTAATACGTCATGATCTGTAGAGACTTGACTCACCTATTTTCAGCCATCTGCCACTGAAAAAAAGAGTGGCACGTTTGCATTTTGCTGGTGGGATTCAGCACCACAACCGACAGGGAAGGGCTCCACAGCCATGACAAGGGAGTACAAGGGCCAGATGGGGACTCTGATGCTGCTCACCTGCTGATTAAATTTACTACTGCTGGCAGGAAGGTAGACTGATTATCACTTCTTCCCAGACCATTAAAATCAGGAAATAGGCATCTTAGGGGGGAAAAAAAAAATAGGTGGCCAGAGATCTCCTTCCCATGCCTGAACAGCACAGGAGAGGAGGCGTGAAGCTTTTCTACTGAGCCCAAGATCCACCTAAAGCCAGACTCCTTTTTGACTTTTGGTCCGTTTTCAACAGAGGACAAGCCATTTGGGGAAAATGAAACGGGAGTTGCAGGGGGACAAATCACACGCCTTCATCTCCTCTTTGATTTTGCTCTCCCGTTCACGCTGAGCCTGGTAATTGTCTTAGCATCTCAATTTGCGGGTTTCACTTAATCACAGGCACACTTTGGAGATTATCTGCCTTGTCCACATGTTCGGTACCTTGTTTCTAAACTAGCAGATCCAGTGGGAAACAACAAGCACATTGCCGGCAGGGGCAACAGCAGCTAAGCGCTGACCCGCCCCCACCCCCCATTTCCCCTTCTCCCCACCTTGCATTTCTCTCTCTCTCTCTTGCATTTTCCATCTTCCCTGCTCCTCCTGACTGTCCCCCAGGCTGGCCTGTCAGACTTTGATTGCCTCTGAAACCTTGGTGCATTCCTGCCCTGCTGCAGAGTGTGGAGGGGCTGCGATGAACAAGGGAGGGGGGGCACTCTTGTCAGCTCCTGGCAGCTTAGAGTGTTTGATTTGCACAAAAGGAAAAGAGTGGAAGAAGAGATGGGGAAGGGGAAAATGGGAGTGATTTATTCAGCTAAGTTCCAAAGTGCTCCCACTTCCTTTTCCCTCTCAAGCTGGGAACTGAAGCTGTCTGAAAGGTGAAGTGGTGGGAGAAATGACGTGGGGTCGTTTGAAGGCATGTATCCCTCCTTCGCCTCCAGGCGTCATGTTTTTTGTTTTGTCATTTAATGCAACACAGCATCTCCATTCTGGAACTTGGAGGGATCTCTGAGGGGACTGTATATTCTGCAAAGACTACTAGACTCTGTTTGCATCTAGGCATTTACCTACTCTGTTTGCCCAGATACTGCAACAGACACACTGGATCTGTTCCACAAAGGTGGCCGACAGCTGGGTGGAGATGTTAACAGGTGCCTTGACATTAGACCCCAAGGGCAGTGATCTTCTTATCTCATTTTCCTTGAGAGGTGGCAGCCTTCAGGGACAGAACATTTCTCAGGCTGTGTTCCATTGGAAGGGGGTCACTAGAAATTACAGCAGAGAAATTCTCCAGTAGTTTTTCAGCCAGTTCTCATTTGGTCTGATGATTATGAACTTGCTTTAAGGATCATTTCAAAGGAGAAGAGAATTTGGAGAAAGTCTCATTGGTGGAATGTTGCATTCTTGCACTTACATAGTTACCAAGTAGCTCAGAGATGTACAGTATGTGTGCATGGTCTTTCTTTCCTTGTACAATCTTCTCTCCAGGGCACTGGAGTCTTTCTGGCTTCTCCCATTTCAGCTGAATCCCATTGCGAGAGCACTCCCACAAAAGAGCTTTTCCCAGTCATGGTGTTACAACTGATGCTAAGGAAGAGCCCAGCCATTGAGAAATGTCTCATTCCCCGGGGAAATGTGAAGAAATCATCTGCCCAATTTCTCAGCTCACAAATTTGATGGAGATTTTTAAAAGGCCATTTGGACCCAGTTCTAGCCTTACAGCATTTTGTATTATGCCAGGTTATCTCCAAAATAATGAGGATGAAAGTAAGTTAAGGGGCAGTTTGAACACTCTCAATGGACAATCAAATCTATTGGATCTGTTCATGGCTCTAAGGAACCAGAAAATTTGGGAGGGAAGAGCCATGTACCACAAGATGGCGAACCTGTGGCCATCTACATTGGCCATGCTGGCAGGGGATAGGAATTGGAGTTCAAAGAATGGAATTCCAGAAGTTCCATTATGACATCCTTCCTGGGGATTTAACTGAAGTGTGGGTAGCCAAATAGACTGGAGACTACTGGAGAGATGCTTATATGAGGAAATACAGGACATTCATGCATACCCCTTGGTCACCAGCCCAAGCTCTACACAGATTTTTATCAAAATTATTTTCTCTGAAAGAGCAAATTCTATTTCATGAAATTGAATGATATATTCTTGTCTAAGTGCATTAATTTCATTGCATAACTTAAAAGAAACTCTTGGTAGTTGTACACACTGTTGTACACACTTTTTGTAGAACATCTTTTAGACCAGAAGCCATTGTTATAAAATGTAAGGTGCCATGAGAACTTACAGAAAGGCAGTATCTAAATGTGGCACAAAAACACATCAAAGAAGAATTATACATATAAGTAATAAATGAAGTGTGCTCCATATCACATAAAAGACAGATAAAAGACTAAATAAAAATAAAAGACAGATCTAGGATCTGGGATTTTATTTTATTCTATTGAACATTTGAAAGGTGACTTACAGATAATGGATTACTTATCCCTGAAAGGTAACTTACAAACATTAGATTACAAATATAATTCAAGTAACACCAGCCATTATAAATTAAAATAAAAACAAACAAACAGGCAACTGGAGGGGAAAAAAGGAGGAGGTAAAGCAGCAGTATTTACAAAGACATTGAATAAAACAGAACTTGATGAGACAATCTATAGCTGGTACTTAAAAAATAATTGTATAGACAAGGGGGGCTACATATTCTTATCATCATCATCATCATCATCATCATCATCATCATCATAATCTGACCTGTTTGGATATATATGCACACACACCTACATAGATTGGTCAACTCAACTCCTTCCTCCTCCTATTTTCCCCACAATAACAACCCTTTGAGGTGGGTTGGGCTGAGAGAGAGTGACTGGTTCAAAGTCACCCAGCTGGCTTTCATGCCTAAGGCAGGACTGGAACTCATAGTCTCCTGATTTCTAGATCAGCATCTTCATTGCTACACCAAACTGGCTCTCACAGACAAGCCACCATAATCAAATGTCCCTGCCTCTGGTGTCAAAGCACAGAATTGTAGAGTTTTAAGACTAGAAGGTTTTTGGTGATTATCTAGTGGAAAACCAGTGAAGCTGGTTTCAGTGGACTTCATGTCTACTGGCTCAGGCAGCATGGCCAATGAGGTGGAATGCCGAGAGATGTACTGTAGTTCAACAACATCTGGAAAATCACAGCTTCCCTATCAATTGTATAGTCCTATCCTCTGCTCAGCTCATGATCTACCACGTTCAGTTTCTTATTTCTCCAGACTACCATTCTCTTTGTCCTTTAAGATTTGTTTTTAAAAGACTGCACACACATTCCTGTGCTGCATCCATTTCTTTTCCTCTATGCATGCATACATTTACGTACATTTCTTTGAGTTGCAAGCTACATCATAACAGTCCAGAAGAACAGATCTGAATTAATTTCTCCACCATCCCTAGATGCATTTATACCACAGGATCAAGAGATGGCCATTCAACCTTTGCTTAAAGAGTTCTAGAAAAGGACAGCCCACCATTTCCCAGAACAATCTTTTCCACATTTTGCTGAAATCTGCTTCTTTTTTCACCCACTGCTTTTATTTCTGCTGTCTGGGAAGACAGAGAATAGTGGTAAATGGTAAACATGAGCTAGGGGATACTACTGTTAGATGGACTCACACTTGGCTGAATTATTGCACCCCAAAACTGGTCATTAATGGCTCCACTTCAGCTTGAAGTGAAGTACTGAGTTGAATGCCACAACTCAACTCTCCTTTGGGCCCTGTGCTCTTCTGTATTTTTATCAGTGACTTGGATGAGGGAATTAAGGGGATACTTATAAAGTCTGTAAATGACACAAAGCTGAGAGTGGTGACTAATACATTAGAAGAAGGACAGAAGATTAAAAAAAAGAACTAAACAAACTTGAGAATTAGACCAAAATGAATAGGATAGAATTTAACAGTGAGAGATGCAAACGTCTGTATCTGGGGGAAAAAACCTGGCTTGGCATTAGTATACATGAAAGGGATCAGGGTTCTCTTATCAATCACAAGTTAAACATGGGCCAGCAGTAGTGCCACAACCACCTTGTTGACTTTTGGGACACTCTCCCCACCCCCATGGACACCGCTGTCCTCACAACAACCCCTGAAAAGTAGATTAGCTGAAGCCAATTCCCCACAAGTGTCTTCATAGCATCACTTGGGCATCCTGAAATGATATGAAACCTGTCCCCATTATTGTTATTTAGGCCCAACAATAGTTGCTATAAGATGCTATAAGTCTCTGTTGGGAAATGATCTACCAAGAGAAAGGTAGGTGGGGGGGAGAAAGAGTGAGAATGAATTATCTCATTCACACATTAACTACATGTGGTTTATTCCATAAAGCACAATCAGCTTAGTTCCCACAACATGATCACCCACTTTAGCTGGATTCATGAGCCAAAATCAAATGAACCACGTGACTTAGAACCATACCATGTGAAATCAATCACTAAATACAAAAAGCCTGATCAACGTCAGCCAGCATGCACACATGTTGGCTGCATTCATACAATCTGCTTAATTAATTGACTCATGGGGTAGGGGGAGCAGCACAGCAAGTGATAAACTGACAGAATGGGCTGGATTCACATACCATAGTCAGCTACAAAAAACTAGCCCAGGTTAATACTCACTGAGTTTAGCTATTCTGCAAATACATCTGTGAGGTTGTAAGTGACTTGGCTGAGTGTGTTGTGTAAACTCAGCCAGAGACACTTTGCAAAAGTTGTGCAAAAGCCCAACCAAGACATTCACATGAAAAAGATTATTGAAGGGAGAAACTCAAAGCATAAAGTGACAAACTGTAATCAGATGGTTTGATCCTTTCTGAGAGTCTCTGATAAAGGCTGCAAAAAGTTTCTTTCAAACAGAATGTGATGGTACAATGCACACAGGTTCCTAAAAGGAACTGCACTAAATATTTATCAGCTGGAAAGAGATACAAGGATCCTGCTGGAAGAAAGTAGGAGGCAGAAAAGTGGGATTTCACACCATTTTCATGACGCTGCTAATGGTGGGACAGTTGCCTTTCCTTCAGCTGTGATAGTTTCATCTCTACTAACAGCAGGGAGGCATGTGATCTTCTGCCTCCCCTCTATATTCTCTCTTTCTCCAATTGGCCAGCTAAAAAATTATAAGCAAGAAAAGGAGTGAAAAGTCCTTTCCAATGATTGCCCTGCACATCAGTGGTACATTGCAAGGTCAAAGAGAGGTTCTAGTTATCGATCAGGCTGAGATAGACCTGGTTCACATGTTGCACTTAACCATAAGGTTTGGTTTCAGCTTAGCATGATGCATAAACCAAGCTATTGTGGCTGCCAACTATGATTGATAGCTTATTGGGGAAATGTTGGGGTCAGGAGCAAGGCAACACTGTCAGATTATTATTTGTTTTATTGTTTTGCCTCTGAGAGCTGCAGAATCAGCTGGGTAATGCAGTAAAATCTTTGTTGTCTGTCTTTGTAAGGGAATTTGGCATCTATTTTGCACCCAAACTGGAAAAAAATAGTGCTGTGCTGCTTGAAACGGAAGAGTTTGCTATCAAATTTTGGTCCTGGGATGTGGGGACATTTTGTGGCACTCAAAAATGGGAGTGGGCCCTGTATGTGCCTCTCAGGCATAGGTTGCCCACCCTAAACTTAGTGTATTATGTACACTTAGCCAATAAATTATAGTTAAATAAACCATGGCTTAATAAAACATGTGAAAAATGTCACTAAGCACTAATTGCCGGGGAAACAGCAGGGGAGAACTACTGATTTGACATCCTGTTTGGGCTTTCTAGAGGAAATTCAACATCCTTCCTTTCTTTGAAAAGAAAGGATGCTGGAAAGATGGGCCACTGGTCCAGCAGATGACAGAGAGAAGGAAGCCCAACCCTATGCTGTATCATCCCAGATTGCAGGTAATAAAACAGTGGTTTTAAGTTAAAGATGATATTCTGGTTGAAAATCAGGAAGAACAGTTTGAGAGAGGAGCCCAAGACTTAGGAAGACCATGGGTTGTTCTTTGATGGATGTGTCCAAGTAGAAGGTGGTTGATATTTGAGGGGGATGCCTGAAACTTGATTTCTGCATTGAGCAGGCAGTTGGGCTTAATAGGTTAACGGCCTCTTCCAACTCCACAGTTCTGGGTACTTGAGCTAATGGAGCAAAGCATCTCTCTCTTGCACTGAGGATTACTTTTTTTTTTTTTTCTGGTGCCTTTCAGTCAGTTTTTGACTCCTGGTGACTGCCTGGACTAGTCCCTGCAGTTTTGTGCCTAAGGTGGGTCTAGAACTCCTGGTTTCTAGCCTGGTGTCTTAACCATTACACTAAACTGGCTCTCAATGAACATGTGTGCCTTTGAGTCAGTCTTGACTCCTTGCAACTGTCTGAACTAGTCCCTGCAGTTTTCTTGGCAAGGCTTTTTGGAAGTGGTTTGCCATTGTCGTCTTCTTCCCAGGGCTGAGAAAGGGTGACTGGCCCAAGGTCACCCAGCTGGCTTCATGCCTAAGGCAGGACTAGAACTCACAGTCTTTGGTTTCTAGCCTGGTATTTTAACAACTACATCAAACTGTCTCTCAGTGAGGATTACGTATGGGAAATAAAATAAATAAGCATCTCACTCACATGTCTACACCACCCCTAACCTCCCAAGAGAGGGTGCTATGGAGAAAGACACACCAGTCCCGTGGCATATTTGTACTGATACCCCCTTTGTAGTAGCAACGTAATTATGGAAGGCAAGGTTCTGCCAGCACACTTCTTCATTTTTAATTATAATTTCTACTATTTCATCAAGGAGTAATTAATTACATTGTCTTTAATCAGTTGTTTTACGAATCCAGCAGCGTACAATATTTTCGCAGGCATAGAGTATGCAGCTGCTCTTTCCTTCTGCATGACTTAATGAAGGTAAATAGCTTGGGTTGTTGCAGGGGGGAAAAAGATGAAGAGTAAGATGAAGAAATACTGTCTAAGGAAGGAAGGTGCTGCCAGCCAATGGCAAGAAATTGGTGGGACAGAAATGCAGGAGAAGAACTCTTATTGGAAGAACAATAACATTTGGCAACACCACTCTATTGAAGTGTGACTTTAGGAAACTTGATGCTTTATTTTCTGAAACTGATTTTGAAAAACACACTTGACCCAAGGTGGTGCATTTAGAGACAAGACAGTGCAGTGGTCAGAATGCTGGTCTAGGGAGTCGAAAGAGATCTTCAGCTCTCTAACAGCCTATCGCTCACCCTATAGCTGCTCACTGATTTGGAGACATGTGAGAGAGAGAGGAAAACAGTGCATGGAATCAGTAGCAACAGAATGACCAAAGCAGCATTGAAATGTGATGCTGCAAGTGCCACTCCTTTGAATGTGCATGCAATGTTACAGTGCTGTGATGATGCTTTGAACACCTAATTCCCCCCACACACATATACCTGCCCTTAGGATGCCGATGCTCAGGTGGGGGTCAAAAAAGTCAAGATGGCAACTATGAAATTAAAAAAGGGCAGGGCTTTGATCATGTGGTTGTGGCCACCATCTTGACCTGTTTGACTCCCAGTGCCCCTCCCCCAACTTCAGAGTTGTGTTTGGCCCGTTCTCTTTTCCTTCAGTAAAGAAGACAAGACACCTTCCTGTTGCCAGCCTTCAACTTGATTTTTCTTTTCACTGTTCTTAATTTATGACTCAAAAGGTCTATTTTTATTTTTAATCTTTTATTTTTACTGATTATTAGCCACCTTGAGTGGTCAAACTCAACAGAGAAAAGGAATGTTAAACCAAACTACTTCCGTCAGTACATCTCTAAAAAATATCAGTAGAAACAAAATTGTCAACATCCCAAAGTCAAAGCCAACTGTAAAAATGACCAGCACCAAAAAAAACCTTAACACAACTGATCAATGGGAGTGCCATACCTGCCTCCAGGGGACACCATTTTGTAGAAGCAGAACCTCCCAATTAAGGAGAGCCTTCCCAGCTGTGTCCACAGAGGCTCATTGTTTGAATGATGAAAGAAACTTTGCCACATCCCATCACCAGCTCCACCCCTTTGGAGCAGGTGGACAACAACATCATGATGTAGAAAAGGGGGAGAACTTGCATTACAATATTGAAGGAGAAATCTTGGGGCTTTTTCTTGGCCCCAAGAATTCTCCTTTAACACCACAATGCTGCTTGGATCATTCTGACTATTCTTGACCTCTCCACAGCAGATTCTGTTGGCCCTTCTCTCTGTAGCCACCTGTAATATCAACTGCTTAAAAAGATTATGAAAGAGACCAGCTAATTTGCACAGAGAGAACTTCTCCTGCTCTTCAAAGTGACCTACCCAAGGTACAAGGCTTTCAACAAGTCTCCCCTTTGGAAAGGGCACTTAGAGTTATTATTATGTACTGTAGTACCCACACGCACACAAAAATCCCCTGTCCTGCAAATGCATCATTCCTGAAAAGTGGCAGGTGGGGGAAGGACACTATCATTGTCATGACCAAGATGCAACATGCAATTAAAGCTCCAAGCAATGCTGCTCTGTAAATCACTGGCACTATGACTGGTCAGTTTAGCAGAGCGTGGAGTAAAGATCTTAATTACAGGGAGACCAAAGCAAGAATTAGATTATTTATTGGGTAATGTGAGTGCTTGAGTATATGGTGAAAGAGCCAGAGAGAATGAGGGAGTCATTCCAAAAATCCTGCCAGGCATTTAATTATTTAGAAAGAGACCCACAGATATGAAGACAACCTCCCCCAACCTGATGTTTTCCAGATACGTTGGAACAACCATTCTCAGAATGACAATCAGCTGTGAATTCTGAAAGTTGTAGCCATGATACATCTAAAGACACCTGATGAGAGAAGGCAGAATTGCAAAAATCCCTTTTTCAAGGAGAACAAGAAGATGAAAATCAATGTAACACCCTTGGATGGGGTTTGGTGTCCTTGCCCTTATCTAAGTTACGATTTGGCCAAAGTGGAGATGTGCATACCCTGTTTCTCACTGAAGAACCAGTATTCCAGCAGTTGGCAACCTTTCTGGCTTCCCACCTTTCAGTTCAATCTCAAAGGAAGTCATTGTGAGGGAGCTTCTCCCATTGGCCTATTTCAAACCAGGAAGTAAGGAGAGCCAAGGAGGCTGCTGCAGGGGTGGAAGGAGGAAACAGGAAGAAAACCAGCAACAGGTATCTTTGACAAAATATGTCAAAAACTATCAGAAGATTATATCAGAAGACTATAAACTGTTCTGGAAATGTCATTGCATAAAACCTTCTTAGAATTTGCTTGTTATACTTACAGTTTGGGTTTAGTGTTTTAGTTCCCCCCCCCTTACATTCTGGTATCTAACATAATGTAATCTATGGTAGAAATATTCTAAACAATGCTACCTATGTCAGATAAATTTAACAGTGGTAAATCACACACAGAGGTGCCAGCAAGGACCATTTTCCTCTTGCACCAGCTGCTAACTCAAGAAAAAAAACCCAGTGCCCTCTAAGAGATTACCAATGTTGAGGGATTACGTGAGTTATAATAAAAGATTTGGTATGTGCACAGTTACTTAGTTTACCGTCACTGCAATGAAGCCAACACAGAGAGAGGGCAAGGCTTTCTACCCTCATTACCTTTCAGGGAAGGGAAAAAAGCGCGTAATTCCTTTACCCTCCAGGTAATGAAGGAGACAGCATTAGAAGCAGAGTAACACCAACAAATGAGTAGTTTCAGAAAACGTCTTCTTTCAGCTGAAAAAGTTCTGCAAAAACTCTCAGCAACAACAATGTATTCAAAGTTACATCACATGTTATGCAAAAATTGCCAGGTTGTCCCTTATCACTTGTGCTATCAGCAAGAAGGCTGACCTATTCACTGCTTGCGTGTACCCCAGACATAGGGAAACAGATGGAAGGATCAGAATTCACTTCATCTAGTAAGTCTCTAAACTATATTTAGATGTGGAAATATTTCAGTAGCACTGAAATTTCCACATGAATGTCACTGGCTGTAGTTTTTTAAAAGACACAAAGTTAAAATCCAGACCTGGGAGAAATGTTCCTCTGGAAAATCTAATAAATTCCAGAGTCCCAACAAACCAGGTGGGTCAACATATTTGCCATTTGAAGAAATGACCATAGCGGCTTGCTTCAGAGGATGGCCAGATACAGCTTAATCTCGAATATCAATTAAAGCAGAATTTTTGCTCCTTCTTTTCTCCCTTGTAGTCTCAGGCTGTCCTAGGGGGTCTCCTACCATGTTGCCATGAATGCATCTATCAGTTGGCTATAGCCTTAGGTTATTATAAAGATGAGACAGGAAAAGCATCAAGATGAAGTCCAGGAGGATCAAAAAAGTCAAGACCATCACGACACCATCACAGTCATTATCTTAACTTTTTACCTCCCTGCATCTGGAACATGACGGGAGGGGGGGAGTGGAACAAGGGAGTGAGGTGAAAAAAAATGGTACATCTGGTAACTCTTTAACAATAAGGTGGCCAAGTTTGGTTTTGGCCAAGTGCTAAGAAGTGAGAGGCATCACTTGATGCTTTCTCTTGCTTCCCTCCCTTTCTTTGTGTTGGCAAAGACAGGAGCATGAGAGTGCTGTGTGGTTGTCACGGCAACAATAGACCGCCAAGTTGCACATCAAAAAGCAGCACTCTGTATATCTGTGATTTTCTCCTCCTGCCAGCACCTTCTAGGGGGATTTCAGGAATGCCATGTCAGGCCAGCTAACCATACTTCACACCCATCCTTACGCACACAAGTGAGTTCGGAGCCCACTTTACCTTCCTTTCTTCATGAGCTGCACATCTTCATCCCAGCATGCATGAGAACATGGTTATTTATTGATATAAATCACTGCCACCACCGCTCGAGCCTTCTGTCAATGACTGTCACTCAAGGTGATAACCTCCAGTGAAGTAAACTTCAAAAATCATTGTGGCACATTGATAAAATAATCTTCCCTCTCCTGGCATCAAAAAATGGCACTTCAGACACCTAACAATCATGGAAATATATGAAAATTAAAACCCCATCAAAACTTGGTTAAAACATTAAAAACATGCTAAGAACACAAACCATACCCATTTAGCAAGTAGGAAAATCTAAGAATGAAGAAGCTCTCTGGTTTTGATCTGCCAACAGAAGCACAAAAGGGAAAGCACCAGCCGGACCTCACTTGGCAGGGACTTCAGGAGCCTTTTTGTCCAAAATAAATCTTTCTAAATGTTTTAAGGGAGCAGCAGCTGTCCAAGTGATGCACATTCTTTATATATATGCACGGATACCCCTACCTTGGTAGAGAGCCTGATTGATGCCATCACATTCCTGGTATGCTTGTCCAGTTATCTCCAGATTGGTAGGCCCACTTAGTTTGGCCTACAAAGAATATGTAGGAAGCTGAAAACAACAATTCATTGTTTTCCTTGGTCCCTTTGCTGTTTGTAAAAGATGATGAGAAGGATAGAATAATCTCATCTTCTGGAAAGCACATACTGTAATACTGGAGACTTTTAAGTTTAGAAAAAATGGGTACTTGCGGTCCTCAAATTATAGTTGGCTGGTTTAGTCAATGGGTGTGGCTAAATTGAGTAATCTTGGCCTACAAGGAAGATGTGTGTGTGTGTGTGAGAGAGAGAGAGAGAGAGAGAGAAATTTGTTTAGTGGAACGGACACTTTTAATACAACTGCTAAGGTAGAAGTCCCTTGGCAGAGATGAACAGCCAATGGAATAGCAAATAACGCTATCCAGTTCATCTGATCAAGAGAGGACTTTCATTGCTGTCAGAAAAGAATAGACAAAAGGGTGGATGGGGGTACAGAATTCTTGCCTAGATGGACTCTGATATCTGTGTTCTTCGCCCTGTTACTTGAAAAAGTTTTGTACTCTATTACTGTACAAATATTTAGAGAAAACAAGCAAATGATGAGAAGATCTCTTTTGCAAATGCAAATCTTGCAGAATCTAAAACCTCTATTGTTACAAAGTCTCATAAAAGCACAACAGGGGTACACAAAATTATGGATGACCCAGTGATGTTAAATCTGCCTTGAATTCCTCCCCCTTAACCCATTCCTTTCCCATCAGATTGAGAAAATTCAAGAAAATAATGCAAAATAAATGTAGAATTAAGTAAAAAAAGCAAGATAAGAGCTGGGTACAAAGACCTCAGACAATTATTATTTCATCCATACCTGCCATCTGATGATAGCTTCCAACACTTACTTACTTTATTTTATTAGATTTAATGCTACCCAAATTCAAGATATCTCTGGGTGGCTCACAATTTAAAACAAAGAACAATATACAAAATATAATATATAATATGAAATATACAAAAAACAATATCCATTCGGATAACACACTCTAAATCCAAAAACCCATCTAACAAGGGGACCATATTCACCCCACCCCAAGGTCTAGGAGGACAGCCAGGTTTTCAAGGCCTTCTGGAAGGCCATCATGGTGGGATGAGGATGATCGCTCCTCCTATTACAGAGCTTGATGAAATCTGAACCAAGGGATGTTAGGATGTGAGTTCAAGTTCCCATGGCAACTCAAATGTTGAGGGAACCGATGTGGGTTGGGCCACATCACCCGATTCAGGTGAATCAGCTACAGTCTGTCTGATGGTGAAAACATGAACAGCTGACATGGGCAAAAAGTACTGAGATGGGGCTGGTAGAGATTTTTTGCATTTGAAAGAAATAAAGAGGAAGAGGTCACTGAAAGGGAAGACAAATAATCCTACCTGTTTAGGTGACTATCACTATCACTTTGAGCATGAAGAAATGATCTTACAGTGCAACCTTCACAGCATTCAGGGATCCACTTAGGATGTAGGTGGATTATTATTCTTAGCTTTTTGTGCCCCATTATTTCTTTGTCTCCCCATTCCCACCCACACTGGAGCCCCAGATATATTTCTCTTCACCCCAAAACTGAGAAAATTGGACATTGCCATATCTGATGTCAGACCAATCAGTTGCCCAAACTGACTATGCCACAAAGACCAGCTGCATTCAGATCTAAAATCTTTGTCATGTTGTGCCAAGAACCACCACTACGTTCTTAGTGAGCCTGACAAGATAACAAAAAGAACCTTGTATCCCATTATTTTCAGTTAAGGAGCTATTTATGGCCTATATTAAAGGATCATTTTTAACATCTACTTTCACATAAAACAAATGCCCCCATGGTCCTTAAAGGAAGGGAAATCTATGGAAAATAGTAATATCTGTCGGATTCACCCCTTTCTAAATGCATACCGTATACCCTTAAAATGCATGAATTTCTTTTTCTTTCTTTCTTTCTTTCTTTCTTTCTTTCTTTCTTTCTTTCTTTCTTTCTTTTTTTCTAACTTTTTGACAGAAAGGTGGCACCTACATCTAAAGATGACTTTCAAAGCCTCTCAATTTTTTGGAAGCCAGCATAACTGGTCTTGCCATTAAATAAAGGGAGGCAGTTGTCTCAGGTGGTGGTAGCTCTTCAGGGTGATTGATTGATTGTTTGATTGATTGATTGATTATGTGCCATCAAGTCAGTGTTGACTTTTAAAGACCACATAGATAGATTTTCTCCATGACAATCTTTCCCTAGCCTAGTCCTTCAGGTCTTACAATGGTGCACCCATCACCACTATAACTGACTCCATTCACCTTCCTCTTCTCTTTCCTTCCAAGCTCTTCGGGATAGGCCAGGTTAAAAAACAGAAATTAGAGGGATGCTAGGATAGTTACTTATATTGCTGTAGCCAATAACAACAGAATCTTGAAAACCTTCTGAAAGCTTTTCTGCCCTCTTATTTAGGACAACAAAGTCAAAGCAGAGCTGGTTTCAATCTGTTTCTCATGCTTTCTACTTTCCTAGGACTGAGCAACCATTTTCTCTCTCCCAACTCTTTTGAAGGCAGAGGGACATTCCTCTACAAGCGGCAACTCCAGGAGGTAGCAAGAAGCTGATGGTGGAGACAACACCACTGCTAAAGAAAAACCCAACAGTTGGACAATTAATTCATTCCTAATTTTTTATACCCCCAGCTACTGAGGTCTCATGGTGATTTACAATGAACACATCAATCAGAACTAATTGAAAACGATAAATAATTAAAAATCAAACATTAAAAATAAAATAAAATTAAAACCATCAACAATTAAAGCCTGCTTGAAAAAGAAATCTTTTAAGGCCATTTTCACTGACAATATGAAGGCATTTCAGAAACCAGGGATGACTAGAGAAAAGGCTTTATTCAATCCTGCTGCCAGTTGAACCTGCAGGAGTACAACTGGACTTTCCTAGATTGGGAGTGGAGATTATATGCAAGACCACATTCTCCCAGTAAATCCAGGCCCAGCCAATGTCAGGATTTAAAAGTAATAACCCATACTTTGTCATTTGTACATAGTTTTCAAGGGATGTATAAGAGATTGTAGGAAGACCAGGAAAGGAAAATAAGGGAGAGGAGAGATAAACAAGAGCTTGAAGAGAAGTCCACTGATAGCTTATTTTATAAATAACAACTTAGCCCAGGTGGCAAGAAACCTGGGAAAAAGCGTTTCAAAACATTCAAAGAGATTCTGCTTATCAGCCTTTTGAGATAAGCCTGGTTAGGAAATGGACACCACAGATTTAACAGAACTCTGCTTTATTGTTGCAGGGATAATAACAATCTTGAAAGCCTGATTGTCTCTTTCTGCCTTATACCAAAGAGAATCAAAGCAGGGCAAACTTGAGATTCTTTCTCACTACCTCCTCTCTTCCATGCTAAGAAGATGTTTACTTAACAATGGCTGAATGTCTTCTTCATCTCCATACTTCTCTACACTGCTTAATGAACTCACTATAAATGAGGGTTGGAAATTCTTCCTAGAGTTTCCAAGTTTCCACATTTACTGTCATCTAACATTAAAAATCCCTTGCTGAAATCCATGTAGGTCTTGCTTCTTGATCTTGCCCAGTTGCACAAGTTTGACATAAGGGTTCTTCTGATGGGTTTAAATGACCCTCTTATGAATCAAGAGTTAGAAGTTAAGTCTGTTGGCTGCTTATCTCATAAACAGCAACTTAGCAAAAAACTTGAGAAGAAGTGTTTCAAAACATTCAAATAAACCCCATCTTAAGGAACTTCAGAGTAGGAAATTCATAAAGCTTCCAAAATTCTGTACTATTTCAGACTAGTATTAATGATACTTTACTTAAATCTGTGTAGTTCTTCCTTCCTTGATCTTGTCCAGCTAGGTGGGGTTTGGTATGATGTCCCCCTTGCTCTTTGCCTTGTGCAGCAAAGAGTCTGAGTGTGCCAGGTTGGGATCAAATTCTCACATAGGTGCTGCAATTTATGGCAATGGTTAGAACCCTACTATATGCGTATATGGCCCATGCAAGGTGCCTGAGTTGTCCCTTGAGTCAGGTGTACTGTATGTTCAAGCAGGATTAAGCATCCATCCAGATGCACTGAGGAATCTGGGACCATACCTGCTTGCTCTGGAATCCAGATGCATTGCAAACAGCCTCTTTGTTAGTAGCCTAGAGGCCCGGTGCTAATAAATGAGTCAGGAACACATCTGTACACAGCAGCAATGCCCCTTGCCAAGCCACCGCGCAGCAGGATCACTCTCATCTGTCTCTCTTTAACAGGAACAAATGGAAATGAGCGAATCAATTAACACAGCCCATTAGCAAAATGTCAGAGTCTTCAAAGCTTACTTAACCCTTCCCTAGGCTGCCCTGCTGCAGTTGGCCATGTCTTGGCTTTGATACTGGCATAGAACTCCAGCCAGAGAGCTCACAGATATGCCAGCACAGAAGTAGAAGCCAAGAAAGGGAAGGAGGGGGTGCATGGCAGAATTAAGCTACAATAGAAGGGAATATCTGTAGCTCAGGGTTGAACTTGGTGCTCTCTGAGTTTGGTTGTTTGCTTCCAGACGTTTCATTACCCAACTAGGTAACATCATCAGTGCTTTGATGATGTTACCTAGGGTAATGAAATGTCGCAAGAAACAACCAAGCACAGAGAGCACCAAGGACTCCACAAGGATTAAGCTAATAGAGGCCACTAGTTCTACCAGAACATAGGGCTTTTTCAGTCAAGGTGAGCTGCTTGTGTGCTCTGCATTGGCCATTGTTTATACCCCTGTATTCCCTTGGTGTGTGGTATTCGGCCTCTCTTAACAGTTGAGTCTAATTAATCTGTGTCAAGAGATCCCCGGTAGATCCCCATTTATTTCAGAGGGTAAGTTGGGAGCCCACTATTATGTGGGTGATACCTCCTTAGCAGATCTTACACCTTATGTTCAGCAGGTCCCAGTTTCAATTCCTGCTTCACCCAAGTAGGAAACGAAACCTGCTTGAAAAATTGGAAAGTTGTTGCTAGTCAACGTACACTGGAGTGGGTAATCCATGCCCTGTAGAATATAAGCAGCCTCCATCATTATTTTCTCCCCCTCCAGTTAGAAAAATAGTTGCTTTAGGTCTTCAGTGGTTGTAATACACCTCATTTTTAAAAAAAATGTCTGCAAAATCCAAAAGATGACCAAAACTTTCAGCCCCATCCTTCCAGTGAGGTCATTGTCCTGGTCTATGATAGTCCTGGGAAGCTGATTAAAAAAAAAAAAAAAAAGCATAATTGCCATTTCAGGAACATCCAGTCACCATAACCACATGAAGAAAGCCTGCCCCTTTTTATGTGTATCTATGGAGTGGGGCTTTGATCAAGTGGTCCGCATCTTGACTTTTTTGAGCCATCCCTTCCCCCATGGACATCTCTATTCCAGATGCAAAACAGTTCCCCTCCCTTCCATTGCTGTAGACCTACATTTCTCAGCCTTGGCAGCTGAGCCAAGCATGGCTGGCTGGGAATTCTGGGAGTTGAAGTCCACACATCTACAAGTTGCCAAGGCTGAGAAACACTGCTGTAGACAATACTGGAATAAATAGATTTGGTCTACGGCAGCTCCTAAATAAGGAGCAAGTGTAACGTACAAGAATGCTTTCAAAGTCTCAGCCCTTCCCCACTTATATCTAGCCATATTTGCAGGTATGGAAAGTTGGCTCACCAGCAAAGGAGTAGGAGAGAAATCCTTGCCCAGGGCTGTCAGTGATATTGGCATCCCTTGCCATTTCAAAAACATTATTCAAGCTATCAAGTGTATTAACAGTCTCCTATTTATCTTTTCAATAATGCTGTGAGGTGGGAAAAGTTGACTGATAATAATTTTCCTCGGGCTATAAAGTTGGGGAGGAACTCTTTCCAATCTATGCCAGTTTTGCATGTATTGCGTCATAAATCTGTGCTGTCTCAACCTGTGCCTTAGGAAAAAAAAACTGCATAAAAATTTTCACTTCCTCTAAGTATGTGGATTTTTATACCCTGCATGTCAACCAAGGACCACTTCACAATATTCAGAGCAGCAAACCACCTAAAGCCACATGTTCATCTAGGAGGCATGCATTCAATCCCTTCACTTAGAAAATCAAACTCTCCAACGTCTCCTGCAGAACATTTTGGGAAACAGAAATGAAGTTGCCGCTGGTGCATTTTTCTTTAAGGCAAATGCAGAGGTTGGGAACAATTGCAGAGGAGAATCAAGCAGTGGCTACTTCACTTTTCCCACTCACTGTTTCACCATCTAGGACAGTGTTTTTCGAACCTGGCAACTTTAAGATGGATGGACTTCAACTCCCAGAACTCCCCAGCTAGCATGGGGAATTCTGGGAGTTGAGGTCCACCCATCTTACAGTTGCCGAGGCTGAAAAACACTGATCTAGGAGCTGAAAGTGAATGTAAATGATAGAAACACCAGCCTAAGGGAAGAGCCATTTTCTTGCAGGAGAAGGGAGGCATTGAAAGGACTATGCTTGTTTCTCTCTTATAAAATACTCCCTATAAAATTTCCCCTTGACTCCCATTCATGACCCCTCAGATGGCATAAATTTCTAACACTGCACCTATGGTGTAGCATTGGAAATACTGGACCTTCCACCAAAGAGACCCAGCTTTAAATCCCCATCTGATCATGGAATTCACTAGGTGACTTTGGAGTTAGTCGCTCTTTCTCAGCCCAATTTACCATTCAAGATAATTGTTACGGGGATAACATTTTGCACTGTGTGTGGATGAAACTGTTTGGATTTTTAACAGCATCCCGGGAAAGAAGCTGTGAGTGTGTTTTTTTGTGCACTGTAGAGAGTCTCTTGCGCTGATGTGCTTCTCAGCTGAGGTGTAAAAAAAAAAATCATTTTTCGTGGCTTTGAAATGATATATGCTCCCTTCTTTGACTCTCTTTATTCCCTAGCAAGGCTGCTCTCAAGGGTGACATATTTTCCTTTTGCCTTCCTGCTCCCCTTATGCTAAAGAGCCAATCAGGGGAGGCTGGGTTATCCAAGATTGGATATTGATTAATCAGGGGAAATGTCTAAGCAAATATTAATTACAAAATGCAAGATTTCCATCAAGGAAAGTGCAATTAACAGACGTCTATAGGTATCAGTAATTATTCCCAAATATCTTGGAAAGATCAAAACATGACATGTAAGCAAAGAGGCAGAGTTGATAAGTTGCAGATTTGCGAACAACCTGCCATCCCCATATGACTTGGCTTCGTTGCTGAGGTTTGCTCTTTTGAACAAGAAGCTTTCTATTTGTGTTTATGTTCATACAACCTGCACAACCAGGCCAGGTTAAAACTAGCAGATTCATTGACACCCAAGTTTAATACTAACCTTGGTTTGGTTGTTTGCCTATGTGAATCAAACCTAATTGGTTAGTTTATGGTTCAGTATAAATCAAGAAAGTTAATTGATAATCAAACATGCGTGAATACTGCCATTGAGTGTATGTGTGAGAGAGACAGAAACTATACAGTTCACATCTTCCAAACCAGCATACATCTACTTGCTTGAATCTGCCCTTAGCAGAATTGCATTCTGTAATTTGCAGCTCGTGGTCTGTATTCTCATAATACAAGGCCAAACTAGACTAGGCTAAAACCTGGTTAAGTAATAGGGGGTTTAATATGTTGCAGTAAATCCAGCCTTTGTGTTAACCTGTCTTCCATATAAGGGCATCACTTTACACCATATTCTGGTTTAACTGTTTCAGGGTGACACATTTTCTGAACACAGCAACTACGTTATAGTTAAGCCTGTTGCCCAAACGCTGCCTCAAACTATGCATGAAAATAAGAAAAGAGAGCCCTGGAAAGAGTGTGCATCCACATTCAACTTCACAACAACCCTACGAGTTTGGTTCTCGACGGGGTGTGAGCGTGTCTCCTCCTAGTTTGAGTCCAGTGCGCTGACAGCAGATATTCTGTGCAATTTTGAAGACACTTGTAAAGCTGCCTCTGAACAGCTCTGACCCCCATGTATCACGCAGGCTTATTCACCCAGGGAAGGCAAAGCATTATTCCATTCCAAGTGCTTCTAAGGAAGTGACTTAGCAATTATTAGTAAATTATAATTCATTCAGATCTATTTCCAAGTGGATGCGTTTCCATCTGTTACTGTTGCAGTATCAGCATCCATTTTCCTCCCCTGTTTCTGCCTCATATAACTTTATTTAAAAAAAAAAAAACATGCACGCATGCGTGGCACACACACACACTTTCTGGCAGTCTTGAATCAAACTTTGGTGGCAAGGAAAAAAAAAACCCTTGCATATGTAGTGTTTTTGCATACACAATTACTTTCCAATGAAATCTTGAATCTCAACTCCATTATTACACACCAGAGTTGAATAATCTGAGGACCCACCTCCATACAAAAAGTGTGGGATTTCCCCCCCCCCCCAAAAGCTGAAGTTCTCCAAAAATTTTAATGTGGCCAAAGAGGGGAATCATTAAATGCATAACGAGAGAGTAATATTCTAATACTGTGGCATGGCAGCTAAGGCTCTGAATTAGAAGCCCACCACAGCCATGAACTCCTACGGAGCCTTAGGCAAGCCACTCTCTCTCAGTGTCAGCTAGGAATTTTTTAAAAATGTCACTCAATTTGCATGCAGTAAGAACTTTATGAACCTCACACTTCCAAATCAACCTAGAATCCCTTCTGGGTTGCTGCTTGGAAGATTCCCCCACCTGCCTTTTTCACAAGGCTTTGCCTTATGGGACAGGCATGGTAGAAACATTGACTCATATAATGGTCTATTGCTTATTTTATAGGAATTGGGGGGCTCTGCTGATTTATGGCATCCTCCAGGGAATGCCGACAGGGAGCCTGGCTAGTATCTGTATTATCTATTAGCTGATCTCTTTGCCGATATTACCTGTAGTGCTGCTAAATTTTGTGGCTTGGTATGTATCATTCGCTGTTCTCTGGGCTGCGAAATTTGTCTCCTGAGCTTTATTATATACTCTTGTATTGTACTTTAGCTCCATTTTGGTTGTAAGCTGCTTGTTGTCTGTAATAAAAATTATCTAACTAGAATACAATTATCCTTTAGCTGTGACACTTTGCAGAATTTTGCAACAGAGTTCTTCAAACAAGCAAACAAACAAAAAAAATTGGGCAAAAATGTGTGTACCGGGAAAGAATGGTGGAAATGTTTAAGGCAGTGTTACATTTAGAAAAACTACTTGGAAAAAAGGCACATTGAAGGTAAAACTGCATACAAAATCACCCAAATTAGTGTACCCAGGAGATCATAGAAATGTTCATGTAGAAAACAAAGCAAAACAAACTGAAGCAAGAACAGAACAGGTTTAAGATGGGGAAAATAACATCAGCTTGACAGGCTTATTGATATTTAGACTTGTGTGGTTGGAAGACCAGAGACCAGAATCAAACAACACATTTAACCAGATTTCTTGAAACATGGGCTGGGTTAAAGTCACAAATAATCTATCCAGGATTACACTAACTAAATTTAGGAAGTGGTATGAATCCATATGGTAGAGCTTTAATGGATCTGATTTAAACATGACCTGTGACCATAATCCATGAGAACTGATAGCTTTGTGGGACATCCAATAAAGTGGAATCAAAGCTGGTAAAGGAGCTATCAGGACCATGGAGAGTGTCTGTAGGAAAGCTGGCTGAAGCGTCCTCCCTTGAAGAGAGCTGTTGTCACCTCAAAGGGGTGGAATCAACAGCAATCTTAGGGAGGTCAACAGAACCTGAACTTATCCTGTTGCCTTCACCCATGCTGAGTAATGAGTGACGTTCTTAAAAGGCCTTATTCATATTTCTGCAGTCTCATGGCTTGAAGATCAAGAAAAACTGCACAGAAGTTAAATTGCTTTTGCATTACAGGTAGTCCTTGACTTACAACCACAGTAGGACCAGAAAATTCATCACTGAGCAGGGCAGTTGTTAAGTGAGGCATCACATGACTGCACCCAATTTTATAACATTTTTTGTGGTGTTCATTAAGCAAATCACATGGCTCCCCATTGATTTTGCTTGTTGGAAGTCCGCTGGGAAGGTTGCAAATGGTGATCACGGGACCCCAGGATGCTGTGACTGTTGTAAGTACATGCCAGTTGCCAAGCACCCAAATTTTGATCATTTGACTGCGAGGATGCTGCAATTGTCATAAGTGCGAGGACTGGTCATAAGTCACTTTTTTCAGCACCATCATAACTTCGAAAGGTTGTTAAATGAATGGTTGTAAGTCAAAAACTACCTGTATTGTTGAACAAGTTATAACATGTATGATTCTAACTTCTCTCAAAATGAAATGCAAAGCAACAGAAGCAAAGGCAGTCCCGTGTTCATGGACCTGCTTATTACGAAGTGGATTCTCATATAAAACACCTGCTCCAACCCTCTTCCCTGGACTGAAAAAACAACCAGCTGATATAAGAGAATGACAAACAACCATCTTTAAGCAACATGAAACAGATTGGAGAATTCCTGGAGCTCTGGATTCAGTCTTCTTAGCAGATTGGGAAGTTTTTGCAGCCCTTTGGAGGTGAATATCATCTAGGCTGAAAGTGGCTTACAAAACTTTGGTTTGAGGTTCCAACAATGCCATTTCTTAGGAAAGATTTGTCTGGCCAGTTACACATGGTTTACTGCTTTCAAACAAAGGATAGTCAAGAGGCAGGTTTTGTATACTTGTGTGGAGTAATACAGAATCCAAATCAAAAAGGATTTCTTTACATTTCACAGTTCTCTAAGTTTGGGGTACATTTCTCAGCTCAAAGAAGGGTGTTTAATATGTGAATTTAAGGATGATGCCTTTAGAATGGCATATTATATTTTCTGCAACACCACCCAGCTAAGCCATTGGATAGGTTGAAAGTCCTTTTCTGCCTACTTGTGGGTAGAGAAATTAGTGAGAGTATTCCACAGACTTTCTCCAGAAAGGACAAAATTTTCTAAGAGTTTCTCCCTGGGGATACATTCTATTTGGGACGTCAGTAATATAACATTTAGGGCAGTCTACGGCTTCAAAGGAACCTCTGCGTTCGACAAAGCTGCAATCAAAGGACCATTTTGAAACAAAGTGTCAAATCAAAGTGTTCCCTTAGATCAAAGTAGCCGTGCCCCTTCAATTCAGACAATAGTAAGGGCTTTTGTGTAGGAGCAAGAAGGCTAAATTGAATTGGCTTGCTTCAAACTGCAATTAGAGGCATCAAACCAGAAGGACTTGTTTATCCAATGCAAACCACCACATTGAATCACTTTAAGGCTTCGACTTGAGCAGCCAGTCCATACACCCTTTACAAACATTAAGGTTCAGAGTGATGTGTGATGAATTTGGCTTTTGTTTTGTATGTGAATATATTTGAAAGGGAAAAGCTGTATATATACAGTGTATCTATTTGTATATGTATGTATAGTATTTATTTGAAAGGGAAATATATTTGAAAAGGAAAAACAGCAGCAGTTCCAAATTCATTCTCATTTTGGGTTCTGCATCCCTGAGTCTAGAAGCCTTTTGGATATTTGGTGGTGGAGTGTTGGCTGCTACCAAAAAATATTAAATTGTGCAGAATAGTTGGTGAAATGGTGGAGAATATTTAGAAAAATGGGTGAGACTGAGAATAGTTGGGGGGGGAGTCTGTCATGTGGCCTTCCTTTTCCAGGAGCAAGGGAAACAAAATAAAGGGGCGGGGGGGAGAATGTAAAAAAAATTCGAACAAACAAGAAAAGGTCTTGCTGGAAGTGTCGATTTAGCTTTTGGAAGTATTCCTGTTTCCAAGTAGGGCATCCAGTGATATTTCCTGCCTATGGTGCCTGCTTTTCATGGTGCAAAAAGAGAACGAGCAAGCGAGAGGTCTGTCCTACTCTTCACCTTGCCTATATAAACCATCTGTCTGTCTGTCTCGTGTTTTGCCATCTGCGTAGTCTGGATTTTCTCTCTTGCTCTCTTAATGGAGGAACAGGATGCATTGTATAGATCTATCTGTATGGGGCTCCCCTCCCACCCTCTGAATGTTCTGTGGGCTGTACTCTATGGGCTTCATTAACATGCAAATTAGCACAAGCTGACTGGCTCGTTTAGCTGCAACTTCTTTCAGACAGTCACGCAACAATGGAAATGCTAATCGGGTTCTAGAAATGGATGGGGCTTCACTATCTTTGAACAGAAGTGCAGACAAGGCAGGGTTTGGAGTGCTGAAATCTCACTTCAACCTTGGGGCTGGAGGGTAAGGACTTCTCCCTCGCTAGTGCCTGCATCTAAATAAGGCTCCAGAGTGTGAAAAGTGGTGGTGATCTACCCAGCAGTCAACCTTCCTAAGGTTGCATGAAAGATCTGGGAGATCATGATGCTAGTTTCGGAGAGTATTTCTCTAGTTCTCTGTTCTTTCTATCTGTTTTCTAGGATCCCTAAATGACATCTCAATGAGCCACATTCATCTCCAAACAGCTTTTATGATTTTATTTAAAAATTTACTTCACATACTTTAAGGGCTGGATGGACTCCCCTCTTTTTAAAATCACTCCAAATTGTCTCAATTGAATAAATTAAACTAAATGAAATGAAATTAAATCTCATGAGATTGTCAAATCCGATGTGATCTTACATGATATTTTGGCATTCTCACCCAAAACCTTGCAACGTCACCTGAAAGAATGCTGAAATCTTACATACGACAAGTTCTTGCAAGATCTGGGCCGTGTAAAAAAATAATAATAATATTAATACAAATAATAGCAATAATGCAATTAATATTGTATTTCATTTTAAAGGTGGCATCATGAGAGTGAGTGTGTGGGTCAGTATAGGAGAAGAATACGCATCCAATTTATCTATCCCTTTCCATTCTTCTCAAGAGTTGCTAGTGTCTCTCATTCCTTATACTACACAGTTATTTTTCTGGCCCTTTATCTCTCCCCTTTTTTCAGCATCCTTTGCTGCTTATCTAATTGAACTCCTCTTCTGCTGCTTCCTACTCTTCTTTCTCTCTCTTTCTTACCATCTACCCTGAATCCCTGAAACTAGCTATTATCCTTCAATCCTACAGATTCAATCACCAATCCAGTTAGCTTCTGTCTATGAAATGTATAGAACTTATTGAACATTTTGAATACAGGACTTGGGCCAATCCTGGTTGTATTGTTATCTCATGAAAGTTCTCTTCAGCTTGAGTTTCAAGTTACCATCTTCTAGAGGCAGTCACATTTAAAAGGACCATCCTTTTAACTTTGGGTTGGGATTGGAATTGCCATGGGAGAACTTGCACAATTTGCAGCTCTTTCACCTCTTGTCACAATAATTCAAGCACATGCCTCCTTATAAAACATCAAATGTAATCAAAGACCACCCACCTAGATGAAGGCAACTTGCCTCTCAAATACCCCTTCCTTATTCCTTTTCATCTAGATGATTAAATTAAATATGGTACTATTTGGGGCATCAGCTGTTCCTGGGCCACCTTTTCTTCCCCCCCCCCCCCCCATGTTCTCCTTTTAGTATATATCTTGATGCTCATTGACAGGCATGAAATTCCATCATTCACTATTAAATTTTTCACAAGCATTTTTTTTAAATATCTAAATCACATCCTTTCACCAAATAAAGGAAGTAGGAGCAATCAAAAGCAATGGCATCGTATGTGAAAATCAAATTCCTTCTTCTTTACATCCTTCCTTCTGAAAAACTGCTTCCTTCTATTTTTCCCACAACAACCCTATAGGTAGGCTGGACTGAGAGACTATGATGGGCCCAAAGCCACTTAGTGGGTTTCCATGGCTGAAGGTAGTCTTGAACCTGGGTCTCCCAAGTCCTAGTCCAACATCTTAACCTCTACATCATCCAGGCATTCTGTTGTTCTCTCTTTTAACCCAACTTTTCCATCTCAGAAGAGGAGAAAGCCACATGATTCCTTTTCAGCATTTGCGCCACTTAAATTTGACACTGTGTGAGATAGGGAGATTGCACTTTGGATAGTACAAAAACAGGACTTGGGAGTAACATGCAGCTTTACAACTACATATCTACTCTACCGATTTGTTCATCTTCTACCCCATTTTTTAAAACATAGGATTTTAGTAAAACATTTGAATATACCCTGTAGTCTTTACAGTGTTAGGTTTTGTTTAGTTTTGTTTTTAAGACTGTAGAGATGAAGTAGGCCAGCTGAGAGCATTGTATTATAGGAACTGTTGACGTTGGTATTACTGGCATCATATATTGTATTTTAATGAATTTTTATCTCTGCTGTAAACCGCCCAGAGTCGTTTCAATGAGATGGGCGGTGACAAATTTGATAGATAGATAGATAGATAGATAGATAGATAGATAGATAGATAGATAGATAGATGTCATCCCCATAAGAAGATTGTTGCTCCTAAGGTGGTTTAAAAATTGTTCAGATTATAAATAGATAGATAAATAAATAAACACACACACAATGGTGCTTTTCTTTCCTTTGAGGCAGGATGGCATTAAAAATCCAATTAATAACAAAACATGATAATGGGCTTCATTATCCCAGACTTTGCTTTGATGGCTTTCAACGTTACATGAATTTTTGAAGGGGAGAAGTTATACATCAACAGCTCTTGCTTACTGGAGCTTGGCAGAACCTCCTTTTTTACAACCCAGTGTGGAAGGAGCCCAAGGAAAAGAAACCTGACTCTATGCATATGTGGTTAGAACATATGTTCCTCCCAGCTGGTCCGTTCCTTTCCTTTCCAATTCTATCCCTTCTCATTCCCAGTCCCTTTCAGGGTGCACAAAGAGGTGGGGCTCTGATTGTGGGGTTAAGGTTGGATCTTGACTTTTATGACTCTACCCCCCCCTTTGTTATCATTTCAACATTCATTTCTGTTTGTCACTGGTTCTTATGGGGACAACACAAGATGAACACATTCTGCACTGTTTCAGGATGAAGGACCCACATCTGGCCTTTGAAGGGACTGTTGGAGGACTTGATTGAAAAAGTAGAGGAGGCCAAAACAAAAATTGGATACAGTTGATTTTCATCTCACAGAAATTCAGTTGAATTAATCATATGTAGTATGATTGCTCTCTGTGTATTAATCTGCCTCATCTGTACTGAAAAGTACAATGGTGTGTGTGTGTACATGTGTGTGTGCATGTGTTTGTGTGACGTAGGGATTGTATCAGATTCTAAGTTCTATTTATTTCCCTCCACTTTGCCACAAGATGGTTTCCTGGGTCCAGGCACCCTATCATTTAGGTTTGTACACTCTGGTTTATGTATCAGTACTTTACATGAAACTAACCTTTGTGGTTTATTCCAAAGCCATGGCTAAAGAAACTATGGCTTAGCATGATATGTAAATATAGTCACTGTCCTTTGAGGCTTACAGTTCTGGAGTTTTCCATCAAACTTAAGCTAGTTCCAGGTGTCTGTATCATCTGGCCGCCTTTTTCATTTTTCATTAACTAGTAAAGCTCCAGGTCACACCTCTCTGGAGTGAACCTCAACTCCTCCTAGTACCTCCACAGACATAATAATCACATTGCTTTCTTGCCAACAGTAGGGAAGAATTTTGTCCATATTTGCTACGGAATTATCGTTTTCTACCTTCCCAATCTAGTCTACAACCCTGGCATTTCCCTGGTGAGAAGATAGGAGACCTCCTATCCAAGGACTAATCAGATCCAACAGGTGAAGCTAGCTAGGTGCTGTCAGCCACTGTGTCCACCCATTAGCTCATGCCACCACAATCCTATGCCACTGGCTTTGCTGGAAGTTGACATGCAAAATATTTGCCTAGGGCCACGTTGCCTCCTGGCAACCAAGGCATAAGATCAGGCTGAGAACTACATACACTTAACCACTTTTGCCCATATTATTTGCAAGAACAAAATAGACACCAAATTACAGTTGGGGAGGTAGAACTGCAGTCATTCGGTGCTAACACGTTTTCTTTTAAAATTGCAGCCTTCAAACTAAGTGGAAATTGGAGTCATTCTTTAGAAAATATCAATTCCTGCAAAGCATTAGAGCTGAAAAATGTAGAGAATTGGGAAAGGGGATGTTTTGTTTTGATTTTTGTTTTGCTTTTTGTTTTTTGTTTTTTTTAAGCAAACCCTCTCTCCCCAAAAACTACCCCATACATCTGATTTCTGGCTCATGTCCTAGCATTATATTCTATTTTTATTTTGGAATGTTATTGTATTGGCTTTCTTTACTGCTGGATACCTTTAGTGGTATATAAGCAAGTACCTACTGGTGCACCACTATAAATTTTTAAATGAATAAAATGTTTTTAAAAGACTCTTCTGGATGCCAGCACAGCATACTTTCCCCCTTTAAAGAACTAAATGTTCTTTAGCACATTTATATTCATTTGTTCTCTCCAAGAAACTCAAGCTACCATCCATGGATCTCTACCTTAATATAATTTTATAATTCTCAACAACACTCTTATGTGTGAATCAGACCATTACAGCTTTCTCAACAAGCTATGGTTAAAGCCAGGGATTAGCACAATTTGTGAAATTAGTTGGATTCACACATTGTACTCAGCTAAAAAGTAGCTTGCTTAATTTTAACTTGAGTAAACCCTATCACTTTAGTTCAAAAGTCATGGCTTATGGCTTAGTACACTGCATAAACTCATCCCAATCTGGTTTGCTCAATAAACCATGGCTAAGCAAACCATAGCTCGTGCAATGATTAACCCAGCCTAAATCAGATTGGTCCATCTAGCTTTAATATGATCTGCTAAGCCATAATGTTGTTTGTCCGCAGTGTGGTATTCAACTGTGACTCTTTCAGGCTTCAAACACAAGTCTTTCCCAGCTATGTCAGACAACCAACGCAGGATCTTTTGCTTGCAAAGGAAAAACTCTGTACCAGTGCCCATATGTGGGCATCTCACCAACATATTATGGTTACATTTGTAGAAGACACTTCACCAGCTCAACTGAAGACTTAGTGACTACATGCACACATGCTAAACCTGTTTACTTTAAGCCTTAGTGGTGGTGGTGGTGGTAATGAATGGTTTTCTGTTTGTTTTGTGACTTCCTATGGGAGCCCAGCCTGCTTAGTTAATCTATAATTCAATGTACTGCGTGAAGCCCAAAAAACATGTTCCTCTAGTAACTAAGTTAAGCACCTCATGAAAACCCTGTCAGTGCCTTCCTTCTGGATTCTGCCACCAGGATGGTCAAGTCCTCCTTCACTCCATTTCTAGACTTGCCAGAACTATCCTGTTCTCTCTCCTCTTTGGATTCCTGGAGCTCTGTCCTCCTCCAGGTTGTTTTTAGTTTCATACCAAGCCATAATTATAAGAGCACAGGACCAATAAAACTAGAGTCCTGGAGTAGAATACTGGGGGCAAAATCTAGCCTAGAGATATCCCTGAAGTGAGAGAGGAGAGAGGCCAAATGGGTGCTTTTAAAGCTCCCTGCCACTTGTGGCTGGCATTTCCTGTAAGTCCAGGGCCAGCTGGAGAGAAGCAGCTGCTGATGTCAGCCCAGCATCTCTCCCAGGCGAAGTTAATGGCTTCTCTGCTGTGAAGGTCACCTCATTAAGAGAAGCAAGATTTCAGTCACCCACTCCAGGGGTACAAGGTGACACCCTCCCAGTGAAACCTGACCTTTTCAGCCTGCAAGGGAGATGGGCAGCAGCCCACGTAAACCTCACCGCCACCCAAACAGCACTTTGTTTCTTAGACACTTAACATCTCCCGAGCAGCAGTTTTGAACTTTTCATTCTTGCCACTTGTCAGCTCCTGAAGGCTGGAAGAGGGAGGAAAATAGAGGGGAAAAAGCTGTCCTAGTTGGCTATTTATTGGTATTCAATTTTTGAAGATTCTTTTTTTCCCCCAGAAGGAACTCAACTTCAGAGATGTTTTTCACTGATATAAACAACATGGTCCATCTCTGTCTTATTGGGAAGACTCTTCCATGAGCATCTCACTGAGGAGCCAATGACTGGAAGCACACATGGAAAGTAAGCAATGGTTTGTTTTTACCAAACTGGTACACCCCTCCAACTGAGCTAAGTGCTTGGTCTCTGCCTGAAAGGCACAAAGGAAGGAGCAGAAGGCCTCCTACTTTGCCTTGATCAACACTACAGGGAGAGGCAAAATCATAAGTCAGTTGAAGGCAACATTGGCTACCTGGTTGCATTGTGGGGTGAGGGAAAAAGTGACGCATGCATTTGTGCCCCTACTCACAAGCTCATATGCCACCATCAGCTACAGCTTTCTTGGTGGTGGGGAGGGAGGAGGAGGCTCCTGGTGATCCTGTTTCTTCTGCCAATCAACTACTCAGGAGGGAGAAATCAGGCATTCCTACTGCTAATGGATGTCACTGCATGTGGCCTGGGGAGTGGGGTTTCCCTACCGATGTACAGAGGGAAAACGAACATCTTCTAGACTCCAGGACTCCCTTTTGAGGGTCCCTTTTCTTTAAGATTGTTATGGACCAGGCAGCCCTTCAAATAAAGCAGTGGTTTTCCAAGTGTGGTCTGGGGACTCCTGAGGTTCCCTGAGACCCTTTCAGGGGGTCCACAAAGTCAAAAAAATCTTTTAAAATTTCTTAGTTTTCATTTCTAGTACAGTAAATATTGGTAGATATAACCCACATAAACCAATGCTCTTTGGAGTCTTCAGTCGTTTTTAAGAATATAAAGGGGTCCTGTTACCAAAATGTTTGAGAACTGCTGAAATAAAGAAAGCCTTCCTATAGAGGAGAATTCTAGGCAAAATCTAAGACCCTGCAAGAATTATTGGATCCTGGGTGGGAAAAGGAGATCCATGGGCAGGGCAGGTCCTGCTCCTTCTCTTTCTTCTTCAGTGAAGGCAAGGCTGAGTCTCGCACTGGCATTTATTATGTACTCCAGTCAACTGTGCTGATTTCCCAAAGATTATGCTTGCAACAGGCTTCTGCTGCTGCTGCTGCTGCTGCTGCTGCTGCTGCTGCTGCTGCTGCTGCTGTGCTGCTGGTTATTCTACAGCTGGAGAATTAATCCTCTGCGAGTGCAAGGAGTCTACCTAATTGCTCCCTTCCTGTGCTTAGCGTCTGATTTTAATGGCTGCTTGTGCACCGAGGGCAGTGGCAATTGGACTGCTGAGCCTCTCACACTTGCCTTCCTTCTTGCAAATGAGAAAAAGCTCACAGTGAGCACTACTATGCCAGGGAACGGATTTCTGCTGTAGCACCTGGTCTATAGGCTCATCCACCTGCAGAGATGAACACAGCATCTCTCATCTTGGTTTCAGACCAAGTGGAAAAGGAGGCAGAAAGAGAGGGGAAAAGGAGAGAGCCGAGCAAGAAAGAACATCTATGGCAGACGCTGGTGCGCATGCCTTCTTAACAGACAAGCTTAGATGGCACTGGCATTTGCTTCCAAGAAATGCCACCAAATCTCCTGGGTGTTAATGGCTGCAGCTTCAGCTGCCCTCGGATCAAATTGTGAGTGTTCTTAGCTAGCACCAGGGCAAGGGTTCAGGCCTCTCCTGGCCTCCAAATTGTCAATCCCTACAGCATTTTCTGGTCATTGCTGAATGGCATTTCCTGGCCTCTAGTTTTAATGTACTGTACAATTATTAAGCATTCCACTGGTCTTGTTTCGTAGTCCCCTGCACAATTGGGGTCTTCATATAGGAAAATGGCTTCATGGTTAGTTTATAAATAGAAGAGAAGGAAGTTGACCCTTTCAGCCATGGTTTTCAGAAAACAGGTGCTCTGGCTAAAATGGCTTTGTGGATGATCTTCTTTGCCATATTTCAACCATCCTATGGTAGAAGGCAGGTCCTGCATGCAGCTCCATGCCTGGCATGTTTACTTTGAAAGAGGAGATTAGTGGATTGTAGGAAAATCCTCTGCTTGAAACTCTGCAAAGATGTGCTAGTCAGAGTCAACTAAGGTAGTAACATTGGGGTCCTCCTAATGTTGGAATTTTTTATGCTCACAATCCCTTACCAATGGCCTTGCAGGTCAAAGCTATTAGGATTTAGTGTCCGAAACCTCTGGACATCACTGGGATGTCTAATCATGAAGTTGAATGGAGAAAGAAGTCAACCTAGTAAATAAAGCATCTTCCTATCATCCTACAGCCCTTCCATTTTGTTTCAGCCAATTTGCTGCATCGTGTCCCTTGCAGGCTATTAACTTAATGCTTCAGTGCTTTCGTACCTTGGCCTTAACCCAACAAGCATCACACCATGGGTGAGTGCTGTGAAAGCAAAAAAGGGGAGGAAAGTCCCCATACCCAGCAGAGAAACATCTCCACCAACAATTTACAGATTGAAAAATGAGACATATCTCTGTTCCTACATCAAGTATCACAGTCAGGGATCTGTTCCTCATTGTCGTGCATCCTGAAGATACCTTACAGGACGCTGTGTGCATTCACTCTGACTGTTGTTCTCCAACTCCTGACTTACATTTACTGTTAAGCTAACTCTACAGCAATTGGGATCAGTATCTTACTTTTCATAGTAGCAAACCAGATGCCTCCCAGGGGATCAAAAAGATCCTGAAGACAATGGTCTTCTCTTGCTATTGTCCCCCAACCAATTAATATTTTGTTAGTAGTCTCCTGGCTCTGAACACAAAACTCCATAGATTTTATATGCACAGACACACACACCACCCAACCACATATGCACCAGATCAGCTACAGACCTAGTAGCTTTATTTGTATAACATGGTAAGTGTAACCTTAATTGGGCTTTCTGTGCTTAGTGTACTGGGTAAACTTATGCTTTTTGTTAGTTTATATTTCAGGGTATTATGCAGATCCAGAAAGCTGGTTAATTTAGTAATCTGTGGTATAAACACAGCTCCATCATCTTTACAATTGGATTCCCACACTGTGGTAAGCTACAAAAAATGTACGACCTGTTGTCTGAACTTTGGTGCAGGAACTGGATAGCTTCAAGCCAAAGAGAGGGAAACACAACTGTTAGATTTCATGCAGCCCTATTTCTGGGTCTCTGGTCCCATCTCCTGAACTTCTTTGCTCTGCCATCTTCCTTGGAGCTGACACAAATTTCATTTAATGCTGCCTTAGCAGGAAATGATTGTCTACACCCAGCTCTCATAATTAAAATGGAGCAATGAGTGCTAATGGGTATTTATTTGACTGTTACCTTGTCATGTATTTATTGATGCAAATAAATTCAGAATCATTAAATGCTTTACCCAGCCCAACAGTTCACAGTCTCTGCGGGAATCTCAGCTCCTGCCACTATGGTGGCCATGGCATTGAAACAACAGAGTGATTTCATCTTTGCTCTCTGAAGCTCCACTTCTCCCAGCACCATTTTTCTGCTTGAGGAAAAAGTCCCCCCATGGTGTGCCCTGAAATACTTCCTGCAAATCCCAGGTTCTGTTTATCTAAAATGCATGAACTAAGAACAACCTTCCCCCAATCTAGGGTTCTTCAGATATGCCTGGAGGATCAAATTCTAGAACCTTTAGCCAGCCACCTGATCAGGAGAACACCAGGTTGAAAAAGGCTGATCTATGAAGTACCTTTAGTTATACCTGGCAGGCTTTATGATTTATATCAAGCAAGAATATTGACATGTCGGATTTCTGTTTATTGGCTTTACTGAGCAAGCTCAATAATTATGAAATACTGATGAAAAATGGGGATAAAGTGGATGGAGTGGAATATTATGGAAAAGGGCACAGCTATTTGGCTAAACCCCTGAACTTAAACACTATCCCCTTAATTGCAGCCATTTAGTAATGTTCACTTCAAATTTATGCCAGATCTCTTTTATTTGATTTTACAAGCACTATGGGGAAATGTAAGAATTAATGCTCAAATAATTATACACACTTATTTTTAGGTTTACATTTATGTCTAATGACTCATATGGAGTAAGAATAATTCTTAAGGACTGAAGCTGGGATGAGATAAGAATAGCAAACTCTTCAGTAGGACAACTTTGCTTCGTACTTGGAGGCACCTTAAGAAGACACATTATAAATGGTTTTTATTCTAGATCTCCAGCAACCAGGTCTCTTGGAGTGGAAGTTCACTATAGTTAAAAACAAAGTCTACAAAAGAAAGTATCCTCATTTTCTCAAGTTATCAATGAGATCTCCATCACTGTCAATCAGTTGGTTGCAGATGATTATCCTTCTTCAAGGAGTTATTTCAAGATTCTCCTCCAACTGACCTGCATTCCAGAGATGTCTCTACTTTTTTCTGACTTAGATGGGAGACAAGAAAATTCTGTTGATTTGCTTTATGCCCATTCCTCCAGTGACCGAAAAAAATTATGTGCCACATCAACCACAATTAATTGTGTTGTAGGGACAGAAGAGTTCTTAATATACAGTCTTCAGGAAGGACCACTCTCCTAATGGAAGCACCGTCAACTGTGTTGGTTAGCAATTTACTCTTTCAACTAATCCACAATACTCCCAGATATAGCATAACTCTATAAGCAGCAAAGTAGGCCTCTTTCTTTCAGGGGAGGGGAGAAGTGGAAAAGGAACACCTCAGAAACCTTTTTAAAAAATCCCACACTGAAATTGTGGCTTGCCTTTATAGCCTAGACCCATTCTTCTATTAGTACTTCTGGCACTTGATTTTCTGATGTGCAAAGCTCACTTATCACTCCTTGACTGTGATGGTCTTCCACTTCTACAATTCCTCACCTTACAGGGAGTATCACAAGAAACTGGGGCTGGTAAAAACATACAATGTGACAATCTCCTCCATTGCTGAGTCCCATGCTAGGGTAGAATCATAGAAAGTGATGGAATTGCCTCCTTTACTTTTTCAGCAAGCTCTTGAATCCAGCAGGAGGTATCCTGGTCTAAGAGATCCCGAAATGTCCTTCACCATCATACTTTTGGATTTCACTTTTAATACCATGAACCCCAAAGCAGTCAGAAAACGAAACTCAGACCTCCTTAAAGGATGTTGTGGGGAGCAGGAATGTAGAACTCTTTCATTCTCCTTATTGTGAAATTCAAATCCCACAATCTTCAGCATGCAACATTTCTTGGGTAGCTAATGGCAAAAGATTTTTTTTTTTTATGCAAGGCACCAATTTGTGAATTGCAAGCAGCAAAAAAATAAAAAAATAAAAAATAAAAAAATCAACAAACCCACACTGGGGCAAGAGAAGCACTAAGATTTTCATAACAGTTGAAAAGCCTGGAAGAACAGAAGCATAATCCTGCATCAATTTACTTTAGAATAAACTCTAGTGAATACTCTAAGACTGAGAAAACATGCAAACAATTGCACAATAAAGGGATATTTGCTTGATTCTGCATAGTGTATGACCCAGGTGATACTCGGTGGCAAAGGGTTCCAAAGACAGGGATACCACACGTAAAAACTTTGAAGATTGCCTTATATACATTCAATTCACTGCTCCAACTAGCTGAAGAAATGTCTACATTATGGGTTGACAAAGGGAGAATTGTGGGGTAGTAGACCATGAGCAACAATTTACACCATGTCTGTAGATTACCTCCCAAATAATTTTGTTATTAACATTTAAACATGGCCAAGCTCTTGCAAGTTTGCCACATCTCATGAAATGATGGTGTCACCCTGGACTTCTCATGCATTCTCAGCTGAAATCTTACGGAGATCTCATTGAGATGCTGACTTTACATTGCCTACAAAATATTCCAACCTAAATTATACACTACCTGAAAAGAGCTTTCTGGGGTTTGGACAGACAGATGTTTCCCCACTGCACTGCAACCTTTCTCTCTTCTTGATCAATATTACTCATCATACTTCAAAAGAGAGAGCCTCAGAAAATTATCTCAGACTAGTAGAAGAGATCCAGTGGCCTGTGGTGCCAAGCACCCAGTGTGTATCAAGGGCATTGAGATGCCACATTTCTTTGCCCATTGCAAAAATGCTAAGCATTGCCCCCCCCAAAAAATCTTGGCTGGTTTGTGTGACAATGATTACCCAGCGCCTCCAGGCATGAAATGCAATTAACCTCCTCAGCACAAGAATAACCAGTAGTGTTAACATCAGTTACCTCCTAACAACAGCTAGGCCCTTTCCAAATCTGAAAAGGAAGACAGAAAAACAGAAAAAGACTTAAGAGCGAGCAGCAAAGCTCTAGAGCCCCAAGCTCTGACAGCATCAAAGCTTTTTGCCCATTGCTAATAGGTAAGTGGTTATTTTTTGATCCTGAACCACATGAGAAATTGATGCTGTGGCATACTCACATTTAAAAATAGCAGGGAAGATGTTTTATTGGAACACTTGGGCTAAACAAGGGATTAACACTTTAAATCAGTTGATTTCTAATGTTGTTTTAAAGCTTTTGACAGGTTGTGTGTTGAGCAAGACTTCCATACAGGTAGTCCTTGACTTACGACCAGAATAGGGACTGGAAAATTAGTTGTTAAGTGGTGTAGTCATTAAGTGAGGCATCATGTGACTGCATCTGATTTTACGACCTTTTTCACCACAGTCATTAAGCAAATCACTGTGGTATTTAAGCGAGGCATCACATGACTACGACTTGCAACCTTCCCTGCCAGCTTTCCCATTGACTTTGTTTGTCGGAAGCTGTCTGGAAAGGTCACAAATAATGATCACGTGACCACAGGATGCTGCAACCATTGTAAATGTGCTATGGTTGCCAAGTGCCCAAATCACAATCACATGGCCACAAGGACTTTGCGACTGTCGTAAGTGCAAGGATCAGTTATAAGTCACTTTTTTCAGTGCTGTCATAGCTTTGAATGGTCACTAAGCGAATGGTATAAGTTGAGGGCTACCTGTATAATATTCATTTGACTATATATACAATAGAAACATGCATTAATTAAACAGTATGGCACAGATGCTCTAGCAGCCTCCAACATACATCCAGTTTTAGGATTTTACATGCAGTTTGAAGAGATGCAGCACTTGAATGGAAACCAACAATTCAATTTTATAAAGAATTTAAAGGTCAAATGAAAGTTAGTTATAAATCTGAATTGTGGTATGAGGAATTGGAATGTCCAATTTTGGAGAATCAATGGATCCAGGTGTTAAGAAAAATGAACCATACTAATGATTTAAAAATAAAATTAATTTTTCAGAAAATGTCATTTTGTGTTTATTGGACCTCTCAAAAATGTTTAAAAAGGGATGGTTAGTTTTACACTGGCATTTTAAGAACTCTGAAGGTTCTTTAACTCATATAATTTGGCCTTGTCCAGTTATAGCCTTGTTTTGGTTTCAGATCACTACATAAGTCAATACAATTCTGGGAAGAAATATTATAGTGAAGGACATTAATGTGATATTGAACTATATTTCCTAAAACATGGAATTTGTCATTTCATCAACATCTTTGGCTCTGGTGAGCCACAGCCATGGCAAAGAGGATCATTTTATATAACTAGAAAAAAACTTACTCTCCTGATTTTAAGGAATGGAGCAGGGATGTGAGTTTGCTATCTACTTTTAAAATGTGTCTCTGTTTTAAAAATGAGATAACGATGCATGTGTAGATTTAACAAGTCCAAGGATTAACCTTATATTGTTGTTGTAGTTTTGATATGCACCTTTTTTCCTGTTAATTTTTTTTTCTTTTGCCACCTTAGCTTATTTTATCATGGAGAAAAACCTATCTATGGGGTCACTAAGAGTCAACAACAAATTCATCAATCAAATGAATTACAATGAAATGTAATCAATCAAAACTTTATTTTAATTGCTATAATACGTATGGGTTTTCTTTCTTCCCTTTATAATCCCTGGTTTTCCCTTCTGTTGGTGTTGTCATTTGTCTTTTGTAAAACATTAAAAACTAAGCTTCTTGCCCTGCTATGCAGTATGGGTCACACTCCGCTCTTTGTTTGGGGAGAAATAGCTCCTGAAACTTTTTCAATACCAATCTTGGCATTAAATAAATGGGCAGCGGAGCAGGGAATAGTGTTATCCTTTATCACAGAGAACTGTTGCATTCCCAAGCTTCCATTGCCTGTCCTCACTATTGCTTTAAATGAAATTTCAGGCTGTAAGTTTATCCAAACTCATTTGGCTTATAAGGTTTACCTTCTCAGAGTTACAAAACGGGCACCTCCTGCATAGCTTTTGAAGGCTCAGATCTTGCAACAGAATCTGGAATGAGGGATAATGCAAAAAGAAGGGGAATTGTTCATAAAAATTATCACCTAACCTTTGGGTTTCAGGATTTGCTATGAATAACACAAAACATTCACTCACTTAGAATGAAGAAAATGCTGGCTGATAAAGCAGTGCTCTCACTCTGCATTGGCTTGATGGTGTTGGCTGTTTACCAGTGTTTCTCAGCCTTGGCAACTTTAAGATGTGTGGATTTCATCTCCCAGAATTCCCATGCCAGCCAAGTCCACACAACTTACAGCTGCCAAGGTTGAGAAACACTGCTATATACTGTCAAAACATGAACCTGCTTTTTAATATAATTCCTGATTGGTTAGAATGTTTTAGTGTGTTGGAAGGAGGGGGCAGAATGATATGTGGGCCAACTGACAATGAATAGCCAGGGAATAAAGTTAGACATAAGGAGCACTTTATCTAATTAAGAGCATGCCTTTTCCCCACATCAAAATTGGGTAGACATACTGTGTAGCTTTCACTAGCTTTCTTTCCTGGCTGAAAGCAACTTTTCACAAAGACTTTCCCTTCAATATTTCACGCCAAGCCCTCTTTGTGAGGCACTACGGCGTCTCCGCTTCTCCCCAGCAGAACAGCTGCATCCTTTCTTTCCAGAAGTGGGTTTCTGAGGAAGCGCAGAAGCCCATTCTCAGCTAAGCAGAGCACCAGTTCTCATTACGTGAAGCACCTCAACACAGAGAAGTTTCAAATCAAGTTGTACATTAGGTGAAGCCCTCAAGACACTGCCTGTGTGCCACGAAAAGCAGACCCAACCTTCATCACACACAACCCGAAGTGCTAAGTTTGAGGGGGGGGGTGTCTTTCTGCTGCCTTCCAATAGGCTGTAGACTCCCTCCCACAACCAAGAATTTTGGCTGGGGTTAAAAATCAGTTTGTCACTTTCTAATGTACAAACAAAATGCCTGTCCTGGTTGCCCTCCCACGAAGCTGGCTGGGCCCAGCCAGGCTCTAGTCAATGAACAGATTGCAACCTTTTCAAGGAACAAACTTTGGTGACCTGACCGTCCTTTGCTTCGGCCCCAGCACGTCCACTTTTCAAAAGCCCCCCAGGGGCCATGCCAGCCCTGGTGTAGCTGACAAGCATGTCAAAGTCACGTTTTCCATGCAGAAGGGTTAATTGCTAACATCTCATTGCTTGGGCTTTGCAGGTGGCTTCACACCGCTTGAAAGAGTTTGACCGTGTCTATGGTTGCCAGGCCTGCCGAGACAACAATCAATCATAAATAGTTCAGGAAAGAAACTTGGCAGGAAGGAAGCAAGGCAGACCCAGCTGACCTCTCTCAGGTCACAATCTCACTGCTCCTTGTCAGAGGCGGACAGGTGAGCTTTCATCCTGCTTGAGCCACCGCAGGTGAGAGCACAGTCAGACATGTCCCATTATCCCAATCGCCACGGGAACTGTCCCATGGAAATACGGTGGTTATTCTGCTTCAGTGGACAAGGTTATAATCATGTCATCTGCCTACAATTAGCTGAGTTGGAGGCACACAAATGACATTTCTCAGCCCCACTTCAATATTTTTGTTCTATAGGAAGGTGAAGAGGGACATTACTAAACACATGAATCTTCTTTGCCTAATGACTTCAGGATTCAGAGGTTCCTTTAACTATCCTTCTAAAGCTTAATTCATAAACACATGAATCTTCTTTGCCTAATGACCATAGGATTCAGAGCTTCTTTTAACTATCCTTTTAAAGCTTAATTCAAGTGGGAAGTTTGATATAGCCCAGAAAGTAGAATGCCAGCGCATGAAAGTTTAATCAAGAAGGAGGCTCCAAACACTGAGTGGTTGGGTTTACAGAACACACTGAACCTCACTTTAGCTTAGCATCCTATGCAAAGCCAGGCCCCATGGTTACATTTCAATGAATCCAGAAAACTGGCTTAATAGAGCAAACTCTGGTTTAATTAAGCATGGGTAAGCATGTCACACAGCAAAAGAATAACTGCTCGAATCAAAATCAGAACTCAGGCATTTTGCAGCGTAGAGCAGGTCTTTCAGATTAAGGATTGTAGCTTCTTGGCTGATTTAGTTTGTAGGTTATTTTGTCCAACAGATATAGAAGGCATACATAGTTCCCCCAATATTTTACAACAACTCAGTTTTAGTTGACTCACTGGCCAAGTCCACATTTTACCTTAAGCCAGTGTTTCTCAGCCTTGGCAAATTTAAGATGTGTGGACTTCAACTCCCAGAATCCCCCAGCCAGCAAGGCTGGCTGGGGAATTCTGGGAGTTGAAGTCCACACATCTTAAAGTTACCAAGATTGAGAAACACTGCCCAAAGCTGTAATGTTGTTTATTTGTTTTCAGTTAATGATCCCAGCCATAAAGTGTGTGAAATCATGGCCGGTGACTTAGCACTATACGTGAGCTATCGTACATGCAATAAACCTGGATTGCAACACACTGTGGCTTAGCATGAGATACGAAACCAAATGTTTCAGAGCCAAACAGAGATCTGAAATTAGGACCTCCCCCCTCCCCCGCATGGCCTCAGATGCCAATTGCTATAGCATATAGTGTTACCCCAAATTGTTTTTAAAAATAATCAGAGCTAATTATAGTAATAGAATATAGAATAATGATCGCTCGTCCCATTTTCACCAAGCATGGTGAAGTCCTCCTCTTGTTTTCCAAGGAGCCCAGGTTTAGCTACAAACTCTGCTCACTCAGCCACCAAACGCTGCTGTTGGAGGATGTCAGAAGGGCTCGTCACAAGCCATCAGTGACTTAAGCCATCAGGAACAGCAGCTCTCCAAGACAGGTGAGCTCCCTCTGCCCTGTCCTGCTTCCTGAGCCCACGCTGTCTTTCTCAGCCCAGTTTCTCAAACAAGGAGGAGGAGGAGGAGGAGGAGCAGAAAAAGTGCTGTAGAATCTAGGATTTATCGTGAGTCGTCCTGCTGACTCACGGCTGGTGGGTGTCGTGCAATCCCACGGAGCTGCCGGATGTTGAGACGTGTCGTGAGCAAGCAGGAGAAACTCTGTCAGCTGCTCACAGAATGATGCAAACTTCTCTGCTGGCATCCTTGGGCACTGTGCCAGGGAAATAAACAGGAACCACGCCATCACAAGACAGCCAAAGTGCACTTGAGAGGAGAACTTCAGAGGACGGTGGCAGCTTTTAAGTGCAAAGGTAATGCATTTTTAGACACTGTGAATTTTAAGAAGGGTCGGTTACAAAAGGGTAGCAAAAGGAGGGCACAAGTCCCGAGGTAGGGTCTAGATCCAAGAGAAGTTTGCAGTTCCATGTCTTTTTCTCTACCCCACCTTCAGACCTTGCACTAGACAAAAAACAAACCACGGCACCATGTCTAGATCAGCCTTCCTCATCGTGGAGACTGGCAGGTAAGTTGAGACTTCCACTCCAAAGTTCCCCATAAAGGTGCTTATCGAATGTTCTCAACAACTTAAACGTGTCCACTGGCTTCCAAAGGTTGGGGATCCTTGCACTGAGCTGGGTTGAACACCTCATCAAGAGATTCTTTTATGATCCTTCAAGGATCATAAATCCTTCCAGGAATCTATAGAGATTTTAAGATGGTATCCAGCAATAGGGAATATTGCAAATATACTGGGTAATAAAAATATCCAGTGTTTTTGGATTGGATCAAGATCCACCAAGGAGTCAGTCATGTTCCTTTGAAAGGCAGTAGGAGAAAGCAATGTAGAAATAAACAGAACAACACCAGTTGGGACAAGTGTTCTTACTTTGTGATAGCAAAGCAAGCATGAAGGTAACGCCTCTAAAAAAAACCCCAACAGAATGAAAGGGAATGATAAAACTGGCTTAAAAAATGAGAAGTGGATGTTTTGGAGTAGTGCTGAGCAGAAAAACCCTTTTGCATTCTCCTCCCCATCAATCCTCATTCAATTTGAATTTGCTTTAAACATTCTTTCAAAGGAGATAGGGGATTGGTGTTCTTGCACTTGTTTGTCTACAAAGGGGCAAGGGATGCATCAATTATCATTCTGATGGTCCACAGCCTCCCTGGCTTCCCCAGAGAAGATAAATCTCCATCTGAACTTGTTGAGAAAATTCAAGTTAGGAAAATTGATTGAACACTCTCCCTAAAAATACTCAGAAATTCATTTCAGCTGTATAATAATACTCCTAAAAATCTATGACTTAGGTCATTATGAAAGAATAACATTACATGAGAAAACTCATGAGAAAAAGAAGATATGTAAGAGGGGAATTTGAATTGCATGGCTGATAAGAAAGAGATATCTTAAGGTAAGATATGCAACCTGGTGCCTTCCAGATGTTTTTAGCCTCTTTGGTCCCACTGATTAAGGCTGATTGAAGTGTAATCCAAACATCTGGAGGGTACCAAGTGGTTTTCCTCTCCAACACCATCTCTTTTCAGTGCTGAAACTCAACCAAGGTAGACAAATCAGTCTATTTCCCGGCCAGACCACTTTGATTTGCATTTATTCATAAAGCTGTTCCATCCTATGTGCACATTAATTGCAGGTAATAAAACCTGAATGGAAAATTGCCTTTAGATATTATTTTCAATGTTTTTGAGCAGCACTCCTTTTTTAAAAAAAGTATATTTTTAAATGTATTTGGATGCATAACTTGGAATTGGCCAAAACCTCCACCACCAGAATTTGGGAAAGAGTGACCTCCAGAACAGTCATCCAGGTGGGGCAAATTGCTTCCTATTGAAAAGCACTATGATCAGACTTCCCAGGCATCCTGATGCTCAAACACAAAGGCTTCTGGATCCCCAATCAGCCATGTTGCATTCAGAGAGCGAGAGATTGCTTTAACCTCCCTGCTTAACGTAGAGTTAAGTAACAGAAGAACTTCACTTAATAGTTGTTAAAGGAAGAGATACACAGCGGCTCCCCAAGGCAGTCAAAATAACGGCTTCTGTTCCCCAAACTGGGTTAACTCTAATGCATTTTTAATAAAGCCAGGGAGGATATTTTGCACAGCCTCCATTTATGGGTCTGAGGACCTGCTGGTGATGTGTTAATAGCTCTGGAGGAAGCGTAAAGGGATGGGGGGAAAGGACTCAACGGCTGTTGCAGAGGGATTACGGAGCAAAGGAGAAAGGAGCGTTTTGCAAAGCAACGGCCCTTTCTTTGGAAAGAGCTACACCGAGCTCCTTTGATAAGAGAGAAAAGGAAGCAGAGCCAAGAAAATCCTGGGAAAAGAAAACAGAAGGAGAGAAAAAGTAAAGGCAGACAGACTAGTGCAGGTGCCAGTAAAAAGGGGGAACCCACAGGCCCCAGTATGCCTCCAGGCTAGTGTTGCTCAACCCTGGCAGCTTGAAGAGGTGTGGACTTCAACTCCCAGAATCCCCCAGCCAGCAAGGCTGGCTGGGGAATTCTGGGAGTTGAAGTCCACACCTCTTCAAGCTGCCAAGGTTGAGCAACACTGCTCCAGACACTGCCCATGATGCCTTCTCCCACTTTAAGGTTCTTTCAGTTAAAAAAATCAAGCAAACAGAAAGCCAGCACTCTGCTACCTCCCGGGGTCATGCTTGATCTCTGATAGCCACACAGACACATCTATGGAGTTAATTTTCACAGCAGCCATATGGAAGTCTGGAGAGTCAACAGGACTAGAGGTCAAAAAAGTCAAGATGGTAGCACAGCCATGCAGCTGAAGCCCTGAGGCACGTAAAAAAAGGGGGCAGGGCTTTAAGCACATGGTGGTGGATGCCATCTTGCCTTTTTTGACCCCCATGCCTGACAGAAGTAGTTTGCCCCTGCTTTCTTCCAAGATGTTGGGGTTTTTTTTCAATTTCCCAGTCTAGTCTTCAGTTTTGGGGATCGTTTCCCCGCAGCTTCCCATCCATGTCCCTCCAGATCTGGCCTTGCTTGGGTTTTTTGGCATCAACCAGGATTGGCGGCAGGCTGTCACCTAGCACTGTATGTGTGACGGGTTGTGAAAATGACCTTGGGAGACAGGAGGAAACGCATCAGCCTAGACAACAGCCTGATTAAAGAAATCTGAGCCCAAGGGAGGGATGGGTGTAGAGAAAACATCTCAGAAGGGACCCTCCCTCGTTCTCTAGAAAGTAAAGGCAAGGGAGGGAGAAGGTGCTTTCAGGCTTGCAAGATGCTGTTACTTCTGTTTATTGTCACCTTACAATAAAGGTAGTATTAGTACTCATGGTGTTGGTTTCCTGGTCTGGACTACCTCGAAGGGTTGGCAGGATCCAGCAGTGTGCCCCTTTTTTCCAATAAATGCATGGGTTTGCAGAATGCTTTGAGGCGCTGTTGAAATAGGGAGCCAAAGGAATATGTTGTGACTGGCCAGGCTTAACCTGGCTGATGTTCTGGGAATAGCCAAGTCTCCCACGGCTGCCATTTTGTGAGGATGCCAATGACACCCTCTCAGGACTCTCAGACTGCCCTTGGTGGAAAAGGGGGCCTCTCCCTGACCAAGCAGAAGGCACCTTGTTCTGTTCAGTCCCCCACCCCATCCTGTGCTCACCATTGGTTGGGCCCACTCATATAGGTTTGTTTATAGACGCTTGCTTTTATTTCAGTCGTAGACCAGCATCGAAAAAAATCACTTATCATTCCAGAATAAAAGTAGGAGGAGTAAAATATCATGTTAACCATATAAAGTAAAAAAAACATTAGCATGGAATTACAAAATATATCAAGTGTTATTTGTTTATTAGCTTTGTGCAATTTGAAGAACCTTCTATTTTCCCTAGGAGAAGACAACTTCGTGAGTTGGGTTGGGTTGGGTTGAGAGGGAGGGACTGGCCCAAAGTCGCCCAGCCAGCATCTGGGTCTACGAGAGGACTAGAGCTCACAGTCTCTTGGTCTCTAGTCCAGCATTTCCAGCATGGCACCAAACTGGCTGTTCTCCAGGTGTTCTGCATTTAGGCCTCATGTCAGCTCCCCAAGGAGCCCGGAGCATCCCGTCCCGTCCCATCCCGTCCCGCTGCTTGTCCCTTGGCTGGAACCCCAAGAGAAGCTTTTGATGCAGCGTGCCGTGGGCCTTAGTAGAATGGCTTAATAAGGCTCTTTTTCTCTCCAACTAAATTGTGCCCTTGTAACAATAAAATGAAATTGGGGGGGGGGGAGAATTGGGCTGTAGCTGCAGCAGCCAGCCTCAGATGCTCCTCTGGGCCTTGGGGCTTTTGCACTCTCCCGTCGCAGGCGCCGAGCAGTGGCGGAGGGGCCAAGGGGGGGTCCAAGGCAATTGCTCTCTGACTGCGGCTGGAGGAGCAATTCCGGCAATCACGGCTCGCTTTGAGGGAGGGAGCAGAGGAAAAAGCTCTCTTGGCTGGGAGTCGAGCCGGCCTTCGGACGTGGCTTTTAAAGGCAGCTCTGCTCTTTCCCACATTTTTTAAACATCCTGTCTCCTTCCATCAGGGATGCTCAAGCGGGGCTAGCGGAATGAATGGTATCACCCAGGAGCATCATGGGAAATCTCAGTGGCAGATTTATTTATTTGTTTGTTTGTTTGTTTGTCAAATTTATATCAGATGGACTTGCACTGCTTGTATCCCTCCTCAGGCGGAGGGCTCCTGCTAACTTTGCCCAAGTTCTTAGACCTTAAAACAGCCCAGTCCCTTTCCATCAAATCCCTCTTCAGGAAAATGTCTGTGGTCTGCAGTAGTGTTTCTCAACCTTGGCAGCCTGAAGATGTGTGGATTTCAGCTCCCGGAATTCCCCAGCCAGCATGCATGTGTCTTTTCTCCCCTCCCTCATTTTAAATGGCCAGTGTGTACATGAGCACTGATCAAATGCTTCTAGAAAAGCAATCGTGCTTTGATTTTACATGGAGATGCATCAAGATTCTTTGCATGTCATGTTTCTCTGGAACATTCACATTCATCAGGCAAACACCATACAAAACTGGACGTGGTGCAATCATACATACCTTTCAATTAGGATTGCTTTTTTATTTATTTATTTTTTTTAAGATTTTTTTTTATCCCGCCTTTATTATTTGTATCAATAACTCAAGGTGGCGAACATACTAATACTCCTTCCTCCTCCTATTTTCCCCACAACAACAACCCTGTGAGGTGAGTTGGGCTGGGAGAGAGCGACTGGCCCAAAGTCCTCCAGCCGGCTTCCATGCCTAAGGCGGGACTGGAACTCACCGTCTCCCGCTTTCTAGCCTGGGGCCTTCACCACTCGACCACCCAGAGCTTACTGTCAATCCAATTATATGCTGGTTCTGTGGGAAGGGAGAAAAGGGGTAAATGGGCTATAATGTGAGCAAATCCCATCTCCACAATAACAGTTTTTTAAATGAAATTGACTACATCAATTTGCATTTGGGCACAATCAACTCATGGAATAATCAAGACATTGGAAAGAAATGCAACCCACCCATCCTTAACACAGAAATTGTCTATTGTAGACCAGGAATGGTGCTTTTTTTGCATGTCTCTAATTAGTTTTGGCAAGCAATTAATGTCTTCCCTTGGGAAAGCTCTAGTTCTGGGGGATTGAATGGGAATGTGGGAAGCCAAGGAGGCTGCACCCGCCCTGAAAGGTGGTTGTACGTTGAAAGACAGGCCGGTCATACACAGACATTGCCTTGGAAACAGAACTGAGGGCAAGAACATCATTCTCCACTCTTAAGCATTTCTTCAAAATTCTCCGCTCCTTTGAATGAAATTTCAGGAGCAAACTCTCTTTCATCCAAGTAAATAAAAACTGTTTGCAAGGGGAAAAAAAGGGGTGGGGTGGGGGGGAATCAGCCGGATACTATATTAGCTAAATAGATTATTTCTAAGTACACAGAGGGCTCCAGCATCTGCCTGTCACTTGTAATCTTTTTACGGAACATGATTTATTTTATTTTTTTTAATTACATGCCCCCCAATCCCTTAACAGCTCTGGGAAGCTTTCAGTATGATGCACAATAATTGGGCACATTCAACTCTCACTGACTTCACTCTTCAGGAGCCAAAATATCTCTGAATTTACTCCCGCCATTGACTAAGCCGTTGTTTCCTTGCTGCTAAAAATCTGTGCCCAGCAACTGATCTGTACAATTAGAGAATGACTAAACGAACCACTCTAGGGGCGTTTGGAGCCAGCCACAAGAAGTCACGTAACTGGACAGCCGTTCTCATTCATTATAGAAGAGCATTATTATTTGAATACGAGGATTCATTCCATACTTTGGGCTCAAACTCAGTCAAGGCCTGTCCTGCTGCAGCTGAGAGAAAGAAAATCTTGACAGAAGATTGACTGCTCTGTAGAATAAATTGCTCCAGGTAAATATTCAGCTGCCACATGGTCTCTGGACTACTGCAGCTATCGATCAGGGGCCAATAAAGAAACGAAATTGTGGTAATTTCCCTGTTTTGTTCATTTCCCAACTTCACAGGGAGAGGACTGCATCTCAGAAGATACCTTGGGATGGAGAGAGATCCTGAAAGAATCCCAGGAGGATCTCAGAACAGGAATTTGGTGCCATCTTATGCTTGTCTACTCTGAAGGACATTCTACTGAACTCAGTTCAACCAATACCAGTGTCTCTTCCCCACCATCCATGGTCTGTTTTGTTCAGTGTTTAAAATATCTGAACATTTTCAAAGAGGGTTAACTACAAACTTGTCAAACCACCATATTACCAAGGCACCATTTTGGTGCTCAGTTTATTAAAACAGCAGAAATAATTGGCGCAGCTAACCAACATAGATGTTGTCAAATGATCACACAGGCTTAGAGCTAATCCAGGAGCATCTCAAATTTAGTGTATAAAGCAGCCCTAAGTCAGTTTCAGATAATGTAGGAGTCAGCGATGTATGGAAGGTCATAAGGAGTTCCCAGCTGTGCTACAACAGACTGAAAGACGTTAGAAAGAGACCAGTTCCCTCCATACCACTTTTACTCCCCAAAGCTATGGTTGTCCTCACCATTATCAACCTCAACATCTTGCTAGCACTCCTCTCATCTATGTTCTACTTCATGTTATGAACATTTGTCTGGTCACATTAAAACTAACAAACTTGAGTGGTTGAGCTGCAGAGCTGTCAGGTTACCATTCCCGATGAAGGACTTGCTGGGAAGTGGGGGTGAGGTAGGAGCTCCCTCCAATAATGTTATAGACATTATCCTCCCCAAAATCCAAGGATTTGCATCATTTCAAAGTGTTGCAAAAGAAAATCCTGGCTTCACTGTGGTTTCAACTACATGACAGCTGAGCTGGAGATAAATCAGCCCAACTAGCCAAGACTGTCCTAGGATCAGAGAGACTTGGAGCTGCTTTCAGACTGGCACAAAATTGTCATATGGGGTTGGTAACAGAGGCAGAGGCAAATTGCCTTAAACATTCTGAGAACAAAGGCAGAGTTTTCCCTGGGAGGATTTTAAAACCTTCCCCCTCCAGTATGGGGAAGGCAGTTATGTCTTGCAAAGAGGGAGTTTGCCAGAAATGGACTGAGAGAAGGAAATCGTCTTCCACCCAGCTAGGGCTCTTTCCCAGCTTTTCCAAATATTTCAGGAGAAGAGACATACCATGCCTAGAGGGCAGTGGAGCAATTTTGATTTTAAAAAGAGGGAGAGAGAGAGAGATGACTTGGGAGAAGTGAGCTTTAACAACTCCTGATCCAGTCTCTGGGCATTCATTAATGTTTCATGGTGCTTTCAATTATTGCCTCCTCTGCCACTGCCGTCATCTGTCTCTTCAAATCGACAGTATAATAACCACTCAAGCAGAAATCCACTCTTCTGTCTGCCTGTCCCCTCCCCAACCTATCACCACTCTCCCCAAGATCCCTGCCAGCAACTCTCAGGGGCTCATCCACCACCCAGCCCTGCCCTTACCTGGCCCAGGAGGAGGGGAAAGGAGAAAAGCTGGTGGGGTACCAGCCATCTGCTGCAGGAGAAGGCGGGAGATTTTACTCCTCCACCTTCCAGCTTTACTTCAACCCTCTTCCCTTCCATGCTCCAAAATCTGTACATACCGCTCACTTTGACAACTTGCAGCCTAGAGGCATCAGATGCTGGGATGAAATGGGACCCCCTCCCAGGCTCCTTTTTGAGCAGATACACAGGCTACCAATTTATGTCCATAAAATACTATTCTGCCATGGAATCACTGAGCGAGGAGGAGGGGTGACTTAGACCACCAAGTCTACTCCTTTGCTCAGAGCAGAAATCCCCTGACAGATGGATCTCCAGTGTCTGCCTGAACACCTCCAGCAATGAAGAACCTACGACCTACTCCAGTAATTAGTTCTGCTGTCACGCTACTCTTCCATTGGAAGCTTTTCCTAACATTCACACAAAATCTGCCTCAACTTCACTCTACGTTTTAATATCCTGCACCTCGGATGATGCAGGATAAGCCCTGGTTTTCTTTTCTGTGCCACTGATTCATATATTTTAGATGTGTTTGTATCATTGTGAAATGGAGGGACCCTATTCATACATGAAATATAGATGGAAGATCTGTTCCTAGACAATGTGATAGAACAACTCCTGTACATCCAAAGCTTCTTCCTCCAAAAATGGAGTCTGTGCATATGGAACCACAAACAACTTGCTTCATCCCAGAATGTACAGTACTCAGTGCATTTGCCCCACAACCTGCCTTTCACTCACCTGTTCCCAGAGAGTAGTCAGGAGCATTCAATGAAGCCAGAAAAAGAAACAGACATAATTATTTTCACATCTAAGCACTCAATAGAAAGACTTCTCAGAAAAATCAACATTTATCCCATCTCCAGCCCTATGTATCAAGCGTTAGATAAACCTAGGATAACTTTCTGGTAGCCAAGTTCTCCAGAAGACTGAGAACCATATAATTGGTGAGACTATATCACATTTGTGGTCAGAGTCAGTTTGGGGCCCAGTTTGAAGATTTCTCAGTTAGCTTTTTGTATGATTTGGGGTCTACATTTATAATTTTCAACCTTTTCTCATCTCACAGTTGTAGAAAACAATTCCTTCAGTTACAAACAATCATAATCAAGATGGCCATAGTGGGCTGTCAAAAGAAGCCTTGAGGACTAGAGGTTGCCTACCTCCTTGTCCCCCATCCACTAAAGAATGAAAATGGAAACATTAACCAGGAAAACAAGAGAGCCAGACTTCCACCCATTTGGATAAGTTTCCAAAATAGCTACTGTCCTTTGTTTTAATGTCCTTTAATTTTTTACACTGTATAATGCATGTTTGAATCTGGAAAATCTGATTCAAGTAGCTGATCATATTTAGATTTCCAGATCCATTAGGAAAATCAGTTCAGCTCAGTTTGTACCTCTGAGCTGAATAGCCAGATCAAGTCAATTTGACTCAGACTTCTACATCATCTTTTTTTTGTGCACACACCAAAGTTGTCCAAATCAATTTGGAGGCCTCCAGTTCAGTTCAAGTTAACAATTTGAAGCAATTTTCCAGTTTAGTTCAGAAACCCCATTGAGTTCAGAGATTCAGCTGAATCACTTTCAGATCAAATCTTTGACTTGATTCATACACTCCTACTACAGAACATTAGGCAATGTTGTGGCAACATGTTGGCTGAGTCCTCAGTTCCCCTCTCCATTCAGAGTGGCAGGATCTCCGTTTGTTCCTGACTACCCAGGCCTTTTCCTTTGCTTTTTTCTCCTTCTAAATGTTCCATTTTTGATACATTCCAGCTTTGAGAAAAAGGGCCCACAGCAATAATGGTGGACAGCCATCTTTCAAAAAGGAAAAGAAAGAAGAAAGAGGCTAAGAAAATAATTCTCAGTGCTTCAGTGAGAATAAATGTCTTGCTTTCAGAAAGGGGTTATATGTCTCATGACACCATCTCAGATACATGTTTCCAGATGTCTCTACTTGGTAAAGCTCTTCTGCGCATCTTTCTCCTTTTCCAGTCGTGCATTCCAGTATGCCTGTGGGAGCATTCCTTTCCTCTCTTCCCACCCCAGACTGGAATGGTGTGGTTTAGGAAGACTGCTTGCATCCACACGATACCCTCAACGTGCTGTGTGAATCAGCCAATGCGGCCAATATATGGTTGGGTTCTCAGACAAATAGGTTCGTTCAGCAAACCCATTCCCTGTGCTGTTTGAAGGCATCTATGTAAACTCCTTCAGTTGTTGTGGAGTTAACCTATTAAGTTTCGTTCCAATGGCTGGAGCAATGTTTACAGAAGGTCACAAATATTGAATAAATTATATAGTTTTTAAAACTGAATCCTCACTCAAACATAGGTCTGTATTAAATTGCCCTGATATTTCAGGTGGGGAAACTGAGGCAGAGAAGGAGACACACAGATTTTCTGGAAACTATCTAAGTGATCTTACAGCAGAGGTAACTTTTGAATCTGCCAATTTCCTAATCCAGAACTTAAGAGAGTGTTCATTCTGTCTAGATGTCCCAAAAGCAGCATCACCATGGAGTAAGCACAGTTAGGGATAAGGTAGAAAGAAGCTAGGATGCTCGTACTCATAATGTCCTCCATCCTAACATTGCTCTAATTTAAAACAGAAGTATAACAAATCTCATTCTAATGGAGAAAAATGTAACTAGATAATCAGTATGTCTTCTGATAGTTGAGGGATAACTTCAGTTCTTTGTTCTCACTTCACCTGGTTTTTTCTCTCTGTGCAGGACTCAGATTAGACAGGTCTTCAAACAGGGACCTTCCTATATAAAGAAGATCCCACGGTCACCCTACTGGAAATCTGTCCACTCAGCTGATGCCTGTAGAAAAGCCTAGCCATCCGAGTAAGCTAATAGTACTCATGCAAGCTAATTAAGCACAGGAGATGGAACTGTAGATGTGGTTATTGACCTGATGCATAGATCTGATGGTCACTTTGCCAGAAACTCATTAAGTAGATTTAGGCCACCCTAGGTCTAGTAGCAAGAAATCGGTGAAGACTTTCAATGCGGTCTATCCATTCTTAAACCAGCTGTTAAGAGAAAGAGAAGGAAGGGGACATCCGATGGGGCCGCAGTATCTGCCCTGCAATATTCCAGGCACCTACTAGATGGCAGCGAAATTTATTTGTTTGTTTGTTTGTTTGTTTATTTATTCTCTCACTTGCATCTATTTGCTGCCGTCGAGTGGTCATACAGAATTTTACATCCAGGCCTGGTAGCTGTAGCATATCAAAGACAGAGAGAAAAAAGGGGTTGTCCCAAAAGAGCAAAAAGGATGCTAGCGACATGAAGACTGCCCCCTCCGCTTTGAATTCGCACCCCACCCGGTGCCCGCCTTAGCCTGACTGCCTCTGCTTCAGCCGTTCATCTGCAACACTACAGGGCTGCGGGGAACATTTCAAGAAGTGTTTTGAACACTCAGAAATGCTTTATCTCTATGCTAAGCCTTGAGCCTGCATCCAAATATGTTGCCGTTCGAGCATGTTTTGCCAAAAGAATAAAGGGGAGGGGGGAGAGAAGCTGAACCCTGCATATGGAGATGAATATATGAGATTGGCTCCCCACGAGCAGGGATCCAACATGGGCAGACTTTTCCGGCAGTTACCAGATGGTTGCATGAGTTGGCCCTCAGTCATCCATGGGTAGATTCCAGTTTTCCATTGGCACGGGCGGGTTTCGTTCCTCTGCTTCCCTCACCCCTCCACCAACAACATTTTCTTTTTCATAAATCCTCTGGGCTCATGTCAGATAGCTGAGAGCCTTGCACAAGTTCTGCCCAGAAGCTCCCAAGCCTAGAGTAAATGGTTGTCATGTTGATCTGGACAAGGGTGAAAACGAAATCTCTGGGAGGGTGGAGATGTATCAGAGAACCTAGATTGGCAGCCAAGCCCTTGCTTTGCAGGAAGAAAGTCCTGGTTCAAACGCTGCGTGACGTTTCCAGTTTAAAAGATCAGGGAGCCATTCGAAATAAGGCTGAGTGGCCTAGAGAGGCTGTGGGCAGCCCTCCCCCCCCCCCCGACCCCTTCAAGTGCAGAATTTGGAGGGTATAATAGAAGACGGGCAGCATGGCTCCCCATCCTTTTCAGGCAGGAGACCCTCAGCAACCCTTCTGCAAGTGAACAAACAGACTAAAAACAGAGGGCCCCTCCAAAGCAAACCCCTTCCCCAGGCGTGTGGTGCTGTGTTCCCTGTTTTTCATACTGACCTCGCCTCCTGCCCCCTCCACTGTAGCTCTCGATGACCTCCCTCACATGTAGAATGCAGCCTGCCACCCAGCTGGTACTATATGAATCCCACAGCATCAGCAGTACATCAGTGGTGGGTAGATGGGCAGATATGAAAGTAAAAGGCAGCTGACCGCAGACACGGCAGGACAATTTTCATGCATAACTGTTTTCAAACACAAGGACCTTCCTATTCCTGTACAGAGATGGGTTTCATCACTGCCTGATGGCTCGAATAGCATAGGAGGAGAATCAGCTCTGAGAGGTCAGATTGTGGAACACTCTTCACCTGGCATAGTGACCTGGAACAAGCCATGATGGTGTCCCATGCATCATGACATCACCATGTAGCTTATGTGAATTATGTAACTTGGGTTAGTGATGTCACAGACATGGCTCACATTCCTTCATTTGTGTTATCTGATGTCATCACAATGCACATGATGTCACTTGTCTCCCTTGACAGTGCCGTAGGTGGCCCTGAAGTCACTTAAAGTCTTGCAGCTGCATTTATGCATCAAGCTAAGCTATGTTAATTTTAACAGTAATTTGTTTCTCTGGGGCTTGACATATTGTGCAAACACAACCCTTTGGTTAGTTTGTGGCACAAGGCACTGTGCAAATCCATTCAGTAGCCAAGTTAGGCAAGTGGTCCCAATCCAGCACCTCCAAAAACCATCTAGCCATGTCAGTGTAACTAACTTCTTCAGGCCAATCATATATATAATTGAACACATCACCAGATTAGGACAGAACGGTGCTGTTACACCAGCTGTCACTGGGAGATTAAGAGTTAAATAATGGAAAATGCATATGAATATATTAATTTGACTTTGCATTCCATCCAGTTCCCTATGTCATTTTTCTTCTGCCAAGATGACTTTGATTACACACTGCCAAATATTTTGGGTTGCACTTTGCCATTGTGTCAGTCTGACAAATTCCTACATGTCAGCATTCCCAACTTGGTACATTCCATATGTGCTAGGACTGCAATTCTAAGAAGTCTCAGCCAGGTTCAACATACCCAGACCATCTCAGGCCTGGGACAATTGCTATAAAAAAGAACTAGTCTCTAAACAGAGTAATAGGAGAGGCCATCTCAATCCCCCCCACCAGAATTCCACATCATGGCACACTCAGATTGCCACACAGTGTTTTGGGTTTTTTTTTTTACAGAAATGCTTCTTCTTGCTGTTCCACACACCATTTTTGTTTTACAAAAGAAAAAACCTTGGATCAAGTCTTGGACAACAGCTTAGAAGATTGTTTTACTCTCGTGGAAAGACGCTAGTGCTCCTGTTTCAAAATCTTGGATGATCTACACTAGCTACATATGAATTAGTCTTCTACCAACACTGGGGAATTTGATCCATATTATTCCACATGGTCAAGGCTTAGTTTGTTGTTGAAGACTTCTCTCATATACTCATATGTATTCATCTATTGTTTTTAATTTCTTTTAATTTCTCATTTTTTTATTTTCTGGTTTGCTTATTTTATTTTCTTTACTGTTATTGATTATTGGACTTGGTGATTGTTTTCTTTTTATCTTATTATTGATTACAAAGCAATAAAAATAATTTTTAAAAGACTAGGCATTAAGGGAAAAGGCATTCAATGAAAAGATTTTAGGATTAGGGTTCATTTCATCCCCTTTCCCTTGAAAGACTAAATAAATCTTTCAGAGGTGGCTTTGCCATAACACCGTGAAGTGTAAACATGAACAAAATGGGCTATATAATTTTGCACCGAATTCATCTAGACACCTAGGAGAGTGACATTTTTTTCTGACTGCCATGTTACATGGTGATTAACATATATCTTTTAAAAATTGAAATGATCTAATATATCAGTGCAGAAATGGAAAATTTGAGCAACAGATCATCAATCTTTTAACTTGGACTTTGGGGATATTCCCAGGTCATCCTGTCCCAGCACAGGCCATATTCCAAATTATTAATTATTTTTTTCTAATTTGTTCTCTGAAAAAACTTGATAGAAGGGATTTTTGTAAAACCTGCAATAGAAGAATGCTAGAAAGGAAATGCTTGTTCTTGCACATCAAACCAAAAGTCATTCCTTTATTCCTCCATTTTTAGTTTTGGTTGCAACCACAGTGTCTCATTCGCTAAACAGAGCATTGATACATTATCATGGTGACTAGGTTACTGTTAGAGACATAAATACCTAAAATGGGTTTTCTTCACTTTTAGTCATTAAATTGTTCAAGATTTAAATTAAATTTAAAGATTAAAATTGTTATTAAATTGTTCAGTTTTTCTCATCTATTGGAATTGTCAAATAATGCTGTTTTACATAGTAGTCAATAAATGATAGTTATCAGAGAAGCTGAAAATTATTCTTTGGTGTGCTATTTAAAAGATATCATGTCCCCTGTAGATTTAAAGCTTTCATTAATATTATAAATAGCTGCAAAAACACTTATAGCAAACACTGGAAAACAGATGCAAAAGATTTTAATGGAGATAAAGGTGGAAGAGGAAGAATTAATTTTACAGCAAATTAAACTGAAAGATGGACAGTCGGAAGGACAGATGGACAGATGGACGGAGGGACAGACGGATGGAGGGACAGACAGATGGATGGACGGACAGATGGACAGACGGACGGACAGATGGACAGGCGGACGGACAGACGGACGGACTGGACGGAGGGACGGACGGATGGACGGAGGGACAGACGGACAGACGGACAGACAGATGGATGGACGGATGGCCAGATGGCCGGACGGACGGATAGACGGATGGATGGACAGACGGATGGATGGATGGATAGATGAACTTATGCACGTACGGACCTACGTACTATGCATAGCAGTATAGGTATAGGGACGGACATACCAATGGACATAGTATAGCCATAGAAGGAGACATCATTACATACTGACATTGATATTACGACTACTATTTTCTGATTCCATTCTTCAGAAGTCTCCTTCAGTATTTTTATTGTTATAATGGTTTGCATCATTCTACAGGCCTGTATATCTTTCTTTTACTTAAAATCTTTAGTCCAGGTTTTGAAATCATGAAATTGCTTAACTTTGTTATGTCTTGTAAAAATCAAATCAGGATCTATCTCCCATGAGAAACTTTTTGTTCTTTATAATTAATTCCAAAATCTTATTGTAAACATTTCAATATTCAAATTTTATGTGGACCCTTAGTCCAGTCTTAAATTTCTAAGATCAAAACCTAATTTAGCTTTTTGCTGTTTATGTGCCAAAGGTCTCTAATACCCTAGAAGTAGTTAATGAGCAATTTCGGAAAGTGATTAGAAAGTGAGGTTTGCAGACTCAGTGTCCTTTAAAAGTCTTTGCTGTGGTTGCAAGCAAGATGGCTAATCCCATTGTCTCCCAGCACTCAAGCCCCTGTCCGCTCCTTATCCGGAGAGGTTGCAAGGAACTGTGGTCATCAGCTCCACTTTCACAGAGCCATACCTCCCCCAGAAGTCCGATCCTTGTGTTCCTTCATGGTCACATGAGATGGTTCACTTGAGCATCCTTGGTTCCTCTTCTGCGAAGTGATTGGATGGACCCTGACATATGTAGCTTATGACCCTCTGCTGCCTTCAGACTGGCAATGCATCTCTGGCAGCAGAGGAAAGGAATGAGCATCCCGAGGGTTGCTGGTTGATAAAAAGCCTTTTACCACGGTAGACCTTTTGTGCAAGATGCTTATTAGGTTCCAAACGCATCCAAGGCCCCCATATAGTTAACCATAGAGCAGTGTTTCTCAATCTTAACAGCTTTAACGTGTGTGGACTTCAATTCTGGGAGCTGAAGTCCATACATCTTAAAAGTTGCCAAGGCTGAGGAACATAGCCATAGGGCTATGCAGTCCTTCAGATTTGGAGAGGAAAAAAGGATGTTTCACATACTTTGAAGCATGCCTTTTCTGCAGTGCAGCTGCACGGTTCTGGGAAAAGAGGCAGTTGCTTTAAAGAGCTGCCAATAATTGATATGTAAGCAGCCCCCATGTTCTCTGAAGCACTTTTCCCCTTCAAATCCAAATCACAGCACAACTTAGTTTACTACTTCTGAATAAAAAAGACTTCTTCCTGGATGCAGCTTGATTCCCACTGTTTTCCCAGACTGAAGTTCCTGCTCAATGCATCTCTTAAAAGATGGGGGGAGACCATCCTCCTCATGCAAGACTGGGCACTTTTGTTCTCTACAGACATATACCCAGGGACTGGAAAAGAAGTTCCCCTCTCTCTCCCTCCCCCAGCCAGACTCTTTACATCCACTAATCCTTAGAAATGCTAAGATATTTAAATGTGGTATTTTCAAGTCTAATCAACGTAATAAAGCTGCTTGGCTGCCTGGTCCAATTTCACTCGCTCCCTCTGTCGGATTGGTGGGGATTGTATCCAAAGGGAGGGTGCAATTAAACTAATGTCAGGGATCACTCAGAAGGCCGGCCCACCATTCAGATAGGACTTAAGCAGACCCCTCCAAGAGCAAAGGTGGGGGTCCAGTTGACTCCCAGAAGAAAAACTGGCCATTCCGTATGGAATGGCTATTGGTTCTCCTCCATAATGAAAAAGAACAAGCCTTCCAAAATGAAAACAGTGGAAAATCAAACCCACCCTTGAGAACTATAGGCCAGGGCACCACTTTTATCCCCCTTGATTGTCATGAACTGAAATGGGATAAACGTTGGGTGTGTCTACACGTGTGCAAAAAAAAAAAAATGCTCATTATGCTCACCGAGTTTCACTGGGGAAAAATGGAGTTCAGAATTCCAGAAGATATCATTGGGGAGGGGGTAAAGAAATGGCAGTGGGGAGCCACCCGCTCTTGGATCCCCCAGTCCCTCTCTTGCACACCAATACACTTCGTTGATGGTCTTCACACTGCCCAGTGAACCTGGTTACCATGCTGGCTGGGGAATTCTGGGAGCTGAAGTCCACACATCTTAAAGTTGATGAGGTTGAGAAACACTGGCTTAGGAGATGGGTTTGCTACTGAGAAATCTTTTAATCATGTGTACCAGTCCCATTCCTCCTTTTCTGCACCCCTAGAACTTTTCAACTTCGTACCAGGAAGTAATAGGGCAATTTTCCATATATGTTGTCAAACTCAGCAGCAAAATTTGTATGCTAAACTTCCAATATGCTAATAGTGCATCTATTTTTTTAAAAGTCCAATAAAATGGAGAGAGATGGCTTGAGATTTCTGCCTCTGCCTCCTCCTGTTAAATTATCACTTCCCTCCCAAGGCCTTGCAACCTTTGACCACTTGGGAAAAAATAATTTTCAAAAAGGACAATCCCATTGCAAAAAGGTTATCCCTCCTTGGTATGCAGGATGACATATTAATGCCATTGCCATTTGGATGGAGAAGTCCCCGATGGTTAACATTTCAGCTTTCCTCTCTTGTCTGCCTCTTACTCCTGAAATGAATATTGAAAAACTTCACACCTGTTTTATAGAGGTCCTTTCTAAACTACTTTCTGCCTCTCTGCCAAACATCTGGGCTAATATCCCAAGAGAGTTGGAGAATTGTGTTAATAAGATTTCAGCTGGTCATGCCCGCATATTAATTAGTTTATTGTTAACTCAGAAAACTTCAAAAAGGAAATCAAGTTCACCCAGAGGACATCTTTCCTGACTATGAAAAGCAGCTTTATCTACAGCGGTTTGGCCAGGTCTTGGTTTGCCAACTTGGGTTTCCATTGGTGCAATGCCAAGTCCTATACAAAGTATTTGGCTCTCAAACATGGATGAAGCCACCTATTCACCCCACCTTGCATTTCCAGGTTTGTCAAACTACCCCTCCAATTATCCTAGGCCATGCTGGCTGTGAGCAATGGGCTTTCTAAGCTCCAGAGCTCAGGGAGGCACCAGATTGAAAAGCAAGGCAAGACAAGATGGCCATCCTCAAATCTTAAATGATGGATTAAAGTCCATAAGAACCAAAAACTAAACCATGATGGTTAGTTTTAATTTCAGAGTAGAAATCTGTTGTCCAAAACTTAATTTTCTGTACTGGTGTTTTCACTCCAAACTTGTTGCCCAACATCAAAACTCAGATTAAGAAAGGGAAACCGAAAAGGATCTATTTGATGTCAGGGACATGGCTTGATGGAGAGGAAGCTCAATTTCCTCTCAACCCAACATTCTCAGATGCCCTCCAGTAATCTACCCTCTGCCCAGGAGTATTCAGCTTCACTGAGATTTAATCCACCCATTTCATTTCTTAGGATGTGAGAAGCACACTCCCCCCCCCCAAAAAAAAATCAGCAGCATTATCTAAAGATGATCTAGGGGCTGCAAAAACGGGCGTAAGGGTCTGCATACAGTCTGCCCACCCAAACCTTAAAGGGAGAACTGGACTCCCCACACACACACACAAAAGATCTGTCCAACTTGCAGCAGACCCAAGACAAACTTCATATTGATTTACAACAATGAGAGAGGAAGACAAAAACCTTCATCCAGGCCCTGGGAGATGTCCTGGGAAGCAGTCCAAGGATTCCAGCAGAAGCCTTTGACATCATCTGCTACCAGATCCTTTCCAGCCAAAGTTTATATTTTTAGAGCACGTTAGGAATATTTTGATATATTAAGTAACTGGAGATGCCAGAATTTGGACCCTGGACTGTTGCGTGCTTCGTGTGTGCTCAGCCACTGAGCTCTGGGTTTTTTTTCCTGCCTTGAGTTCCAGCACCAAAGGAAATGATGAATAAAGAACTGAGCACCTCTCTGGGTGAGCTGCTCTTGGCAGGAGCTGCCTCAGTTCTAGGCGCTCTGATCCAAAGCCGATTATTCAGAGCATCCCCCGGTTTCAAACTCTACCCCTACTTTGCTGAACCCCTTCCCCTCTGGGCCTGCAGGATGACGTGAGTTGGAGCCGAGAAGCAATGGTGGTTATGAAAGCAATGAAGGGAAGCCAACCCGTTTTGGGCCAGCAGGAGAAACAGCTGCCGCACGTGGGAAGGGAAAGGAAGGAGGGGGTGGGTGGGAAAGGGAATAAACAATTTTTAATAGATCGAGGGGGAGGGGGGACCACAATTCAGGCCGCTATATTAATTCAAAGAGACAGGAAGTATCTGTGTGGGAGATTTCCAAGCAGGAGCCAAAAGGAGAACAACAAATTGATCTGGTTTCCCAGGCTATGTCCACGTTTGAGGTCCAATAAAGTTGCCATGTGTGGCCATTGAAGGCTAAGCCCTGAACGTTCAACCACGAGGATGGCCTTCTTTCTTGTTCACAGCCTGCATCCAAAAGGTCATCAGGATAAATGTATAAATGCACATATCAATCTGTACGCTTCACTCTAAATATATTCCCAAATGTTTCCTTGATTGGCATGCATGCTTCAGCACGCTTTCTCTCCCTTTCTCCTTCTTCCACTTTCAGCTAGCAAAAACAGGTGAGGTTTAAACTGTCTGGCTTTCACTGAAAGCCGCATTGCCATCGGCAAACTATAGCAAAGGTGGAACAACATCCACAAAGGAGTTTTCAACAGCCCAGATAGAACTTGGGGACGCAAACTACTGTTTTCATTCCCCAGTTGCCCCCAGAATGGTGCAGGGTCAAAGCAGGAAAAGCAGAAGATTAAAACAGTGATGGCTCTTTCTCCATTATGTTGTATTATTGCAGAAACTGTTTGGGGAACAACATTCCCTCCACTTTGTTGGCTGTTTAGTATTCTCCTAACTATCTTGTATAGGAGTTGGGAGAGACAATCTGGACAAATCTGGAGACCCACCACTGCTCAAAGGAGAGATGGACCTAGGAGACGGTCAATGCCAAGGGCTCCCTTAATCCTAATTTGACATATGAGCAAATCAAGAAGCAGCACCAGCTGATGAGAGTCTATGTTTTTAAGCCAAATGTTTTTCTCCAGCATCTTCTCCCCAGGCTTGAATAAACGTTGGTGGGCTTTCTTCCCCCACCCCTGCCACCACCAACTTTTCTTTGATTATATCTGTCGGTACACTGCACCAAAGCAATGCTGGATTTGGGAGGGGAATAAAGGAAAATGTTCCACAATCAATACCCAATCTGATTCTACCTTGTCTTGGTGAGCCCCTTTTGAATCCGTACTCCAGAGAATGGGGCAAAGAACACAATGCTAGGAATGTATTCTGCACTAAGAATGCTGGGGTTATCAACATATAGCAGCAGTAAATAAAGATGCAGCAGAGCTGTCTTTGAATTTGATCTACAGATGATAGCTTTTTTTCCCTTGCCTGTGCATTTGAGTTCTCCCCCACCCCTGCATCTCCTTCTCCATTATGCTGCATTATTACAAAAATTGTTTGGGGAGCAACATCCCCTCCCTTTTGTTGCCTGTTTAGTATTCTCCTAACTGCCTCATATAGAAGTTGGGAGAGACCGTCGGGACCAATTTGGAGACCCAGTGAAGATCCGATCATTGATGGGGACAAGGTCTGTGAGTGCTACCTCCCTCCCACCCAACCCCAATAAAAAATCCCATTCATAGATTTAAAAAGGACTGTAATGGTGACATTATTCTCCTTCCAAGGATCACTGAGCCTCAAGCCCCCACCCGGTTTCTCGTTCCTGGAGTCTTCACATGGAATGCTGCATTTATTGACTGCACCAGCCCTGTCATTGCCAATTCATTTATTACACCTATATGATTTCCCAACAGCCAAATCTGAAAATGGTGCTGGTCCTTCATCCGTAACAGGGGAAAATAATAATTATCCTACAATGTCTAAGCCACCTTACCAGCTGTTGAATGTGAATGAGCAGGTTGTTCACTGCACAGGAGGCAAGCGTTCCTGTACATGCATGCACTCACAAGGCGAGATGCAACTGCTCCCCTCCTGATTAAAACCCACGGGTGCTACACCCAGCTGAAGGGCCCAGCTTACAGCTAAGACTCTTTCAACAAAGCAGTCCAGTTGCAAGGAGGGAAGGGCAACCAAGCAGGCCCTGCAATAAAATAATCTAAGGGAGAGAATTGTACTAATAGAAGAGAATATCTGTAGCTCAGGGTTGAACTGTGGAGTCCTTGAGGTTCTCTGAGCTTGGTTGTTTTCTTGCACATGTTTCATTACCAAGAAGAAAAAACAGGAGTCATCTACAACATACAGTGTCTGTAACAACCACTATATAGGACAGACAGGCAGAAGGCTAGCAGAGCGCATCCATGAACACCAACTAGCAGTCAGAAGACCCAGTGAAAACTCCTTAATCTCCCAACACATTGACAGACTCAACCATAGTTTCAACTGGGAAATTGTCAGTGTCTTAGACCAAGCTAAATCCAAAAATGAGAGGGACTTCCTGGAAGCTTGGTATTCACACAAGGCAGCCATCAACAGGCACATAGAGACAAACAACATCTACACACTATTCAAAAGAGACAGTAATCTTGCATGCAAAGGTAGGAAAATTCCCATTGACTGTAACCAGTATTAACAGCTGTCTCTAAGCAAGTGCGTTCAGATTATTAAGAGAATGCCCACCCTGCCAATATCCTGCCTATGGTATCTAACTGCTTGTGGTTCTTGCATTGGGGTGGGGGGGGGAAAGCAGAGCTACAGCTGAGTGAAAACACAGAAAAAACACTCTCAAACCCCAAGCTGTGGCTGACAAAGCTTGGGTTCAAAGATTCACTCTCTCATAATGCTTGCAGGCTCATTAGCACTCTGGCTAGCCTACCTCCCAGAGCTGTTCCACCTAGAGGTATAGAAGATCCCAGATCTGCTTTAAATCCTTTGAAAGAAAGTCAGGGTAAAAATACAAGTGGGGGGAACAAATAAAAGCTGATGCCTATTTTTCTTTTTCTTTTCCCCCTGGGCTTTGACAAATGCCCAACCTAGTGATGGGGGGGATCTTGAGGGAAGAAAACAGGTTGGGGAGAGAGGAAAGGACCTGCATACATTCTTGTAAGTAAGATGGAGAATCTTCATAGCCACGACACCACACCTTCAAGTTGGAGGTTTTTACACCTCCTTCAGAGGCAGGGATATTTTGCTCTAGGACAGAAGATCTTCAATAAAAACCATTGTCCCTCAGCATCTTGATGTCCAGATTGCTTCTGCCTCATACATTCACTACTCTTCTAGCATAGAAGCACACAAACATACAGCATTTAAAATAATTAACGTTTCAGATCAAGTGGGTGTAGTTCCAAAGTACCCCCCCCCCCCCAAATGAACTTGGAAAAAATATCAGAGGTGGGGAAGGCAAACCTTATGGACAAAGTACAGAAGGCAACTTGGCTCCTAATGACTTGCATCTATGCAGTTTTCTTGGCAGCATTATTCCCAGGATTTATTTTTATTTTTTACTTCCCTGGCTGGCCAACAGCTCTGGCATTTTCAGGTAGTCCCCATCCAAGGAATAACTAGGATCAACTTTGGTTAATTATCAAGACCAGCAAAGGTTGGGTAAGTACGTCCATGCATTGAACCCCACTTTTCACACACCTTTGATGCTATGCCCAAATCCCATTTTGAAATTCCCCAAAAGTTTCCTTCCACCCCCAAACAAAGGAATTTGTTTTGTAATTCTCATTTTTGATACGGTCAGCATTTTAAGCTACCTTTATCATTACATGTTTTACACAGTATACTTACTGAAGTATGGAAAGTTGCAGACTTCAGAAGAGATTATAGGGCAATGAAAGACAGGACAAGAAAGGCTTGTACACAGCCCTCAGCATGACGAAAAAATTAAACTTTGCACCTCACCTATTAGGGTTTCATAGCTTTTTTTTTTCCCCCTCCCTTAAAAAATTGAGAGCAGGATCTTTCTAATCAAACTGAGAAAAGCTAATACTAGTTAGGACTGGAACCACAGTGATTCCAGTTAACGTCAATGTTTTGTTGGGAGGATAACATTTTAGGCTGGGCTAATATATGTGTCACCTTGAGCTCCTAAAGAGAAAAAAAAACGAAGGAATGAAAGTATTTTTAAAAAAACATCTCTTTTTTTCCTTGGCACAAGCATGAACAAGCTTCATTAAAAAAGCATTGCACAATAAAATTATGCATGGAATCGAACAAATGGAGAGAGAGCTTGGGGTTATCTGATGAAATTGCTCAGCAGGGGATCAGGGTGGACAAAGAAACAACTTCTTTATAAAATGCTTAATTAAGTGATGGAATTGGCTGACAGAGATGTGTTGATGGCTACCAGTTTAGGGGGTTTTAAAGGGGAGGGATTAGAGCAGCCTACAGAAAAGAGGTCTGCTGAAGACTATCAGACATGACGGAAAGTGGAAACACAATGATGGGGGGGGCAGGGGGATGGAAAGGGAGATTTTATCTTGCTTTCTCAGAACCCTAGAATCTGGAGTCATCTAATGAAGCTGAACAATGATTTTTTTTTTTTTTAATCCTTCATACAATATATCAAATATAGAATCTGCTGCTCTGAGATGGTGTGATGGCCACCAGCTTGAATGACTTGTACAGGGAATTGATGAATTAACAGAGAATGCAACTTTTGGTGGCCAGCAGTCATGACAGCTATGTATTACCTCCAGAATGAGAGGCAGCATGCTTCCAAAGACCAAATGTTAAGGAGACTGTACAGGATTGGGTTACTACACTCATGTTAGTTTGTGGGTTTCACTCCTTGGTTGGCGCAGGCAGGGACAGCTTAAGAAATCTAAGTGTTTGACACAGGAAGAGGATTCACCATTCCCACTAGAACTCTTCCATAATACTTTCCCCAACAATGGCACCACCATCACTCCCATGCTCTCTCCAGCTGTCCTATCAACACTGTTCAGAGGGCGACTTCAGAGAGACACATTGCCACAACCTCCTCTCAATGTGCCACTTTAAGGACCCTCTCAGAACAAAGCCTATTTGATTGGCTGGTGAGACATCAAGATGCCACAGAGCTTAGACACAACAAAGAAGTCAGCCTGAACAGATAAGGAGGACAATGAATGGTGACTTGCCCCCAGTTTGTCTCCTATTCCAGTCGACCAGCATTAGACTGCTTCAATCTGCTTAATGATAAGGTTGCTTCAGTTGGTCGCTCCATTCCACTTCAGCTATTCTTCAGCTCTAATAGAAACTCACCAACTTGCTTAGATGCAGCACCACAGTCAAAGGGCCTTAAGTGCTGGACTGAGAAATTCTTACTGCCTTGATACGAAATGAGAAATCCTGCCTTACCTCCTGCATCTAGAACTCAAGTCTGTTGCTCCCTCTCTCCATGCATCTTTGCAAAGAAGCCCATCTGCCTCCCACATGCTCACATGGATTGGTTTGGCTCCCACCTTTTCTTCATACTGTTGTTAATACTTATATGTTACAGTATATTATATTATATTATATTATATTATATTATATTATATTATATTATATTATGTGTGTGTGTAAAATCTGCTTTCTTTCCCAAAGAACAGAGCAAATGTAGTATATCCTCTTCTCCCCGAAATATATGTGTGTGTGTATATGTGTGTGTGTGTGTGAGAGAGAGAGAGAGAGAGAGAGAGAGAGAGAGAATAGGATGTGTGAATGGCAGCCTTATTCAAGGTGTGCCACAGCAATCGAATCTGAGGTGCTGCCTTAACTCCAAAAATCAAGCCCCTTCACCGCACACCTTGAAATAGTTTCCAAGTGGATCTGCTGTGTTAGAAAAGGACCTCTGCCTATATGCCAAGGAGCCTTTTAGAGTTCAGCTCAGAATGGCCTGGTCACTCATCTAGGCTCTGAAGGCAAAAGGCCGTTTGCATCTCTAGTGTTGCTCACCCTCCATTGTAGAAAAGCCCCACTTGCATGCTCTGCACCACCTTAATAGACACCTGCGTTTCTAGCAACTACTCCAGAAAGTCACACTCAAGAAGCAAGTCACATTTTTAAAAAATTCCGAAGTTTGGGTTAAGCTTCTCTCCTCCCCCCTCCCCGCCCCCTCCCCACTCTCCATTTGCTTGCAAGGAGTTAACGCTCTGATCTGTTGCGTGCTTTGTGATGAGGCGAGACTTGACACGCTGCGCCAGAATAATGAAATGCAATACACATTAATAGGACCTCCCACTGCTTGATCGCTTCTGCTCCACTAGCCCCATTGAAGATTTCACTTTTCTTTTAACAGTCACAATAACAGAATGTGACATTAAGCCTTTTACATGTGGCAATTTATTTTAAAATATTGGGGCACTCAAAACAGGATCCAGAATGTTAAATAAGATATGCATGAGATGGAAATCAGAGCAACACGGCTTGGAGGAGACAGGCCTCAGACGGAGGAAAAGCAGCCACGCTTTTATTCTTAATTGCTGTTTAAGGCACAAAGACAAAGCTGAGCGGCGAGAGGGGAAAGGAAGAAGAGGAAAATATTCTCCGCTTCTGTTGGATGCGGAATTGCTGTGAGTTACCTAAGAGGGGAGGAAACTCAGTCATGCCCAGAAGCTGCAGGCACGGAAAGTTGCATCCTGTGCAGGGAGCTGGTAGGACAGAGCCATTCAGGCAAGCGGGTGACTCTGGAGCACCACATAAGATGCCCTGGGGCAACTTGGAATAGGTTGCAAAAGACAGACACACAACAAATTGCATCACCCAAACTGAATGCCACTATGGCTGATGGGAGGGACTATCAACTTGAAGGCTCAGCTCCAGCATTTTCCCTACCCAGGACATGCAACTGGGTTGGATTTGAATTGCATGCTGACATTCGTTTCAACTTTAAGCAGAAGGAATTCGGTCTTCCTGGAACCATTTCTCTCTGCAGGCTTTAGGAGAGATGAGCAATCAAACTCTAGGTGTAGGCAGATCTGCAACATGCAACCTTTGGAGGATCCATTAGAACATCTGTGTGATTGCCATACAGGTCCAAGTTCTTAGATGTTCCTCTTCCTAGAAGAAATGTTGCTGGTCTAGAAACCAGGAGATGGGGAGTTCCAGGCCTGCCTTAGGCATAAAAGCTGCTCGGGGACTTTGGACCAGTCCCTCTCTCTCAGCCCTACCCACCTGAGAGATTTGTTGTGGTGGGGAAAATAGAAGGAGTATTACGTATGTTCACCACCTTCAGTTAAATAAATAAAAAGATAAATAAATGGTGGGATTAAAAAAAATCTAATAATAATCATCATAATAAATAGAATGGCAAGTTTGGGGAGAAGGTATCCAGGGTCTTGTCCAGCAGAAAGGGGAGGAGTTCTTGCCCCATAATGCAGAAGGGTTGGTTTGTCAAATCTGGAACTAAGGCAAATTACCATCTAGAAAGGAGAATCCTCCAAATAATATTAAGTCCTGAATTGAGGAAAAAAAAAGGTGGACAATCTTTTTATGGTCAGGGGATACTCTAAAATACTTTATTTTATTTTTTTTCAGCCCCAGGAGCCCCAAGGGATGTGGCGGAGACATGGCAACCCTGCCTAAGTGAAGAAGTGAACAATCTTGGCTCTCTTTTTTCCATGTCTGAGGTACAAAAGTCAGCTATTTTGCCACTGAATTTCATGAGTATGATCTGGAAACAATCTAAGGACCGAGAATTAGGGCTGGAAGAATCACATGTAGCCAAAGGCCATCTTCTCCTGCTTTACAGTCACCTAATTCCATCATTGGCTACTATTACCTTGCATTTTCCATTGCAAAGGGAAAAAAAATGGGGTTTTGAGCAGCTAAATGATTAACAATAAGGCAAGTTAAGTGGTTCCTCTTCCCTAACCCCTATCAACTGTCTCCACAGCCTGAAGCTCCCCGCTACAGAAAGAGTAACAACTACAGAACTGCATGTCATCCAGGGTGAACATGACTCCTGATGGCTACATGGACACATCTGGATCGTTTTCAGGGCAGCCAAACAATTCATTGTCTTCTTCCAGGAGGTTTTCACACAGACACACACATCCCAATTTACCTGGCAGATCTACAGCTGTATGATTTTCTGGCGGTCCATCATCTATCCATCGAAGAACTAATCAAGTCCAACCCAGCTTCCTTTTTAAAGATCAGCCAAGGTGGGGAAGGTGCTTCCACCTGCAGAAGTCTGCAAATCAGCCTTGATGCAATTTGAATTCTGATTCAATGCCCACTTTTGCATGGGTTAGAAAATTGATCCAATCCAATTTAGACCTTTGCACCAATTTGAAAAACGGAATAATTTTTACTCAAATGTTTTTGAACATGTGAAAATTGTGTATGTATCAGTGTAAAAGCTGGTCAAATCTCTGAATACAGTCCAGATCAATTCAGAGGCATCCAATTTGGCATGGCATATCAAGTGAATCAATCAACTCACCTTCAAACTGAATCTCTGAATCAAGTATCTTCACACGCCAGTATGTCATTTGGCCCCACATAACAAGTCTTTGCTACCCAATCAGCCAATGCTTTCTCCCCAGTATGACTCAACGTGTGGAAAAATGTGCAAAATTCCCACGCCTGCCCCCCCACCTTTACAAGCACATACAGATCATCCAAATGATTTATTGACTAAGATTTCTGTCACTGAGCAGCAGGTCTAATAATAAGATACCTAGAGGCAGATGGATGCTCCTGTTTCAGAACACTAAGTTATGGAATCAGATGATCAAAGAGCACAACACTGCTTGACAAATTCGTTCCTCTGATTTACCTTCTGCCTTTCTACACGGAATACTTGAAGTGGCTAACAACAAATGTAAATGTAGCCCAACATTTTTTAAAATCATAATTTAAAAACTAATACTAACATCAAATATTTTTTAAAGGCAAAAGAAATAGTTCTTGGCCTCCATTACACACCCATTTTATTCATCACCCACTGTGGCCTTGATCAAAAGCTACAAACTAGTGGTTTTCGACAACCGGGGAAGGGGTTGGAAATTGTTTGTCCAAACTCACTGATAAAATCAGAACTGAGCCCGGCTTGGTGTAGCAGATAAATTAGCCAGGTGAAAAGTTGTAATGTTACGGGGGAAATACAAATACTACCATTTTCTCTCCATATACTACGGTATATCTTAGTAGCCTTTTTTCTTAAGCTAACCCCCCCCCCCCCAGAAGTGTGCCCAGGAGAAGGATTCCAACCCCCATCATCCAAAAATGGTCAGAAGCCATAGTTTAACAGCTCCAAGAGTATGAATAGGAGACACCATCTACTTCCAATCTGTTTCCATTTTTCATATGTCCCATCATAAACCCATGTGATCCTATTTCCTTGTATGTCTTTAATCTTTAATAAATGTACAAAATGCCCTTTTTTGTATGCAAGCTAAGAAATTAACTGCACTGGAAAATTTAGAGACATGCATAATCCAAAGGATCTGCCCATATATTCAACTAGAGAAATATGAATTAAGACACATTGAAAGATGTGGCTCAAATGAATGCTTGTCCTGCCATTCAGCTGGCGAACCACCAGTTCCTCCACCCTTGTTTCTGCTTCTAGCATTGCCCCAGATTTTCAGTTACAGTTTGGGAAAATCCTGCAGCAAAGGAGTAAGGGAGGAAAAGGGGATTCCTGTAGGATTCAAAGGAGTTGGGGCTGAAGGTGCCGATGGCAAGATAGAGTCATCCAGGTGCTGAGCATGGATCAGAGCAGTCTTGGAAAGAAACAATCACTTCCCCGATGCTCTCTCTTGCTGATGACGGGCTGCTATACCTGCCTGGATCAGTAGAAGGAATTCTAGCGGTCAGAATATGATTCCCTAAATGAAAGTGGGTCAGGTGAATAACAGCATGGAGAATCCAATGCCACTTCTGAATGTGTAGCATTTACCTGGCAGTGAAATGCCTCAACGTGATGATCTGATGAGAGCTTTCTAGCAAAAGACTATGCAATGGCTTATGGCGATCATAGGTCGGTCCCTTGGGCAAATTTCTAATACAGGTCTCTTTTCCCATGGGAAATGCACTTATCTTCCCAATTAGCAGCATGGGACTTACACAATTCTTATTGTTTCACTTTCCCAAAGTGCAGAATATCCCACACTGAAATCCCCTGTGTGCATGCACTCTCTCTGCACGCTGGTTGTGCTTTTTGGACCATTTCCATATGCCTGAATGATTCTGGAAGTCCTGTCACTGCAGCTACGGTCTGTTGGTCAAATATCTAATTCAGGAAATGCATAATATCTACCTGTCATGCTGTAATGGCTCAAAAGAAAGAGTCAGGTTTGGAATATGAGCAGGATAAAAATCAAACACAGTGTTGGTCTGGGCCTTCCAGGACCATCAGTGTCTCAGGAAACCAAACAAAGAATTCTTCAAAGATCCTGGTACAAGCCTGTCCAAAGGAGCTCTAGAATCCTTCAAGTCTCCAAAAGGAACCAGACCTACCATAGTAATTGAAAATTGGTGTGTCCTGCTTTATGTACAGTGATATATCATCTCAAATTTGGGCTGCCTGAAGGAGCTTGCTGGGTAGGCGATAGCTTAGGATCAAAGAAACCAAGAATTTGAGTGATGTGGCATACAAGTCAAGACTCAGGAATCAGATACAAACACAGGGCAAAAGGAATCCTGTAATGAGCAAGAAGAACCGTGGAATAGTTTCAGATGCTGTCCCAACAACCAGTAAGTTTGATCTGGAAAGTTTTATAGTCTGGAATTCAAAGCCTTACCTATGGTTCAGCTGTAATTAAACTCTTCCCCAATCTGGGCACTCTCTAGATAAAATTTCAACCTCAACCTCAGAATTCCCACAAATTCCCTTGCTGGTTGGAAAAATTTGAGCACTGAAGTCCACATATCTGGTGGATACTTATGTTGGTGAAAGCTGACCCACAGTGTTTCTGAGTGCCTTACTCAAAGGATAACTCTTACTTTTGAATAACTTTTTCATTCCCAAGGGGATTTTAATTTCTTTGATAAGCATTATCACACATTTCTTAGGGCTGAGATTGGGCTTGGATCTTTCCTTGACTCCAGACAGGGGATCCTAGAAGACTTTTCCAGAGCATCTCCTGAAGATCAGCCTAGCAGAATACCCTTCTGGGAGACTGGAGTCTTATTGGTTAACCTAGAACCAGTTTTCAGGAACCCCTGGCTCAGACAGTTCCTACTCTTCTTCAGAAGAGAAATTACCCACGGAGGTATGTATGGAGAAAGATTCAGAAGTGTCCCTTCAATGCCATCACTCCTCTGAGCTGTCCTCGAGATGCAGAGTGTGGAGATTGTGCCAAGAGTGAGAAAGGAAGAGGCGTATCTAGACACAAAAAATTAGCAGATGAGAGAAATTGTTACTGACTTACCAAAGAAACTTACCAATGAAATCTGTCATGCAAATAGCCTGGGAAAAAGAAAACCAAAAGCTTCAAAGGGTCCCCATTTTAATGAACTCACAAAGGAGAGCTAGAAGATCCCTATCTCAGTTCTCCAGATTCTGTACTCTAAACCCCAATTAAATTCATGAAAGAAAACCTGAGTGAATCTTGGTTCCTGGATCATGCTCTGCAGTTAAGGGAAATCTTGAAGCAGATGTAGCAACATAGTGCCCTCCTAGTGTTTTGGAGTTCAATCTGGCAGCGTGGGCAATGTAATGAAATCACAGCCAAACAAGGAAACAGTGCCCAGAGAGGCTTAATCAAAAGGATCCGTTCTTTGAAACAAACATGGTGGCCAAATATGCCAGCATCCCCAAGGCTTAAGCGCATGTGCTCTAACTGAATGGGCTGGACTGAGCACTAACAAGTGAAGACAGAGAAGCTAATAAGCATGGAGAGACAACTGTATCCAACTAAAGCTGACAAAGGTAGGAAAAATGGCAAAGCATGATTCTAGAGCTGTCAGCTTTCACAAGAAAAGGGTCAGTGTGTTGACAGTGATGTAGATCTACTGGCTTTCAAAGACCATGCACCAGCTGTTCTGAGCGAGCTGTCCAGGAACGTCGGACCCAAAGAGGCATTGGCTACTCGGCCGTCTAAAATGGCTTTGATATTCCCACTAAGTTGTGTTGTTGCTAATGTTCAGCACTTGGTTAGGGTAATCTATGGCTCATTGTGCCTGTGATAACTCTAATGCACATTGTAGCTTGCAAAGTGAGAAGGGGAACCATTCCTTTGGGGCAGAACCACCAGATTTCATAATCTCACTATATTGCTACCTAAGTTTTGCCTTTAACCACACAACATGATTTGATAAGGAAAACAAGCATGTTAATTTATTTGAAACTAGCTGGATAGAGGATCCAGGTCACAGAAGTGAGCAATCAAATAATATTCTACTTCATCAAGATATACATGCATGGTTTGACGAAGGATGCATTTAAAAGAGCCTTGATTTAATCTATACCAAACACTCATTAGATAATTAGAGGTAGTAGATCAGATATGTAAATCATAGTTTATTTTGTACATGTTGAGCAAAGCCAGACAATTGAGGTTTATTCCATAAGCCACTACAAGCCATGGTTAGCACAATGTATGCGCCTAGCCATATTGATTAAATGACCAACAGAGAAACTCTATTCACATCCATTGCAGCCCAACACATCAGGCTGAAGAAGACTAAGAAAGATATTAACTTGCCTCTTATATACAGTATTTGCCTTTCATATACAGTATTGAATTATTTCTCCTCAATGAAAACTCTCCCTGCACCAATCTCCTAGGGAGGGCGCCTAAGTTAGCCACATACACACATACTGGCCAAACACAATCATGCAATCATGCATGTGCAAACCACAGATCTTGAATGTGTCAGGGCCCCAAGGAGCGATTTCCAGACATACAATGCAGTAGCTGTGCTGAAAGCTATGACAGTTGGGATTGGGTTCAAGCTTGCAAGAAATTGCATCCATATACTGTATATGTCTGGAGAAAATATGGTTGTAAATGTAATAAACAATGTTTTAAAGCAGTTTTTTAAAAAGAGTCTGGAAGACTCAAGCATTTCAGAGTGACATCACTCCTCTCTATTACAGCTGCAAATTTACGAAATACTGCTTGGGAATTAGCTCTATTGAATGCAATAAACTAAGTGTACAGAGGACTATGATGCTAAAAGAAACAGTTTTGAATTCAAAGCAGAATTCAGAATACTGGATGCCCGGTGCCATCACATCACTGATATTCCTTTTCAGCTGTAGATAATGGGGGTGGAGTTTTGTGGGGAAAAAAAAAGGCTTAAAGGCCAAAAGAGCTCACGAGACTGCCGTCATTGTGTGTATTGAAAGAATAGCTAATCTACTTGTGAAGCTTACACGTTTTGCAACCCTGGAATTCCCTCGGGAAGAAACCCACAGAAATTTGCTCTGGAAAAGGTCAAGCTGAAGGCCAGATTTTCCAGCCAACTAAACACCTAATGCTTCAGACCACGTCATCTATGGGATGTTTCCTCCCCAATCCACCTGGTTACTAACCTGGAGGAGAAAAATGGGAGGCAGTGTTTTGGAAAACTGATCCTGCACATAATGCTGCCATAGGCTGATTCGGATCACTGATAAAACTATTTTATATCCTGACCTCAGCAGCTCTCCAACTGGGTGAGTTCCCTGGCCCTGTCCAGAGTATGGATGGAGACTGATGTCCGTGTTGTTTCCCATCTCTGCAAATCCCTCAATATCAGCTTCTCATTTCTGCATTTCTGCCCATTTCAGTTTCTGCCATTTCGACAATAGTTTGAGGATTTGTAAAAAGTGTCATATGGAACAGACTGCCACATGAAATGGTGAGGTTGGAGGTCTTCAACCAGAACTTGGATGGTCTCCTGTTGGAGATACTACAATGGCTCTTGTGTTGAGCAGGGAGTTGCTCTACAAGACTTCCAGAACTTTGACTCCTTTCCAACTGTGTGATTCTATTATCTTTGTCCACAACTCACGTTTGGTGGTATTTGGCTTACTGGGCACCTTTTTATAGATGGTTTTGAAATATGCATTTCTTTTTGAATTTTGCAAAGGGTAATTATTTATGATCTGAAAATGTAAAATTAGACATGGTTGCAGGAAGATATAAACAAATGAATTTATCCCTCACATCCAACCTGGAAATGCTTGGAATTAAACATTCATGCAAAGTGTATATTCTATCACTACTTTCTGAATGCTCCAATATACTCCGAAAGTGTAACCAACTGGTTTAAAATGCTTATTCTGAGTGAAAAAATATGTTTAGAACAGTGTTTCTCAACCTTAGCAACTTTAAGATGTGTGGACTTCAACTCCCAGAATTCCCCAGCCAGCAAGCTGGGAGTTGTAGTCCACACATCTTAAAGTTGCTAAGGTTGAGAAACACTGGTTTAGAAATATGTTTTTGGAGAAAAATAAATCTACAATGCAAATCATGTCTACCCATAGGTTTATCACCTTCCTGAGGTTCTCTTCCAGGTCAATGTCTGTGAGTTTGCAGCTTTATGTGCCATGTTATACCCATTTATGTGGGCGGAAGTTCCCTTAGATGGGACCTCTTTGGAAGAGATGTGGATGACACTACTAGGAGCTTATTTAAGTGGAAAGAAATCATTTACAAAAAAGGGAGATTGACTAGAGAGAGATTATTATTTGTTCCTCCTAACGACCTCGCACATTTTCACATAAGCACTGCCAACCCAAGCAGCATTTGGGATTCTTCATAAAAGTGCTGCTAATGGTAGGCAGTAGAAACAGGGGGCTGGGGGTGTGCAAAACCAGCAGCCAATTCTTCACTTCTTACAAAGCAGGCTTGATATAGGCTGCAGCTCTGCGATTCTCCCCCAGCGCTTCTACAATTAAAGTGCGCGTTCTCCCCCCCAATGACTATTCTGCAGCAGTGAGACACGAGTGTAGCCAGGTCAATAAATGTAAGTTTCTTCCAACAACTTTCAGGCTCCAATTGTCAGCGTGTTAAGAAGGAAGGATTTCTGGCTCTCTCCTTGGGACTTTCCTTTCAGTCAACCTTGCATTGGACCAGGCTGGAGGGTTTTCTGTTATAGACCATTCCCTTTCAAAGCCTAGAATATATACCTTACTTTAGAAAAGGCAGCTTTGCTGTGCAGATGGGTAATCTTTAAACTAGTTATTTTCTTTTATCCTTTCCACCAATCATTATAAAAGTGCAAATAGCTCAATAAATTCAAATGCAGTCAATGGTCACAAATTGGACTAGTATATCAAGTGATTTGGGGTATGGGTTTAGAAAGAGACATGGTTTCCTGGAAGATGCTGAGTCGATGATGTGAAATCATAGTTTCTTTTTTGATTGCTCTTCCTCAATGTTTCTCAACCTTGACAACTTTACGATGTGTGGACTTCAACTCCCAGAATTCCCCAGCCAGCCATGCTGGCTGGGGAATTCTGGGAGTTGAAGTCCACACATCGTAAAGTTGTCAAGGTTGAGAAACACAGCTCTACCTCATAGGCTTGTTTGAAAGTTAACTTTGGGGGAGTGGCCAATTGCTCCCTTGAGTTCCTTAGCAGAAAAGTAAGATAAAATAATGCCGTGCCAAGACCTTCCTTGTAGTTTCTGATAAGTCCCTGGTAAAAGAAGCTTCTGGTTTTCTACCTTATTTTCTGGATAGTTGAGAATTCCTTCTCAATTTCTCTTGGAGATGTTTCTGAGCTCAGATTTTTCTTAGAGGTGATGGAGAGTCATGTCACTGAAAACAACACCAGCAGTACATCTTTGTATCATTCAACTACTGTCTCACATTTCTCAACCTGAAAAATGCATTTGAGAGAAATTCCTGCACAGTGTCTTCCCTCAGGATTTAACACAATCATGAGAGGCCAGGGGGACCACAGACCATTGGGAATATTCTTCTCTTATGAACATTTCTAAAGCAAATTCCCTTCATGAAATGGAAAGAAAATTAGTAGGAGAAAATACAGGATAAAAATTCTGTAAGGTACTAAAATTAATAATCCATTATTGGCTCCGTTCACAGAACACATTTTAACCTGTGATGCAATTCACCTATTTTCTGCAGTCTACATATTTTGTTGAACTGTAAACTAAGAAAGTGACCTGGGTTTACAGAACACACTCAACACCCTCACCCAAAAAAGATAAAACTAGCTAAGCTTAATATCTTGGGAATGCAACTGCTAAGTTTGTAACTGATGAAATGTATTGTTTTTACTTTTAGAGCGCCCCTGAGAAAGGAATATATTTCCAAAATAAGTTGGGGTTCAATAAAATTGTTTTCACAGCCCCTTGGAATTTCCCCCTCCTCTATTCTTCCTAGCTTTATAAGTGACTTGCTTAAACAAGTTGTGAAGACAAAGCTATTTAAAGGGGTCGGCAGTATTAGACCAATCATATGGTTAGCACAAAGTGTCTTCAGCTGTCAGGACTGGCATCGAAGTAGCACCATGCAAGGGATCTGGCCAGGGTTCCTGGTGGGCTGGATCTCAGAATTCAGAACTGGAAGGATATAATTTGTTCAGAAGAAACAGACCCCCCCAAAAGGGAAAATGAATCACATTCTATGTAAGGGATGACTACACCTGTATGGAAATTCATGACACCAAGGATGAAAACCCTGCTTAAAGTATCTGGGTGAATATTAAGAGAAAAAGAAACAATAATGAGGCTTTTGTGGGTAATTACTACAAGCCAGCCAAGCAAGGAGCAGATATAGATGAAATCTTCAGCAACCACACAGCCAAGATATTGGCAGCCCTTCAAGGTAGACCAGACTAGGAAACCAAAGTCATGCACGCTAATACTACTTTTATCATAAGATTACAGTAACAAAATCTTGCAGTTCTGAATGCACTTCTCCCCTCCCTCCATTTATCTTTGTGACAACTAGGGAAGGTCTTGTATGAGACCTTTTCTCAGAATACAGTCCTGGCGCCGACTCAGATTTCTTTTATCTGGCCTTTGGTCTTGGTTGTGGCTCTTCCTCCTGTTCCTCAAGGTTATTCCTTCTGTCCATTACAGATATCCAGGAAACACCCCACTGTGGTAAGGGGGGATTTCAACTACGCTGACATCAACTGGGAATCCAATTCTGCAGCAAGCGTGAGACCCAACAGATTCTTGAGGAGCCTTGCAGACAACTTCATTGTCCAGAAAATGGAGAAGGAAACTAGAAGATGAATTATATGGACTTAATGTTTACTAACAGGGAAGAAGTGGTTCATCTTGCTATAGTGCTGCACTGTCAGCAATGTTTCTCAACCTCGGCAACTTTAAAATGTGTGGACTTCAACTCCCAGAATTCCCCAGCCAGCCATGCTGGCTGGGGAATTCTGGGAGTTGAAGTCTACACATCTTAAAGTTGCCGAGGTTGAGAAACACTGCTCTAGGGAAACCCACAGGAGCCAATAAGAAAGGAGGTTCTCACCAATGGATGCTTCCCTGGACCCCAATATTCTGTGCATCTGCATGAACTGGTCCAAAACCTTCAGACTGGGGGGCCCAGCCCTCAGGTGGGAAGAGGGGCAGCTGGATATTCCCTCCCCCAGCTGCAGAAGGCCGGTAGGAACACTGCCACTTTTCTGCTTCCTCGCCTTGGCGGCACACGCAATCCACAATTTTTAATTTGCCAAGAAAGCCTTCTTTCCCCGTTTTACAGGGACAGAAGGGGGACTTTTATGTGCAATCTGTATAGCTCTCCAGAAAGCACTTACATTTATGATGTTCATGAAATTTATAGCCAGTTGGCAGCGCGACGCGCTCTCCGCTCCTCTCCTGCCGCTGTCCCTGGCAATGTGGCCGGCTGGTAATAAGGAAGCCTCACATTCAAGTGGCATAAAAGGCATTTTCGACAAGTTAGCCTCCTGCCCAATCTTATAAACTCTAACAAGTCTATAACAAGCAGGCAAGATTTCTTTATAGCCAGGAAGAGAGAGGAGGAAGGAAGGGGGTGGGGGGAGGAGAGAGCCAGAGAAAGGAAAGAAAAGGGGGGGGGGGATCCTTTTCAGAGATGGCTTTTGCAACAAAGCCCACACCTTCCTTCTAATTAAGGTTAAATAGCTCCATGTTTTCTGGCCAATTTCATTCTTTCTCCCCTCATTCCCCTCTTAACAAGGCAGCCTTTAAAAAGGCATCGCTAATTGGTGTCTGGTTCACACGTACTATGCACGCTTTGATAGTCAGTTAGCTTGCCTTCCCCCATCAATCAAATTTCCCCTGAAAAGCCAGGCTAATAGGCACCATGTGTCCTTCTGCAGGGCATGGGGAAGCTCAGAGCCCCCTCCCCAGCCCTTCCCAGCCCCACATGTGCCTCCCAGCTGCAGATGGTCCTCCTCCCCCCAACCAGCCCAGACCTCTGGGGAAGTGTTGGTAAGGTTGTTTCCCTTGTGACCTCACCCCGATACAAATGCACTCACCGGGTGGCAGTTTAGCCAAGAATGGGAAATCATTACGAATGTTGGCGGCTCTTGGGGGGGGGGGGATAAATGGGGATTGAGGCAAACCAGAGTCCACACGTTATTGTGGAGGTGCAGGCATAATACAAAACATGCAGGATTCAACTGCTGTTGATAGCAGAGCAAGGAAATCTAGTGCAGAAATGCACAATGAACAGAAATTATAGAGATAAGACTGAGCCCATGGTGGACCTCCTGTTCTCTGTCTGATGGGTTTCTAACCAGCATCCATTGAAATCAATGGGGATTGGTCAATAAATAGGTGTGGCTGTTCCTGGGCCAGGGTTTGCTGAACTGTAGTTTGCTGAGCAAAACACAGCTAGCTGGCTTCGTGTTATATGGAACCCATAAACTGTCTTATATGCCACAATGACTGAGTAAACATTGCTGGCTAAACCAAAATCCAACAAAAAACATTTTCATGTAGCACAACGTATGACCTGAAGCTGGAGAGAAAGAAAGGATAAGATATAGGAATCAATGCTGAAACAAATATCATAGAGAAATACAGTTTGTCTTTGTACTCATGATAATCAACTTGCTGTTCATGGGACATCAGGTTGCCCTGGGATGGGAAAGCAGAAAAGGATCCCACCATAACTTCTTCCATCGGCTATGAATTTAGAGTTGGGGGGAGGCTTTCTCTTTAGGAAGTCCATCCAATCCAATTCATGGGCCAAGAAATAGTCATCTGTTAAGGCAGCATTGCTCTCGGGCAGTAGAAGGAAGGTGGGACAATCTGGTTCAGTTTGTCTTCCATTACAAAAATCATCTATGGTGGTTAAGTGCCAGCAAAGGAAGATCAGTCCAGCCTGAATTGTATTTCAGTGCCATCTTCTCACTTGACATTTTGTTCTGAGGAACTGATCTCCTCCTCTCCCTGTTCTTTCACCTGTCTTTATGCTTCTTACCTTTGTGGTTTGTAACCCTCATGGCCTCATGGGAGCCTGTCTTTCCCAAAGATGGAAGCTGCCCTGTGAGCACAGCAGCAAATGGAGGGACACGTTCAGAAACCAGCAAGTCTATCTTCACTGTGTTTCTTGTGCAAAAGGAAGAGCAGCAGTTCTGTGACAGAGCACACTCTTGGCATATGAAATGCCTCATATTCAATTCCAGATAGATCTGGAAAAGATGGGAACCCAGAAGAGCTTCTGCCAGTTAGTGTGGACCACGCTGCAATGTTTCTCAAACTTAGCATTTTCCAGATGTGCCAGCTTCAACTCCCAGAATTCTAAGCTGTGCCATGCTGGCTGGGGAATTCTGGGAGATAAAGTCAGCACATCTGGAAGTTGCCAGGTTGGGAAACATGGGCAGTTGAGAGCTCAGAAGAGCAATATGAACAATCTGAAGAAGGATCACAGCTCAGACACTTCTACCAGTGAGCTAGGAATGGCTTTTCTCTGAAGCCTCACCAAGCCAGCAAAGAATGGCAATGGCCTTAGAAGTAGATTGGATCTCAGCCATATTTCCCTCCCAACCCTATGATTCTAATCCCCACAGTGCTTCTACCTTCACCTTGCTATAGTGGTGCACTCCAGGGAAACACACAGAGGAAAACCCTTAGGTTTCAGCTGCCTTGCCTGATTAAAGTTCATGAAACTCGGAAAGTTCACAATTACTTTGTAAATCTTCAGTTGAACTTAAACATTGTTGCCTACATGTTAAATGACAACTAACTAACTAACTAACTAACTATATACACTAGCCCCTGAACTATGGGTGATACCTCAAAGCATTGGAACAACCCTGGGCCCCTTCAAAAGATGCCTTGAATTTAATTTTTAATGTGACAAAAAAGAACAATCATGGTATCAGTGATATTGGAGACATTTTAGTTATATTTATATTGCAATTACGTTAAACCAAATTTGGGCTCTTGCCTTGCCTTCCTCACTTTGAGTCCACCCACTTGTTCATAAGGTGATCCCAGGCCTCACTCCAGGGCCAGGCACAACTCTCAGCTTAAAAACAGCTCCCTCACACCGATCTAGACACAACCGAACTGGATTAATCAGTAATTAATCCAATATATAATATGATATAGTATAACATATAGTCTTTTGAGAGACTACCTTAATCCTTCCATTGAAGCATTTTACTGAGGAGATTTCATTGCCTTGTTTATGATTTAATTGTTTTTTAAATGACCGTTTTATTTAACTTGGTTTTTCAACTTTACTGGCAGACACCCGAAGCACCATTTTTGGCAGAAAGATAGGTATAAACCCAATCAATCAATAATACGGTTGTGTCACCCACTTGCCTGCTTCAACGTCTCTAACTACCACTGCTTTTGGACAAGGGGGGAAATCCTGCTTTCTTTACTTCTGTGGCTGCTGAAATGTGACACAACGGCTTCCTTCAGGAGCTTGCTAAGAGAGCTGCAAAGGCCATGTTTTGGTGGCTCTAAACAATGGCTAAACGGCACACCTGCATGGGGAAAAGTTCCTTTAAATGACACGCCTGGTGTGGGCATCCAGCAGTTAACAGGTGTGAATTAGTAGCTGCAAGCCTGCTTTTCCCCTCCAGGATACAGCCCTTTGTTTGGTTCCTGCTGCTTCCTTTGCTTGTTCCTGGCTGCTTGACAAATCAATCTTCCTTTTGCTGGAAAAAAGTGAAAACATCCTTGGAGTCTCCCAACTCCAGCACAACATTGCCTGTTTTTAGCACAGGAGGAGGAGGAGGAAGAGGAATATTGTCACTCCAAGAGCTACTCATGCATCTCCATGGATGCTTGCAATCATGGAACTTGAGCCACGCTAGATTGTCTGACTTATGGCTAAAACAATGGAACGAATGATGGACATTCATGGGCCATGAGAGATCTGCCTCTCCCCCAATTTCCTAGTCCATGTTGCTCCCTCTTACCCCATGTTCTTCTTCCCCACTAGCTGCAGTGTTGGCTCTTCTCCTGTGACTTCCATTTGTCTGTTTACCCCAGAGTTTCTCAACCTCGGCAAGTTTAAAATGTGTGGACTTCAACTCCCAGAATTCCCCAACCAGCCAAGCTGGCTGGGGAATTCTGGGAGTTGAAGTCCACACATCTTAAACTTGCCAAGATTGAGAAACGCTGGTCTACCCTATAGATACCACTGTTCAGGCCTCCTCCAGAGTGGCCAGTATGGCAGTGGCTGCTCTGGAGCTCCATACTTCTTAGGACCAATGAAACAGTTGCTCCAAGAAACAGACCAAGAGGACCAAGGAGAGAAGCTCATTCATTCACCATGCCGCCTCTCAAAATAGCTGCAGACATGGGATTCAGGTGCCTCTGTCCAGGTTCAAGTCAGCAGTCAGTAGGTGTGATTCAGAAGTGACATGCTTTCCTTGTCATCAAAGAACAGCACCTTTAAATACCTTTATTGTTTTAAAGTTGATTTATAGAAGTTGTATTCTAGCCTGAAAAATATACGTAGTTTCAGCATTGATAGTAGTTTGAATTGCTTTTCCATACCCACTTTCTCTCATTTACCCACACACTAGCCAACTTACTGAGATGTTGCATGTTATATTCATTAATTTCACACCAAGAGGATTTAGATTACTAGAGGCTGGATCCCTCCCCAACAAGCTTACAATTTAATATAATAACTGGACCAGCCTTTCTGGTGTTGAAATGCTGTCCAGCAGAGTCATGGCTGGGACCTGAGGAAATTAGTCCATTCCTCTGGAGGCTGGAGGCATCAGGATTTTTCTCCTGTCAGTTTCAGCATCTAAAATTCTGACATGGAATACTTATTTACCAGCACTTATTAAGATTGTTGGAAAAGTCAGTTTCTGAAACAGGAATGTGCAAAATCCCAGAGAGGAATCACAACAGGAAATCAATTTCGCTCCATCAGACAAATAGAGGTTCAGAGGAAATCCCAGTGCCTCCTCTTGGGATTCTAGATCACCTTTGTTTGCTCTTTCATAGAAATCCGGATATTTCTGGGCATGACATGCGGTAGCTCATACAAATTCACTTCCAATTGCTTGTCACCATAGACACAAGAACAGTGGGAGAAAATATGTGCTTCACTGTGGACAAGGGTGAATTTGGACAGTGTCACACTCCTCGGGCCTGACTCAAGAAGCTAAATTCTCTCCTTCTCTATGCACCATCAAGTCCCACGGGGCCACAGAAGAGCTAAAGGACCTGCCAGTTTTGCTTCTCGCGTGCACATTGTCCCTTCTGCTAAATGCTGAGAATTACTCCCTTGGTCAGCTCCCTTTTCTGCCTTCCTCTCATTCTGATGAGAAGCTTTCTGAAATGTTACATGATTGACTGAGCAATGGAAGGATGCACAAAGAAGACTTGATGCCAATTTATGACAGGTTGCAAGCACCCCTCAGTACACATTAGCTTACCAAGTTGTTCCCAATACGGCACATCTTCTTCGTTAGCAAACATTGCTCCCTCTATTCCCACATCTCCTGCTGTCTCGTGACGGTAGTCAGTCTAGTGCTCCCACTGTACAGTGAAAGCAAGAGGCCGTGCGTTATACCAGGCAGAATTTTGAAGCACCAAATTATAAGGAATTGCCTTTGAAGATGACATTCATTATAAAGGCCCTAAGCTTTGTTCAGGGCTTTCATCTATCTCTATTCATTACAGAGAGGAGGCAGGGAGTCAGACTTCATCATTCACTCATTCTCTGCCAGTAACAACCTTCCTCGGTCTCACATATCTCCTTCCACCCCCAGACATCCAAACCTCTATCAACTTCTTTAAGCCTATAGTCATCTTCTCTAGAGGAAGTAGAGTTGGCCAAGCTACAAATGGTGATATCTTCATTGGCTTTGGCTGGCTTTAGATCAACCACCCTCAACTGTAGACAGACCTCCTGAGTCACAGGCCACATTAATACAATACAGCTGATCCAGTTCACTGCTCCCCCAGTCAACATATTCTCCATGTACTGCCAGTGTATACTTGCTAGTGATTCAGTCAATTGGGGAGAGACAATCTAAGTCCTCCCAGCTGCCACATCCCTATTCCCTGAGAGCCCTTAGACCAGTGTTTCTCAACCTTGACAACTTTAAGATGGGTGGACGACAACTCCCAGAATTCCTCAGCCAGCATCTGGAGGGAACCAGGTGAGGGAAGCTTGCTTGAAAGTACTGAGTCAATATTGTGCTAAAAGTAGTCCTTGCTTAACGATCACAATAGGGACTGGAAAATTCATTGTTAAGCAGGGCAGTCATTAAGTGAGTCACACCTGATTTTATGACATTTTGTGGTGGTCGTTAAGCAAATCACAGCAGTTGTTAAGTGAATCACATAGTCCCCCATTGATTTTGCTTGCCAGAAGCTGGCTGGGAAAATTGCAAATGGAGATCACATGACCCTGGAATGTTGCAACCATCGTAAGTGCAAGCTAGTTGCAAGCGCCTGGATCAAAATCACATGACTGCAGGAGTGCTGCAATGGTACAAGGACTGGTCGTCACTTTGAATGGTCGCTAAACAAATGGTCATTAAGCGAGGACTACCTGTATTGCTCTAATAAAGGAGAATTTCAGCCAGCGAGACCAACCTGGAGTGGGCCAAGGCCCCGCTTCCTACAATGATCTATTTCACAAGAGAGCCTCTGCCTTGGCTCAGGTGACCACGATAAGGGACTTATAATCACTGACTGTAAGTCACAGCACTGGAAGCCATTGGAATTTCTAAGCCAAAACTTCCAGACAAAGGCCGACAGTGGCAGGGAGCCTGCTTTACACACAAATGACACCCTAATGACAACATCTGTTACCTCCAGTTCAAGAGTCCATGCAGGTCATTGGAGCGATGTTTTCCATAAGATCTGAAATCATAGCTGGGGGAGCCAACTTTTCAGCAGCTGAGGGCAGGGGCAGGAAAAGAGATTTTTACCTTAAAACAAAAATAGCTTTGAGAGGGAGGCATTAATTTTGTTAGGCAATTTTGTCTACCCAGTTTAATATTCTAGTTTCCTTGTTTCTGTTTATATGATCAAGCCCCATACAGCTGGGCAAAATCAAGCAAGCAGGAACTACACAGATTTCAGCAAGGTACCTTGAGGCTACCATCTTACATATCTCACAGTGCCTCAAAATATTGTTAATTCAGATGGATTTAAGTCCCACAGCTTGGTTAGAGAAGAGATCAGGACAAGTTGCTCAGGCCTCCGCAAGTATTCCAAACCATGGGAGGCTTGATACAAACTTAGCTGGATACAGGTAGATATTCACAAGGTCCCAGGTGCAACCTGTACCCCTACATCTTGCTGGAGCCAGATGGAGCCCACAGCCCTCATGTGTACCAGCATCTGCCTCAGGTTTGAAGGCAAGGCAGCCACTGATCATCTGGTGGATTCAGTATACTTACTCCCTTCACTCTTTGTAGGGCAATAGCTGCACCAGCAAAGGCCTTGATGTCTGGGTGCTCACACATAATTCCGCCACTTCCTTGTGTCCCAATTCCATCATTCTGGAACTGTCTCTGCCGCCAGGGAGAAACCAGCCAGAAAGGAACAGGAGAACAGTGGTGCTTTCTTCTGCCTCCGAGCAAGTCAGCTTTCAAGTTAGTTCCAGGACTCACTCACATGCAGCCAGGCCACTTCTCGCCATGTGCTGTCTCTGGGAGGCCATGCTGCTCATAAATAAATGGGGGGGGGGAGGGAGAGTTCTTAATCTTCATTCAAAAGCTCACGGTATCACAATGCTGCCTCACAAAAGCCATCTTATTAGCCCCAAGTGCAAAATGCTGCCTTTTCTTGCAGAAGCTCATTAATTGCAGGTCACCATTCAACAAGAAAGATGAGGTACTTGAGTTCTTCAGGCCCTCATTAGCCACAGAGCTGAACAGTATGTGTGAAATTAACAGTCACCTGAGTACCTCTATAATTTCATAATTATTAGGCCTAATGGGTTAGTCTCTGCCAAATAGCTTTAACTCTTGCCTGGCTGGTTTGGAAAGTTGTATTTGCTTATGAGGGGAGCCCTGTTGAACAGAATTTTATTCCTTCTTGCTTTTTAAATTTAATTTTATTCATTTATTTTTGCTAGAAAACTCTATAATTGTGCAAGCCTTCCACTGGTACCATATACTGCTTATAATTTTAACATATGTTGAGTTTTTAATTATTTATACCCCAAGTGCCAAAGAAACAGATACCCTTCCATCCTGGGGAACGTGGGTGAAAGAGCTTTCTGCAAAGGGAATTTAATTGGCTTGAAAATGTGTTTGCACTCTGCATGTGTGCATACATTTATATTTGTGTGCATTTGGGCATGGGTGAGTGTGTGCACAAATTGTGCCTTTGATTTATCTAGGGGCTGATTACATTACATTATTCCGGATGCCCTAGTTTTTATCTTGGCTTATCTAAAACTCAAGCACTAAATTAATCAGGGTGGTTTTGACTTTTTGACAGCAATAGATCTTAAAACCAGCCTCAGTTTGGATTGTACATGAAAATAAGTTCAAAATAAATTGCAGAGTAGGTTACTATCAGTGAGAAACCAGCTAGGATAGTGACTCCACAGATAAGATACAGGCAACTTAAGGCTTCAAGTAACCCCAAACCTCTTTCTTGCAGCAATTAGGGCCCTGTCTTATGACAACTGCTAGCTTCCCAACCTTTTTGGGGTAGTGACATGGCACATAACATCAACAGCTGCTTCATAAAAAAAATTTCTTCCAAAGAAGATCCTCAGCTCACCTTAATAAGATTTATGGAGATGAAAGGGATAGGGTTTCAAGAATCTCAGCAACTGAGCTATTTCCAATTTACAGCTAATTTACCCCTCCAAGATGTTCAGTGGAGACTCTGTGAAAAGAACGGTCTCCTTGCCAATTCAAAGGAAAGCCATTAGGAAGAAACCAAGAAGTCTGTGGGCCAGTGGTTACAAAACCATCTCCTGAATCCTTGTCTGTGAATGGATCATTGCACAGAAGAACTGAAACATAAGCCTTAAAATAAGCATAGTATAGTGGAAAAGCCTGGCACTGCCTCCCACCCTATACTCTCAGCCATTTTGCATAATCACTCACCCATATGAGCATTGCTATCCCCAACAGTTGTCCTTCTCCACTTTAGCCTCCAGCTCTAAAACTGGTCTCACACATTCTGCAACCCCAGGACCCTATCTAGCCCTCAATCTAATTTGACCTTGCCCTACACAAGAGATCAATGTAGACCTCAGATAAGGCTTATCGATTCATCTAGGCAGCTTGCTGTTGTGGGGGAGAGAAAAGGAACATGATTTGATGGATGCATCAGAGCAGAATGGATACCCCAGCCTTTTTTGTTTGGTCTGGCTCACTTCTTCCTTCATCCCCATGCCTGCTATGTTGTCCCCAACAGGTTTATCCCCACAGGGAAGGCAGCCCTCTTTAAAAAGGGGGGGAAATGGTCCAATCCTGCCTTAGGGCATTTGCATAAAATAAACAGCCATCACTCTTAACCATCTTAGACCAGCTTTAAGCCTTGGTTACCAGACTGATACAGATTCAAGAGACTATCACGTAAACAGCCAGCTGCAAAAGGCCCTGTTGTCAGTGAAGAGCTCTGCCTCTTCATTGGTTCAGCAGAAGGCTGCGAAAAAGGGAATCGGAAAATCTCCACCATAATGTACATGGGGATATATCGGTTGTCGGCTGAAAATAGTTCAGCTGCTGGAAGTCCTGTAAACCCCTCCTGTCCACCTCAATACATTTTATGAACTCTGGGAACACCATGCTCAGAAAAGAGTGACTTTCAGTTTAGGCAATTAAAGCTGGCAAGACAGCAGCCGTAACAATCTAGATCAGTGTTGTCCAAACTTGGCCACTTTAAGATGAGTGGACTTCAACTCCCAGAATTCCCCAGCCAGCCATGCTGGCTGGGGAATTCTGGGAGTTGAAGTCCACTCATCTTAAAGTGGCCAAGTTTGGCAACATTGATCTAGAGCCCTCCGGGTCTGTTGAAACTCCAAGTCAGAAGTCCCACTGGCAGGCCAGCTGGGAATCTGAGGAATGACAGTCCCAATGTTCCAAGCTGTCTGAGAGCTAAGCTCCCATCAGTATAATTATTCAGGTGTGTCAGCCCTTCAAGGTAGGTCAGGTCAGGTCAGGTCAGGAAACAGTCTCCACCAGGACTACTGTAACTCGACCTTATTGTTGCAGGATATAATAACAGACTCTTGAAAGCCTGAAAGAGATTCTCTCTCTTCCCTCTTGCACCAAGAGAATCAAGGCAGGGCAGTCCTGAGTTTCTTCCTCAGTTCCTCCACCCTTTGGGGGATTTACCTACCAGCCATTGAACACCTTGAAGGTCATCTTTTTACTCCTCTACAAGGAGGATCACAAATATATTCACTATTTGCTGGAAATTTTAAGGCCTGGAAGAAGAGCTTTCTGACTCTTTCTCCTGTGAAGCCCTGGCCACCTCAACCCAACACTGTCAGGTTGAATAGCAAGTTTGAATGAGAGTTCCATCTGAGTTTTCTCAAACACAAACAAGGACCCTCCTCTTGTGTGAACAGAGACTGAAAAATGGGATGAGGGTAAACGGGGATGGTTCCTTTGCCCTTCCAGAATTCACATGCTTGGGGAACTACCCAAAAAGGTACATTTCTTGAGCACCCATAAGACAATCCATAATGGATTTCCATACTGATAATTATATGCACAATATTAACCCAAAATTAGATAATTGCTGTCTGGTAGTTATTTATGCAAAAGTTAAGTATCAGTACATTCAGCAGGCCTGCTCACATCTTTCCTCAGGGTTGCAACCTAACAATCTCAAAAAAAGAAAGGAGAAACCATGAAATTTTAAAGAGTAACAATGCACAGAGAGCCAGTTTGGTGTAGTAGTTAAAGGCATCAGGCTAGAAAGTGGGAGACCATGAGTTCTAGTCCCATCTTGGGCACAAAGTCAGCTGGGTGACTTTGGGCCAGTCACTCTCTCTCAGCCCTAGGGAGCAGGCAATGGCAAACTATTTCCAAAATCTTACCAAGAAACCTCCAGACTTGTCTGGGCAGTTGCCAGGAGTCAACACTGACTTGAAGGCACTAAATAAATAAGTAAATAGCGCACAGGCCATCTGATTCCCAATTCCAAGATCTGAAAAAAAATGTTTGCAGGGGGATTCAGATTCATTGTATAAGCCAAAGGCTACCACATGACATTCAGAACAGAAAAGGGAGTGAAGAATCAGGCAATGTAGCCTGATCTGCAATGCTTTGAACACAACTTTTAAGTAAAGAGAACCAGAAGGAAAAAGGCAGAAATGTTAAACCCAAAAGAATCTGCACGGGCCAGAACGTTCCTATCAATAAAGCACCTTCCAAGGATTAAGAGCTAATTTAGCTTGTGACATACATCCAAGGATCGTGGTCTACAAACCAGAATTCACAGCTGTAATGTAAATGCACCTATTTAACCATGATCTGAAACTGCATATGAACCCAGCCCAAACTGGAGTATCTCCTGCCAACAGGGCACTGTTCAAAGAACACTGCAGAAAAAGTTCAAATGGGCATCCATTCTAAAAGGATGGGCTAAAGCAGACATGAGGTCTTCCAAGAACCCCATTCAGATGGTTCACAGTATGGAAGTAGGACTGCCCCAAGCATCAGGACTTGGCCCTCAAATTTATTATTTTTTTTCCTGACAACAGAGATAGAAGCCATTTTGATGGCTAAGCTAATTATAATGACAAGGAAAACATGGCTCCAAGCCCATGGATTCACAATGATTAGGTTCACGCATGTTAAACCCTTGGCCAGTTTAAGAAAACTGTTATATTGTCATTACACATGACACTTCAGGACCTAAATGATATGATGGCTTAATGTGATGCCCTAATTCAGGCAAGATTCCAGGAGAGTGGCTGGGTTTTCCCCCACAGCAAGCTGAGTCACAAACTGACATTTGAGCCTTGTCTCATGTGCCACAATTTCCTCCACCCATTTACCTGCTTCAAAAAAGGAGGAAGTAACCCATAATCCTCAAGCCACATGCAGATTTCTGCCTAGCTTCAAAAACCACAGTAAGTCATCCTCTCAAATCTCGGGAACAGCTGCCTAGGCCTTCCCACCTGTCTGTTACACAAGAAAAGGAGTGGTCACAAGAGTGTGTGTGCATGTGAAAAACCTGCCAAGGTAACTTCAAGCTGACTCAAGACTGTACGCAATTCCACACTGAGGCTAGGAAGAGTGTGACTTCTATCCTGAAATGTTTCCCAATTGCCTCCAACACATTTAGTAGTTAACTATCCTGAATACTAGTGGGAGTGAAGCATCAGGGATGCTCAAGATGTAGAAGTAGGGAGGGGCACCCTAAAAGCATCATTCAGGGCTAAGCACCTGCATGGTCACCCCTAAAAGTATGAAAGCAATTAATAAACATCCTAGCAAGTACATAAAGTAGGGCATGTATGCATTCAATTATCAAATGCATCATATGAAAAAATAGTAGATTATGGCAGTTAGACTTCCATTTTGTTGTCACACACAAGTAGATAAGTTTGGTACCATGTTTTATCATTTGCTCCTTGACAAGCCTTGTGAAGCTGGCAAGTTTAGGAAACTAGGACCCCTTGGATTTCTAGAAAGATCTTTATCGCTAGTAGGGGTGTGTAATAGAATCTTGAAAGCCTGTCAAAGCAATTCTCCTGCACAATTTATGCCTAGTATAAATCAGGTAGAGTTATTCTGAGTCTCTTTTTCACACTTCCCCCCTTTCTCCCCTGGATTCAAATACCTCTTCTCTTCTGTAATGGCCCTATTTCCTCCCTGAACTGTCCTGCTGCCCCTTCTGTGTTCCATCACACTTCCCCCCTTTTGCAAATGCCAATGGGGAGTGGTGTTATTAAGGTACAACAATTGGTGGATATCCTGTTGGTGAAGGAAAAATCCACCAATCACTTTCCTGGATGTGAAGGGAGGCAGAGCTAAAAGAAGAAGTGAGTTTTGACAGATAGCTAGGTTTAGCTATCTATCAGAAACTGATTTGTGTGATGAATGGGAACTTCCCAATCCTGCTGTACTGGGAAGTTCCTACCCACTGTGTGAATCACCTTCACTTCCATAGGACAACTGGGAGACAGTTGGCTCTGACACTGCAGATGATCCACAGGGTGGATAGGAACTGATAGGCAGGTTGTCTGAAAGGACACTTTTGCTATGATCAGCTTGCATGTCCCAGCTTGACCAGCCCAAAGTAGACAATAGTGGGTAGATGTTAGCCCCTGCTACATTGTCAATAGTGACTACTGAAGTGTTACACCTTGTATGTATGGCAAAGCTTGTGCCAACACAAGATGGGGAACACCACTTTCATTCTACAGCTCCAGTTAGGTGACCTCATGCCTCATCTATGCACTAGAATGAGAGACAGGCTGTCTCCTGAGGTTGTGACCTTAAACAATAGGTAGTGAGGAATCCTCAAGGCAAAGTTAGGGAGAACTGTGGATCTGCCCAAAGAAAGGGATCAAACGAAGGAAATTAAGAGAGCAAAAGCGTTCTCTCTTGATTCATTTTCTGATTTAATCTCTAATCTCTCTCCAGAGGGAGGTCCTCCAGAAACTTGGTGGTATGTGTAGGTAAATGAGAGATATTATAAGCACATTATAGAACCGTAATTATTATTGACCAAAGTGGAGGGCATCTGCCATTCTCTCCTCTTGGACCAAGGGCCATACTTGATCTTAGGGTAGTGAGATGGGAATAAAGAGATGAGCAAAACTAGAACAAAAACCCTGATTTAACTTTAAATTGAATTAGTGTTGCATTCACTGAATTAAATACACTGTGTGATTATTCTGTATGTATTTAATAATTTTCCACTTCAGCTACCTTCAATTCTAATTTGCTGGCCAATGTTTTGTCACCTCCAATCCTTTCAAGGCCCCTGGCAGTCCTGAAGCTTCAACTGAATTCCCCTCCAGTAATCCAGGATTTGTAGTCCCTAAAACTGGTTGAGCAAGCCATAGTGGCCTGGTTCACACATGGCAATAAATCATGTTTAACCAACCATAATGGCTGGGTTCCTACACAACGTACTAAACCACCACCAAATACTCCATTTCCGGGTTTATTCCAATTGTGAACTCAAACCATGTGAAATTCCACCACAAGATTGAATTCACAATTGGATGAAGACATATGTCAAATGATGGTAATGTATTTTCTGCACATCGTTGTTTTGGGTTTTTTTCCCCCAGTTTTTTTTTCCCCCAGCATGGAAGAGACCAAGATGAGCAGAAAGTATCCTCTCACCCCACTTAGGGGCCCGTGAAACAGCTCTGTGAGTGATAATTCACCTTACCTCTCCTTGCCACATCTGTCAACTTCTGCTAATTAACTGAGCTTGCGATCACCTTCCATGCTGATATGAAGGACAGCATAAACCCCTCCCCATACAAAATAAAATCAGAAGCAGGGGAAGAAGGGGAAAGAGAGAGAGAGAAAGAAAGAGGTGAAGGGATTCTACAATTATAAATGATGTCAGGCAGACTTCAGTACCATATAATGCATTATAAGCACTTAAAAAGCTAACCATTCTGTCTTCTTTCTTTGGCATAAATAATGGCCTTTTTATGAATAAATCATTCAACAAGGTTGCTATTCTCTGAAAATAGCAGGAATTTGGAGTATAATGTCTCCAATTGTTTTGTGTGTGTGTGTGCGCGCGTGTGTGTATGTGTGTGTTTACCAGGACAGCAGAAAACTCAAACCAACCACTTCGTTGCATCTGATACACCTGTGTCACTTGAAACCACAAGTGGTCCACCAAGGAGGTGAAGTTGGGGAATGCAAGGGGGGGTGCACTCCCATCTGGCAAAGCTTTGATTGCACCACAATTCCAAATGAGGCATAATGCACTCTCAGGAATGGAAAAGGATTGTTTGGGATTTTCCCCCTTTGCTCTGCAAATAAAGCAAAGCTTCATAAATCAAGGTGCAACTATCAACAAAGGTAGAATGCTGTGGTTGCACTGATGGTATTCAACTTTTAGTGATGGCCCTTCAGGTCAATGGGTTTTGAAGCCAACAGGCACCAGGGACTATGCCACAAGGACATTGCAAAGCAGCTGCGTCTTAGGGATGTGGCCAGGGATGAGGTAAGTTGCATCAGACCCCAAAGGCCACAGCATCAAAGGCTGTATGGCACATCCTAAATGATGCTCATGGAGTCAAGGAAGAGGCATGCCTTGGGAGCAATGAACAGATCAGTTTAACCTGCATGCTTAACCCCAGAGACTATTTTTCATGTTCAAATCATTCCTTCCTTCCAGGGTTACCGATACAGGTTAACCTTCAAAATCCCAGGTCTGAAATTTAGCAAAGGAGAAAACAAGTTGGGAAGAATGAGTCATGTGCTCTCTCACACACAATAGTCAGTTCATAGAGCTTCTAAGCAGTAATGTGGTTTACCTGACCTTGGTTTATTGTACTGTGTGCATTGCAGTATTTAGATATGTAAACCAGTGTTTACAGCTTAACATGTGTGAACTCAAACAGTCATGGTTCATTCAATATATCTTGATTAAACCAACCATGATTTAGCGTACCTGTGCAGATCTAGGCAGACCGAAGACACAAGGGAGGTAAGCCAAAAAAGAACATGAAGGGAGGGAGAAAGTGACTTGGGGGTTTTCTGGAGAATGATTCAATGAAGCATTTCATTTGTTTCCTCAGGTTTTGTGGCTCCTAAAGATGTGCTATTTTTATCACGGTTTGCCATCTGGAATTGGAATTTCAACTGCTGCAAAGAGGAAAAGACAAAGAGCAGGAGATCACTGGCAAACTAATTTTAGGGAGAAATTGCAGGGGGCGGGGTGTTGAATAATGATGTTAAAACATGATTGTTTGTGTAGGTGAGGGTTGGAGAAACCCAAGTAATTATCTACAGGCTATGATTGCCCAGGTCAGGTTATTGATACACCGGCCCCACTTTTCTAAAGTCCTGGAAGCCCTCAAGCAGAATTGAAAGACAACCCTTTTCGCTGTTGCACATGGATTATCTTCAGTTTAGTGTATTTTATCTGTTTATCTTTTAGGCTGTACCTTTTTTATATTTCCAAATGAAGACAAATTTGTTATTTTAACATACCACGAGTTTGGGACAGAACTGAACAGCAGTGGGAAAAATGCATATGAAAATGTCCAGCCCTTTTGGCTGAGGGTTGCATGTCCCTCTTCCCAACCCGGTGCAGATTCGCGCATTCCATGAAGCCACATTTTGCTTAATCTGAGTAAGTCACAATGGTTGGATTTACGTAACCTATTCAGCAAAGCCAAAGGAGGTGCCCTGCGCCTTAATGCGAGGGTGGCCAACCCCCAGCCCATGTGTTACATACAGTTCTCCCCAGCTCCCCCAAGCATTTCACAATTTGGCAGCAAAATGCCTCAATTTCGGTGGTGCTGTTTAGGGCTGTTTGGAAGGAAGTTGGGGAATGCTAAGTATGGGAATAATTATAGTTTACTTCTCACCCACCCTCAAACAAACAAACAAATGAGTGCAAAACCAGGCTTTAAAAATGGCTTGCACGCTTTCTGGCATCATCACATCAGCAAATGATCTCCTTTGGCTCCCCAAAAGGTCTGGAAGTTTACATTTTATTTTATTTTATTATTTTATTGTCTGTTTGACTCACAAATGACTCTGAGCAGTTTGTAACTAGGAACCAAAATAAATATTTAAGAATATATTTTAAAAACATACACATTATATGAATCCCACCTTTCAGAAACTACCCATCCCTGCTTAATAGAATGAATGGATCCTATCTTCTTGGAAGCTCTTAGTTGGAGAATCCTCTATTTATGTATGTATGTATGTATGTATGTATGTATGTATGTATGGATCTATGTATGTATCTATGTATGTATCTATGTATGGATCTATGTATGTATCTATGTATGTATGTATCCATTTACTGTATTTACTTAATACTGGGATAGGAGGACCAAGGACAGAGTTGTTCCTAAAGACGAAGGAATTCCTCCTGGTTGGAGGAAGGTTTTGATGGCTGAAGCGATGGACTGATAGAAGTCATACTCTGCTTTTCCAAGAAAAAGGAGAGCATGCAGGACAATTTTTAAAAAAAGATAAAACAGAGAGAGAACAAACTAATTGAGAAACATAATCAGAAACATAGAGAAAATGTCCCTGAATAAAAGAGGTTGCCTCCCCATTCAGAGGGCAGCCTACAATCACCAAGAGCAGGTAATTGGTCCAACCCTTATCCAACAGCTATCTCTGGATATACAACTCATACAATGTGAGAAATGGAGCTCTCTGACATAAACTTAAGTGGGATTTTCCAGGCATATATTTGGGGGCTTAGTTTTCTTTGGAGGAAAAGGTAATGGAGGTAGCGATGTTTTAACAGTCTTGTCCTTTACAAATGCACTAAATGAAACAGGTTGCATGGGGGAGAAAAGCATGCACATTGGCTGTCCCAGACCCTCAGCAATATTAGACCCACCCACACCGTCTGCCAACGAACTAAATCCAAAATCTGCTGCTATTGATATTGTGATAACTACAATGTGAAATCCTCTGAAATCAATGGCACTTAAATCAATCATGATTTCAGGTGCTAAATATGACTAACACTTTCACACATGGGGCTAAGCCATTGCTTGGACAATTATGATTTACTGAATATACCACCATCAGCCGGGTTCAAAATAGGTTGTTCCAAAAACAAGCAAGCCACATTTTGGCAAGATACAAGTTGACCTCAAATCTGCGTTTAGCCTATTACCTTGCTCTAACATATACAGTGACCCTATGCTGGGGGTCAACATTGCTAGAGAAGCTCAGAAAAGTGTCTCTTGCCATTGGCCAACAAGCAAGCTCACTGCAGAGGTGAGAGTCAAAGAACAGCTGCTTGATTCATGACAGACTCATTTAAATCCATCAGAAGAACCCTTGTGTGGAACTGGACAAGATCAAGCAAGACCTATGGAGATTTTCAGTAAGGGACATTTTACGCTAGCTTAGAGGTAAATCCAGAATCTTGGAATTGTGAGAGGAATTTCCCAGCCTTATTTATAGTAAGTTAATTAAGGTGGAGTTTCTTTGAATGGTTTGAAATGATTCTTCCCAGTTTTCTTGCCATGTGGGCTAAGCTGCCATTTATGCGATAAGATGCCTTGTAGAGGAAATAGGGAATGGCCTTGAAGGACAGAAGGAAGAGCTGCTACCAAGGCACTGGGCAGATGAGAAGGGTTTGAGCCTGGGCCAAGAAACTAATTTGAGAAAACATCTTATACAAGCCCCTCCATATTTCACACAAAGATAAGGTGAGGAAGGGGGGAGCACATTCAGACATGCAAGATTCTGTTACTATAGCCGATACAATAAAAGTAGTCCTGACCTATGTAGTATTGGTTTCTTAGTCTAGTCTACCTTATTGGGCTGAGAAGACTTCCCCTTTTTATCTCTTGAATATGCATATCTCCTCTCCGTTCAATTTCTTTCCCAGCATTCCTCCAATCTCTCACACTTTGTTCGCTTTAACTGGACCCTTAAAAAAAAGAAAGTACAACCCTATGAGTCCAAATTTCAGATACATAATGCACCACTGTATTCTTATGGGAAAACCTAAAGAGAAACTTCCCATCATTCAGAGAAAAAGTGCAACTAGCTGAGTGCTGAGCAGTTTTGTGTGTGTGATCTCTCTTTTTGCTTTCAATAAATGTCTCATGCTAAATTTCGGCAGTCAGGTCCTGGGAGCCCCAAAAGAGAAAATGTTCAATCGCATGCATTTCTTGACCAGGAGGGAAGCCGAGTTCTTCAAGTGTCAGATCAGAACAAAAGAGATCTGGATTCAAATGTTGAATAGGTTTCATGGGAATTTTCTGGGTGTCCGTTCCTCTCCAAAACAAGGAATAGCCACAATGCCAAAATGTTCTTCATACAATTTTGTTCACACAAAGCATTTCAATCAAGCTGGCTACAAAACTAGCAGCTGCATTTAAACAACATGTTTGGTTAGTTTTAACATTGGTTAGTTTGATTTGTTGTTGGTCTGTACATTTAGATTGTTTAGTTAATGATTAGCATGTTATGTGAACCCAGCCTGACCAATTAATGTATGTTCAATGCACTGTGCAGAATCAGTAACTGAGTTAATTTCAGTGTTGTGTGAATATAGTCAGAAAGACGTTAGTTTACATAATTTAGTGGGAGGTAGTGCCCATTTAGTCACCTAACCCACTGGGTGAATTTTCAAATCAGCTACTATATCCTACCTCATCAGGTTATTGCAAAAAGAAGATGGAAGAGAAATCATGCAAGAGAGTCAACAGTGCATGCTACTCTCAGCTCACTGGGAAAAAATATATATATAATTTGGCTCCCCCTACCTTTTTCTGGATATGAGCCTAGCCAATTGCAAGAAGTGATGGACTCCAGTCAACTCTTTGAGTGTCAGGCAACTGCTTCCAGAAACATCAGTCATAGGGTGGAGAGATGGACCACAACATTTGCAGCAGCCCTGGAAGTAAATGTGTTAAGAAACTGTTCGCCAAATTGTGGGTGGAGGAGGCTGGCTTTCAGGGCATGTTCCAAGTAACTCAGAGGACCTTAAGGGGCATGTTTCTGTCATAAAATATTCCATTTGCAGGAATCTTGGATGCCTTTGAAAGAGTTTCTCCTCAATGTTATTAATTAAAGCAAAAGAATGTCCATATGGAAAGAGAAACAGTCAAGTTATATTTTTGCTAAATACGCAGCACCATATGGTAACATACAGAAAATTGGCCACATTGGCGGCTTTGGCTATATTGGACCATATGGTGTATTGTGCTTCATAATTTCTTTGTGTGTGTGTGTGGGTTTTGTTTTTTTTTTCCTCCCAAAGAGGACATTGTCTTATGGGGTTGAAAGTGAACAGCTAAGGCAACAAGGTCCATCCTGCTCTTTGAAGCCAGAATGGGCATAGGTCCATCTCTGTATTTCCAAAGGATCCACAGCCCAGGATAGAAAGTGCCAAGCACATGGACAGTTTTCTTCAATGCCATCAAAATGTGGGATGACCAGGAAGGGTAGGGCAAGTAGACATAGTGCTCTGTTTCCATAACAGAAGTCAACTCTCCTGGGAAAGAGGATGAAAAGCAGATGCAAAGCATGATGTGTTGCATACTTTGGAAATTTTGATACTTTACATTCAAAATGGAATGTGAGCCTCTCTCCCAATGGTCCATCAGCTGCTTCCAGAACTGCTTTCGCTGGTCCATTAACTCACCCTTGTGGGAGTCTCCAGAACATTTATCTGGTGGGCACACTGGGAATGGTGAGAGCATGTTATAGGCACTCTCATGAAACACAGCCCAAATACAGTCCCGTGAAATGCGTAACTCTGTTTGATCTAAAAAGAAAATAACATGGACTTTTATCAGAGACGCAAACAATTCATCAGTTAACCCCAAATTAGAATGGTGGAAAACACCAGCAAGTTTACTTTACTAGGGTAAAAGACTTTGACATGCTTTCCTTTATACATATTCCATGATGGTAAATGAATAAATGCATTTTAATGTCCAGGGTTACCCCCTCCATACACCCACACATCTTTTTCATTAATAGTATGGGGGAGAAAGAGTGCCTAAGGCAATTGAGCTTCAGGCAGTCTAGTTTTCTAAAATCAGGACACTGCATAAAAGATTTGGTAGATGTAGAACTCTCTGAGCATACCCCATTGGAAGAAACAGACCATACTAGCTGTATTCAAAACACAGGACCAAGGCACTGCAAAGGGTTTTGAGTACATATCACAATAGACCAGTGTTTCCTCAACCTTGGGAACTTGAAGATGTGTGGACTTCAACCACTTCGCCCCGGTCATCTCAGCCCGCCCCACTCGGTCCAGCAGAAGGGGCAGATTGCAGATCCCACCCGTCAAGGAATTTCGATTGGTGGGGTCTAGGCAGAGAGCCTTTTCTGCTGTAGCGCCCGCCCTATGGAACATCTTGCCACCTGAGGTGCGGTGTGCCCCCTCCCTCATGGCCTTCAGGAAAGAGATCAAATACTGGCTCTGCCAGAAGGCTTCGGGGCCAGAGGGGGGCCCGCACCTATGGAGATGGCTGGTGGGGTGAGGGGTTGTCACCCCCCAGCATCTTACAGGTTTTTTAGGGCCAAATTACAGGAGGTTTTTAGGCCATTTTTATATATGTTTTTAACTATTTATAGATTATGTCTATGGCTGGAGAGTCCTGTGTTTTTTATTATTATTGTGAGTCACCCATTGGGGGAGATGGGCGGCATACAAATGTGAAAAATACATAAATAAATAAATAAATAAACTCCCAGAATTTCCCAGCCAGCATAGCCGGCTGGGGGATTCTGGGAGTTGAAGTCCACACATCTTCAAGTTCTCAAGGTTGAGAAGCACCGCAATAGACCGCTCATCCAAAGTCAACTGAATTTGCCAAATGCTGATCTTAGTAGTCCACTTCTCTAACACAGCAGTCTCTTATCTACTGAAAACAGCTTCAGTGGCTATGGAAGAACAGCAGCTCAGCTTAGGAAAAATAAGCATGCAAAATACACCACAGTCCTTCACACACACACACACACAAGTTCACAGCTGTCATGTTGTTGATGGAAGCATAGTGGATGGTTCTAGATCCAATTATAGGCCTAATTATATATAAATATTTGTTGGGCTTTGTTATTTTTGTGACTTTTTATTTTTGTTTTTACTCTTTAACTGTGAGTAGCTGAATGTGTAGATTACATACGTACTTTTGCCTGTATTCTCTCTTGCCTTTTTTTTTTAATCTGTAAGCTGATCATTAGCTTTGGCTTTCCTGCATTCATTTGCCTATAAATAGAACTTTATCTGGTCTATTTTTGTTTCCCTCTTTTTCATTGCTATTCCGCTGTGGAATTCTTCAGGTAGAGATACCCAAATTCACAATCAACCATTTGCCTGTAGTTCAGCTTTCCCTTCCTTTCCTTTCCTTTCCTTTCCTTTCCTTTCCTTTCCTTTCCTTTCCTTTCCTTTCCTTTCCTTTCCTTTCCTTTCCTTTCCTTTCCTTTCCTCTCCTCTCCTCTCCTCTCCTCTCCTCTCCTCTCCTCCTCCCCTCCCCTCCCCTCCCCTCCCCCCTCTTTCTTCTTCTTCTTCTTCTTCTTCTTCTTCTTCTTCTTCTTCTTCTTCTTCTTCTTCTTCTTCTTCTTCTTCTTCTTCTTCTTCGTGGGAAAGGAAGAAAAAGCCAGAAGCCCTCTCCTGACTCTTGATGATTTCTTCAGTCAAGGCTGTTTGAGTAGTTGCCAGGTACTTAGCTTGAAATGAGGCTTGCTTTACTCAGTTGACTAAAAGTTTGCAGCTGGAGTATCACACGCTGTAACATTTGAAAAGCAGAAAGGTCCTCTGTGATTGTGTTTCTTCTTTAGGGAGTTCCGTGGTGCAGAATGCTCTGGCGGAGGAGCCGTGCTTGGCTCGCCCTTCTTCTCTTCCCAAGGACGGTTTCAGCAGTACAGCAGATGGCAACACCTGAGCGCTGATCGTGAAAAGCGAAGCAGGGTCAGAAGTTCTTGGACTGGGGACCACCAGGAAACTCTAGAGCTATAAGCTAGACTAGGAAATCAATTCTTAAACATTCCTGCAAGAAAGCAAAGACAGATAACCCTTTGCCAGATGGATATGTTCATTTAGACAATAGGAGTCAAGTTCAGTTCCAGGGAATCAATGATGATGATGATGATGATTTCTTCCAATTTGTTGAGGACTCTTTTTGCAAGGGACAGAGCTTTCTAAGTTGTGCCCCCATATGCCAGGCTAAAATATTCCTCTTGTTCCAGACATACTTATGCTTAGGTTGAATTTTAAGTGCCTGCATTATCCTGGGCAGTGCCTTTCAGGTTTTTTCATAGCATATTCTGTGCTATTTATTTAGGTATTTTACTCTTTTTATTGCATTAGCATTACTAATGTTTTAAATCACCTTGCAATCTACCCAAGAACTCCAAGTTTTGGGTGAATTAAAATATACCAAATAAAACTAAGGGCTAAGAGTATATAGGGTTTTTAAAAATTCTTTTTTAGCATTACAAACTTCATTCAATTGTTTATTTGTTAAGATCATACTGAATTGGTTATTGGCAAGGAGAAGGAGAAGGAGAAGGAGAAGGAGAAGGAGAAGGAGAAGGAGAAGGAGAAGGAGAAGGAGAAGGAGAAGGAGAAGGAGAAGGAGAAGGAGAAGGAGGAGAAACAGCAGCAGCAGCAGGAGGAGGAAGAGGAGGAGGAGGAGAAAGAGAAACAGCAGCAGCAGCAGCAGCAGGAGGAAGAGGAGAAGGAGCAGCAGCAGCAGCAGCAGGAGGAGCAGGAGGAGGAGAAGGAGAAGAAGGAGAAGAAGGAGAAGGAGGAGTTAGATAAAATGTCCAAATCTTTCTTCTTTCTTCCTACATCATTCCCTTCCAAACATTTTGCCCCATTGTCCTGAAATATTCTCTGTTCAGCCTGCATGCAGTGGCTTCTTATTGCCTCAGCAAAAATCCTTGCACTATGGAGGTGCTACTCCCCTTTCTGAGCACTGCAGTAATGCAGTTTGCCTTTTTGAGACACTTCATTTCACTTTGGGGACTTCCTTTGACACTTCTAGGAACCAGAAGAGCCTTCCACACTAATGGAAGAGTTGGAGGAGGTGCCCAAAGTGATGCAACGCTCTTTAGAAACCGGAGAAGCCACCCTGCTTCACTAGCGGCTTTGATGCTAGGGAAGCTTCAATTCAGAGCCAAGCACCGTTGCTGACGCTGTTGCACCACTCCCTGCCATTTTTTGCTGCAACATCCTCATCTCCTTGCATGAGCCCTGAGCAACATTAGGGCTGTCCCAACTACTGAGCTGACCAGTTTTCCAGACTGACACAACACACGGCCCATCAGGTGGGCCGTGTTCCCATCTTATACTACAACAGTACACAAAAATCTGAAGTCTGCTTTTTTACCTTATCTGGTTAAGCATATTAATGAGAACTTGAATGGTGATGAAGGACTAGAAGTAATTTTAGGCCACTCATGCTCTGTCTCTGCCTAAAAGCCACCACGATGCGGTGGTGAAGGTGCTGGATTAGGAATGGGGAGACCCACGTTCTAGGCCCACTTCAGCCACAGAAAGTCTCTGGGGGATTCTGGGCTTGTCCCTCCCTCTCAGCCCAAGAGCCAGGTGGGGTAATGGGAAAGGTGCTGGTCTGGGAGTGGGGAGAACCGGGTTCTAGTCCCCACTCAGCCATGGAAGCTCCTTGGATGACTTTGGGCCAGTCACTCATTCAGTCCAACCTACCTCACAGGGCTGCTCCTGTGTGGATAAAACGGGAGGAGGGAGCAAGCGTACACTGCTTGAGTTCCTGTACAAAAGTCACGATATAAATCTAAATAAATACTGTGTGAAAATTGTCTGGACCTAGTAAGACCAGATGGCTCCCAGGCTACCAATGAAATTGACACCGCTCCAGTGTTCAGCTGCAGGAAAGAGAAAAAATGTGTGTGTGTGTGTGTGTGTGTGTGTCAGGAGATGGTTAAATACATTGTATTGCTGGAGAATATTGGCAACAAGAGAACATTCACCAACATCCAATAGTTCGTGGGTTTTGAGGCCCCTGCATCCCATATAACATAACACGCTCCTTCCTGTCATATTTAAAACAAATTTTATTCATGAAAATATGCTGTACAATGCACTATACACAGTTCTTTACATTGCCACATACACAAAAACTAGAATAGCACAATCAAGAAGGTTACATTGCGTACAATATATGTGTGGTGAGAGATAACAGCCTGTTGAAAACCCCCTAAGCCCACCCCCGCCCCGGCATCTGTACAGTTATAAATACGAGGAGGAGAAAGACACACTTTTCTTTTAATTTTACTGGAAAAAAATTGGTTGGGCCAACCTTCTTGGCAAAATTTCTGGACATTGGGACGCCCCCTCCAACGTGGGTCTGCTCTTTGAACTCGATTTCACAGACCCCAGTGCTTCCTGTTCCCTGAAACAGCCTAGTATTAGGTGCTTCGATTCCTCCTCTGCCCTCCAAGGCTGATGCAGGATCGAGGGCTAGGCTGAGATGGCCAGGCTGGTGTGCTGTGACTGCACTTGGTCCAGAGGTCTAACATGGGCAACCCATGAACCACATGCCTCATTTGTGGTTGAGTCTTGCAAAGTCACCAATGCCAAACTTTTGTGGCAAGATGATGGGGATTGAAAGCCTCAGGTTTCTTTACAAATAGGCCATGTTCACAGAACACCTGTAACCTAGAGGTTGAATAAATCCATTTTCTGGTTTGTACAATACATTGAACCATAAACTAACCAAATGGCCTGAGTTCACACAACACACTAAGCCACAAAAATACTAACCAAGGTTAACACTAGTCAAGCTTAGCAAGTTGTGCATTTGCAGCCACTGACTGCCTTGATCTGGTTAAGCCTGTTGGGTGAACATAGCCATAACATCTCAAAATAGGTGTGTTGGCCTTTGGGAGACTTAATGTGCCTCCTGTATTTTGATTGAGCAGGGGACTTAGAACCTCCCAACTTCCAGAAAAAGTAGGCTAAATGTTTTGGCCCCAATCTTTCTAGCAATGTTACCGCCAGTCTCCTGTGACCTTGAAACATGACGCCTACAGATCTTGATGTAATAAACCAAGGGCAACTTTGCCCAAGAAGAGTCAGCCACACAGTCTAAACAGAAGTGACACAGAGATCTATGGGATGCAATTACTATGTTTTCACTTGGTTTGTTTAACTATGGTTTATTGAATAAACCACTATTGGCTGGGTTTGCCCAATAAACTAAGCCAAAACATCATTCACTTTACAGCTTAGCACATTGTCTACAACCAACCTGAGCTGCAAGACAATAGTGTGGCTGCTCTTGACCTCTCATAGAAGATACTGTGGTGATTCGATTCTTTTCAACATCTAGACATTATTCGCCATGAAGTACCTCTTTTGGTTTGGAGGATCTGCCCTGGTTTCATGCGATCTGTTATGCTGGCTTCTGTAAGAGAAAGAAATGCAGCACATGTTTTGGGCACCCTTTTCATTTCTTGTTATGTGCTGTCTTGGCTTTGTGTACAGGTTGAGTGGTTAAAGAACCTGTCATATTCGCCAGGGAGGGATGTCCGCAGGGTATGGTCAAAGAGCCAAGATGGCAGCCGCGATGATGTGATCCAAGCCCCACCCATTTCTGATGAGCAGCAGCAAACTGAAGCTTTGACCACTTTACACGGGACACACATAAAAACCTAGCGAGCTTCAATCATACCCTTGTGGCTGCCATCTTGACTTTATTTTTACCATACCTTGCAGACAATCCTACTCCCGGGCAGTTTTCAGGAAGGTGTGCAAAGCAGGGAACAGGAGGCCCTGTGAATATCAGTACCAAGCAACTGCCTCCAGTTGAGATTACAGAATCATTCCTTCAACAGTAGAAATATTGGCTTTTTTTTAGAGAAAATGTTTATCTATAAGCATCAGGTTGCTGACATGAGTCTAAGTCTGTCTAGTGAGAAAAATCGTAATTCTTCCATTTGAGAACAATTTTCTACTGACCCTCCAAACATGTGAATTAAATTGGATCCTGAAAAAAAAATAGTCAGAAAAGAAACCATCCTAAATACAGGCATGACAAATGAATACTTTATTGGGGGAAAAACCATCCTAATTTTGCACTCAAAAAGCAACAATTCAACTTGATTAGAAACAGAGACAATATTCCACTTCCTTGGCATGGTCGCTGCCTTGCTGTTTCATGCCACACGAGCAAGGCACATCAGCAGGGGTGTGCACAGGGTAGGGTCCAAAAAGCCAAGGATGTGGCCATGACAGTATGATCGAAGCTTCCACATGCACATAAAAAATCATGGCCACCATCGTGACATTTTGGACCATACCTTGTGGACACCCTGCACTTCAGAGACAGTGGCCCACCAGTGCACCTCACTGCCATCACTAGAGGTTAATTTGCTCAACACTGTTTCACTGAACCTGTCAAAAGCACGCAGGTAAGACTTGGTTTAGAAATGTCTATGGAAGCCTTTCCCCACTTACTTTCTTCCCTTTGTATTGGACATCAAGCTTCATCATCCCTCACGGCTATGCTGGCTAAGGGATTTTGGAGGCTATAAATCCAAACCCATATGGAGGGCACCAGCTTGGAGAAGACTAGGTCAAAGTCATTAGGTTAGTGACTTTGAGAAATAGGCACTCCCCAAATCTTAGGCGACATGTAAAAACCAAGTAAAGTTAATAATAATAAAGATGATCAAAGCTGCATCTGTTAGCCAGCTTGACTGTTGATACTCAATTTGGCCCTAGAGGATGATTGACCACAAAAGGATCGAGAAGAAAATTAATCATCACATCCATTCCTAAGGCAACAACTGATCCTCACCTCCCTGAAACAGTGCCAGGCAAAAATGATCTTTCATAAATTTCCATCAAACTTGTGGGCAGAGAAGGACCAGGGAAAGAAAAAAATTGTGATGACAGTACTACCATTCCTGAAAACACTTTATGGGAAATGTTTCTACCCTTAAATTGAATGGAAGTACAGAAAGCCAGAGGACTACAGACAGCTGGAGAAAGGATTGGTCAACAAAATACATGTTCTTCATATACACACACTCCTTGGCCACCTTCTAACTAAATAAGTGCAAGAATGCTACCTATGAGAATTGCACCTAAATTCTCTTCTCCCCTGAATTATTTTCTAAGATAAATTATCTCTTATTAAATTGAAGGAGACCTGGTAAAGAGAAAATTGCACCCTGCCCAGCCCTTTCTCAACATTCAAGACCCTCTCTTGCCAAGGCATCCACAAGGGGTGTCAAAAAAGTCAAGATGGCAGCCATAATCACCATCTTGCTTTTTTTAACACGCACTCCTCCCCCAGATTCCCCTGCTCCCTTAGCACTGCATTGCACTTCCAGAAAAACCAGTAAACATCACACCTGGCAAATATGATGCCATTGCACACCTGAAGGACCCCCATTGATACATCACCTGGACTGAGCAAGGGGATCACTTTCTGGAGGTGGAAATTCTGTGTGGATGGTACCCAAACAACCCAAATGAATTGTGCTCTGTTTGCCTGTACAAAAGAGCTGAGGGAGGAAACATCACTGGAATGGGAGGCCTTCTGACTCTTGTTCTATTCCTTCCATCTGTGTTCACCCTGCAGGACATTAATATGTCATCCTGTAATCGTCTGCTTAGTACCAAATCTCACTGGATTTAATTTAAAAGTGGCTGCACATTTTCTAGTATAAATGGTGATAGATTCTTCACTCTCTCTTCCTCTCCTCGGATTCAAAAAGTTCTAGAAATGGGCACTGAGTTTACAATTTCATTTTTCATTACATACATTTGGGGAAAATGAGGCTGAACATATAAAATGAACTCATGAGCTGGACCAAACAATTGCTACAGTAGTAGTAGCAGAATGCAGTAGTATAGTGGTAATCACAAAAACAGTTGAAAGCAAGCAGAAAGAGAGAGAGAGAATTCTATGGAATCAAAATATAGTAAATTCAGTGTAATAATCTGTAAAAAACCCATCTGGGGGAAAAAATTAAAGCCTGTCACTAATATAGACCCAGAGCAAAGAGTAATATGGGCCATTCAGAGTCCTAGTCTGCTAATTTCCTGGGCAAAAGTGAGTTATCCAATATGTAAGTCAAGATTTTCTTAATATGGTTTACTGAATAAACTACAATTGACTGACTTCATACAACACACTAAATCATAAACCCTGGTTTACAAATCACACTGGCTCAATTCATACAACACACTAAACCACAAGCAAGTAAATCATATTTTGTCTTAGCGTGTTGTGTGAACTCTACCCATGACAAACTCAGCTGATTACGAGCAATCTATGCCTCCCTACTGCAGATGGCCTTTGGACACCAGGCTCAGGTAAGAATCACAGTGTGGCTGGTAGAAACACCAGAAACAGCAGTGCAAAAATGAAGGAGGGAAGCCAGAGACTATTCCACATTGTTTCCCTTCATTGCTCATAAATGGTGACCATGCCTTATACATAATGTTGGGACCTGGAGTCTTTCCAACCACTCCTTCTGTGCATCTATTTTACATCTCTATCATCTTGATTTAGCACTGAATACCATTCTGTTTCATACTGAATGAACACACAAGCTATCAATTTTCAGAATTCTAAGCAACAGCCATGCTGGCTGGGCAATCTGGACCTTGGAGGCACCCAACGGGGTAAAGAAGGCTGACCGAGCATTAACTTGCCTTACTGAAATAAAAGCCCAGGGGCGAGATGGGAAAATGTGGAGGGTGGGGATGGGGAAAGAGATCTCCCTCCTTTGAGGCACATGATGAGGCTCTTCCCCTCCTGTCAGACTTCCAACTGGTAGGAGTGTAGTGTTGTTTTTTTAAAAACAAAAAATTCTCATGGGAGTCTTTGAATCAGGATATAAAGAGTTTGCCTTAAAAAAAATCCATAAATATACCACACCATACTATTTTATGTATCTACTGCTAGTTTGCACTTAACAAATATCAAGGCAGATCATTTGTTTCAATGTTGGTGTGGTCAGAACTTAAGAAGAACCCTGCTGGTTCCAAACAAAGGGCCACAGATTGGAAGACCCATTTCAAGCAGGGTTGAACTGGATGCTGCCCAGAAGGCATACATAAAAACATCCTTCCTTGTTCTTGGATCAGCTACCCAGAAGCATCATGTTTTGGAATAATTCCATTTAGCCACCAGAGATGAATCCATAAAAAGATGTCCCACTTTCCTTCAACCATGCTAACCATCTTTTAAAGTCATCTCAGCCAGTGGCTGTCACCATCTCTTGTGGCAACAAACTCCAGTCCTTAATTATCTGCCATGTGAACAAGTGCTTCCTTTGGTTTGCCCTAAAACCACAGTCAAATCAATTCCATCAACAAAAAACCCTTATTGATCCCACTCCTGAAACAAATGGAATCATTCAAAGTGCATCCGTAATATTGGCTGGGTCACAGTACCCCAGACATTTTTGGAGTGGTTCTCAAAAAAGTTGAAAAGGTAAAGAAATATGAAGGATGGCATTATCCTGTTTTCAGTTCTACTCTCCTATGGTTTTAACAATGTTTTGTCCCCACTTTTTCACTTGGCTTCTGCCCGCAAAACTAGAGGTATTAAAAGCCTGTTGGAAAAACAGAATTCCCATGGTGTCACAATTGTGGGACCATCAAGTGAAAGTCAAGAGCCAAAGAGCCTGGGGAGATCACTAAATTCAGCACCAGACTATATTACACTTTTAATTCAGATAAAGTACCTGCCTCTTCTATTACTACTATTGGCTGGCTCTCTGTCCTTCTGTCTTGTCTGTTCTTGTAGTTCCACCAAGGAAGGAGGGATTGTGAGGAAGGATAATTGAAGAAAGGGATATTATCATCCTACAGATTGAAAGGATTGGGAATTTAAAAAGCCACAGAATCCAGCACTACCACGAGGATGTCATAATTCTACTGATCCCTTTTCATCTGTGGACAGGCAAGCCAGAGACAAGAATCAGCCTCAGGTGGGCTCTACCAATTTTGCATGAGTTTTCCTACATGAAAACAGGGACAACCAGTCCTTCTGCTGTAGAAACATTTCCAGTGATCATTTCCAATGCTTCCAGCTTGCACTGAAGTGCTAAACCTTTAAAATAAGCCTGTATATTGGGTTGTTTTGAAGACCTGCCTGGATCTGGGGTTTAAAATGGACCCTGCAGTTATACTAATTCTAACCAACTTGTTCTCATTTCAGAATCAGAGGCCTGATATGTGTGCACTTGAGAGCATGAACGTACATGAGAAAGAGACACAATGAACATTCTGCTGAAAGACTCTGTGAAGTGTGTTACCCTTCCTGTAGAGACTTTACACTTGACATTACAAAACTTTTCCCTATTATTGAAAGGTGAGCATTTCAAGAAACCAAATATCCATGTTTGGTCTCAGTGTAGCAAACAACACTCATGAATGAGCAGACAGAAACCGAGGGAAGGCTGACACCAAGGTGACCTGAGACAGGTCCCAGATATTTAGTCTTTTCTCACATTGACCCTGACATTGATCCATCACCTGTCATGCCATGTCTGGGTAGAACTCTAGTTTTCTCTCATCACCTTGTGGGTTTGGTTCTCCTAAACTGGTGCTCCTATTCTAATAAAGCCAATCCTTTCTTTTCAGGGTTTTTTTTTCCTTTCAGCCCATTCAACTGCAGACCTTCAGATTTCTTTGCATGGAAAGAAAGAAGTTACCCATTTCCTCCTTATTCCAGATTGCCAGGAATAATCAATTTCTAGAACCAAAATCAGTTATTTGGGGGTTTTATATTGGCTTCCTGTTATGTTCAGCCCTATGAGTTTCATTTCTGAAGGTGCAAACTCTGAAAATAAGTTCCACCTTCCTGCTTAACCTGCCCATCCTACCAGTAGCCATATCTACCATAATGCCAAATGCCATTTTTTAAGTGCAAAATGCACATATTTGTGTGCTGGAGCATAGTATCAGGGCACATTCCCCTACTTGTGGCCACGTGCACGCGCATTTCATACTGTGAACTATGTGTTCCTGTTGCAAACCCAGATGGCATGAAAATGCACATAAAAAATAGCCAACATTGAGTTGGATTAGATTGAGTTCAGTTCTTGTTACACCCCACGTCTACTGGGCAATGCAAAGTTCACAGAGTAAGTGGCTAGATCCATAGCAATCAAACACATTTTTTCTTTCTGCACCAGCCATGCCACAAATACCTTAGATCTATTTTTCCTACCTGTTGAGCAAATCCTCAGTGATTCAGTTAAAATGATGGAGATATAATGGAGCTATCATATGATAAACCTAGGTTTCACATGGGAAGTTCTTCCCTGTCGCTCTTGGTGGCTGCATAAAACAGGGGACATAGATGGGCAAGGAATGGGTGAGAGGACGAAATCAAATCAGAGTTTAGATGTGGGGAGAATAGTTAGGAAAGCAGCCAGTGAAAAACTTCTAACTTTTCATGGAAGCCATCTAGGTTAGTGTGAATGCCTGGCAATAGCTCTAAACTGTTCTTCAGGTCACAGATCATCTGTTCCCTCTTTCTGTGCAATAGTGCAAATGCCCAGGGAGGGAGGGAGGGGAGGGAGGATATGGGGGGGGAAGCGACTTTGCAATGCCATGGCTAACTTGTGCCTATTGCACACATCAAAGACAGATCCGACTTACTGCACAATACACCTGGCACAAGGCGGGAAGCCGCCGGTACCTGTCAAAACATTTTACCCTACATTGTGTGTGTGTGTGTGTGTGTGTATGTGTATGTTTGTAGTGTTGTTGTCAAGTTTCAACAGATGGCTCTAGCCTGGCTGAAGAAATGAAGGCAAAGAAAAGAAGAATAGCAGGGCTGAATGGTGGAGGAAAGAGTTCTGTTTTCCCAATACCCTCTTCACCCCACTGACTGCTGGGTTTGAGCAACCTGAATGGGCCTCATCCAGGTACCCAGCTTTGATTGGTGGGTTGTGGGGCACTGGGCAAAGGGGCCACATTGAGACCATTTTGTGGCGGAAGAGCCGAGTCAAAGTTGAAGTCCATCTCGTCACTGTCCATGAAGTCATTGAGGATGATGGACTCCACATCACATTCCAAGCTCCCATTGAACATGTCCAAGTCTAGATCTGCTGGGAATCTGTCCTGACTCAAACCAGGGGTATGCATGGCTTCTGGGTATGGTCCCTGCAAGGAATCTAGCAAGCTCATGTGCGCCCCCTGGTTGTTGATGTAGGAATGGAGATGCCCGTGGTGGGGCATGTTCACCATGCTGCAAGTGTCACTGGGCAGGCTCATAAGGCTGATCGGAGAGGGTAAGGCACTGTTGTTAAGAGGAGGGTGGTGGCCAGCTGGTGATGGGTGGTATAACGTGTTGCTCTTCATGAGAGAGGACGAGTGGGGAGGGTAGGGGACCAAACCTATCTCTCCGCCTCCACCCCCACCGCTACACACCAGGGCATTTTGTCTGTGGCTGCGAGGCAGGCCCATGCTGTTGGCTGGCGGCAGATGTGGCTCACCCTCCTTGTGCGCGTAGGAAATGGAGGAGAGCAGGTCCTGCAACGAGGCGTTGCGGTAGGAATTCATGGGAACAAAGGTGGCCTGCTTGTTCTCTTGGATCGTCTGCATGGGCAAACGGCGCATGATGCTCATGGCAGGCTGGCTATAAATAGTCCCAGAGTAGGTATTACCACCTCCTCCCCCTCCCCCACCTCCTGCACCCACTGAGGAGCACTTGGAGCTGAAGCCAAAGTTGGAGGTCCTGGGCCGGAGTCCTCCAGCAGAAAGTGGCTGGGCGGGGTTCATGCTGTAGTTGTCCTGCAGGTCATCCAGGAGGCTCTCTCCCAGGCTCTCGTTCAGGTTGATGGTGCCAGTGAGATCAGTCAGCCTGGGCATCTCCACTGAACAGCGGGCGTTCAGGGAGGGGGACAGGGTGCTAGAAGGGCTGGGGTACATCAGTGGGGAGGATGGGGTCCCATCATCCTCCTCCAGCTCATCTGGCTCATGGTTGGCCATGATGGGGGAGAGGCGACCACTCAGCGTGCTGGCCGAGGAGTTGGCCCGTGTCCGGAAGTCAGCCCAAGCATCATATTCCTCACTTGCATGGGAGGTGGGACTCTCTGACCATTTGGCCTGCTGGCTAGCCGGGCTTTCCTCTCCTCGTTCCTGAGCAGTCTGGATCTGCTTTTTCCGACTGGCTTTGCCCTTGATCCGCAGGAACTTGCTGTTGTTGTCCATGGAGACGGCTCGCCGACGGGGTGTCTTCCCAGTTTTGCCACCTTCGGGGTTCAGCATCCACCAGGAGCTCTTGCCAGTGCCTTCATTTTGCACACGGATGAAGCGGGTGTGCAGGGACAGGTTGTGCCGAATTGAATTCTGCAGGCAAAACAAAACCAAGAGAGGAAAAATCCATCACTGCAGGCCAGGAGCAGTCCCGCATCTTCCATTTGGCACCCCTTCTGCTTTCTACTGTCCCCCAAAACCACCCGTCACCTGGCTTTACAGCTGACATTCCCCAAGCTTTTCCAGCTCTGCTTGGGGTTCCCTTAAAGCAGGAGTGCCCCTCTTTTCTCAAGTCAAGAGACACATCTGGGATTTTAACGGCACACTCCCAAAATGGGGAGCACCAGGACAAAGACCGGGAAGGGCCACGACAAAAAACTAAATCAGATATAAAGTCAATTAGCGCTTCATTAAAAGAATTAAATTTCAGTTAACATGATTATAGTAAAGTCTCCTTGAAGTCCAGCTCAACTCCTGGGACTTCACGGAGATGTCCTTGTCGGATTCTTGGAAACAGTGTGAACGTGATTTGTCATGATCTTTTCCTGCAACATCATTACACCACACGCATGCAGTAATTTTTCACTTCTACTGCACTGAAAAGTAGAGTTGAGCAACAACTTGTGGAAGGTCTCCAGGGGTCATGCCAAGGTTCCTGGGAGGCACAAGCAACCCTGGGCCTTCAATTTTTGCAGCCAACTGAAACAAAGATGCAGTGCATCTCAGTGTAGCAAGGAAGACAACCAGCAAGTGACCTAAAGCATTGGCTGCACCAGACATGTACTAACTTCCTTTATTCAACTCTACTCGCTTAAAAACATAGAAGACTTAGCATCTTTCCTCTGTTCTACCTCTACCCCCCTCCTCAGGGAAACAGCTGACTTTTTGTTTCACCTCAAACATCATGTTCCAACACTCGGGCACCCTGCACTCTGGGCAATTTCCAAGTGCCCCATTCAGTGGGTCTGTCATGGAGAGTCCTTATGGGGTCTCCCATTCTTGTGTTGTCCAAAGGGCTTTGCAGCTGCCATTGCAGCTCCTGTGTTAGTGTTCTCTACTGTTGGGTGCCTCCCCCCCGCCATCCTTCCCAAAAAAGTACTGTGCCAATGAGGAAGAAGGTATTTTCAGCCCCCAGCTTTGCTTTTAATTCTAATACAGGGAGGGCAGAGAGATAGAAGGAGAGATTGTGTGAACAGGGAAGTTGATCTCTGATAGGTACAGAATGTTGGAAGAATCTTGCCTGTGACCTGTGGATTATTTCTCCACTTCCCTCCCAAGGAATTTTCCCATGGAATTCTCGCTGTGGTTCTGCACACCTGATTAACTCAACAGTCAATGGCAAGGGTGAACGCATCACCGAGGGCAGAGCCTGCAGGTGATCAGCCAAAATGGGATGGGGGTTTGGCTCGGCTCTGCTGCTGAGGACCCAGCTACTTGCCAGGAAGGCAGGAACCAGTCCTAAAAGGCCAGAATGGCTGGGAAAATGGGAGCATGCCATCTAGTGTGGGGGAGGAAAGTTACTGACGGAGTGGAGTGGAGAAAACTGGCTAAGGTCACTGTCCTCCCACCCACCCCCTAACTCCGCAAACCATCTGGAACCATCACTAACAGCAAACTCAGGGTTGGGGGAGTGGGCTGCTGCTGGGATTAAGATCCCAAAGAGGCTGCTAAAAACCCTTTCAGATAGTGACAAAGCCCATCCTCCCCACAAGACCTTTAGAAACTCTTTCTGGCTCAAGGGTAGATGCTTCAATGGGACAGAACTGCTCTGTAGATGGGACAACTCGAGTGGCAGATTGCACCACTTCAAGGGTCAGCTCCTGAGCTGACAAGCGTTTCCCCTGGGCATTCAAGCAAAGTGTAAGGAAAATGCAGGGATGGTCCACAGCAGGCCCATTCTAGAACATGATTTTGCCACAAATGTCTCTAATGACTGAAGTGGTGGGATCTGTGACTACTTCAGAACTGGCCAAGTAATGACCATCTCATTCCAGTGTATGGCTGTGTTCTCACAATAACCAGCTTGGTTACAGTACAATAGCCAGCTCAGTTACAAGCTGCATTCATCCATCATACTGTACTAAGTTTCAGCTGATTTTGAGCATTTGGGAAGCTAATGACCAGGCCATGGAGGGATGACCTTTTTCAGACCTGTCCCCAGGGTCAAAAATATGGAGGGATCCCAGTTCTGTTTCTCAACCTAAACCGCCATGCCAGGTTGATTGGAAAATAAAATTAAATTGCCATCACTTGCCCTGCTGAGCTTCTTTTAGAAAGGGTGGAATATAAATGGGAATGGAAATTTCTCAAGTGTCTTTATGATGTATCTATCACTACCTTCACACCACAGTTTCCTCCATCTTGTAATGGGAATATTTAGCGAGAAATAAAGGGATCAGAAATTCCTCTACATATTTTGCATAAACATATTCATGTTCTCCAAAACTACAGCAGCCCTTGAGTGCTAAAATAACGGGGACTATCAGATCTGAGATGCAAAATCCTGGATGACCACAAAAATCTATTTGCTGCCACCTAGCAGCAAACGTTTGCAGCCCCAGATCCAATAGCCTTAAACCTACAGCCTGGTTGGTCATATCCTGTCTTCTGAGATTAAAGCGAGTATCCCTCCTCTCTTTCCACTTTCATATCCTTAAGGATCACGTATAATGCTTTTAAAATATGAAAAGTTGGATTGTCTAGCATGATAAACTGAGCACATGCTTATGCAACTATGGACTATACACAGAAGTCAAGGTTCTTACAAATATTTTTCTATGCTTCTTTTTCCCCCCCTCTCTCCACTGAGCTCCATGCTTGATGCAGAATTTTGTGGAACTCCAAAGCTGACAAGTATCAGCTGTTCAACTGTGAAGAGAAAGAATCTGAGTGCTTTTTGTTGTTGTTGTTGTGGCTGACGTCTGAAAGTGGGTGAAGCAGGCTGCCAGGTTGAAGGCTGAATGTAGTGACAAGCAATTGCACACCCACCCAGGGGGATGGGCTGGAAGGAGGCACAGGGGTCGAAAAATCGCCTGGTGAGAGCTGGTGAGGCGTCTGCAGAGTTGCATCCATGCCTTTGTCCAGAGGCATACTAATGAGCAGGCAAGAAAGTTACAGAGGCCCATAGATCATATTATGGAACGGCTTACTTCTCTGCACTTCATTTATTTGGAGACTGCTTGCAGGCTGGCACTCTGCCAGCAGCCACCAAATCCAAGTCTACAGAAATCAATCTCTCGCTGACTGATTAAGCCGTGTTTAGAACTAATTGCTCCTTCGTGTGTGGGGAGAATAAATTATGGGCTTTCATCTCGGCATCTTTAAAATGCAATAGCAGGTAGGGCCTGGCTGTTAACTCTTTCCATCCCGCAGTTCAGGAAAGGAGGTTCGCCAGCACAGAAACCCTTGACAAAACGAAGGGAAAGGACCGGGAGGCTGGGGAGCAGCATCTGTCGTGAGTGCCTTCCCCTTTCACCCCCCCACCAGCAGCAGGGGGCAAGAAAGGCCTTTTGGAGTACCCCGAAAGCACCGGTCTCTTATATAAACACCAGTTTTACTTCACTGCTCTTCCCAGGGACAGCAGTCCTTCTGGAGATCTAGAAAATGTACGGCACGTAGCGAGGAAGCTTAATGAATCACTTCCCCCAATAATGTTCACTCTTACTGGAGGCAGGATTTCAGGGTTTTAGGCAGAGACCTTTTACGTTCTTTTTTTCGCAGAGAGGCCGGAGTCTGAACTCAGGCACTAAGCTAGCGTTCCTGCCTCATAAATTTGCCACCCTGATGCGTCCTCCAAACCTTTCAGTTTCAGACAGCAGCCCTGGCTAACTTTTCCTGGTTGGATTCTCTTCCTGGCTCCAATTCCATGTGTGCTTTGAAACTCTAGCTCAGTTTAAGCCCTGCTTCCCCCAGGGCATCTGGGAATTCGGTGGAATTCTGCAGTCCCCACACATCTGGAGGGCACCAGGTTGGAAAAAGCTGTTCCCCAACAAGACACAGAAGAGCAAAGCAGTTTCAAAGGCAACCAGAAAGCAGGGCAAACAATTTGCAAATCGAGGTAGGCTGCCTATCTTATTTTATAGGACAGTCCTTTTTTTGACCGTATCGCCTTTGAAAAGGACTAGGAGGGACATGGTTGAGGGAAGTAGAAAAATGGGAAGACAGCAGGTAAGGTGGATAGGCTGGATCAAAGAAATTACAGGCTGTCCTTGGAAGAGCAACTAGATATTATTACAGACAGGTTCAGAGGGTCAGCATTGATTCATGCGGGAGTTGCGCACGGCTTAGTCACCTGTCTGCACAGATACCCTGCTCCCAATCTTCCTCTTCCCATTCAGGTATAAATATAAGTATTTCTTATTCTATTGCAACAGTGGTGGCAAATTTCTACCTGCATCTCTATATTTAAATGTATTTTGGCAGATTTGATGCAACCCCCTGTTCTAGCTAAGCAGCTGCCTTAAACCAGACTGCGAAAATTGAAATGTTACTTTGGAAATGTTAAGGGATACGTTCAGAGATAAAACCCTGGAAATTTAAAATTGACTAATTGCAAGAGAAGAAAATGAAGCGTCAAGTTATGATAGGCTTAGGTGTATGTATTTTTGTTGTTCTTCTGCACATTCCCCAATGGGTAACCATTGTGGGTTTATTCTGTTCCAGAAAACAACTATGCATAAATATACAAAAAGGATTCTTGTGGCATTTTCAAAACTAATTGTTTTATTGTGGCGCAAGATTACTGCTTATGCCAAAATCTAATATTGTTAAGAAAAATGGGAATGCTGAAGTAGGGAACAAATGAACTGAGATTTATAACAGCCTCCTATTCCAGTATCAGCTTGGTCATTCTAGGTCAGTGTTTTTCAAGCTTGGCAACTTTAAGATGTGTGGACTTCAACTCCCAGAATTGAAGGCTGGCTGGGGAATTCTGGGAGTTGGAGTCCACACATCTTAAAGTTGCCAAAATTGAAAAACACTGTTCTCGATAATCAGAGACTGCATGCAGGTGAATGAGAAGATAGTCAGAGGAAGGACTGCACCAGAGAGGTCTGCAGGGAAGACAAGGGGCAGCTTTTCCCTTTTGGATGCATGTCATGACATCACACACACAAAAGGGGCAGAGCTTGCATTGCCACAGCGCAATGCTTCTTTCATCATTTGGACTAAAGCCCCCGACCCTGCAGATATCTCTTGACCATCCCAACCTTAAAACCAACCGGATGTCAGAAGAGAGAATATTTCCCTTGCCTAGCAGAGAAGTGCAGTGGACCATCCCTACAATCTAATAAAATAAACAAATAAGCCAGCATTTGACAATGCTGGCTTATTTGCAACCCGATTTACTCCTCCTCTCCACAACATTTTTCTAGGTGGTGCAAGCAAAAGAACTTGCCCTGCTCGATATCCTTAACTAAGGGCTTACTAAAACAAAGCTTCAGAAAGTGTCCAAAGGACTGGCTTGAGCCAAACAGTAGAAGTCTGGTGGCAGCTGGCTACTTCCCATTGAGGAGTGCCACAGCTCCGTGTGACTGGCTCTGGTGACTTCCATGAAAGGCCCTTGATTGTGAAAATGGTTGGTTCGGCTCGCTTTTTTCCCTGCGAAGAGGAGAAAGCAGCAGCGATACCTTCATTTTATGCATGAGGGAAACTGCCAGAGGCAGTTAGTTGCAAAGAGACATTCCCCCTCCCCACTGGCCCTCCATGGCCTCTTCAGAAAGAAATGCAAGACACCAAGAACTACACAAAAGCATGATGGAGGTGACAGTGCATCACAGGCAGTCGACAGAAGAGCTGTACGGGGACTCCACATTTCTGTCGAACCTGACAACACGCCAGCTGCTCTGAAGAGAGCCAAGGGAAGGGCTGGAAGAAGATTCAACATTACTTTCTGAGACTTGCTTGATGAACTGGGCCTTTCCACTCAAGCTTAAGACTGTATGACTTGGTAGCCCGAGACTTTGGCAACACAGCTCCTCTGAGATGCATAAGGAGAGTAGTCAGGATGGAGCGCCACCCAAGCTCTCTCGGCCTGGCTGTTAAGGCAATCACCAGCTGCAAAGACAAGCAGCAAATACAGGCTGCATTTTTTTTCCCTATAGGTTGCAACGCCACTTTGCAAAGTGAAGGTTCCTCCAGCCCTTTGGACATGTGCCTCAATTTAGCTCCACTGTGCTCTTGCACTCTGGTCTGGAGGAAATGTTCAGACGAGGGAGAAGATATCCAGACTTGAACTTCATGGCAGTGGTCATCCTCCTACGAGGCCTGAACGTTCTTGCCAGTTTGTTCCAAAAAACCTAACAGATTTTATTCCAGTCTTGCAAGAGCTCACTGGTTACCATTTCGTTATTTCAAAGTCTTGGTGATAGCTATAGGCCTGTGATAATTTAGGGATCACTGCATTGTATACGTGCTTGTCCACCCTTCACGCTTTGATGGTGGAATTCCTTTCTTTATGTAACAAAGCAGTGATTAGTGGGGGAGAGAAGAAAGGCCTTTCTCTGTAGTTGCATCTAAACTGTGGGATTCCCTGCCTTGGAAGACCAAGATGACAATATCTCTGTTAGCTTTCACCAACCAATTGTGACCTTTCTGTTCGGGAAGTCACCTGCTTGAGATTTCACTTCCAATTCTGTTACCCATTATATCTGCCTGGGTTTACTATATAATCCTTCTTCTTTATATTTTACTCATTTTTAAATGGTATCAGGATATATTGGATGATTAATTATAAGCACTAAAAAGGCTGAGAAACACACACACACACACACACCTTTTAGGATGGCAATGTGCATTCTGCACATTGTGCAATACGGTGCAATATTGCAATACTGCACTTCCTTCAAAATGAGAAATTCTGCATTTGTGGAACTTCACCCCCCTCCCCCCTTGCCATGATTGGAATACCTGCCCTGAAGTCCTGTCCAAAATCAAAAGTTTGGTAAATTGGTTGTGGGCTCATGCTGCCATGACTTTCTACGCTTCTCCCTCCTCCCTACCCCCTTTACCTTCCCTGGGGAAGGAGGGGAATACTATCAAGACTTCTCCCATTGGAAAAGTTTGACTGCAAATCCAGGAAGCCCAGGAGGAAAATTTGCTTGGCACATCCATTGTGTGCAACCAAGCAAGGGTCTTCAGACTAAGAACTGCTGCATGGCCAACCTTTTCCACAATTTTCACAATTCCTCTCCTGGAATTGAGAGTCATGTCCCAATTGCCGGCAGAAAAAATATCCTTCATGAGTTGGAAACTGTTTTGAGGACTACATTCTCCCCAACCAACCTGCTCAATTGTTAAGTTTCCAAAGAAGCCCACCCTGGGATTCCCCCTTCCTGAAAAAGATTATCACAAAGTCGGTGGCTTTCTTCCCTTATGTTGGGCTTCCATCCATTCCGCCCTAGGTAGGAGTGGAATATTTTCTCCAAAGCAATTAATCCAACACTGATTTGGATAGCTTTTACAGGTCAAGTTAAAATATTTTTAATGCCACAGGCAATTTAAGATGTTCTATTTTAAAAACTGATTTGTTGAGATGTTTTTCTGCTTTGCTATTTTATTAGATTTGGACTTGCTATTAGTATTTTAACATTTTCTTCTTTATGTTGGCCAGGAATAGGTTGCTGTGAGGTATACACATGAATTGAGGTATACACATGCCTTTATTATAAATCAATCAATCAATCAATCAATCAATCAATCAAATCAATCTCAGCAGATGTGTTCACATAACAAACTTAACTTGATTACTGAATTAACTATTCTGTAAGTTTATAGTACCTTAATATGTAAATTCAATAAACAGGGTGGATATGCACAACATACTAAGCCATAATAAAGCAAACCAAATTTAAAAGTAATCAACTTTAGCATGTTGTGTGAATGCAATGGCATGCTGGCTGGGGAATTCTGGGAGTTGAAGTCCACACGTCTTCAATTTGTTGAGGTTGACAAACACTGGGCTAGAGTTTTCACTGCCTTGGCTAAGCATGGTGTGAATACAACTTTTCTATTTGTGGGAAGCATTTCACCGCTCCCCTTTCTCACAAGTAGAGTTTCATTTTTTGACCAAAAAAGGGGGGTTATGACTCGGGCTGGGCTGAAGTCCTTTCACTCGCCACTTGTCATGAGTCATGATTGAATGGAAAGCCTCTGGTTTTGCCATTTAGGCAAAAAAAAAAAAAAATGAAATTATGGTTGCCAGTGTTTAGATGTCAAGTTCTTAAATCATGATTTACAACAGCGCAGGAGTGGCAATTAAGATGAGCTAAAATAGGCCACATGGCCTCCACAAAGGGCTGTGTAGGCATTGGTGGTTGAGCCAGAAGAGTGAGAGCAGAGGTGGGAGTGACGAGGACAGCGAGCTTAATTAATGGGATTGGAAGAAGCCAATTTGCACCTGGCATGGCATCTACTGTGCCAAGAGATCAGATACTCTGGCCCTTAAGGGTGGCGCTGGAGATGCTCCCACCCTGGGGAGCGCAGCGACTTTGCCTCCTCCATGCCACAGCACAATTATTTTTATTTGTGAATCTGGATGGCAGGCTCTGGCTTGGGAGTCTTCCTCTGACTCAGAGAAAGCGAGAAAAAGAGAGGGGTGTTCTCCGCCTAAGCACACCCACGCAGCATTCCCCTGGCCGTGCGTCTGCTGTCAGCTGAACCACACAGAGAAACATGGGAACAAACAATTAGCCTCTTCCATCGTGTTTGCTATAGCCATGCAGAGAAAAAAAAATCCTCTAAGATTTTAAACTCGGTGAGACGAAGAGGTTTTTAATTCTCTGGAAACTGTGTCGACCTTTTGTCTGGACACAATGCCACGGACAGTGCTTAGCCCACAGAGGAGGGTTACTTCCGAGAATATACGTACAAAGGAAAAATGCAGCTGGAGGGACCCTGGCAGGATACAGTTTCAGGGGCACCCTGGCAGGGGATGTACCGGATACCTTTGAATTGAAATGACACAGAATACTTTTTATTATTATTCTTTTAAAAATCAGCCCAAGTTTTCAGATTGATCTTCTGAAAAATGACGCTGAAAGGATACTTAATTTTTAAAAATTAAACACAAAGGATGATATCATTTCCTTTTTGAGGGACAGTGTATTATTAACGTAATAATACATAAATGATGCAATTTCTAGACTTCCTCTTATGCTTGCTGTTGCTATGTTTATTATTCACAATAAATGCTACACGCATTGGGGATGCAAGTATCATCTTTCAAAGCATGTTCCCCTAAGAGAGGTGTCCTTCTTCTCCCCACCCCTCAATACTAAAACTACAGAATTTGGTCACTGACAAAATGTGATGTATCTGCACATGGCTTTTGGATTGGAGGGACTGGAGGCTGGGGGTGATGAGTTGTAGTTAAAAATATATGGAGGTGGGGGAAGGCTGAGTCTGTAGGTTGAAGACTAATGTGAAAGCAATCACCAACCTTTTGAGGTAGGCCAGATCAGGAAACTGACTATCCGGGAAGATCAGAACTATAATTTATTGAGACAGGCTTAATAACAGAATCTTGCATGTCTGATTATGCTGCTCCTTCCCTCTCTTTTATACCCTGCTAAATCAAGAAGGAGCCATCCTGAGTCTCTTCTTGATGCTAGTTTATCCTTTCCCAGGATTCCTGGGACATTGCTGTCCTCTTTGATTTAGTAATGGTTTCTGAATATTTGCTTCAAGGCCCTCTCCCTGGCTCTCTACAGCAGTGTTTCTCAACCTTGGCAAGTTTAAGATGTGTGGACTTCAACTTCCAGAATTCCCCAGCCAGCAAGGCTGATAGCATTGGCAGGGACTCGATTCCATCTCAGAACCACCACTCTTTTTTTTTTAAAAAAAAAAATAGAATTGTTCTACTTCTTCATTTTTACTCTTTCTTCGCAACACTTTGGAAGTGAAATCCTCTTCCGCAGGGACACTCAAATATAACCATGCTCGACTAACCAATTAAAAGGACAACAGGAAACATCTCTTTGCAACCACAGACCTAGCCAAAGGTTTATGGCTCTTGCTGCCCCCATTTTGGAAAAGAGAATATATTGCTACAAAAGGGCCAGGCACCTCCCTGTTTGATCCTAAAGCAGACATTTCTAATCATTTAAGATTTATTATTTAAGTCCACTGGAAGGATTAAGGAAAAAAAAAAACAGCTTTAGTACCTGATGGTAGTTTATCATGCTGTACTGGTATGCTGGGGTTTTTTTAACGCTATACTGAATTTTATTGATCTATTGTGTTTTTGTTGTACTATTATTGCCTTTAATTGAATTGTGCAACGCCTAGAGAATTTATTTTATGAGGCGTTTAATAAATGTAATAAACAAAGAAATACATAAATTTCATCACATTTTTTTAAAAAAGAAACTGCTCCAATTTGGAGGAAACAGGGATTTTATTATCACTGCAGATAGCAGGTGAGTGAAGAGTCCAAGGGCTGAAGTTCTCTTAGCCTTGTGCCAAGATCCAGATCAATATTGCATATCCCCATGGCTTTAATTTTTGGGTAAAGCTGGTTGTATGAATGCTAACTGAATAGCTTGTCTTCAAGTTGGCCCTAAGTGACTACTTCATCACCCACTGCATCAGGGTGAGATGTTGCCTTAGTGAGGGCTAGATGCAAATAAAATATAAAATGCAAATTAAATACAGAGGACGCAAATAAAATACAGAGTGCAAATAAAATACAGGGAGCAAGGTCTCCACAGTAGAGCTTTGAAGCAGACACCCAAGAATCTCAGCCGAATGAGCAAAAGAGCCTCAGGAAAACAAAGTGATGCACTCAGCCATCTAAATAGAGGGCTCATATAAATCCAAACTCTAAAATTATATATGTAGACCAACCACTGAATATAAATGCTGAGCATCTGCAAAAGCTGGTTTAGCAACCAAGGTAATGACAGACACCAACCTGCTCCAAACAGACTTTCAGAGTTCCTTTATTTAGCTCCATGACATCTGCCATGACAGGTCTCCAGGGATTCAGACAAGTGGCTTTTCAATTTGAGATCATTTTAGGTGTTGATACTGGGAATATTATATGTGCACGGCCAAGCCATGATTTCCCCAGTACTTGATCCAATGAGTTGGAATGAGTGTTGGGGAGGAAAAGGGGAATTGAAGGAGAACAAGAAACATTGCTAACTAATTCCAAAGAGCATAACTGGTAGTTTTGAATATCTGGATAGGTGAAGAAGTAGACTTTGTTTAGCTGTGACATCTCTTTGGGAACATGGTGCCACTTACAGGACCCAAGTTAATGATGCATTACATTGATCTGGGCACAACTTGCATTTTAAGAGTCACTTTTTATGTGAGATGGGCAGCTATATAAATACAATAAATAAATAAATAAAATTTGAGATTCTCTGCTAAATCTGCGGGCAGGAAAAGCGGGTGAACGTCTTGTCCAAATTTCTCCAGAAGAGAAACTCTCCAACAATGTTTCGAGGGCAGGATTCCCCCTCCAGTCACAGTAGCATCAGTCCTGGAAAACCTCAAGGAAGGAGCTGTTCCCCCACAACCTGCCCCGCAATGCCTTCCCTTGGGATTGAATGGCGGTGTAAGAAGCCAGGGACGCTGCCAACCAGTGGAGAGGGGACCGTGTAATGAATGTCATGGCATCCATTCATATCCCTCGACTAACCTTTAACGAAGTGTAAAAAGCCACAGTCAGCTCATGAGAAATTTACTAGCATTCTTTTCTCCACGGAAAGGTATTTTGAACGTAAATGTTCTGTTATCAGTCGAATGAGAACTGTTAGGGGGAAAATGTAGAACACTCTCTGCCCAGCATTAGCTATATAAACAGGTTCACCTTGAATGGTATTTGGCTGCGTTCTTCAGTATAACTCAGAGTCCCACAGAGGAGAAGTTGGGAGCAGAGGTGGATGGAAATGTATACGAGTACAGGTGAGGGGAGCACAGAAGAGGGAAGGAGCCAGGGTGCCCTTGTGTGCAAACAAGCCCTCTGCCAGGAAAGGAGGAGCCCACAGGGAGAGAGAAAGGCAGCTGCCACCAACTCAGATCAGCCTCCAGAGAGCGGTTCTGCCAAGCCAGCATGCCCCATGTGTGAGAAGTAAGCTGAGAGACAGCTGTTCTCAGGCCAGACTTGGTAGCTCTGTAAACACTCAACCAGCACTCAGCTTCAAGGCCAACAGGCACCATGCAAAGGGCTGGTTAATTCGTGGGAAAGTCACGAGGAAAAAACAATGGATTTGAACACAGCGGATATTAGAAGACTTTGCACATTCACCCTGGCCATGGCCAATGCAACGCTTTCTTGCTTTCCTTCTAACTCAGCTGGGTCTGTGAGACTGCAGTCTACTCCTAGCCTAGAAACTGAGTTCAGCTGTGTAAAGTGATTTACTGCTGAGTCCTGGACGGGGAAGCCCGGTATCTGGAACAAGCAGCCACCGTGCTGCCAAGAGTGATGCGCTGCTCCGTCAGATGTTGCGATCCTTTAATCTCAATGCAAAAGACACAGAGAGAGAGACAGAGAGAGAGACTCGCACAAAGCCAAAATGCAGCCTCTGCTGAACGAATGTCCCCGGAGCAGAGGTGTGGAATTAGCTAGAGAAATCCTGGATCATGAACACATTCCAAAGGGGGTCCATCAGGCAGGCAAAGGCCTCTGACAGTACCACCCCCCCCAACTGCCGTAAGCCAAGGAAGACCATCTGTTATCTGGGCTTGCAGCCATCAGAGTCCCCTTGCCAGTCGGGTAGGCACAGGCTGAAGGGAGTAATCACTCCAGACGTGCAGGAGGTTGTTGTGCCGATGGGCACCGGGGAGCGATGCGCCAGGGTGACTGCTGGTGCCTCCCTCCCCCCATTCCCTCCCTCTCCAAGAGCTTTCCTCCAAGGTGGCTGACTGTCAAGGGAAAACAGCCAGTGTGAAATCAGTCTGATTAGCAATTAGTCCCATTGTAAAAGGATTAAGGGGAGGACAGGCGAAGGCATTGTTCTGATGAGTGACTTGACTATCAATTTGCATCTGGAACAAGCTGCCCTTGATGCTAGTTCTCCTGGTGTCCTTTTTGGCCAAGTGGGTCCACAGTGGCAGGCACTGATGGGCAGTCGCCCCAACCTCACAGCAAGTTCTGCAGGCATGATAAGGGCAAGACAGAAGCCGTCCAGCATGCTGACCGCATAAAAGCATTAGCACCCAGCCGGTATGTGAGAGGTGGTGTGCTGCCCCACCCGCTCCCCCACCTTTGGATTCCAAGCAGGGTTGCAGCAGGACAGGGTGTGCAAATTAGGAGTGGTAAGTTGAGAACCTCAGAGAGAACCTTTCACTCAGCTGTTCCCATTCTGAGACTGCAATGCTCTCCTTGGGAGCTCTCAGGGGTGCCGGAATAGCACCAAAGACTGGATCAGATGTGCTCAATCCACAATGGGGCCACGTAGAACTAGTGCTTGTGGATATCTTCCTTCCTTCCTTCCTTCCTTCCTTCCTTCCTTCCTTCCTTCCTTCCTTCCTTCCTTCCTTCCTTCCTTCCTTCCTTCCTTCCTTCCTTCCTCCCTTCTCTTTCTTTCCTTCTTTCCTTTTTTCTTTCTTTCTCAGCCATCCATCTTATGCAACATAACCCTGGGCAGCTTGCACACAAATCTCTCTTGGGTATCTACCATACCCCTCTCCCATTTTTGCTGGTTTGTTTTCAATTAAAAAAAAACCAAAACAACTATGTCACTATGTGTGAATGTTCTTCTGAACATCCTCAGCTTGCCTTCTGTGAAATGGTATTTTGTGCTTTGGGAGCAAACAGGTCAGTTTTGTATGTGGAGTCTGGTCCCATATCTGCCCATGTTCTTTGTCTCTGAGTCTTTGCTTTCTATGCAAACACAACTTTAGAAAACATTGTGTTCCACAATCATCTATTTTGGAACTCAGGTCCAACATCATGTTTTGAATTTCGTTCCTTGGACAAGCTCTTTCTCATTTCCTTCCCATTTCTCGGAAATATATCTTTCCAGTTGGGTAGAACCACCCAAAGGCTCCACTTTGTGAGAATATCGATTACACTTTCAAAATCCAGAGGTTTCCAGGCCTGAAAAGGGCAAAGTTGCACATCCTGGTCAGTTCTTGCCATCTACTGGTCAGGGAGGAACAACAGTGCAAAATGTTGGAAGAGGTTTCGGTCCAACTTAGTACTAAGACATTTTGTGTAGGTAGGCCTACGCTCCAAGCTCGCGCTTCTATGCATGGGTATAATGGTCAAGAGGAGAAAACCCAACCCTTTCTCTTTAAGGAAGGGCTTTTGCCACTCAAGACAAAAGATGAATGAATGGGCTTCTCTTTGTTCTCCCTCTCTAGTGGCATGATGAGACTTGTCTAACAGTGGAGTCCTTGGTGTTTCTGAGCTTGGTTGTTTGCTTGCAGATGTTTCATTGCCCAGCTGATGTTACCTGGTTTGGGTAATGAAACATCTCCAAGCAACAAACCAAGCTCAGGGAGTACCAAGGACTCCACTGTTCAACCCTAAGCTGCAGATATGCTCTTCTATTGGAACTTGTCTAACAGACACTACAAGTTTGTCTCTTACCACACTTCTAAGCAAGTGAGTGGACAGTCCCACCACAGTCCCCTTGCTAACAGGCTTCCACTCAAAACAAGAGTTTTGGTGGCTTTTCTGCTTGTCTGTTTTCTCTTTAAAAAAAACAAAACAAAACTGATTAATAAATAAAATAAAGACCTGAAAGACCAGGTTAGGGACAGATAGTCATGGAGAAAATCTATCTACGTGGTTACTAGGAATAGACAGTGACTTAATGGCACATAATCAATCATATAACGTAAAAAGTAAAAAAATAGAAGTTATAGGTGGAACAAAGTTATAGGCATGTAAAAACAAATCCATACTAGAATTATTGATTTGGGATGACATCTTGGAATTCATGAACTTGGTGAATTCACCAAATTCATATATATTGAAATATCTCCAATAAATTAAGAAAGAATTTTGATGGTGAATCAAGTTACTACTTCTACCCAGCCGGGCATGCTGGTTTAATTTGATCCTATGCTGGCTTAATTTGAAGCAAGAATATTCTGGATATATTAAGCAAAATACAGAGGTACTTGTTAGACCATACCAAATTTAAATAGTGAAAGACCCAATCTGCTCTGTTTAATAATATTGTCTGCAAAGAGGATAAATTATTTTCTTCAACAACATAAACTGCAGCAACTCATCACAGCCTTGCTCTTCTGCCATACAACTATTAAAGAATCCCCAGTCAAAGACTGCATGTCCACAACACACTAACCTTAAATCCAGGTTACAAGAATAAAATAACTAGGCACACACATTTTAGAATTCCACCTACCCACCCAAAGCCATATTTTGGCTAATTGCAATGGCCTGATTTATACATTGTACTAACCACTGAGTTTCCTACCACACACTGCAATTGCAAACAATCTAACTTCATTTTATTTTAGCTTTCTGTATTGTGTGAACCCTGCCAAAGGATTTGACACTCACATTAAGAAGAAACTAAAGAGACATTTAAGATTAATATGCCAACCACTATTAAAAATTTATAATTAAGTTTATGGGGCATGATTGCAATTGAAGGACCAACTCTACTGAAGGCCGAGACGCTTTCTTCTAATAGAATAAGTTTGCCCTGAACATTAACAGGAATAATTTAGTCAATTGAAATGCAACCTTTAGCTTTAACTACAAATCTAAACATCTTGTAAAGAAGTTAAACAGTTAGTATGAAGTAGGAACTCCATCAAAGAAAAGGGCAGAAATACTGGAATCTCTGCTTCACATATTTATTTAATTTTTATCTATCCATCTATCTCCCTCCCTCCCTCTTACCTTCTTCTACAGGAGCTCAGGGTAGCATTCGTAACACTTCCTCCTCCCATGAACAACCCAGGCCTAAAGCCTTCAAGGAGCTTGGTGAAGGGCAACAAGAATTTGAGTTTCTGCACTGCCTGTCCAATACCATAACCACTATAGCATATTATACCACCACATACCATTTTTCTTTCTAAATTCCAATTTCCTCCATCTGTTATGACCTGGAGAACTTAAAAGCCCACAGCAAGGAAAATCTAATAGGGGTGTTGAGATTGTCATTCTGGAGGGAAAAAACCCACACAGTTCTTTGCACTCACACCTAGCCCAATTGTAGTTTATATATATTTGTATAGTTAATTCATATGAAGGTTCAGTTTACATGCATTTGAACGGAATCCCATTTAATTCTTTGTCAGCCTTGGTTCCATTTCTTTCCTTCCCCTCTACCATTTCCGCTATTCTGAACTTTAAACTGTAATCTCCTTGAGGCAAGGACCTTTCTCATTTCTGTTACTGTGAAAAGTACCATGTATGTAATCAGAGGGGCTCTACAAATGGCCGTACTGCTAGGAAATTAATTGTGCTGTCCTGCGGATTATGTTTTTATGTTTTTAATCGTTTTTATTGTTTGTAATGATTTTTGTTTTTAGGCTTTTTGTTATTTTTTTGTATTGGTTTTGTGTTTTTAAAGCTGTCGGGTGTTTTTAAACCACCCAGAGTCATATATGTGAGATGAGTAGTTATATAAATTTACCAAATAAATGAAATAAAATAAAAACAAGTAACACAAATGCAGTTCACACTATTCCCCATTCAAAATAACTACAACTGTATCCAGCATATAATCTGGATGAGGCAGAGCTTTTGCGGCCAGAAAGAGGATGTTATTCCTGGACAACTTTCGGCCACAAACCACTTTCTTTACTACAAATGGCATGTGGCTTGAGAATGACCATCTGCCTAGCTTCACAGGGTCTTTTAGTGAAAAAGAAGAGGTCCTGCTGTTTCAAAGCTCATGTTTCTGTATTTCCCCCCCAAAGGCCCGACTGAACATGCATAAACAGACATGCACCTTCCATATTTCAATGCATGGCGCCTCTGCCTGGGCCACTGAAGCACCCACAGTTCAGTGCAGCCTACTCAGAGGTTGTCCCCTCCCAACTGGTCAGAGGTAGAAGAAAGTTTCAAGGAGGGAAAAGACAAGGGAAGAAGTGGTTGACCAAGGACTCTTGCTCAGCTTTGCATCTAGCCTTTGTGAGTACCACCCTTCATGAAGCTTCACTGTCGATCCTCACTGTATAAATATATAAATAAAACAAATAAGATGATCCAAATCAACCTAAGTTGCCCTTTCTATAATTGAGCAACATTCTAGGGGGTGGAGAAGGTCACACTACATCAGTGTTTCTCAACTTTGGCCACTTTAAACTGTGTGGACTTCAGCTCCCAGAATTCCCTGGCTGGAACATTTTTAAAAGGGACAATACAATAAATAAGAGCAAAAATTGATCAACCATATGAGACCCTGGCTGTATTCACAAAATGGGTTTAACCAACTTGGGTAAAAGCGTAGCTAATGCATTCACAAACCTTCAAAGCCTGGTTAATATTGTAATGGTTAGGTTTTTATTTGTGGCTTAGTATGCTTTGCAAATCCAGCCTGTTATGATTCTTCTACCAGTCAGGTTAACCATGCTGTTCTAATGCAGCCGCAATGCAAATGCCATCAGGGCTAATAGCCTACAGAAGCCCACAAGTAAGATCAGCAACAACATGTTGCATTGTGGAATACTTTTTGCTCCAGATTGCAGGTACTCTGTTCCTTTCTCCCCCCACCCTCCTCAAAAAAAGCCTTCCATTTCTCCATGTCTGCACCTTCTAATATTTGATGGCCAATGAGCACTCTCAGCTCTCATCCGACAGCATGGTTTTCAGAATGATTTTTCCCCTACAATTTTTCGGGTGATGTTTGCTAAAAATCAGGAAGAGTCCAGTAGCAGCTTTTCAGACTAACACATTTTATTAAAAGGCATAATCTTTCATGAGCTCCGTGTATGCGATGGTGAGCTGTAGCTCACAAAACCTTAGGCCTTTTAATAAAAGTTATTAGCCTGAAAAAATGCTACCATACTCCTCCTGTTTTTCAGATGGAGGTATTTTTGCAAAACTCAGCAGTATTCTCCACCAATGTCTCTCTTTTATGTGGCTGTTGCCATTTTGCTATTAAAGCAATGGCATTCCTATCCGAATCCTGGAAATAAAGGGAATGAAGATATCTGCACTACATATCCAGCTGAAAAACAATATAATTGTCAGGAAAATATAATGCCTTGCTATATAAATCTGTAGTGTAGAACCATTTGGAACACTGAAGAGTTCTATTTATTCCCTCCTCCAAGCAAAGATTGTGGCGTTGGGAAAAGATACAGAAAAAAGATCTCCTAGACCAGTGTTCCTCAACCTTGGCCGTTTTAAGCTGTGTGGACTTCAACTCCCAGAATTCCCCAGCCAGCATGTTAATTCGGTCTAATATAGCCATGCTGGCTGGGGAATTCTGGGAGTTGAAGTCCACAGCTTAAAGCGGCCAAGGTTGAGGAACACTGTCCTAGACAATCAAGTTGATTGGAGTCTTTTTCCCACTATAAGAATAGAGGGTAAGACAAAAGCACTGGGGATTTTTCAAATCGAGGAGGAAGACAGCAAAATGAGAAGGGTGAAGACTAGAGCAGTTGTGTTGGAACTACATAGTCGTATTGTTTAGATTCACACAACCAATTAGACTAGACTAGAATGAGTTTGTGGTTCAGCACCCTATGCAAACCCAACTATTGGCTTAGACCATCACATTCAGCTGGTTCAGCAGAGCATATTCTTTGACAAAGTAACTGTGTTTTGTTAGTAGCGCTTCTCCTGAGCCCACCATCCATCCACACTCAGCAAGAGGGACAGGAGCAGCCAGAGGTCCTCCAAAGATAATTGCCAGGTTCAGGTATGGTAGGAAAGTAACACCCTCGGTAATTTACAAAAAATCAGAAGCTACAGCCTTACGCCTTTTAATAAGATTGGTTAGTCACAGAAGGTGCTACAAAACTCCTTACTGATTTTTTGCCACCATAGACTAACATGGCTTTTACAGTGTACTACTAATCAGCTCCTATAGTGATTTTACATTCATATTAGACCAATGTTTCTCAACCTTGGCAGCTTTAAGATATGTGGACTTCAGCTCCCAGAATTCCCCAGCCAGCATGCTGGCTGGGGAATTCTGGGAGCTGAAGTCCACACATCTTAAAGTTGCCAAGGTTGAGAAACACTATATTAGACCGAATTAACATAGCTGCAGTTTTTTAAATCTCTGCAACCATTAGATTGTTTCCTTGTTTTCCTTCCTTGTGTTTTAACATGTATTTTTATAGTATTATTATTATTATTATTATTATTATTATTATTCACCCCCAGAGTTGCCATTGTACAGGCAAATGATATATTTTAGAAATAAGTAAATAAAATTAATAGCATAAGTAAGGGAAAGAGCCATATCTTTCCTGCTGGGGAATTGCATGGTAAGCCTTGGGCTGCTGAGATGCTGCATCCTGCAACTGAGAGGGGCCCAGTGGTCAGGTAATGCCTCTGGACCACCTCCCTGAGGCATTTTATTACAGCAGGCACTTCTCTTCGGGTTCAGCCTCTGAGAAAGGGAGAGAGTCAGCAGCCAGAGACCCCGAAATAGCCACACCCCACTTGCCCATAGGACCAGCTGGCTGCAGAAAATACTGATTATTACACGCACTTATGCCCACACAGCCGAAAAGGGAAAGAGTAAAAAGGTCAGGCAGATACGAGAAACGGAGCCATCTCTACCCTTTTTGCTAGAGAGGCGGCCTCTGCCGATTTCCTGCTTCTTTCATGCAGGAGAAGTCATGCTGACTAGACAGTTCCCCTATCCCAGCACACACACACACACACACACACACACACTGCACGAGTCTGGCGGCTGCACACACCAAGCTTGCCTCTCTCCAGCACACCACGTGCTTGTCCTGAAATGAACTGGTGAGAAGCAGCTGTTGGTCTAGACCGAGGGGCCTCCAGGCTGGAATTGCCTGCTTCGCTCCCTGCCAGCCAGGACAGGGCAAGTGAACTCTCAAGGATTTTCTGCTAGGAGGAAACAAACAGCATGGAAAAATGTTCGGGGCTGCCAAGATGGGCTTGACTAAGGGCCTGTGGATGCCACAGCCCGAGCCTGGGCTACGTGATCTGACAAGGCTGCAGAATCATGCGTGCTGCCCCACCTGGTTTTCTAAGAAGCCCTGTCCTATTCATGCATGCACAAACACACACACACACACAATCTTTAAGCTATAGGTAGTCCTCCTTTAGTGACCACAATTGAAACCAGCAGCTTGGTGGTTAAGCAAAGCGGTCGCTAAGTGAAACCACGCCTGTGCTTATGATCTTACTTTCCTTTGCTTTTCAGACCACAAAGGTCATAAATGCAAGGACTGGTCACAAAGTTACTCTTTCATCACTGTTATCACTGCAAGCGGTCGCTAAAAGAGGCAGTAGTTGTGAAACGAGGACTACCTGTATTTTTTGCACAGAGGAGGGCAGCCTTTTCTTCCTGGTGATGGTTCTGCTGTCACTTCTCAGCATATAAAATTGTTCTGCTGTTGTTCTATTATTTGGTTTTCCACTGTCACTATGAAGGGTTATCATCAGCAAAGCATTCTATGATATTAAATGGAATAAATAAAGTATTTGCCTGCTTGGCTTCTCAGTGGTCTGTTGGAAGCTTCAGCTCAAACCATGATTGGGCATCTTGTACATAAATCCTATGCTCCCATGTTCTCACCCCTCAGATTGATTTCCTCCTGATTTAGTGCTAATCAATCCAGAAGTAGCCACTATGACTGTCCAATTAAAGCTGTACCCCTTCTTCCCTGGGATGAATGTAAAAAGGGGTAGGCTTTGATCACAAGGCTGTGGCTGAAATCTTGATTTTCCTATTTCCCCCACCCCAGTCCCTTCAGATCCCCCTGGATTCATCCCTTGACAGTAATGCGTGGGGCCATCTCCATGCTTTAACCATTCCTAGGCAAAACCGTAATCTCCCTCTTTTGGGGATATTCTGGGCAGGAAGGCCACTTAAACATCACCATTACATGCCTCATGTCCCTGTTCACATAATCTATTTGATCAGACTAGATAAAGTCTTAGCAGCTGCTTTCATACAACCTACCAAGTTTGAAGCTGGAAAATTTTGGACTCAGATGTATACTTTGATACAGAGGATTTTAAAGATTAATATTCAACTGAAGCCAGAACTTTTCCTTTTGGGACTGGTGGATAAACAGAAAAAAAATGGGAGATTATTTCAATATATGATTAGTGCAGCAAGACTGCTGTATGCACAGAGATGGAAAGATTCAACATTAACCACTATGGAGGAATGGTTGGTGAAGTTGATAGATGTCGCTAGGATGGATAAATTGACTTCTTTGATTAGAGAGAAGACATTATCTACATTTGTTGGTGACTGGAAGCCTCTTATGGAATTTTTGCGTGAAAATGAACTTGTAATTCATGGTTTTGATGATTGGATAGGATAGATTATGGAAAGAAGAGTCATATTATGTAATTTTAGAGAGAGTGGTTAAAATATATTTGTACCCATAACTGCTGTGAAGAATATTGGAAGCCACTTCTTTGTATCTGTTTTCTTTCTTTTCTGTTTTTCTTCAACTTTTTTTCTTTTCTTATATTCTTTGCTCTTTTTTTGATTTCTTTTTCTTTCTCTTCTCTACTTTATATTAGTTTTTATATTCTTGTCTAAAAGTTTCAATAAAAATTATATATATAAATATAAGTAAAACAATCTACTAAGTTTGAGTACTTTCACTCTTAGGATTGCTTTGGTTTGTTGGATATTCAGCATGTTGTGCAGACCAAACCCACTTGGTGAGTTTATGGTTCAGTGGATTGTGTCAACCCAGAACATGAGTTCATTCAGTAACCAGGTTAAAGAGTTCCTTTGAAGGCAGTCTCCCACTGCCACTGCATTTGGTACTTTGCATCACTGCCTATATTATAAGTGTGTGGTTGATAAGATGGCTACTTAGACATCCCTATCACACACACACACAGGCACGGACAAAAGGGGGTGCTTGCTTGTATACAATATGCAAACGTGAAAATAATTGGTTATTCACTGGCTATTTGTGGGACTAATTCTCCCTTAGAATATCTGCTCATCCCACTAGATCAAATAGGATGGGCGTGCTTCAGGTCCCCTCCCCTGAAATTTTGCCATGCCTTTTCCATGGCTGCTCCTACCTTGTAGAACACCCTCCCACCAGCAATTCGACAGGCCCTTCTAGCCTTTCAGAAGGCCATCAAGACCTGGCCTTTTATTGAGGCACTGGGATAGGATTGTATAGGGAGATGGTATGGAAGGAGGGTAGCTGAGCCTGCTGTGGGGCACCCCAAGGGGACAATTAAGGTGCAGGGGTTTTGTTTTACTGTTTTATGATTGTTTTGTTTATTGGTTTTATTGCTGTTGTGAGCTGCCCAGAGTTGCTTAAGATGGGCAGCCATATAAATCTTATAAATAAATAAATAAATACTAAAAGCTATATAGAAAGACAAAGTGCATTTGAGTTGAAGAAAGCACAGTTCGCAGACCAACTAGAATCCAAAGTTTGCAATGGGGAATAAGGCTTAATCACTTAATCAAGGCTTAAACACTTGTGCAATAACAAATTTGGAAGGACTTTCAACAGAGAACCACAATGAACCAAGATGGCAGCATGAACTGCAAACTAACCAGCTGGAGGAAAACACACACACTCATGCTTTTGTCACGCATGGAAAATGACACATGAACTCACTCAGCTACCAAGCGAAAAGAACTGCTGAGGTTTTGTATGTTCTCTTGTCAGGCCAATTGCTACCTTTGTATATAAACAAAGAGATTATTACAAAGAAAGAAAGGAACGACTATGGAAAAATGGGTATTGCCAAAGCCAACCATGATATCAGCCAGTCTGTTGCTGCTTCCCAGATAGAGTTGGACTCCTTATATAGAGATCTGTACTGGGTTTTCCTGCAAGGACACTAGGCCTCCTTCCCAGCCGGCAAGCTAACATTCAGAATTCATGCACATCAGTGGGAAACTTTGTAGTGCATCTGGGACACCTGTTTTGGTCAGATGAGCATGCTGGAAAAAGAGCCTTTTGCCTGCTAGAAAGGCATCAGATGGAGCTCATTTTATTTATAATTCAGAAAACGACTGCAGAAGGCAAAGGTCACACAGATGACAGGGAGCGCCATCTCTGCCAGCACCTGTCCTGATAGCAGGCCACTTGCTTAACAAGTCAGTTCCTGGGAACAGTCTTAATGCGGGTGATGCTGGCTAACCAGAGCAAATGGTGACAGGCTGCTAATGAGATTTGAGGTTGCACAAGCCAGTGGAGCCCTCAATGGTGGGCTAATCATGGGTGTTGCTTCAAAGTTAATTGCCATTTGTTTATTTTGCACACACGCAGGCACAAACATACATGCCTTATGGAAAATGTTGGAAATAAGAGCCAGGGACACACAAATCCAGACCAGCTTGGATAGCCATTCAGGATGAGGACACTTAAAAGCCCACTTATCACAAGAGAAGGTAAGAGCAGGCATGGATAAAGGGGGACTCACCTCTAGCTCAAATGGCTTAAATCTGGAGTAGCAGAATGGATCCTCCCCTATGCAGCAAGTACTGTAAACATTGTGACTGTGTTCACATACAACTAAATCAGCCTTCCCTAATTCAGCACAACTCAATGCCCAGTTGTTAGATTGAGATTATGGGAATTGTCATCCAACCCAATGGAGGGCCCCTGGTTGGAGCCTGCTGTCTGCACACTTTCTACATTTGACGTCATCACAATGGCAGTGTACAACTCAACTCCCTAGAAGCAATTTTAAATCTGCCTTCTCTCAACCAGCAAGTCCATTTTTTCTCCCTCTAAATTCTGTACTTAAATCTACCGTATAGCCTTCGGAATGCTGATAAGTGACTGTTGTCATTTGCAATTCATGACTCTGCAATTAGCGTCTTGTGACTTGCCAATTTTGAAGTCAGGTGCAAACAGTTTGTTGCCTTGAATGCACCAATCAGTGGATTTTGAGCTCTGACAGTCTTAACTAAATGGGGCTAGGTATTGAGCAAGGTTGCAGCTAGCAAAAATTAACATGATTTTTGTATCAATTCTGAACACCACTTAGAATCTTAGCCAAGAACCCACACAACTCAAAAGCAACATCACATCCACATTCTCTTGTTTGAATGTTAGGCCAGGAACCTCTATAATGTTAAATCTTTGTATATAGGTATGCCAGGATGTCAATTCAGTGCCTACTAATATCCGTTCCATTGTATTAAAAAGCATATAGCTGTACAGTATTAGGTATTAGAATCCTCTCAGCTAAATCAAAAGTATATAAACTCCACCCCATCTATCAACAAGAATTGTTGCGCTGATTAAGAAATTAGGAAGAAGTGATAGACTAGCTTTGGACAACACGACAGATGAGGCTCAGATAGGCTGGATAGTTTTGTGGTATAGTATATCTCAGGAACTCAGCCATTTACTTAGCAGGTTATGTAGAGCACTGCATCATTTCCAGCCATAAATTGGATTATTTGGCCACCGCATGTTGTGTGCATAAGCATTATATTTGGTTAACCCAGCTTTAGTGTGCTTGTGAACCGGCTATTGAATGCAAACCACTTCTAATAAAAGATGAAAGAACTACCTCACTGAAGTGGGTGCCCATCAGGGTGTGCAAAGGGGGGCCCCTCTGCCTTAGCACCTCAATTTGTGCAACAGGAGGTTACTGAAGTGAGGCTGTGTGACAGTGGCCTTCCTTTGCAGAAAGATTTTTCTACACGTACGCTGAGGGTGAGCAAAAGCCACTGGCCAATCAAGGTGAAATGGTTAAGCCACTTCACTCTTCCGTTTGAGGGTGGGGGGAGTAATGATACACTTTTGCTTTCACTTGAAGCTTCATCAAAGTCAGATACTTCTCTAAAGCTTCACACCCCCATGATTACCCATTTAGTTTACTATTCTATCTGCAAGAGGAGGAATCCTCCCAATTTCCCAGCTTCCCCTAGACCGGGACTCCCCAAACTCTTCAGCTAACTACATGAAGTTTCAGATTGTTCATTGACCTCCAAACATTTATTATACAAAAACAATTTCATATAATGGCTGGCTGGGGAATTCTGGAGTTGAAGTCCACCCATGTTAAAGTGGTCACAGTTGAGAAACCCTGCCATAGGAGCTGAGGTCCAGCCTGGCAAAGGCTGCGTTACCTCTGGGCCTCCCTCCTTGTGCTGCCCCACAGTTGTCCCTCTCTGTGGCAGAGAGAAGTCAGAGAGAGAAAAAGAAACAGAGTAGAGTGGCAGCATTTAAGCTATTCAATCCTGAGCTGATAAATCTGTCCTTTCATCCTTAATTAATTCTCTAACTCCCCAGAAATGCTGCTCTTGCTGTGATAATCTTTGCTCACAGCAGCACAGCCTGGGCCCAACGTGCCTGCGTAATCCATTACAGGAAAAGCTTTAGACAAGAAGAAGGGGCAGGCACAGGTGCCTCCCGAATCCTGGCACCACCCCTCCCCTTCCCACTGGTGCTCCAGCGCCGCATTCATGGTGTCACCTGCTCAGTAAGACAGCAAACAGGGTAGAGCAATTTCTTGTGGACAAACATTTTCTGTGAAGAGGAGGTTTATGTCAAGGAACGTAAGTGATTCCCTGGGAGATTTCCCCCCCTCCCCAAATAACATGTATTTTTAATCTTTCTTTCCTTCTTTTTTCCTTTTACTTTCTTGCACTGGTTCCCCGGGTTCCCCACTTCTCTCGGCACCCAGCAGCGGCCCCTGCATATTTTTAAAAACTCATACTGTAGGAGCCAGCAGGCTCATGTCACAGTTCAGCAGCCAATCAGATGAAAGTACAAAATGACTTCATCATGCCAAGTCAGAGCAAGATAACGTTGCCTGCCTTCCCTCCGAATGAGATAACAGGCTTGCTTTATTTCATAGCCCTAATCCAAATGATTATTGACAAGGTGTGCTGGGGCACATTCCACAGGGAATTAATCTCTGCCCATAAGCGACCCTCTATCAGAACTCAGCCTTAATCCATAGAAAGCCAAGAGTGGTCTTCCCTCACTCGGAATACGATAACACAGGCTTTCCAAATTCATGCTGATGGAGGGATAGGTTTCACATACGGCATATTTTTTCATGTTATACCCAGAGTAATACACAGCCACATTTCAGTTCAACCCCTAAGCAGTAGAAAGAGGACGCATACAGAAAGCCTGAAGAAAGACAGGGCCGTTCATATATGGCTTTAGTCCTGCCCATTGCCAGTACGTGTCCACCAAAAGGAATGAAGGAAGGTGACCCTTGAAAAGAGATTCCCCACTGGCTGGTTGGTTCGGGCTTAGTGTGATGTGTGAACCTGTCAGCCTTACTAGGTAGACCAGACAGGAAACCCGACCAGATGAGCTAATTCTACTTTATTATAAAGCTACATTGACAAAATCTTGCAAGTCTGAAAGTGCAACTCTCTCCCGCTCTTCTTTATAGCCTGAGAACTTGGGGAGGGTCCCTTCTGAGCCTTTTGCCCCACCCACTATCCAGCTGCATGCTAGGCTGTCTCTTAACTGACCGTTCCCTGGGCAGTGTCTCTGGGCCCAGACTCCCAAGGCCTTTCCCACATGCCAGTATAGAACCCTGGCCCTGGGCAGGTCTTTTATGGCTTAGCTTTGGGTGTGAGCTGGGCCACTATGGTTTGTTCCACAGATGAGGCTTGTAACAAGCCACGGCTTAGTGTGATGTTCGCAGCCAGAGAGCCAAGTAGTAACCAGCCATGCAACGGCACTTCTTTCACCCATAGGCGCAAAGTGCATACCTAAGCACAAAGATGCCAAAATGATGAAATTAGTGTCCTGACATCAAAATGCAAGCTCTGCCCTTTCCAGCTTACACCGGGACATTGCACACAAGCATGCAAGGGGCAGAGTTTGCATCACAACATTATGAAGTTTATTTTGTCTGTTGTGCCTTCCCTCATCCCCTTCTGCAGATACCATGCTTCCACTTGCTGATGCACTTGCTGTTTGTAAAGGAACCCTACTAGCTACACAGGGGCTTTAAGCCTGCTTCCACCCAGTGTACCCCAAGACCCCTGAAGCATTTTCTCTGCAGTTGATCCGTGGAACCAAAGGGAAATAGGCTCCCATTCTGCCTGATCCTAGAAGCAGCCTACAGCTTGATCATCAAACTCAACCTTCAAGGGCACAAGAGGGTGCTCATTCACTGCATTCTCCATGGCCCACAGTCTGGCATCTCCTTGCGAGAAAGCCAGTGTGGATCGGTGGGAGCTCATCTGGAACTCTTCCTCTGCTTGTCATGGACACTGGCCTGCTGTGTGCTTCCCCCCCCCCCTTCCCCTTTCCACAGCCCTGTCATTCGGGAACTTGGCTCACATCTCATTAGTGTGCTTAATGAGCAGGCGACTGCTAGTGCATGGCAGGAAACCTTTGCCTAGCAGAAGCTAAACTCATCTAGTTTGGATTAAGGGAAAAGAGAGCTGATCATCAATGCATTGCTCAGCTTCTCTCTATCCTACCCAGGGGAGTAAGCCAGACAAGACAGATCACCTGAGTTATATGAACCTATGAAATTGTTTTCCATCATGGCCATGCTGTCTGTCTGTCTGTCTGTCTTGCACAGCAACGTCTGGCAGCTGCTTCCCACTGAGACTTAGCACCACTGCCCGTGGGCTCCATGTGAATCGGGAAGAGGAAACAGAAACAAAGAAATAGGCTTGGTGCTTCTATGAAGGGAGCACGCAGGGTCATCTAGTCTGGTGTTCCTCAACCTTGGCAGCTTTAAGAATTCCCCAGCCAGCAGTTGGGAGTTGAAGTCCAGCCATCTTAAACCCACCAAGGTTGAGAAACACTGACCTAGTTCAGCTCTTTGCTCAGTGCAGGATAGAATGCAACAGGGCATCCCAACCAACGGCCATCCAGCCTCTATTTAAATACATCCATGTAGCTCATTTTGGTCCCTTCACTCAGCCCCACTCTCTGATTGCCAGGGCCAACAGACCTTCCTCCCTTAGTTTGAGGGCATGCTGTGATCTCTAAGTGAAGATTACCCTCTCTTAATTCATTATTTCTCAGGCTCAGCACTGGGGCGGGCTGTTTCCCAATCAGTCCAACTTCCTCTCTCCTGACCACAAACCACAAAAGCTATTTTCAAACCAACAGGAGAAGCGACTGACGCAAAGTCAACCACATCAGCCACCCACCCCTGCTCCACCCTTTCCCATTCGCTGGGCGACACTTGGAAGTCTAGTGTGCCACAAGGGAATAAAAAAGCAAAGTAACAACTGCAGGGTGTTGCTTGATACAAGTGCTCAAGTTCATGAAATCAGCTTTATGCTCTACTGAAATGCAGAATGTCATGAACATTTTGGAGCCGCAGGAACCTTTGCTGGAAGATGGAGGGGTTATGCCAATGTTGCCACAAAACTTTCTTTCCTCTCCCATGATAGTAACCCTTGAGATGAACCAGAAAAAGTCACTGCAAAATGATTCAAGCAGGCTCAATAAAGCACCAGTTCAACCAAATTAACTTAGTTGGTGGGCTTGCATAATATTCTGAACTATACATTTATCCAATAGCCTGGGTTCACATGGCACACTACCAAGGTCAGTGTTAACCAAGCTTAGCATATTATGCAAATGCAGCATGAAGACTCGCCTGGCTAAGGGGTGTTGTCTAAACAAAGCCATTACGTATGGAACTCATTGATGGAGTGATTAACTGATTAGGGTGTCATCAAGTCAATGCCGACTCTTAGCACCCCAAAGCTGTGCCTGTTCAGAAGTGGAAGGCACCGCTCATGATCAAACCTTGGTCATGTTCAGCTGGACTACTCCAATGTGATCTACATAGAGATGCCCTTGAAATGCATTTGGAAATTGCAGGCTTGTTCAGAATGTGACAGATTGTGCAACTGTGAGTGCGTCACAGTAAACCCACATACTGTAATATCACTGCTACAAGAGCTGCACTAGCTTCCTGTAGACTTCTGGGTGCAACTCAAGATGTTGGTTGTCACCTTTAAAACCCTGCATGGCGCAGGGGCAGGTTACTTGTGGGACTCTGTTCCTACCACCAAAGCCAGAAAGATGGGCACGCTTCGGGTCCCTTCCATGAAACAATGCCATCCAGTGGGACACAGGAAGCGTGCCTTCTCTGTCATGGCACCTGCCCTACGGAACAGCCTCCCCCCTGAGATTCGGCTAGCTTTCCAGAAGGCCATGTAGACCTGGCTCTTCCCTCAGGCACTGGGGCTGGGAAATGTTGTTGGAGCAAACCTTGTATGGATGTTTTGTTTTGTATGATCAAGTAACTGTGAGATGCCTCAATAATTTGGTATTGTTTAATGGAAATTTTTAATACTGTGTTTTTACCTGTAATTTTTGTTAGCCACCTAGGATTAAGTTGGATAGCCATGTAAATTTGCTAAATAAATAAATGAGGACCAATTATTAACTCTCCTGCAGGAAGATGCCAGGAAAGCTTCATGCTTCACACAAAGAAACAGAAGAAGCTCTATTCCTGGTAACTACTCCCAAGAAAAACGGAAAACAACGGTGTGAAAATAACTTCAGCTATGAGGCAGCATATGTTTTGATTACACCACACCATCCAAATGTAGGCCTAGATGCCACCCTACAAACATAGTAATCTGGATTGTGCAGTACACTAAGCCATATTTTATTTAACCATTCTTTGTAAAATACACCACAATTGACTACACTGCATGTTATGCCAAGCCACAGATAGTGCTTGATACCCCCAAAGATTGAGTTTACACACTCCAACAGACCGCACTATGTCTTAAAGCAATGTGTAAATCTAGCCAGTAAAAGGTGAAGCACCCAGGGGATGATAGTTTTGACACAGAGCATGGATGCAAACAAGTTGCTGGGAGGACTTTGCATAGTCCTGAAAGCTGCACAACAGCTGGGAAAGCATATACACATCTGGGGGAGACAGAAAAAGAGGGGGGTCTATGGCAAGCAAGGCAATGTGAAAGAGAGAAGAGGATTGCATCAAAGACATTGGTTGCCTTTGAATTAATTAAGCAGTTAAGCCCAGCGCAGGCCAGCTTGCTCAAGTCTCTGTGAGGAGGACCTGACATAGCTTAACCATACCAGCATGCTGCCTTGACACAGAAACCTCCAGCTATCATTTCAGGCTTGAGCTCATGTCTCTGCTCAGCTCATCTGCTCTAGCTCATCCTCCCTCCTCCAGGGTGAGGAAAAATTGCTGGAAACCACCAAACACGTGGACAGCACCATCAGGGCTGGTCCTGCAAGTATGTCCCAGGGGATCCACCAGTGTGGGCTGCACACTCTATCCATCCCTGGCACATTACATTCTGGTCCTCCCCGTTAGAGGCACATCCAGCCTTCCAGGGCTGGGATCTTCTTGCAACCCCAGGTTAACTGTTGATTAGCAACTGCTGCCACTGCCATCTCCGCTGGCAATCCTGCCTCTGATGAGCTGCTCTTCAGACGGGCAGGCAATTGACTGGCGGCTGATTAGATGCTTGAGCACAGCCTTCTCGGAGCTATTTTTAACCATGCTGCCGGCGGGGCTCTCCCAGTCAAGATGCAGAATGCAGCTTGGAAAGGCGGGGAGGGGATCCAGGAAACAGTGGCTGAAAGCTCCATTGGGAGATGGGATGAACCCTGGGGGCAAGTCCTTTGCAGGTTACTGTTTCTCCCATTACTGGCTGGACCAAGTGAAGACAGAAGATTTCTGTAACAGCGGTTATGCTGTTCAAACTGGAGTTTAGTTAGGTGCTTTAGGAACATAAGAAGTCCTTATACCAAGAACAAATATATACAAAGGTGTTATATCACAGCAGTGTGATAGCTGCCTCATTCATGGAATATATGACATGTGCTCCAACCTGCCTTTCTGACTGCATCTCCTGCCCTCCCCCATGCTATTTTTTATGTTTATATTATGGTTCTTCTGAACAACCATAGCTTCTATGGGCTACCCAGAATAAACTATTGACACTGTGAAAGTAACTAAAGGATTATGATATTAGATTGGGATCCATGATATGATCAAGTTATGAGAGTCATTAATGAATGTCAAAGAGCCAAGGAGACAATAAAAGGAAGGGGGTATTCATAATTTCTGCTCCCCCCAAGATTCGGTAAGTCAGAAAGAACTTGCTTGGTAAAAGAAAGCAACAATTCCTCCATGCTCAGCTGCCTGAACCTGCAAGTTACTTTTTGAAAGCTATCAATGCTATTGTGAATTATGCATATTCAGTGGGAAATCTCTCATCCTGCAAAGATGGGAATGATAATAATATTGGCCTACATTCTTAGACAATTGGGATCAAATGATGTTATTAAGATTAAAAAAAATAGGTATTTGTGAAGAATTTGGCTTTCCTACTTAACTTCTAGCAATGTACCTCTTGTTGGGTTGTCCAAAGTTCTTTATTGCCCTGCCAATGGAAGCCAATGACATATAATTGAGGCAAGGATGACTGTGGGGCAGGGTGGTGGTGGAAATAGGGTATAAAAATATCAAGATGGTGGCTGCAACTGCACAGTTAAAGTCCTGCCTCTTTTTTATGTGTATCATGACAACATTTAAAAAGAGCAGAGCTTTGACAGTGCATTTGTGAAGCAAGAAAACACCAAAATCTGAAACATCAATCAATGTAGGTTCCAGTTTGTTTTCTAGAGGGGAAAATCTGGAAGCATGGTGGCATTTTTTATAACAGTTGCATGCTTATTACTGTAGTTGTTATTCCCTGGAGACAGAATAGATGATGAATGTAAATAACATTCTGTCTATTTCTGACATTCCCACTGTGAGCGCCGTCGCTTGTTATGTATCCCAAATGGCACCACCCCCATGCAAGAGAGAAGTATCAGTAGGTACTGGGGGAACCCCAAGGTTTTAGAAAAGGAAAACCTATCCCTAGAAGGATGGGAAAATCCCACAAAACAGCCTAAAAGTATATGTGCAGGTTTAGTGGCTATGAAATGCGGATTGCCAGAGGGAAGAGGGGAATGCAATAGAATACCAATGAAGTAGGCATGGCTGGCTAGCTGCAACTTCCTGTAGAAATATACTACACGTGTAATATATTACTCCCTTGTGAAACAAGATTTTGATAGGAATGTCAGTCAGTAACAAGCTTGTCCAGATGGGCTCATAAAGGAAGAGAAGCAGTCTTTCAGATTTAAGACCTCTAAGACTTCATAAATTGACCCCAAGTCAATATGCTGTGCCCAAAAGCAACCAGCCACCACTGCAGATCTTTTAAACAGGCATTGGAAGAATCCAAAATTTAAGAATTAATTATCTCCCCCAATTTGCATCAACTGGCACTTCCAGATACTTTTCAAGCACAGCCAAGAAAACACATTGCAGTAGTCAAGTTGCAAAAGATCCAAGACCCAATCTTCCTTCAGCCCCAAGTATATACCCGTTTTCCTTGCACAGGTGTGAACCAGGAAGGAAACTGCAGCACTGACATATCAGGCTGTTAGAAAGTTGCAGAATGCCTGGTGGGGAACACTATGAAGATAGGGTGGGGGAAAGGGTAGAAGGTGTTAGGAAGATGAGGTGCTGAAAGTGAACCAGTTGTTGCCTAATTTCGATAACACCCCTGAACTTGTTCTCCCAATCCTCTGATAGATGCTAGTTCCTGTTCACCCCACTCTCCTCCATTGGAGCCAAGATGTTAATGGGCCCTGGGGACCTCAATTGTGGAGCCTGGATTGTTTTAATTGGCACACATGTTCTGCTTGCCTCTGTCTTCTCCCTGGGTAGCCCGAGCAGAGGGAGTCACAAAAAATCCTGTTGACAGTCGCCATGACAAGGACAAAGGTCTCCCAAAGCACTGTGGTGAAGGAGTTAACAGCAGCACCCATGCAGTGGGGAGGGAGAAGAGGAAGGCAGGCCAGGTGGTTCCCTGGGGACACGGCATTAGCACCATGACAACAGATCTCAGCACTCCTAGCCTCACAGGTAGATGAGGGCTAGCAGGCTTGTAACCAGGAACAGAACTACAACTGGGGACTATGGCCCATAATCAGCCCAAATTTAACAGCATGCCCGAAAGGAACAACAGCACAAGAATCCTATGGACTCCACATTGATTTTCAGGCTACCTTTTGTCCCTAATCGTCAAGCTGCTACACACATGATTTTAATTTTCCATCCCCCATTATACCCCTGGGTTCATATGATGCACTAAACCACAAACTAGCCAACCTTGTTTCACCTTCCACAAATTTTGGACTGAAATTATCACACAGCCTTACCCTGCATAGCCCTCATAGCTCAGGGAGAAGGCATAAGCTTTGTCTACAAAGGACCCATGTTACAGTCCTTGGCCTTTCCTGTAGTAGGAGTGAGAAAATTTCAAGGGATCTTTAATGCTAGCTTAGAAGTAAATCCAGAATCTTGAAAATAGTGAAAGGAATTTCCCAGCCTTATCTATATTAAGTTCATTAAGGTGGAGTCTCTTTGAATGATTTGAAACACATCTTCCCAGGTTTCTCTCCACCTGGGCTAAATTGCCATTTAAGCTGTCAATTGACTTGCCTGCTATTTCTTGATTATGTCTGCTGTCTCTATCAATTCCTTTACCAGCCTGCCCACAATCCTTACACACAGTTGGCCTTTGGCCTTATTCACACAACACAGATAACCAGGTTAGTTAAAGACTAGGCAGCTGCAGTTGCACATTTTAAGCCTGGTAAGTATTTAACAATGGTCTTCCTTCCTTCCTTCTTGTGGCTAAACTTGATATTCCAGTGCAGTTCATTTGATGAGTTTATGCGGCAATACACTCTGCTGTACTTCTGAATTACTGAAATAAATAACCTATTTAAGTGTAACCAAGTTAAGTGAGTTGCATATATGTAGCCTTTGAGTTCCCTTCTGGGAGCAGAGGAAAGGCATATCCTAACATATGGGTCAGGACAAAGTAGGTGGGCTCAGGACAAAATATAAATATCATTCCATAAAAAATTAATTACAATTACTGCCTAGGCACCAAATAATTTCTCTCCTATCTAGTTAAAAATGTCTAGTGTTTTCAGACAGGACTCTAGGCTAAAGTCAACAAAACTCCCCAGAAGGCAGGGGCCAACAACCTTTTATTTTTAATCTGAGGGTCACAGCCAAAGTCTGGGAGGCCCATGTAGACAAGAGACTCAGTTGTGCATTCCCACAGGCAACCCAAAATTAGACAGAACGAGTTTCTGCTTTATTGTACAGCTGTTTTCTGTATGTCAAAGGAAGATTTATTTGTTTGTTTGACTTAACACTTGCCAATCAAGACAGACTCTCGGCAGTTTACGTATATCCATGAAAATACAACAGAACATCCGTGGTATAAATATAAAAGTAGCAAGCAATAAAACAAACACAATTGCACATCGATCAATCAGTCACCAATGGCGTAAATTCATATTCCCAAATACCCTCTGAAATCATTGTGGTTTTTTTCCCCCAATCCATGTTCTCCAGATCTATTGGGTCATGCAACCTGGTTCCATATAACTCAAGAGCAACAGGTTGGCAAAGTTGTCTGCTCCAGAGACCCTCTAAAGAATTTGTACACTAAACACACAATTCATTCAAAGTTCCATCAGTTCCATCAGGTATTTGTAGCTGCTAGTACAGTGAGAAGATCAGCTCCGTTCTGGTTCCCTTTATGTTTTCTTTTTTGGCTTTTTAGAAAAATATCTAACTGCCTCTTAATATAGGTACATTTTTATTTATTTATTTTACTGCTGAGTCCTTTAGCTGTTGCAAAACATTTCACAACTCTCATCATCTTGGACATTGTCCCACCCTTCCTCCCCCACATTTATCAGGACTTTTTTTTTAATCTTTTAAATCTGAGTTCTTTACGCCCACCTGCTCTCCAGCTTTCTTGACTTTGTTATCTTCTGTTCCACAAACACCCGCCTATTTTACCATCCCACAGAGTTATCTTTTCAACAACCCTCCCCTCTTTTTTTTACTTTTAGTTTTGCAAACCCTAGCACAGTGAGTAGTGTCTGGGAAAGGCAGATGTCTAACTATGTGCAAATTTAGCACAGTTAAAAAAAGACCACAGCAAAAATGCTCAGAAGAGACCTATAAACAGGAGGACTATAGGAATTAAATGTGCACTGAAAACAGGACACAAGTGAAGACTAAGAGTTTTAATTTAGTAGCAAGTCTAATGCTTAACAACAGAAGATTGCATATCCTATCCCTGGCAGTTAAGTTAAAAGCATCAGTTGGCAATCAGAGGATTTCTCTAAAGACCTTGGATATTGGTTGTCCATCAGAACAGGCAACTTCGGGCTAGAAAAACATCTAGTTCGGGTTCATACATTACAATAAACTATAATGTGACTTGTTCAGCTTTAGGTTGGTGTCATGGGTGAACCTAGCCACTGTAATTTATAAGCCATGAACCTAATCAGCCCAGTCTATTTTTGCTTATTCAGTAAACCACAATACTAAAACTAGTCTGTGTTCACCCATCCTGAAAGCCTTGTTTTATTGGATTTTGGCTTAGTACATTGTGCAAACCAATCATTGTGGTTTGCATGCTTTGCTATATGACTTAGCACAATATGTGAATTCATTGAACAAGCCATGGTTAAAAACAACCATGGCCTAGCATAATGCATGAACCCCATGGAATATGGATGATCTCTATGTTTTAACAATATGTTGTTAATAGACAACAAACCATGTAGACATGGAACTGGCTTTAAGTACCAAGATCAATTATTTTGCTTATAGTTTATTGACTTTAAAACTGTATCCTAAACTTCCATCCAAAATAGGAGCTTCAGCCTATATCAGTATATGGCCAAAACTGACTTTTCCGCTTCTGTCCCAAATGAAATGATAGCATATCCAAGAACAGATACCATGATAGCTTGTATCAAGGCAAACATAATCCAGCATCCCCACACACAGCCCTGAAAAAGAGGCTGGTGCCTGCAAAAACACACACACACACACACACACACACACCTGCAGTTCCAAGAGGGTAGCAGAAAACATTCTGCAAGCCCCTTTCGTTGTGGTGGTGGTTGCTCTTGAGTCAAATATGCTAGAAGGGCGATCATTTTAATTTAAGAAAAAAATACTAACCCTGGCTTGCCGATCTTTGAAGAGGAGAAAAACTACTGATTGAAATCTTCTCGCTTTACTATCACATCAAAAATACAATCCCTTTTTAACAGATCAAAATTATCTTCAGCGTGTGACATGGCGGGGAAACATGTCATGGTTTTATGTTTATGGTTATTTGCTGGCATGTACCCCCTGGCTCCCTGTCCAGGGTGGCCTTGTGTCCTACTGTAAGGTATACAATCCTCCACTGCCAGGCTGTCAGAAGACAGTCCTCTGTTTAATAGACAGCGATTGTTTCCAAAAGTGGATCTATATATTCCATAATAATAATAATAATAAAAAATCTTCAGTGTAAGATATTAGTATTAAGATGTTTGTATTAAGCACACTGCAATTTCCATTTGCTTCAAAATGCCAGTAAATTGGAAATTAAGTGCTTAATAAGCATGCAACTTAAGCTCTAAAGACTTTGCTGAGCTTCACATGCTATTATAGATTTAGAAGTGACACTCCCTCTAGCCATGGTTTGCATTGGTATTTCAGGTCAAGCTTGGGCTGGGTGGGATGTGTCCAGACAGAGTTTGAAGATTTGCAGCTATCTCAATCGCTTCATCAAGCCTGTTGAAATTATACCCGGTACATACAGAGGGAAAATTAGGCCAGGCAGATTCTTTAAATGGGGATTGTGAAACTGATGTGAAACTGACTATAAGGATTAAGAACAGATTGGCTGATAAAGGCTGCCTGTGCCAAACAGGGAAAATCAAACTGGGCAGTTTTTAACAGGGTGTAACTGATCAGAAATTGATTACAATTGAGATAAAGTTTGCTGATGAAGCCTGCAAAATTTTTTGGACAGCTCAGAGTTCAGGCAGAGGGAGGTGAGATGAGATGAGATGAAGCAGAAGTTCCCCACCAAAAGGAAGACAGACTTCTCCCAAACCACTAAAAACTCCAACCTGACAATTGCCGAAACTGAATTTTTGTAACTCATATTCAACAACAGCACAGTCTGCATCTCAGTGTTCTTTCTCAGTTGTGCAGGCATTAAGGATCAGATGATCTTCCAAAGTACTGCACTGAAAGCAACAAATATTACCTAATAAATTGCAAAAAACTCCAAAAAAACCAAAATGGTCCAACCTCCCTTGGATGTTTACTGAAAGTATAAATGACTCAAAGCATAAACAAACAACTGTTTTTGCTTCCTAAATCAGTTCCAGTGAAAAGTCCTGGACTCTTAGTCCCAAGATACATTTTTAAAATGCCATATTCTGGGAAAATGTTACACGATTTTCACTAGGTCAGGTACACTTCTGGAAGAGAGCCAGGCACTGGCATCTATGGGGGAGAGGGCATGACATGTGCAGCCTAGCATTATCATGTTCATGATGTGACTTACATACTTGCATCAGACAACATGACTCATATATGTAATGCTTCAATTTGTGCAATGACATGATAGAGCATGTGTTGTCAGTCTGACATCAGAGTCTGGTTATAAATGCCTATGAACCCAGGGTTTTATGTGAATTAAGTTTCTTCTTTCTACAACTTCTACAGTTTCTAAAGTTTATCTAACAGACATTTGAACGAGTAAAAATGAATAGAAACTGTACAGTTCATGGTTCATACTGGATAACATCATTGGGTCTTGCTAATACAAATTAGGATCTCCAAAGTGAATGCACATTTCTGTCTTTCAGCTTGTTTCTTGGACCCAGCTCTGTTCACAACTCATTTAATCAGATTTAAAGATCTACAGTCAGGACCAGAAATATTGGAACAAGGATAACTGTTTTGGCATTTGGCCTCTGCACACCACCACACTGAAGTTGAAAGGAAACACACCCAGATGGGAGCGAAGTCAGGACTTTCAGCTGTAATTCAAGGGGTTTGACAAAAGTGGGGCACTAACCATTCAGGAAGTACAGCCAGCGGCATACACACACACCCATCGTTGGTGGCTCATAAGTAATGGAACAAACCAACATTATGACAAACATAAGGATCGCCTTTAATAACTGGATGAAAATCCTTTGCAGTCAATGACTGCCTGAAGTCTGGAACCCATGGACCTGACCAAATGCTGAGTTCCCTCCCTCGAGATGCTTTATCAGGCCTTTACTGCCTTCAGTCTTGTCTTCAGTAAGTGAAAAGCATGCTCTATTGGGTTGAGATCAGGTGACTGACTTGGCCATTGAAGAACATCCCACTTCTTTGCCTTGAGAAACTTTTGCGTAGCTTTTGCTGTATGTTTTGGGTCATTATCCATCTGCAATATGAAGCGGCGTCCTATCTGTTTAGCAGCATTTGGCTGAATCTGAGCAGAAAGTATAGCCCTATACACTTCAGAATTCATCCTGCTGCTTTTATCAGCAGTCAGGTCATCAACCTGACCCAGTTCCATTGGCAGCCATACATGCTCATGCCATAACACTGCCTCCACCATGTTTGACAGATGATGTGGTATGCTTTGGATCATGAGCTGTTCCTTTCCTTCTCCATACTTTTCTCTTCCCATCATTCTGGTGCAAGTTAATCTTGGTTTCATCAGTCCAAAGAATCTTATTCCAGAACTGGGCAGGCTTTGTTAGGTGTTTGCTGGCAAAGTCTAATCGGGCCTTTCTGTTCTTGAGTGTTACCAGTGGTTTGCACCTTGTTGTGAAGCCTCTATATTTACATTCATAAGCCGTCTCTTGACTGTAGATGTTGAGGAGGTAGGCATGTCATTGTCAAGAGCGTTCTTGACCTGGCTAGATGTTTGAAAGGGTTCCTCCACCATGAGCAGAATTCTGCGGTCATCCACTTTAGTTGTCTTCCATGGTCTTCCAGGCCTTTTGCTGTTGCTGAGCTTGCCAGTTAATTCCTTCTTTTTCAGGATGTTCCAAACTGTTGTATTGGCCACTCTATCTCTGCTATCTCTCTGATGGGTTTATTTTGTTTTCTCAGCCTAATGATGGCCTCCTTCACTTGCGTGGACACCTTTTTGGACCTCATGTTGAGAGTTCCAGTGAACAGCTACCAAATGCAAATGTAACACTCAGAACCACCTCCAGGCCTTTTATCTGCTTGATTGGTCATGGGGTATCCAGGAAACAGGCCACACCTAGCCACGCAGCTGCTTGTCAGCCATTTGTTCCATTACTTATGAGCCACCAACGATGGGGGTATATGCATGCCACTGGCTGTACTACCTGAATGGTTAGTGCCCCACTTTTGTCAAACCCCTTGAAGTACAGCTGAAAGTCCTGACTTCACTCCCATCTGGGTGTGTTTCCTTTCAACTTCAATGTGGTGGTGTGCAGAGGCCAAATGCCAAAACAGTTATCCTTGTTCCAATATTTCTGATCTTGACTGTAGCAGCTGCATTTACACAACATGCTAAATTCAAGTAGTTTTACTGTTAGATAGGGCCTGGATATTTTGTGTGGGAAACTTAACATGTTGTACAGTCTCAGCCCATTTGAGTTTATGGTTCAAAATATTACACAAATCCAGAAAAAGAATTAACACAGTAACTGTCAACTCTTTGAGGTAGGCCAGGTCAGGAAACAGACACCACAGGAAATACTAGAACTCTACTTTATGGATAGAGGCTATTAACAACAGTATTTTGAAAGCCTAGCAGAGTTTCTCTTTTCCTTCCTCTGATACCAAAGGCAATCAAAGTGGGGCAATCTCGATTTTCTTTCTCACTCCCTCCTGTCTTTCCCAGCTAAGCTGATGTTTTTGTAACAGCTGTCACATACTTTCTTCAAAGCTATCCCTGCACTTCTCTACAATAACCAGGTTAAATGTGTGGCGTTAACACAGCCACTGGGTATCTGGCCACTTTACTGTATACTGTCCCTCTATCCCAGTTAAATTAAATTTGTAACCTGGGGGATTGTATTAAGTTCTATGACACTCAGATTAAAATTTGCCACTGTAAGCAAAAAAATATCGATATTGAGACGAAATTGAAAGAATGATTTGCCAGCGGTGGTCATCAGGAAATAAAGAATAAATGTAATAATCATAAAAAAACAACTGTGAGAATAAAGCATGACCAAACGTCTAAAAACAGAATCTAAAGAAGAAAAATAGCACTGGTCTTCACTCTAGCTCTCAGGTTTCTCCAAATGGTCTTTAAATATCTTTAGCCACTTTCTGAACGTCAAGCAGAAAACTTGAGTAAATATAGCTTCCAAGGTACAGAGCTGTAGTGGCAGAGATGGGACCACAACTGAGAACATCCAGGTTCTTGCTGCTTAAAACCACACCAAGGACAGATACGCAATAAACTCAGCCTTATATGGAAATATGGGTGCCCAGAGGGTCCGACTAGTTTCGTCCAAATGATTAAAGCAGCATCATGCTGTTGTGCAACACGCTCCTGACTCTTTGGGACATGTGTGAGACAAAAGGGGTGGAGTTTGCATCTCAATAGCTGCTTTTGTCAGACTGACTTGTTTGATTCCCCCCCACCCCCCGGCAAACACTGTCTGGCATTTTCATGGTATGCATGAGAGCATAAGAGGCAGAAGCATTTGTACACATGCCTCTTACGCTCATGCAAAGAATAACAGAGGCGGTGAATCTGTACTTCTCCAGGTGTTGATGAACTACAAGTCCCAGGGTCCCTCACTACTGGCCATACCAAGCACTTGCTGAAGCTGATATTCAGCAAAACTGGGGGAGAAGGGGCACAGTTTCTCAGTTCAGGACTTCAAAAATTGAAAGCCTTGTTTGAAGTTGAACCCAGAAAAGAAAGGAAAGAAAATGAACAATGACTTAGCTCGACACAAGAGGTTTTTTATTAGTTCGGTCCTTTGGATTCTTCCTGCCTCTAGGCATCTACAGTTGGACTGCTCGTTAAAGATAGACCCATGTGGAGTGAATTATAGGAATCTTAAAAATGTATTGTATCATCAATCCTTTCTCCTAGGCCAGAGAATACATGTGCAAAATTCTGCATCTCTTGGGAATGCATACTGTGTCTCTTCTTTTTCCATACTTGTTGGTGTTTGTGTGTGTGCATGCTGGATTTCTGTTGTTGTTGTTACCTGCTTTTGTAAGCCACTTGGATTCTCTCAGCTAACAATATAGAGAAGAGGTACATTTTGAAGGCTTCTTTTTGGCAGACGTTTGTTTCTCCCTGTATGTTTTGAAGGCAACCTTGCTGGAACAAGTTTAAATCCAGGTGAGGCCTTGATAACAGGACCACTTGGGAACCCCATTTATGCTGCCCAGCGCTCAGTGGATCAAAGATAGGAATTAGAACAGCAGTGCAATTAAGTACTTATAGGTGAGCTCTGCACAGCCCCGAAAACCAGGCGGCACCCTCATTCCAGGATAGCAATTACCACTGGTGCTAGATGATCACTTGCGAGCTGATGCCGTGCGGCTATATTTCCCCCAAAGGAGCCGACAAAGCCATGGGCTTTCTAATAGGCAGAGTTCTAATTACCCCCCTGCGCTGGTCACCAGAAGCCGAGCAGAACATCTCGCTGAGCTAACCTGTAATTTTTGCATGAAATTACAGTATTCTCTCCCCTGGGTTCAATTGCCTCCACCAAGAGTTCTTACAGCATCCCCATCATTAAGGCACAACCAAGCTCACTTTTCTCACAAGGGAACCCAGGCGCTCCTCCAGCACACGCCCTTTCCCAAACTGCTTGTGGGCCATGACAAGTCAGCACAGGTTGAAGAGAAGAGGAAGAGTTACGTTGCCTGGGTTGCAGAGGAAATTGGCAACAATCCCACCCTCCACCCCCCGATGCAAAACTCCTCTTTGGTATGAGAAGCAGTTGTGACAAATGGGGGCATTAAGTCAGGTCCCACGTAACGGAGGGCCTCTCACAAGAAGATCCAGTAGATGCTAAACTGCTGCTTATTTAGCACGGACAGTTCTTCTGATTCCTTTTTCTTTGTCTCTTTTTCCCAACATCTGTCACTAGAGAGGTTTGCCTGCCACCCATGCGGTAATCTTAGTGGCATCAAGGGGAAAACAAGAGCACCCTCATTGTTCCAATCTTCCAGCCTGCTAAGAACTTCTGGCTCTGATATTTACAGTAGGACATTTGGTTTCAATTTGGACCGTGCTTTTCTTTTTAAAATTATGTTCCTTTCACCTGTGTGCTTTTTTAATTATTATTTATTAGCTTTATAACCTGACTTTTGTCCAGGAGCACAGGGGGAGGAGGTTTCCTTTTAAATCATCCCAACAAAAACCCTGTGAGGTAGGTTGGGCCGAGTGAGAGTGACTGGGGATTTTCTGTGGCTGAGCATGGACTAGAACCTGGGTTCCCTGCTCCTCATCCAACACCTTAGCCACTACACCACGGTAGCTCTTTGGATTTTAGACATTACCATTAATTACTCAGAGAACTCCATACAGAGTTTATTTCTCCATAAAGAAATAAAAATCCACGGGAAAACCACTGTCCGTCTTCAGTCCTGGTGTGGGGAAGAAGAAGGTGAATTTTAGAAGTCTGTGAGCACAGAGGTTCTTTGTTATGTCCTTTTACCCCAAGACTAAAAATCGAGTGATCCAAATATACAGTACAGTTCCATTAAGGTGATCAGTTAAGCGCAGCCAGATTAAATTTTCTAAGTTTTTTTTTTTAATTGAAACTTTGGGGTGGGCTTCAAAGACAGGGCATAAATCTATTACTAATAAAGGGGGGGGGGAGGAACATTGTTATGGTCAGTTTGCTAACACGCCTGATCCATAAATCAGTGCACAGCAGTCTGTTACAGAGTAGATTTAATGCAGTGTTCAACAAGCAGAGAAAAGAGCCTTGAGATTTGTTTAATGGGAAGGGAGGAGGGAAAAGTGGTTTAAGTCGGCCTGCAACGTTTAATCCATTAATTGGTTAGGACACAATATGGCAGCCTGATGACTACTTCTGCCTCCCCCCACACGCACACTTTTTTTCTGTGACTCCCAGAGCTCCCTAAGTTTGCATCTTCAGAATTTGACAGCAAACTGCAAAATCACAACTGTAGCTGTATATGGGAATGACCTTGGGAGACAGGAGGAAGAGCCACAGACCAACCCACATGTAAAAGATGTCTCAGCCCACAGAAGGAGAGGAGGTGAGGGAAGCATTTCAGAAGGGACCTCCCTCCCGTGTTTTCCGGAGAGTAAAAGGAAAGGAAGGGAGAAATACTTTCAGTCTTGTAAGATTCTGGTAATGTAACCTTACAATAAGATAGAGTTAGTACTCGTGGATGTGTTTCTTGTCTGGACTACCTCGAAGGGCTAACAACAGCACAGTTCTCTCCCTAAAAAAAAAAAAAAAGGAGTAAAGTATGTGTTCATCTTCAATACCTCAACAGTTATTTTAGGTTTTAGAGACACTGAAAAAGGGGGAACTGAACAGTGCAGCAGGGCCCCCTTAAAGAGATTCCTACCATGCACCTATAGCCTGGCTGAATATAGATCTATAGGAGCCCCCAGCCTTAGAAAAGTTACTTGCACATACAATTCAGTATGCAACTAACAATTGATTTGTAAAATGCCTCCCCAATTAAACAAGGCAAAAAATTATTTTTGTACAAAGATTATGGGCATCCTTATCAGAAATAGAAAAAAGTGAGCATGACCTTTAAAGACCATCACTCACTTTTTAAAATTTTCCACTTAGGAACGAAAGTCTTTTTTTTAATAATGCCTCCCCTGATCCACAAGTCCAGTTTCTGTAAAGGAAAGTATATCTCTTATTTCAGGGATATTGTGTTAATCCATGTAAATGTATGCAAATTTAATCAAGAGATTAATCCAGCTTTCCCCAGCTGGTGACCTTCAGATGTGTTGTCAGAATTCCTAGCCAGCTGGGAGCTGACACTTGAAACTTCAGGACCATAATGACGGGACTAGCATTTGGAGGACCACAATCCCTGGCTAGGTGGGTCACCAACTGAGCAAAGGCCAAATACAGAGCAAGAAAGAATAAAATAAAAGCTATGAGCCCAGATAAGTACGCTTCTAGCAAAGTCTCTCCATGGTCATTTCCCCAGTTTGCTACAGCGTTTGTGCATTAAATTGGAAGTAGAGGAAATAGAAAAGATGGATCCATTTCAAACATTTGTGTTTGGTCTATTGCCAAATCTAGTGACAGAAGAGTGTTCCAGCTAACCTACCTTATACTAATGGCCCAGCAAAACCAGAATATAGATTGCTTCATTTTCTCTTTGTTGGCTGAACCCAGCCTACATCTGCCTGTCATTCCCCAGAGTTTAGAGTAGTTGGCAATTTGAGATTCCTGCGTAGAGCAGGGGGTGGAGTCAAATCTTCTAAAAGACTCCTTCCAATTCTATCATTCTACAGACTGAAACTGGGACCTTCCACCCATCTTCAATGATTAAACTATATCCCTCCTCCCAAACAGCAGTCCCGTAATGTGCAAAACTGCTGATGCAGCCCCCAAATCCAAAATTTAGCACTGAATTGTTTTTTTTTTCTTTTCTTTTCTTTTTTACCATGGCAAAAGGAGGAAACAATCATGTCCATGGAGACAATGATGGAAATCTAATTAATGTAGTGTAATCCTAGTTTAACAATTAAATCAAATTTAATTGTTCTGGTTCTGCCAATTATTTGGCCCTGGGCTCACTCGAAGGACATACAGCCCTTGGCTGTAAAATGTGTACATGCATACAACTGAGGTGCAAAATAAAAGCAAGTGCATAATCTATGAAGTAAGAAATCTAAATGTGATTCCACAGCCTGCAGCAAAGTTAGTGCCAAGTTTGCCCTGGACAGAGTATTCTCCACACCAGTGTTTCTCAACCTTGGCAACTTTAAAAGGTGTGGACTTCAACTCCCAGAATTCCCCAGCCAGCATGCATGGCTGTGGAATTCTGGGAGTTCAAGTCCACACCTCTTAAAGTCGCCAAGGTTGAGAAACACTGCTCTAAACACTTACAGTCTGGAAAGGAAAACTTCCTAAAAACTATTTCCAATGCTTTTACCACTTCAGCCCATCTGTGTGGCATAATCAGGTAATTATATAATACAGAAGGAAAAAAACCTCCGATTGGGCCTGCATGGCTTTTTGCTTCAAGAATCTTGTTCCACAGAGTTATCACGTTGGCTCTGAACAAAGCCTCATTATATATTCTCACACAGAAAAACAATATCAGTAGACAAGGCAAATACAAAACGCCGTATTTTTTCCTTCTCACTAGGACCAATCCATTCATTAATTTTAAGGTTTTCAGAAATTCAAAGTGCAATTTTGGGGAAATCATTGGTTTTCCATATTGAGGAATTGTTTTAAGTTTCTTTGGAACGTCGAGAAATTAATATTTGAAGAAGACAGGCAAGTTTACTGGTATAATCAACAATAGCCCAACTGACAAAAACTGAAAACTGTAAGAAAAAATGCAGGGAAGAGGAAAAGGAGATACTTTATTTCACAGAATGACTATATGAACATATATTTAAATGGGGATTTTTGGGGTTTATAGCAACAGCATTGCCAATTTCCAGTAAACTGTAGGAAAAACAGTTTGGAAAGTCCCAGTTGGCTTTTCCCTTTTGGAATTCAAACCATTTGGATGGGCAAAAGCGCTATCTTTAACAAGCTGAGAATCTGAAACATGTGCTATTGTTCAAAAGCTGAGAAATTTAAACATAAGGGTAGAAGAAAAGACCAGGCTTCAGAAACTTGTTCCAAAAATCGCTGAAGAAACATCAACACACAGGACATGTGTGGTCGGAATAATCAGCTTGTACCGTGGAGATGGATTTGATCCGGCTCAATACATTTACCAATCTCATTTTAAGACATCTGTGGGCCTCAAAAATGTTTTAAGATGATTTATTTATATCTCAATTTTAGTCACCGCCCATCTCACTCAAAGAGCCACTCTGGGCAGTTTACAATAAGACCACAATAAATACAGATTAAAATACAATAAAAACAATGTACATAAACATTGCCAACTGATCAGGGTAAGAAAGGAAGTATGGGGTAGCCTACTCTTAGAAACGCGATAATAGACATCTCACAACGAAATTTCTTTATCTAAGAGCTCGTTTCTGATACGTAGCACGGAGCTCTTTAAAGCGTTCAGGCTGACTCCACTATCCGGTTTGTAAGAGACAACCTTTCCTTGGCCCCCCAAACGATAAACAGAGAACAAGGGTTGGGCTTAACTCTTGCCTCTGAAGAGGTTTTCATCTCCACTCCTTCTTCCTCAGAGCACGCTGTAGGCAGAAACAGAAATGCCAGAGTCCCACAGAGAAAACTATTCATTCACAAAGAGAGATTCAGAGCCATTCCCTGTGGGAGCTCCAGCAGAATTCCAGTCAAAAGGCGCTTGGACAGGAACAGGGGAGCGGCCGGACCCTGGACACCAGCATGAACCAAATCTCTTTGAGGAAGAGCCAGCTTTTTTATTTTCCCACCCCATGGTCTATCGTCCAGCTGGTCTTCTTCCAATCCTGCACAAAAAAACCAGGCGTTCGGCCACGCAGGAGGTCATGAATACCTCCTAAGGCCTGAGCGGATGCTCATCATGCATCCCCCCTCCCTCTCCCTTCTGTACAGGGCAAGACCACAATGGCACGGATGCTGCAGTGGACAGTGTAGTATATTAGGCCACGTGTTAAGGTGCTGGGCTAGGGGACCCAGGTTCAAAGCCACCTTCAGCCGTGGAAGCTCACAGGGTGCCTCTAGGATCATTTGCCTCTCTCAACCCAACCTGCCTCACAGGGTGAGTGTGCAGAGAAGTTGTGTTGTGTATGTACACTGCCTTTTGCTCCTGTATACGTAATACAGCACACAAGCACACGCTTCAGGAACATCTGTCAGACTTTCTGCATTCCTTCAGTTAGGGCAAGAAGTTGGACGAGGCAAGTCTTTGTACAATCCAATCTCTCGATGTTTCAGAATGGGAAAGGAAGTTGGCAAAATAGCATTTCTTTCACCAAGATTTCAACTGTTAATGATTTCAACCCACACATTTTAATTTTGGTTTTGACTTTAATTCCATCTATTTTATGTTTTATTTTATACTTTGTATTTTTTTTTTTAAATGGTTGTAAATTGCTTTGAGGGTCAGTATAATCAGAAAAGTAGGATATAAATTCAACCAATAAACAAAAAGGGGAATTAGGGCTTCTTTTTCTTAAAGCTACACGGTGTTTTGTTCGGCAGATATTTCATTTTCAGTCCTGTTTAAAGACTCAGAAGGTGTGACGGTAGCCAGGACCTGAAATTACCTATGATCTGGGACAACAGACTGTGTAGGCAGATAAATAGGTCACTTGGTCACAGGTTTTCCACACCAGGTCAAGAAATTTTGAGCATCTATTAACATTACAGTAATTATTTCTCAACATGCATCTACCTGTATTTATATAAGTTAGCTTACCTAATTATCCCTTTTGTCCTACTTTTCAGCCAATGTTTACGCTCTCTTATGAGGGTGCATCATCTAAGGTCACAAGGTTGCACAAGGCTCCCACAAGTTGTGGGCAGGTCTTGGAAACCTCCAGAAGTCATTACTAAACTATCATTTTTAAGAGACAGAAAGGGAAACCAATCAAATGCTGGAGAGGAGAGTAATTCTATTAACCATATTTAATTTTAATTAAATTAATTTATACTGGACACATTCAATTTTAATCAGATTAATTTACTCTGGACTTATACTTAATTTTAATCACTTAATTTTAAATGAAATTAAATCAATTTTTCTTCTTGTCCCGCCCCACCTGCTTTTTTTTTTGGAATGCAGGCTTTAGGAGGGCAACATGGTCCTTGGCCTGGAAAAAGTATGCACCGCTTTTTATTTTATTTTATTTATCTAAATTTGTAATAGCCGCCCAAGTCCAATGGGCTGTTTTTAAACAGCCAGCCTCAAGAGTCTCACACAGGCCAGTTCCTACATCTCCTCCCCCCACCTCCCCCACCACCCGCAATCCCAGATGATACTCAACCGCAGACCATCAAATATGTTAGGGGTTGATTGGGGGGAAGGAGGGGGCTCCTGTACATATCTTATGGTACTTCCCTTCAATGTTTGAAGGATTACCATCTTTGAAATCAAGTACGTTGATTTCATAAAAGCGTCCTTACAATTACCATTCTTAACAAGATTAAAATGGCATCCCCAGATAGTTCATCTGTCTTCTTCTAAAGCTGACTTGATCACAGATTATTCTGAAGGGGTGGGATCTTGGACAGTCACAAATCAATCTCACGTGCACGCTTTTAGGCACTATAGTAAATTTTCCTATATGGGAGGGAGAAGAAGCTAACAGTCATAGCTTTGTTCACACAACACATTTAACTAGGTCAAGCCTAGTAGATTCAATCAACATGTTAATATTGGTTAGTTTTATGCTTGATTAGCTGTGTCCATGTGTATGTGTATGCATGGTTCAAGGGTATTGTGTGAACTAAGACCATTACTTGAGTTTATGGTTCAAAATATATTGCAAACTCAGAAAATGGTTTAATTTAGTAAACATGTTAAATGTATTTTGTGAACATCGATCTTAATGCCATACGGGCCAGGCAAATCAACAAATTTACAAGGTAAGATGAATAGTTCAAATGATTTCTTCCAGTTTTTTAATCAGATAGTTAAAAGCAGATATAATTCCACGTGACATGCATCTCACCCCTAGACGATTATCTGACTTTATTTCTCTATCTGCATGAATCTAAACAGGCAGACACAGTGTCATTTACAAACTGTAGAAAGGGCACCAACAGATAATACTTTTGGAGTTTGGAGGTATCAATAAAAAAAAAACTTTGTATGATATAAATGTAACTAATATATGGTGAGATAGATAGATAGATAGATAGATAGATAGATAGATAGATAGATAGATAGATAGATAGATAATGATTTCATAGCATTTGTCCAGTTATTTAGTAGGATTTGGAATTGATGGACATAGGGGACAGAGAAACCTGTTATGCCTTGCTTCCAGTTTATTTCCATGATTTTTTTGGTAAGCAACAGCTGGTCAGCAACAGACTGACTGGTGCTTCCTTGAAAAACCCCAACTACCATCTTCTAATCTATTACAATCATACAATCATAGTTTTGGCATTGTAGCTTCTTTTGCTTTTTTCTGTTTAGTCCCCCCCACACACACACAAAATGTTACAGTTCTGACTTTCACAGTGACCAAGTTTTTTGCCAACTACGCACTGGAGATATGTGGTGGTGAGGAGAGAAGGTTGGGACAGTTGTACAATTGTCCACTTAAAGCAGCCTTCTCCCAACTTAGTGCCTCCAGAGGTGATGCACTACAACTCCTACAATCTCCAGTCAGCCTGTTCAGTGTCCAGAAATAGAGCTAACTAGATAGACTAACTTTTCCTGACCTGGAACCTTTTGGATATATTAGGACTGCATTTCCTAGAATTCCTGGTCAGCATGGGTTAAGGTTAGGGTGGTCAGGGAGATGCTGAAAAATGATGCACTCAAATAAATGAAGCTATGTACATTGTTGTCACTGCCATCCAAAGAAATGGGATTTGTCTGAAGAAGGCAGAAGTAATGGCCAGGAGGAGACAAGAAACTACATTTTATGAGGCCAGACAGAGGGATCTGGTTATCTTTAGCCATAAGACTGAAGTAGATATGATAGCAGTTTTTAAATCCAGAAGGGGAGTCCCATAGAAGATCAAAATCTGTTCTTCATTTCCCCAGAATGCAGAACATGGATTAATGGCTTTACAGGACATCAGATTCCAGCTGAATATTAGCCAAAACATTCCTATCTATAACAGCAATTTCACTCTAGAACTAGTTATCCAGGAAAATTGTGAGCTCTCTTTCACTGGATGTGTTCCAGTGGAGGCTAGACAGTCATTGCTTTGAGAAGCTTTGATTCTGATTCCTGAACTGAGAAGGGGGTTGGACACAAGGTCTAAAATAGCCCTTTCTAAAGTTCTGGGACTGTCCAGTATGACTTTCACCCATGATCTTTGTTGCAAGCCAAGATACTTTTGTGGGGAGATAAGATAACGATTGAGCTATAAACTGGAGGTGAGGCCAAGTCTCTCTGGAGATATGGATGTGCCACCCCTAGCGAGATAAGATCTGATCTAAATCCCTCAATGCCCAATCTTCATTTCACTTTATCTGCCAAAGCAGCAGGCACTTTGCGGCCAGTGGGATACAAGACAATATGTATGCATGGATGTAGCACAAAGACTCAGAGCTCTGCTTGGTTTAGATGCTGGCTTTTGGGATGTGTTTGTAACGGCTGCATCTATGCAGGGAAGGGAGTGAAACTTAAAACAGGCAAGGAAAAAAGGAGAGAAAGCAGAAAACATGCAGCCAACATGTCACCAAGTGTGGGAAGGGGAAGAATACCAGTTTTGGTATAGCTGGGCAAGTCCATTTCCAACCATCCTCACCCTTCCCCAGTGGATGGGTGTGCCTGGCTGGCAATTAACCACATGGCTGCTGGCAAGGGTGCTACTGCTGCCCTCACCATGTAGCTTCTGTGCCCAGATGCTCACACCACTCCCATCTCCTGTGCAAGACCACAGCCAAACATGTCCTGCTAAGGGGACCTGGGGCTGGATACTGAACAATCCAGAAACAAATACGTCAGTATGACATTGTAATCAGCAATTAGGGAGAAAACTCCCTGAACACTTTTTCCTTATAAATAAAATAGCATCTTCTAACCACAGACATATATTCATATTGAGAATGTAAGGGAGAGTTAGCATAACCCCACCAGTCTTAACCATCAGTATCTATCCCTAACAAAGGAGGAGTGTGTGGTATGGGTGTGGATGAGTGCACACACACCCCAAGCAGTAAATGACAGCTTGTCTCCTTTTCTAGGATGCTGTAAGTGGCAGCATCTAGATGACCTTAGCTGATCACCAAAAGCTAAGCAAGGCAGGAGGACACAGTCAATATTTGATGGGAGTCCACCTTGAAATCTCAGAGCTTTAGGCTAGAACTGGGAAGTTGATAAAACACCCTTGAAGGAAACAATGGCAAACATCCAGATATGTCCATGGAATCAGCAGGACCTGAGCAAAACTCAAAGGAGTCTTTGCCTTTTACCTCCTCTTCTGCCCCATAAGCTGTTGTCCCTTTAAGGATACTGTGTTTCCCCAGCCTAGATTATTGGGGCAGATCCACCAGCAAATGCTCACAGCATAAAAGAGGCTGAGGTTTGCTGAGTCATGACACATGGCGTCCCCTAGAGCCCACTATATCCAAAATGCAGAACCACACAAAGTCATTGTTAAAACTTCTGTCAGCAGTCATTCCTTCAAACTTTTTTTCTCCTCAATTCCCCCCCCCCAAATTGCTCTATTTCACTGGATAGCCCCATCAAGTTCAATATGCATATATATATATTACACATATACACTACTTTGCATATACACATAAACAACCCTATAGTTCGTTTTTCAGGGAAGCTGTTTTTGTCCACTTTTTCTTATACCACCAAGCATGTACACTCCAGAAAAACACAATGGGCAGGTTTGTACAAGTCACTAAAGCTATACTGCAGTTCGTTTCGTTTTAGCACAGCATGTGTGAACCCTAACTCTGTGGCTTGTAAACTACATTTTATGACCTCACAAAGTGAGTGAAGCCTGCACACCATGGTTTATTCAGTAAACCATGGTTAAACAAGCATGGGTTAGCTTGGTGTGTGGACCAAGTTATAAGTACATGCATGTATGATCTCACCTTCCTTACTAGCCTGCTAGGTAAGTGGGCAGTTTAGGATAAAGTGAACCAGGCACGAACACAGTACAGTGTATTAGCAGATTACTGATGGGTGTGTGTGATGGGTACCTCTCATTTTGGAAGGCTCCCCTGCTTTAAGACTGTCACACAAACAGAAAATTAGCAGAAGGATAACCTGGCGGTCTGGGAAATTTACATGCTGACTTAAAGCCACAATTTAAACGGAGAACCAGGCGGACATCAGTGGAGTGGGGAGAGCATGAAATTAGGAACCCCAGAGAAGCTTGATCATGGTGCTGGGCTTGGACTATTGTAGGTGGCTTTCTAAAGCCCAGCTCTGACCCAAGCAATGTGTTCCTGCACACGCGCAGCCAGAAGGGGCTTGGCTCTGCCGGTTCTCAGCATACAAGCCAACGAGGTCTGCCACTTCCTTGGCTGAGAGGGAATCTGGGAGATTTGCTCACACACATCCCTCCTGGCTTTTCCTGGGAAACCGAGGCACAAGCAAGTAGTCTAATGCACTGTGAGTCACAGGCACAGCCCACAGCCTGGCAAAAATCCTGGTACATTCCTCCCGAGAGAGAGAGAGATGGAAAGAAGGTTTTATTTCCTGCCACCCTGCACACATCATCCAAGCTCACCCTTGAAAAGCTAACAAGAAAGGAAAGCAAAGTGGCCTGAGGATAAAAGGGAGGGACAGAAATTGAGGAAGTCTGGAAGATTCGCAAAAATAAGGGAGCCAAGTCACTCACTGATAAAAGGGAAAGCACAGAGACAGAAAAAGATTAGAATCATACGCTATCATATTGGCAGATTGGGTCTGAACTGAACTGGTTTTGTACTCCCACACCCAGCACCAAGTGCTTTTCATCATGTTATGGAGATCAACATCTCAGCAGAAGAGCACATTATGCATGCAAACACTGCCAGGTATATCCCTGGCAATTCCAGATGACTTTATGATATTCTGGACCTGAATCCTTCCAGATGTTTGGGGCTACAACTGCTATCATCCCTGAACCTTGCACTGCCATTTGGGGCTGACAGAATTTTATAGATCAAAAGATTTAGAGGGAACCATGTTGGAGAAGACCAGCACAGATAACACAAAGTCCAATGGACCAGAATGTTGACTTGCCAAGATTCAGTCAGAGGAGCTTGATGATGAGAGCCAGTTTGGGGTAGTGGTTATGGCATCAGGCTACAAATCCAGAGAGCGTGAGTTCTAGCCCCACCTTAGTCACAAAGCCAGCTGGGTGACCTTGGGCCAGTCCCTCTCTCTCAGCCCTAGGAAGAAGAAGGCAATGGCAAACCACTTCTGAAAAACCTTGCCAAGAAAACTGCAGGGACACGTCCAGGCAGTCGCCAGGAGTCAACATTGACTTGAAGGCACCAAAGAGGGAAGAAAAAAAAAACCCTCAGTGACAGAGCTTACCAGGCAAAATGTCTCGGATTCATTACTCCCTAAGGGTTGCTGACAATGCCTATAGAGAAGGGATGAAGCCCATAAGATGTTAGTGTTCCAGCAGCCATAGCCAGCACAACTAATGGTGAGGGTTGTTGGGAGTTGTAGTTCAATACCAGTTTCTCACTCCTACTATAGGTAGTTCAGAGAAAAAAGACTGTTGGGGCCAATTCAGTACATGGCGGGTTTTTGTTCCTCCAATAAAGTAATATTTATTGCACGATCATGGAGAGTCAGTCATTTGTGATCCATCTGGGTTGATGATGGGTGGTTGGTATCTTATTTGTATATTTCCCCAAACTGTTAATATTTCTGTATGTGGTTGTATATTTTATGTTTTTAACTTTATATGCTGCCTTGAGTCTTTCTGATTTTGTTTCTATATAAATCTATTATTATTATTATTATTATTATCATCATCATCATCATCATCATCAACACCACCATCATCATCCAATGAAAGCTTTGGATTTCCTCCAAGTTTCATTCTGTCTGTCACTTTAGAATTGCTTTTCTACACAAGGAGAGTGCAGGGGAAAAAAAGACGAACCGCAGTCTAAAAGCAAGTGTAACCATTTGCAAGACTACAACCCACAAACATACAAAACATGACCAAAAAAATTGAATGCATCCCTTATTCCATTTCTCAATCCTTAAAAATCCAGTACAATTGAAAATAATGGGCCAGATGTGGCAGAATCATGTCTGGGCTAAACTATTTCAAGCTGTAGAAAGGAAATCCCATTTTTTAAAGTCCCCATTTCCGCTAAAAAGGGTTTTTAAAAAACCCTATGAAACTAGAAAGGCAGCCTATAGGGAACACTGTTTTATGATTTTAGTTGAGGGAGCATTCCCTGATATCATTACCCCCTTGTGATTTGGAGTTCTCCTTTCCATCCAACTACCACAGGATTTTACTGCCTTCTTTCCTGCATGTCTAGACGAAGCCTAAATCCACACCCAAATAATGTTTAAACATCTGATTACCATGCCCATCACCACCACCCACATCCCCTTATATCCTCTACACTGTGTCTGCATTCGTTCCATGTAGCCCAAGGATGCATAGAAGGTTGGGATGGTCTAGACAAGCAGAAAGGAGTCTGGAGCATGGCCAATGGCCTGTGAGTTGAGATTCAGGAAAGTCCCTCAATGCAGGGCAAAGAATGGATGAGCCATCAGACATTCCCCAAGGCTGCACTTTCAATCTAGTCTCTATCTCCAGCCAGGCAGCTGTGCAAGGCTAGAACAACTAACTACAGCTGTCCAAGCAATGAATTTTCCTGAGCTTGATCACAGGCTGGATTGCAGTCTTGACCTCATCGTTAAGTGACTTGCCCAACGGTAAGGAATGTTTCTCACACACGCGCGCGCACACATAGCCCACTGGCTTCACTAAGAAAGATTCTTCTGAGCTCTGGAAGGGAGGGGGAGCTTAATTAAGAAGTAGGAAGAGTGATTCAGAGGAAGACACAGCTAAGCCCTTTGAAAAGACCTACAAATCTACTTATCCAACAGAGTAGGTATAAATGCAACTTGGTCCGCAGGGTACTTCTCTTATGGCCTACTGAAAATCCAAGCCAAAGGAGGGAGAAAGGGGGATTCTGCCAAGACTAAAGTTATTATATCTCCACCTCCTTTTTTGAGGACACACAACTCAATAAGACACAACCAAGCCTCTTCAAGTGGTAAGTTTACAGCTAGGCACACACTGCAGGGCTTAATAGGGCCGAAAACTTAGGATAGATTAATGCAAATGTTATATCTATCAATGTACAACTGCCTCACTCCCAGAACACATGGTGCTAGTTCCACAGCATAGTTTCAAAGCTATTTGCCAAGTTATTCTTTTTTTCTCCTCAATGCCTTGTCCTGTAAAAGGTCTTTTTGGGTCATTGTAGGTTAAGTGGATTGTTGGCTATGATATATTTCAAAGCTGTGTTTTGTCAGTTTTTGTTGTGGAATATTAACAAGGGGAAGGTGCATTGTAAAACTGATTACAGGATGATGACATGGACTAGATTGCATTCTCTGAAAAAACTGCATTGTGAAGGCTACTGGAGAATGAGGGAAGCGTCAAGAGGAAAATGGGAAAGGGACATTTTCAGTCTCTCTTCCCCCAAGGAATTGTTGGATAGGAAATAATTTAATTAAAAGAAAAAGAACTATACTGAACATGGAAGAATGTACAAAAAGACAGTTCAACCTCTTCATACAAAAAATGAGACTAAAAGCCACCAAAAACTGAGCTTATAATTGCAAGACTCTAATGCATTACCTGGTCTTAAATGTTGCTACCAGAACCTTTCTAATTTTTGGCTACCATAGATTAACCCAGCTCCCCTTCTACTAGTCTGCCTTTAAATCCAACATTCTATCTTAAACTGGTGACCGTCACAACTCTTGGATTACCACTCCCATCATCTACAAACATCTCAGACTTGGGCACAATGGCTGAATGCAAAGAAGTTGTAATCCCACCATCTGGAGGACACTTCATATGAGAAGGATACTTTGACCACTACATGCCACACTACTTCTCTCAACTAATTATTTCCATTATCAGGAAGGAACCAAACAGGTGGGTCTCTCTTGAAGAAAGTGGAAGGGGTTAGCCTTGCCCAACCTGATATTTTCCAGATAGGTTGGGGCTGAAAGCACCAGAATTCTCTGCTAACATGGCCAAGCTACCTTAGGTCTTCCAGCATCAAGAGGATAGAATCAACCTCCCAAAGGATTATGGGATGCTTTCTTGTATTGCCATGGGAGCCTGCTGCTGAGCCTTGGGAACACCCTGTTGCACTGTGGGTGGGAGAAAACACAGGTTGGGTCTTAAACAGGAGAACAGTAAATTCCATCTGTACAAGTCAATCACATAACAGCAAAGCTTTGGATGAAGCAAAATCATGCATCTGACAGAAGGGGCTGCCAAACTCAGCATCTCCCCACCCCCACCTGTCAGGATTTAGCTTCCGGATTCTGTGTTACCCAGGAAACGGCTGATGACATTGCAACCACCTTAGAGCCAAGCAGGGAAATTCTCTGCTTTAGGTGTTAGGGATGCCTTCTACTGTTGCCAGGGAAACGCAGAACCCTGAGATTGGGTCCTGGCAGGTTAGGGAAGAGCTGATGTTCAAGGCAACGCCTTTCTTTGCTTTTAACCTTGCATGAGCCATGTTCTTCTGGGGGAAAGGAGGGCAGCAACTCTTCCTTGTATGGACAGTCCAGGTTGAGGTACTGTCATCCTTTTCCACTGGTTTATAACTGGCCCCTTCTTTATCACATGGATTGCTTATCCTTCACACGGTGGTACCTGGAAAATGCAGTTAACTCCAAGTTTGAATCTCTCCACGTAAATAGGACACGCACGTAATTCCATTGAAATGGAAGAGCAAAGGAGAAAAAAAGACATCTTTTCTTTTCCCAGACCTTGACATCACACAACACTTCTGCCTGTCTAGAGTAGCTTGTCATTTTCCAATGCAAGCTATTATTGACAGTCAAGGTTCAGCTGTAAAGGCAATGAAAAGAATCCAGTAATTGCTCAAGTGAATGTAAGATTGACCTCTGGCTATGTGTGCCTTTGCAATCCACATCTCTGAGGCGATCCCACTAGTCTCTCCAGAACGCCTTACGGAATCAAAAGCAAACCCAGAATAAGCCCTCCCCGCCTGGCTCCAGAATACAGTTTGAACTATTATACAAAAGTTTCTGTTAAAGACAAACTGCAGCAGGGAAACCAGATTGGTGTTCAGAATAAGGGCTGAAGCAAACAATGCATCACCAGTCTCGTACAATGTGTGGCCTCCCCAGGATAAGCACAAAAAAATATCTGAAAGGATTTCTCAATATTCATTTTGCACAGTCTTTTGTGCACTAGCCTCTTTGAGAGTTGGCCTTGGACACATTAGGTTGGCTTGGGAGCCCGCTGATGCTTTGCGGGAGGAGCACAGGGATATCCCTCACTTTAAAGCAGGCGATTGTCTGCTTCTCAACAGCAGGAAAACGTGTAACATGTGCTAATCCTCTTGGTCTCTCCTTCTTCTTTTTAGTAATGTTTTAAATTAAAACATTTACATAAAACAAAATGTTTTATGTGTTTATATATTTTATGTTTTAATGTTTGTTGTGAATCGCCCAGAGTTCCCCCATTGGGGGTAGATGGGCGGTTGAAAAATTTAATAAATAAATAAATAAATAAATAAATAAATAAATAAATAATCAATCAAAATCATCCTCTGGTGATTATTGACAAAGGAGCCAAGTGTATAGGGATTACAACTCCCAGAATTCCCAGCCAGCAGAACTAAAATGCATGTCACACCTACTCATATCTAAGATAACAGGTTAGAGAAGGTTGCATTAAGCCATCTTCCCTATTTTGTTCTTTAAAAATCGATTTAGTTGCTTCTGCATCTATTGCATATGACTCTGTACGATTAAAAATAAATTACATTTTTGTAAAAAACACTTCTCAAGTCCCTTGGCATGTTACACTTCATAGTATTAATAGCAATCCCTTACCTGCAACTGTTTTAGACCTATTAACTTCACTCCCACAGCAGAAAGGATTATCATGAATAATGTGTGTGGATCCTTATGCATACCGAATCTATTGCTGAACTTTAACTGACACACCTCAAAAATCAAACCTGGATATTCCCAGCAGAAAATGACTTTTCCAAGTCATTTTGAGGGATGAAATCCCTCAGCATACTAACTAAAGCAGTGTTTCTCAACCTCAGAAACTTGAAGACATGTGGACCTCAACTCCCAGAATTCCCCAGCCAGCCATGCTGGCTGGGGAATTCTGGGAGTTGAAGTCCACATGTCTTCAAGTTGCCGAGGTTGAGAAACACTGAACTAAAGTTAGCTACACCCCAGTAAGGGGCTGCATTCTGGCAAGTCACCATTGGCTCCTTCCTTGATTTGCTTTAGAAGAGCAGTAAAAGCTTTTCTGATGGGCTATGTCTGACCAGTAATGGTTGGCTTCTACATGTAGACATTGGAACTGGGTAGCTACCATGTTGGACATTTCCATTCCTGGGTGCAATAAAAAAAAAAAAAAAGAGCTCAATATATGGGCAGGAGGATGGCAACCTGACAGATGGGCACTTCAAATGAACCACTGTGGGTAGTGGAAGGTCCAGTTGAGTAATGTCACATAAACAAATCCTTGATAACAAGAACAATTTGGATTCAAACACGTGCAAGCGACATCAGGATAGCATATGACAGTGTTTGTCAACCTTGGCAACTTTAAGATGTGTAGACTTCAACTCCCAGGATTCCCCAGCCAGCCATGGTCCCCATGCTGGCTGGGGAATTCTAGGAGTTGAAGTCCACACATCTTAAAGTTGTCAAGGTTGACAAACACTAGCTTATGATATTCTAAGAACAGTTGGCAAAATGTATTATGGGACCAGATTCTGGTTGAAGCTGATGCTGCAGCCATCATTACAGCTGTAATCCCATGGAGGAAAAATGTCAGACTGACATGAAACGTGACCAACTCCCAGATGATCAGAGCCACAAGGGCTCCAAAACTTTACCTGTAATGGCAAAAATTACATCATCTGGAGTCCTTTTTTGTCACTGGCTGTCTGTGTAGCCTTTAAAAAATGGGTTGTTTTTCTACTGTCCAAAGCATTTGCTCTGTTCATACATGCCCACACTTACACTCAGTTAGTTAACCATTCCTTGCACTCCCAGCTCCAGAAATGATGAGGTCCTGAGGAGGTACCTTCAAAGTGCATACCTATCCCAGAAGGACAGAAAATACAAATGGAGAATCCACTTAAGCTTCATTTGATCATCTTGGTTAGACTGTGCAAATAGAAAATTGTCATCCTCTGCCAAACCTGGGTTTCTAGAGCATGCCTGGGCCTTGCCACTTTTAGGAGCTGGCCTTAGCTTTATGCACTGTATGTTTCCCTCATGAGGGTAGCAAATCACATAATTTTACAACTGAAGCTTCCTTGGAGAACATCTAGTTCAATGCAATGCAAGATCTCCCAGGAAGAATGCAACTAAAGGCTCCATGATAGCTCGCAAAACATATGGGCTGTTTACAGAACATATTCCACTTGGTTACTGACCAAACAGTTTTTGGAATGTAGGTTATACACTGAATCATAAACCAAGCAAATAGCCTGGATTCACATAACTTCCTAAGCCAGAAGCAAATCAACCAGGGCTAAAACCAACCAAGTTTAACATAATATGTGAATGTCACCACTAGATTTGTAACTAACAGACTAAGCATGATATGCAGACAAAACCATATCCAGACATTTGTGCTAACTATGAAGTACAAAACAGTAGAAGCTACATTCACATAAACTGGAAGCCATGATTAGTTGATTAGTACCTTGTTTAGGTTTTGTTTTGTTCTCTTTTTTCTTTTTGGGGGGCTTTAGCATTTTGGGTAAACTTGGGCCATCTGATTATTTCAATACATTCTGTAAATCCAAGAAACAGCTTCATTCAATTATCAGGTTAACTATGTTTTGTGAACACAGCCTGAGAATTACTATTTCCAACACTTACTATCACTTGAAAAGGAATGCATTATTACTGAATGGGGGAAAGGCTCAAACATTAAGATTTTCATCTGTTCATACCAGACAATGAGGCAGCTGAGTGCTTTTGGTTAAACCAAAGGCAAGAACTGAAATTAAATTTAGCTTCAGTTTGATAAAATCTAAAATGTGCCTATTTCTTTAATAACATTTTGGCTGCAACCTTATGGAATGTGGAAGGGTGTTTCAGGGCCCAGAGGTTACTTAAACTGCCTCCTTCCCATCTGCAGAGAGAAACCAGGGCCTAAAATCATCCTATCTTAATAATAATGGAGCGTTCAGATTCCACACAAAGTCCTTCTGAAGATAAGGGGAATGTGGAGGCATTTGGGGTAGAGCTATCAGATTTGGGCTGCAAAAATCCAGACAACCACTAGATGGCTACAGAAAGTACTGCTTTTCTGCCATCTAACGCTTGACCAGATTTGTGCAGCTCAGCTCTGGCTGCTCTAATTTGGGGGGCAGTGTCAGAAGTGAATTGCAGAATCCAGTAGCCCCCCATTCACTCATTATGGAACAAGGAAGAGACATTCCATAGTTGGTGTGAATTTTCTGCCACTAAGACAGCAACATTGGGAGGGAAGGAAGGAAGGATGAATCAGGGTGGGGAATAAAAAGTTACACCTTCCCTCCTTCTGCTTTGATCAATACAAACTCTCCCCTGCCCTAAAATGCCTGCCCTGCCCATCAGAAGTTAAAGAGCTTTAATCTGAACCCTTACAACCACACACTAAATTTGTGCATGTAATAAAGGTGACAACAATCATTGCCCCAAAGCAACTTGGAGTCTTAATTTCTTCAGGCCCAGGGCAGAGCACTGAAACGTCAAAGATTTCTAGCCTAATAGCATGTATTGCAAAAGACAAAGGAACGCTGATGTCTCAAGGAAAATAATTACCAGGCAAATAAGAAGTGCTAGCATAGAGGAAATCCTGTAATGCAGAAAAAGAGAATTTGTGGTCCTGCAGATGTTGTTGGACTACAACTCTCACCAGTCCTGGCCGCTAGCTAGCTGGGGCTGCTAGGTATTGGAACCAGCATGCAGATGGGCTCAAGTTCCCTACCCTTGTTGTATATCCAGTAGCATGTTTAAAGGGGGGGGGGGGGAGACAGCTGAGGAAATTTTAAATCTGAGAACTCCCTTAAGAATATCCCCTCTACCCTTAGTTATAGGTAAAACCTTTGCCTGGAGTGCATTTGGTCTTAACCACAGGAATCCGAGTTTGTTTGCTCCTTGTTCCAAAACCCACATAAAATCAAAGTATTTTTGCTGAAGACCCAACAAAGATTTTTAAAAAGCCAACCTGTTGGAAAACATCTCCTTTGGATGAAGAACTAGCAAAGTGGAGAAAGAAGACCTGCAAGACAGCTGAATTGCAGAGTGGTGGCGCCGATCCCATTTTGCCTACTGTATTCCCACCAGCAGCAATAGCCCCAAGAGTTCCCTGAGATTTCCAGCAGAGAGTTTTTCCAAGACTATGAATTTTTTTCCACTGGAGGTGCCAGATACTGAACCCAGAGGTGTTTGCTTAGCCATAGAGCAAAGATCCTTTTTCAGTCTGCTCATGCGCCTTCTTGTTTCAAATTCTGTTTGTGGATTTTATTTTATTTTATTTTTTGTGGTTTGGAATTGTTTAACAGTGTTTTTGTCTTTTGAAATACTGCTTACTGCCTGAAAAGCCATTGTCTGAGAGTTGGAACGGAGATATTTTAATAAACAAGAAGGGGGAAACAAGGAGAGAAGAGATAGTAAAGCAGATACAGTCTTCAACTTCAAAGCTTTCAACAGGCTGATGAAAACTACTTGTTTTACGTAGTATGAAATTGTCCCACTGTTCAGATCTATAAGGCAAAGCTTACAGATTTCCACTTTCCATGCTGGAAACAGGCTTTTCTTTTCACATAGGAAATGGGGTTCTCTTGCGTCATTCCAAAACTGTGATACCTACTTCTTTCAGGGACGAAATGGTCTCTGTGATTTCTGTGTTTTAAGAGTTATCAAGAATGTGTTTAAAACAATGTTGATCTTGGCAACAGTACAGAACGAGTTTGTCGTTGTCTCCTTGCAGGGCATTTTTGACTCCTCAGTCGAGTCCATAAGACTTAAATTTCCCGCTCATCCAATAATTGATCAAGTCTGACTCAACTTATCTTTGTCAAGATCAATCTAAATGAGTTCAGTGCTGCTGCTTGTTATGACAAAACTCATTCTGAACTCAGTTCCTGGTGACTTCTTGGACACATCCATATATTTTCATGGTAACAATACAGAGCGGTTCCTGGTGGTCTCCCACTCAAGAACTAACCATGTTAGACTCTGCTTCGCTTTTGGAGATAAGCCAAGGTCAGCTACATGCTGCCACCTAGCTGGGGCTTAAAATTTCACCAATTTGCTTTTAATGTGTTCCAGTGATTTATTTTAAATGGATGTTTCTGCCTTTGGTTCTGACATTTTTTTAATTAGCCAATTATCATTTAATTTTTCTCACTGCTGTGCACTAACTTGGTACTTTCCAGAAAGTTTCCCACCACCCACTCACACAAAATATTCCACACTGAAAGTAAATAAATGAGGTCACTCCCCTTTCTTACTCTCTTTAACTAGCAATTTAAAAAAAGGGGGGGGGAATTGTTTTTCTGTGCATTTGTCTCCCCCATCTCAAACACCTCCAAACAGAGGATTGCTAGAGAGCGGTGCAAGACTCATCAGATCTATCCAGCCAACATCTGCAAGTCACATTGAGTTTGGGGTAACCTTGTTAGTGAAAGTCAATCCTTCCCCAGTGATGAATTGTGCTGTGGTGCAAAATGCAACGTAATTCTGTCCCATGGGGGGGGGGGGATACAGCTGCTTCCTGCATTTAGGAATACATCTGATCTAATCCAGCCACACAGCTAAAAATGCGCTACCAGTCTGAGCTTTAGTGACCTCTGATTTTTATTTTTCCTTAAAAAAAAAAACCCACACACACACACTTTAACGATAAGCCTGGAAGATAATGCTTGATCACAAGCCACGTTCCAGATAAGATACTCTCGCTCAGAAAGCGGCACACGCAGGCCGACCACAACGTCCCCAGATGACCAGGCAGGGCATCAGGCACGCTGCTGGCCATCTGACCTACTGGGGCCGCTGCTTCTCCAACAGTTTTGTACCGACAAAAACTGTCCAACGCCTCCTGCCTCAGGGAGGCCTAGCCGGCTTGAATGAGGCTCATTATGCACACAATTAGGCATGGCGAAGGAGCACAGCCCCCTCCAAACACAGGCATGCGCGCATGCACGCGCGCGCACACACACACACACCCTGGGGCTGAGAAGCCTCTCCCAGCCGGGGTCAGCGACGGTCTGCCAAGGAGACTGCTTCCTCCCAGCGCGGCTGTGGAATGTTCCAAACAGCAGCTCGGCCCAGGCCAGGACACCCTGTGCTCGCTTCGTCCAGCATGCTGCACCCGCCTCGCCTGGCCTGGCCTGGCCCCCTCCCCTGCAGGGTGAGCCGCCAAAGCTGTCCCTCAGAAGACAGGAAACTGCGTCAGCCTGGGACAGGCCATCACCACTTTGAACTCCGGCTAGGTCTTCAGGCAGAAAAAGCTTGTCTTTGTCCTCAGCAACCCAGGAAGTTATTATAGATGGCCTGGGTTGACATAGCATACTAAGCCATGGTTTGCTTAACCATGATTTATTGAATAAACCACGCACAGCCGGGTCCCACAGCATGTTAAGCCATAACCTCTAGTTTAAGAGGAATTGGCTGGTGCACCTGATGTGTGAAACCAGGGAGGACCTGCTTTCACTGACTCAGGGGCTGTATTGGGCTTTGCGTGGCCCGTCAAGGGCCAAGCTCCCAAAATGGAGGGCCAGAGCCCACTTTGGAAAGGGGCTTCAGGAAAGTGATGGGTGCCTTAAAGCATCCACCAGATCTTACCTGGGGACACATCTAGGGCCTTCTGTAATGGTATGTGGGAGACAGGGCCTGAAGACGCTGCCAAGGGAACAATCAGATAAGAGACAGCCTAGCCCACAGCTGGATAGTGGACAGGGCAAGAGGCTCAGAAGAGATCTTCCCTAGTTTTTTGGGCTGTAAAGGAGACAGGAGGGGAGGAGAGAGATGTACTTTCAGGCTTGCAAGGTTCTGTTAATGTAGCTTTACAATAAAGTAGAATTAGCTCATCTGGTCGGGTTTCCTGTCTGGTCTACCTAGTAAGGCTGACACCTTCCAAAACCAACCTAGAGGTTCTCCAACTATCACTTTCTTCTAGTAGGACTGAAAGTTCACATGGTCTTAGTTCACAGACTATACTAAGCCCTGGTTTGTTTTAACCAGAGTTTGCTAAACAACCTATACTGCCTGGATTCACCCACATTCCCATCAGTTCCCTCCCATTTTCCCACATTTTTTCAAGATTTCTTTCATGTGCCAAAGTTTGAATCTGACTAGAATTTGATTAGAGTCATTGCAATGAGATAGGCAACTATATCAATTGTTTAAATAAATATTTTCAGAACTGAGTTCCAAAGAGAAAAAAATGCTTCTGTGCACACACAGAGTGCATTTCCCTGAATGCCGCTTAACAAGCCATAGGCACAAATTCCTCCCACAGAGAAAGTAAACCAAAGTTCAGAGAATGTACTTGGCAGCAAGACCTCAATCCAGACACCTATTTTTCAGAAATTACACTCTGCTCCTTGAAGAACAACTGCCCATCTTAACTCTGAAGAACAAACAAGGAAATGAAGATTCATGGTCATCGCTTGAGATTCATGCTCATTTCTAGTGCTCAGAGTGACCCAAATATCTGCAATTCGTCACTCACTGCTCACCAGGTAAGGAAAGGTAATTGGACTGGGAACTAAGACATTCTTTGGTTGAAAATTGGAAACCTAGATTCCGACCAAATTCGTATCAAATGCTTACAAAAACAATTTAGAGCAGAGATACAGTGGTTGGGTTCCACAACATGGACAAACAAAGCATGGCTGTGGTTCATATATCATGCTATGCTCAAATAGGTAAGCCATGTGATGGCTTCATGTGAGGGTCTGGTTCTCACAACAGGTACACAAGGTACAGATAAAGTCTCTCTCGCTGTCCTTTCCTGACTTTTTTTTTTGTCTTCATCTTTTCAGCCTTGCTTACAATCCTGGGATTTCCTAGTGCAGCGTTTCTCGAACGTTTTTCTCTCAAGACCCTTTCACACTTTTAAAAATTATGGAGGACCCCCAAAGAGCTTTTGTTTGTATGGGTTATATTTATCAGTATTTACTGCATTAAAAATTAAAATTGATGCATTTGCTGCCACTACCACTTCACACGATTATTTGATGGGATTTTAATATTGTATTATTTTTCAACATAAACTGACAAATAATTTTGATTTTGCAGACCTCTAAAAGGGTCTGAGGGGTTCTCAGAGTACACTTTGAGAAACAGTGTCCTAGTGGTCTCCCCTCAGAGTGCTAATCAAGTTCAACCCTGTTTACCTTTTTTTCACGATCAGTCATGGGCACTTAGGTGTATTGACTGACATATGATCCAACCTCATTTTAGCCTGGCCTATGGGTTGTGTGAATGCATCCAGAGGGCGAGATTAAGCATTGCCTCTACATGAGCACAAACATTTGCTTGTTTGCAGATGTCCTTCCTGGTATTGGTACCAAAAAGGAGCCCTGGATGTTTGTTCATGACTTGTATAAGAAGAAAAAGAAAAAGGCTTCAAAATTATAGGACTGGAGGAGAACAGCAGACACCATTAGCCCTCCCTAATCCGATGTGTTTCAGATGTGCGTGGACTCCAGCTGCCAGAATTCCTACGGGGTGGGGATTGTGTGACACACATGGGTGCAGCCAGGATCTTCTCATTTTTCTTGCACTTGGGGTGGAGAGAAGAGTTTTGGGAAACTTTTCTCTTTTATTTTTTAATGATTTGAAGCCCAATTTGAGCCGTATGGAATGCCTGTTTTGTACATTTCTCACTTCAAAACTGCAAAGAAGCATGCTGCTAATTTTCAGCCTCCATGGACAGAAGGGACTCTAAGTTTTACACTTCAAGGTCTGCATGCCTCCCCCTTCGCACTATAATTTGTGTGTACCAACATAAACACACACACACTTCTGATAAAGTGAGCTGCAGCTCAGAAAGCTTGTGCCTTTTAATAAAACTTGTCAGTTGGAAAAGGTGCTACCAGACTCCTGATTTTTGACACACCTGTACACACACACACATATGTACTAATTGTGATCTCAAGGACATCCTTCCTTTGGCAATCCAAGCTGTTTCCATGCTGCAGCAACACAGCTCAGCAGCCCAGAACTGGTTATTTCTTTTTTATACAAAGAATGACCCCCCCCCCATTTTTTTCCGCTTGTTTGTTCTGGGCCGGGAAATAATGAATAGCTTTCATTTCTTTCCCAATCCAGCACTCCAGAGGTGCATTCCAAGCCAGGCATTTGGGCGCATCAAGAGTTAAGGCCCCAAGGCATCCATTCTTTGTCACAAAGCCCACTCCCCCCGCTTCACTGTGCTGCTTTCCAGCAGGGGAGGGAGAGGTCCTTCCCTCCATCGTCTAGCGGCTAAACCCCTGTCGCCAAGGGGGCATTAGCACCATTACTGCAGTCTGTTCCCCAGAGGAGAGTGAGTGGATCAAAGGGTTTTAGCTGCAGACGGCTGCTAGACAGATCTGGAGTGTCTTCAAGGTAGTAGCCACTTGAGGTTACAAATGTACTTTTGGCCTGCAGCTCTCTCAAATCAAAATTTTGCAGGGGCTTTATTCCTGTTAACCCCTCACAGGCAGCCCACAGAGGTCCTGGGCGAAAGCAGGAAGGGAAGTGGAGCTGCTCCTACAGAATCAAGTGGCAGCTGTGCTCCTCTCCTATCAGGTGTATCTTATTATTATTGTGGTGCTGGTGGTTGGTTATATAGTCAGCCAGATGGTTAGACTGGATTTGGCATTTTTATCCACCTATCAAGTCCTTCCCGAGGACCTGGGATAGGCAGATGTTGTCGTCTGATGGTGTTATAGGTATTGTGTTTGATGGTGTTTATTATTATTATCATCCTCATCCAACATGCTAGTATTCATGTCATTGTTATTCATATAAATAATGATAATGCCACTGTCGAACATTTCATAGATGAAAATAATGAAAACTGAAAAATCGAGCATTACCATGCCAGTGCCCACTGACACACACACACGCAGAGTCCCACCTAGGCATGGCTGAAGGCCTTCTCTCTCTGCTGTATGCTATGCTTATTTATTCCTGAATTGGTTTTTCAAAGCAGGTGTGCAAGTCAATGCAACGTAACACTTCCTTTTATGTAAACATGTAAAATAAAGAATAAGTAATGTTGCCATCTATTTCCCTTGTCCAAGGGAACCCTAAACTAACCATGAACAAAGTAGTTTGTATACACACACACCCAAATCAAGGTTAATATTAACCAAGGTTTAGAATGCTACACAAATCATGTTGCCAGATTTTTAACTAGCCTAACTAAGCACACTGTGGGAATACAGCCACTGACTTAAATACCTCTTCAGGAGTTCATCATTTCTTTTTCAGCCCCATCTGGAGATGCAAAGAATTAAATTTGGGAATCCCCACACTGCTAGGTCTCTTCCATTGATCTACAGGCAGTGTGGGGCTCGGAAGGGTAATAAGAAAGCACCCTTACACTAAGTTAGGCTTTTGGGCCTTCTAAAGCAATACCTGTACAGACTAGCAGCCAAGATGTTCTCCTCTTAGGAAGAAGGATAACATCAATGATTTAATTAGAAGCCTAAAGCAGCAATCCTATGCAAACTTCACCAAGGAGTAAATCCTCTTGAACTCAGAGGGATTTGTTCCTCACTAAACAAGCTTAGCATCATTCAGCAGGGGAATCATAAATGTCTTACTTGTAGTTCCTCCCCCCCCCCCCCCTTCTCTGATTCAAATGCAATTGTGGAATTTAAACCCCAGCCACAGACAGTGTGCAAAAGCCTTTTTTGTTCAGGATGCAGGATTCATACATTTCTCTCAAAATGATGGCAATAATGCTGACCTTCTGTGGACTCTCCTAGGAACCAGAATGGGATCTGAAAAGCAGCCAAAGGGTCAACAAGTGCTGCTCTCTGTATTAACCAGGCTTTTATGCAAATAGATGTGTTCACAGAATCCTAATTTTCTAGGTACAGAAACTGGGTTGCAGTGGCCCCCAAACCTTCTTGCATAACTTAGGATAGACACAACAAAGGGATTCTCCTAAGCAGCAGGCAACAGTCTTCACCACTACCTCTCCGAGTTGACAAATGCATCTTGGCCCGTTGCTGGGCCTCAATCACCCTCCTGTCTGGGAGACCTGGCAGGCTCAGACGGTGCTTTTGCAGACAGAAGAACCAGCATGAAGAGAAGGACATTTGACTATCGTAATGGTGCCATCAATTATTCAGGCTGGCAGGCGCTGCCCTCCTCCTGCAAACAGCATCTGAATCTCAATCCTTCCACTAGTGCTTGGTTAGGGGCCATTAACTTACTCAGAAAGAAGCTTGCAGGGTGTATAGCAGCATTTTGGGCTGGCATCTTTTCCACTGCAGGACCAAATTCCAAAACAACAGGAGACCTCACTGTCAACAGGGATTGTAGGAGGGAGGATCAGAATGATGACTATGGGGCAGCATACCTGCCATTGCCCTCTACCTCCTAGTTGCATGTGCCCCAACTACAGGTAGTTCTCGTTTAGTGACCACAGTTGGGACCAGCAACTTGGTCATTAACCAAAGTGGTCACTAAGTAAAATCGCGACTATGCTTGTGATCTTACTTCAGCTTTCTTTGCTTTATAGACCTGCGAAAGTCGTAAATGCAAAGATTGGTCGCAATTACTTTTTCATCTCCATCGTAACTGCAAACAGTCACTAAATGAGGGAGTTGCTAAATAAGGACTACCTGTACCAGACTCACAGCTGAAACCACTGCCTTTAATAAATCTCTTAAGATGCCTTTTTTTAAAAAAAGGCTCCTATATCTGAATATGTTACATTAGGACATTTAGGAAATCTGGCTTCCTTCTGGGGATATTTAGACCTCAAATCTCCCAAAAGGGGTGGATGTGGGAGAAGGAATGTGTGTGGAAGATATTCATACATACAAGCATTCTGATACTGCACACAGACTGCCATTTCTCATGTTGCCAAGGCTTGTTTTGAACTGTTTTCCACCAGTTGCGGGGCAATTGTGTTTCTCTAACATGTCTGTGGGAAAACTTTTCTTCTTATTATTGAATGCCATATTTCCATAGGAGTAATCTATCAGAAGCCACAAAGGAGCAATGACTGGGGCAGAATTCAAGGGTAGGTGGCCCCAAACCAAAAGCTTTTTGCTGCTTTATTTCCTCTCTTCTCACCCTCTTCCCAATGGCCTGATCGAAAAGTCAAAGGTCTCTTGTGGAGGACTGAGTATTAAATGTCACAGGAAACTTAGCTAAATGTAACTTGCAGGCCTTGGACTTCCAAGTTACCTAAATACCTAAAGGTTACCTTTATTTTAACCTAAAATACAAACAATTTCTTGGTTCTTAAAATATCCCAGGAAATTACACTGTACCCCAAGGTAGGTATTTAAAAATGTATCTTTGGAACTGCAGCAGGGATGTTAAAAACATGGTCCTGTTTAAAACGTGAAGGCTTACAGGGGATGCCACAGAGTCTATAAATGTGATAGGTTACAGGGGATGCTCTGGAAACAGTAGCATGTAGCCTCACATTCATCACCTAGAGCTGTATGCAGCTTCAAGCAAAGTCTTTGGGATATTTCCTGTTGACCCCCTGCACCCCACTCTGGAGCAGAAGTCCAGCACCCCACTCCGTAGAATGAATAAGTGGGCTCTTAAATACCTGTCTTAACACTTTACGCTCCCCATTTCACATATTCAACTTTTTTCCATTTAGGAAATTGGATGAATGTATGGCAGATCTGCATCCAAAGTCAGATCCTGTCCCACACTTTCCAGAACTGATGGCCTCATTTGTGCATCCTTTTAAATTACTGAGATTATCCACTAAACTCCTTTTAGCCCATGCAACAACTTTTTCACCAAGTCTCCTGTTTTGTTTTATTTTATTTATACCCCAGAGAGGTTAAGCAACTGGATCAAATCCCAGAGGGAAGTTCAGGTTCAAATCCTGTTTTGAAAATGGAACCTGTCAAATTAATCACTGTGTTCTGAATTACACCTAAATGATACTGAGTTTATAGTTTGAGCTGTCTGATGCAGAATGTCTATTATGCAACAGAGAGGGCAGGGTAGGTGCGGCTGCTGTGTAGATATCTGCAACTGGGCAATCTAGCTTGTCCAACAACCAAGGCCTCTGTTCGTGCCATGCCACCTTTTCCAATCCAGAGAACTGGCAGGAGAAGCCACTGCAAACAGCTGCCAGAATTGTCTTACAAAAGCCAAGACTGCCCAAAGCCATGCAGGTGGGCGAGTGCCAAGTCTGCTACTAAATCAGGGTAGGACTCTCTTGCTCACTGGTATTTCCCGGTCAGGAATCTGCACATGCAAGCACGAGCAACAACCCCCTGTTCAAAATTAACCCACGGCCTTCTCCGTCGGCCTCCAGCCCGACAGAATTCTGAAGCTCTAACAGCTGGTTGAAAGCTTGGCTTACAGCTTCCCCTGCAAACATTTGCTCTCTTGCTTCCTTTTTTAAGGGAAAAAGAGCAGGACAGCAGCTGAGCCAAGAATGATGTCGAGTAGTAAATCCTATTGCTGGGATTCCAGAGCTGCCTGGCTGGCTGTGAAGAGGGTGGTGGGAAAAGCAGCCACATGGCTGCTCCCCGCCTGCCAGAGGTGCTTTGAGGACAAGTGGTTGAGCAGAGAGGCCATCAAATGGAGCTTGCAAGCTTTCGTGCCTGACTTGCTCTCCCAGACAAGCGTGAGAGCTGCAAAACCAGTTGCTCCTCAGGAGGAGCTTTCAAGCAAAAGAGGTGTGTGGGAGAAGAGACTGGAACTCTCCCCAGTGCTCAGGACTGCCCCCCCCCCTTTATCTCTCACATCAGCTGAGTCAGGGAGGTAAAAGAATAAAGGGCCACAGAAGCCACTGGTGGGATCATGTAACGCTGCTTTATCCCAAGTCACCCTACTGGCCTATCTAGCTCAGCTTCCCACAATCTGGGGTTGTCTAGCAATGTTGGTTGTAAGTCCCATCTTCCCCAGCTGCCAAGCCATTTGGGCATGCTGGCTGAGGATGGTGAAAACTGTAATCCAATGTGTTTGCAGAGGTCTGATTGGGGCAGGTGATGTACCAAGAAAGCCCAATCAAGATAGACTGTGGTTTGCAGAAAGGAGAAATGTTAACATCTCTTCTCTTGCTGCTATTATCACTGGAAGGTACAACTGCTATGCAAGACTGCGGCCTTTCAGATGTTGGTGACCGACAACTCTCAGGAGCAGGTGGGTGGTTGTGGGCAACTGTCCCACACATGAAAAAGGAACTCTCCAAAATATTGTTATTTTATTTTATTTTTTTTATTTATTTATTTATTTATTTATTTATTTATTTATTTATTATTATTATTAAATTTATATGCTGCCCACCTCCCCCAGAAGGCGACTCTGGGTGGCTTATATAAATATATAAATATGATTCATACTTTGAAATCATCTAAAAAATCATTACTTTTGATTTTAGGCATTAAGACAAATCAGTTAAGGAATAATCTTGGAGGTTATTTTGGGGCTTGGGGTTTCCCCCAATGTGCTAATGACCTTCAATCAGAGAGGAAAAAGGAAAACAAATTACACTATTATAATAAGAAGGTAGGAGCATTAAATGATGATTCTGCCTCTGGACCTCTCATTGTCATTAAAAGCCTTGCTCTCATCCATGTGCTAGTGGGTGACAATAACCCTTCCTCCTAGGGTCAACTCACAACCTTCAGAGGAGGGGAAGACAAATCACTGGGACTGTGATATTGATTTACAGAAACATAGACCCACCCTGTCCTGATTCCCTCCCTTCTCTCCCTGGCTGTTACTTAAAAAGAAAAATACATTAAATCCAACTATGCATGCCCCAAGAGCAGTTTGGCTCTCAGACATTGTGACATCTATGAAAGGGCTCTGACTCAAAAAGCCACTGCTTCTGTTTCCCACCAGGTCAGGCACTGCTATATCCAGACCAGTCCTTTCTGCAACGGCCAAGCCTCCCCAAAAGCCTCCCCTTGACTTTAAGGTTTGAAAGTCAACAGGGTAACTTCCCTAAAATACTCCAGAACAGCCTTCACCAGAGGCTGTTCGTCATCTCTAGTCTCTTCCAGTATACAAAGAAGGCAATGTCCTTTATTCCAGGCCATCCCAACCTTATTATCTGCTGGCTGAAAGATAATACAAGGTTTGGAATGAAAGGACACTGTATCGTTATAGTTCCCGTCCCTTTTGCTGGGCTACCAAGGCCGATACCTACACTTCCTGCACAGCCCTGGCCTCAGGATCTTTCCTTCCTGGGGGGCGGGGGGAAGCACATTTCCTTTTCTTCTTCTCAAGGCAATCCTTCTTAGATTTTGTCTTGAACCCAAGTTGGACTAAAGACCATCTCCAACCTCAGTCAACCCTCACCCTGACTGAACTCGCCGCCCCCCTCCCTTCTTCGCCCGAGGTGCAATTTGCAATCACACCTCCTTTGTGCTGGGTGTCAGCAAGCTTGACAGCTGCCACCATATTGCATGTGCCATGTGTGCTGATTAATAATCAGAAGATGTGATGGTTAAACAATGAACTCAAGCCTTGCTACAGAGAAGAAGCAGTGGGTGTAATGTTGGCCTGCAGAAGGTGGCCCACCCTGACCCCCCACTTCATGTTTCCCTCCTCGCTTTTGGCTTATGCAGCCATACAGGTTGGTGGAGGAGGGAGAAAGCGAAGGGAGAGGGAAATAATGTAATTTCTCAGTAGCCCACTGGGCAACTGGAATTTTCTTCTGCAGCATCTCACATTTCTTGCCATTACCAAGGCTACCTCTTAGCTGACCAAAACTCCTGAATTCTAATTTACTAATAAATCATAGGTTACATGTGCCTCAGAGCAGGGTTCCTCAACCTTGGCAACTTTAAGACGGGTGGACTTCAACTCCCAGAATTCTGGGTGGCTGACTGGGGAATTCTGGGAGATGAAGTCCACCTGTCTTAAAGTTGCCAAGGTTGAGGAACCCTGCCTCAGAGGACAAGTACAGTTGTGGGGGATACACCTTAGATCCACAGAGGACACCAAATTTGCTTTTAGAAGTTGAGGACGATGATCTATCAGCAACGAACAAAATGTGGGGAGATTATAAAGTGCCTTAAAAACATTAAAAACAAAAAAACGAGGAAAAATTCCACCACAAACAAGACACCACCAAAAATAGTGCAGAAAAAAATATGGCATATATAGAAAAGTCATCTTCTCAGTACCGTGGCAGCAGTGAAAATCAAAAGACACACTGTGACTTGCATTCGATTTTTCTTCGCACACAAGAGAGCTAGACTGCTTTAAGATGGCATTTTAAAAAAGCCTTTGTGTAATAAATCTCGTGGCCATTTAATTGGGAACACCTTTACAAACAATTAATTAATCATGCTGGGGATTGAATCTGGCACGTTCTAAATGCAGTGCCAGGTGCCCCACTGTTGCAAGACCTTACTGTCATCTGAAAAGTAGCTGGCTGGGAGAAGCAACAGGGCTTTTTCATTTGCAACACCGAGGCAGTGGAATTCTCTGCCAAGGAATAGCCTATTGCTGTTTTTTTTTTTCTTTTTCCTAATGGTGTATTCAAATATTGCTAGGCTTCTCTTGAGCATTTGATTTGTCTTAATTTCTCTCCTCCCCACCTCTGTGATTTTATGATAGACTAGAAAGCCTTTTTTTCCCCAGAAAATCAGGAGGAGGCTGGTAGCACCTTTTCCTACTAACCAATTTTATTAAAAGGCATAAGCTTTCACGAGCTGCAGCAACTCAAGAAAACATATGTCTTTTAATAAAATTTGTTAATCGGAAAAGGTGCTACCAGACTCCTCCTGATTCTTGCCATCATAGATTAATATGGCTGTCCTCCTATAACGTCTCTTTTTGCAGCTTGCAGTTCTGTCCAAAGAATGCTTAATGAATCAGTTTGCCTATTCTTAAACTGATGTCTGTTCAGTCAGTTCATGACACAAAACTGCTCCTAATCTTCTGGTACTTGACCATGCTAAATTACTGCCTCTATTAATTGCTTATTTGTATACTTTGGGAAATGCCAGGTTAGAATGTTGTTTTAAGACGCCAAATGTATGGTTCCTCTGAATTTTGTCCCTCCCCCAAGATCTCTAAAAACAAGATCTCAAAAGAGATTTCAAAGAGCTCCTAATGCACCCATCAGCAGATTTATATGCAAGGACAGCAAGATGTCCTACTGTGCATATTGTACACATACTACCATTTTATACTCTGGCGAAGCTCATTTTGAACTGCTGAAACAACTCTGTTTCCCTCCTGAACTGCAGCAGTTCACCACCCTTCTTGGTATTAATATGAGAACCAAGTTATAACAGAAGAAATAAATACAGTACAGTTCAGAGCAGATGGAGCAGAGCCTTCAGAAACAGGTAGCTGTGGATTATGACAACTACTCTTGATTGGAGAATCAGGGTTGCTACAGCTTTACTTCTCCTAGCGTCTGTAACATGTGGAAGTATCGTAGCATGGAGGACTTTATTCAGGGTTCTAGCCACCTGCACATGCTGGAGAGTCCCCATGTGAATGGGGGGGAAGAGGACTTGGTCTCTCTCAGAGCCCCCCTCCCTGAAGAAAGTCTTTTGTGTACTTCTGAAAGCTTTTGCATTTTTCTCTGTCTGCTGAATCTCTCCTCCTTGTATATGGGTGACGCAGTTAGAGGAACACACAGATCCACTGTCAGGGAATGAATTTGCTATTAATATAGAATGAGGAGAGAAAGCAACCAATGGCTGGGGGTCATGCTGAGCATTACTGAATGCAGTAGGTAAAGCAATGTTACATGGTAGGGGTATTTTTGGTTTTCTTCTTGGGCTTCCATGGAGTTTGGGAGGAGTCCCTTGCATTCTTTTTCAAACTATGTTCAGCTTGCTTTAGAGCCGTGTTTCTCAACCTTGGCAACTTGAAGACGTGTGGACTTCAACTCCCAGAAATCCCCAGCCAGCCATGGGAATTCTGGGAGTTGAAGTCCACATGACTTCAAGTGGCCAAGGTTGAGAAATGCTGCTTTAGAGAGTACTCTGGAGCTTTTGAGTTGTCAGTTTTTAATTATTGCACTTGGAGGAGTTCAGCGGCCACAAAAAAGAGACTCAGGGCTCATATGCAGCCCTGGGGCCGTAAGTTCCCCAAGCTTAGTATGCAGTATTTGTGTCTGTGTGCACGTGTGATTGTGCACATGCATGCAATTCCACTGAATGAGCACAAAAACATTGTGATGGAAAATACAAGCCTTAAAAGTCATTGGAATCAGGCACAAAAAGAGGATCACCTCTCAGGGGATATCCACCTCTTCTTCCCAGCAGCTCAGCTATATCAGGCTGCAGATGGGAAGGGGGCTCCGCCACAACACAACTGAGCAGCTGGGCCTGAATTAGAAGAGATGGGCAGAAAAGCTTCAGCAGGCACCCAGAATGATTTTAACGTATCTCCAGGCAAGTCACAATCACCAAATGTAGCTTTTGTGCTCTCAGACTCAACGAGAGTAGAGGACACTGCAAAAAGATCAAGAGGACAGAGACCCGGACAGAGATTTATCTCTTTCTCATCATTCACACACTCCATCTCTTTCTATTCTGGGATACCTGTCCTAAGAAAATAACAACCTTGGATTTTAAAATGATGCCTTCTGAGACATTTTACATGGGAGCTACAACTGCCCTACAGTATACAGACTCAGACTCAAGTTCAATGTCAAGGAACAACAGATAATTTCAAAGAGCTGTATTGATGATGCTGGAAATATACCCAGAATTCATAGCCACTCTGGCAATAAAGTTACAACACACCCAAAGAACCTATGTTAACTTGTGGGCACTTCAAGATAGCCTGGGGAGGAGTTACCAACAGAAATAAGAGAATTAGAAGGCACTTTATGGAGCTGCTCATGATTGTATTTGGAACCTTTACTCTTAACTATAAACAGGGTTTCCAATCATCTAAAGACTTCCAGTGTTCAAACAGCACAATTAGAACTAGTACAGGTTAGTTTGAAGTTGTGGTTAAGGCCACCTTTGGCAAGACTGTTTGAAACTAGTCCAGTGCATGCTCTCCCCCCGCCCCCCCCCCACCACCATAGTACAGTCCCCTAGTCAGGCCTAACACCTGAATAAGAATATGACCTCATTGCTTTCTGGAAGGTTAAGCTCCCATCTGTGCTTTCCATCTCCCATCTCTTTCCAAGATATGTAAACCAGACCAGTCCTATCATGTAACAGAATAAAGAATATTTCAGGGGGCATCATGAGAGGAAGAGGACAAGAAACGAAGATAGGATGCTACAGAACTTCTTAACATTCTAGCCTTGGTGAGGAAGAAGGTGCTCCCTGGTCCCAGTGTGAGTCAATAAGTACTACATGTGGGTTAATCCTGGAAAGGCTGAAACAGAAATGAATTCATGCCTCTCTCATAGAGATGATACCTTCCTCTAGAACAGGAGATAGGGAAAGGCTTTCCAAATGTTGCTGAATTACAGTTCCCCAAAGCCGTAGCCAATGGTGAAGAGGGGGAAATTGTGGGAGAATCATAGCTTCTCCAGTCGTGTCTTATTGACCCAGCTGATCTAGGACTCTAAACCAAAGCATCTAACAGACACCTTGGAAATCATATACATTCCCTCCCCCCACCCTCTCTCTCACATAAACACACACACACACAGACTCAGGGAATTCACAGCACAATGTGTCTGTTTCATACCAGCTCTACAACCTTCCTTGCATGTGCTTTCTAGTACGTGTGTTCCCAAGCCTTTGGGTGCATTTCTTTCTTTCCTTTAAGAAAACAAAACAAGCCCTGAGAGCGCATAAGCCTCATTTCCGTCTTGGCAGGAGCTGGACTCAGAGAGTCCTCCATGCACCAGAGTGCAGGCAGAGAGGCTGCCAAAGAGCAACCCGGCAGCATGCCTGTAACAGCAAGCAGACCGCCAGCCCTAGCCAAGCTATCTGGGGCATTGTGGCGTGCAAGCGGATGCTAGTTGCTGGCAGTGCAGGAACGAGGTTGTGGGAAGGCCAGCAGACTGGAGGAATCCAGATAGAGGGGAGAGGAAGATGGATCACAAACTGTCACCTGGGAAATCCCTCCCTCCCCGCCCCCCACAAGTCCTTCATCCAAGATTCCACAACCTGGTCCTCCTTCCCCCGCTGCTCTGGAAAGCTCAAGGTCTTTCAGCTCTGCTCAAAGTGGGCAGATTAGGAGAAAAAATGACCAAAGACGCCCCAGAACTGTACTCAGGTCAGATTATTGCCACAGCTTCTTAGGGAGACTGAGGAGAAGCTGGGAACAACTGCAGCAGGGCTCTGGCCCTGGAGACCAGCAGCAGGTGCCAGCCTTGTTCCACTCCAACCTTCCTCAGCGGAGGAGGCAGATGTTGCTCTGAAGGAGGGAGGCAGGTGCAGAGAGCTCTCCAAAGCCCCTGACTCCCCAACCAGACAGAGCTGTTGCTCACAAACATGGGGCTTCAGAGAGGTCTGGGTGGACAGCAAGGGTTATTTCTTTGTTTTGGTTTATTTTTTAACTTGCTCTGCCAAAACATAAATTTTTAAAAAATTAGCATAGTATTATCAACCTGACCAAAGGGTAAGGGACAGGGGAGCTAATTCTTGGCTAGTTCCAATGCCATTTGCACAGATTTCTCCAACCTGTATGCCTCCACCTATATGAATGTCTACTCCCAGAACTCTCAGCACTGGACAGTTTGATTAGGGAGTTCTGGGAATTGAAATCCAAACATTTGGATTGTACCCAGATTTGGGAAGGAAGGCTACATTAAGCTAATCTTGATCTGGAGAAAACACCAGGCCAAGCAGCAGTCTTGATAAAGGACTGACCAATTTGCTGCTAAGAGCCAAAAGCAAGGACGCATCTCTGTCCTTCAGTATAAGCTGTGTCCACAAGTTACAGCTTACCCTTTGGCAACTGACCTCTGGATCCATAGAACAGACTGAGCTATGAACTAACTGCAAAGGAGGGCACAGCGCTCTACCCCAAGCAGGATTGGCTAGTTCACTGTTCTGTGTGCTGTGCGAACACAATCTTATAGGAGTCAACTGGAGTAGCCAATGAGTCTGGTTTTGATGCTGGCAATGGCACAATATCTCCTAAATTCAACTGAAGAAAGGATGCTAATTTAGGGAGACACAAGACAGGCCCCATGGCATGCAAAGCTCAGTCAGCTTCTCTACTCCTTGGCATCTGTCATCTGAGCCTTTTGCCTCTTTCTGACTAATAGTAAGGCTACTCTTGGGCAAATATTATATGCTAACATCTGCCCCCTGAGTTGTCATCAGAAGGTAAGACACTGGCAACCCCAGGCTGCCAGTTTTTCCTAGCTTGACGGATAAAGTAACATGGGGAGCAAGAGGGATATCTATATTTTGGGAGTCAGACGTGTTGTTAAGGCACAAGAGCAGAACTAATGAAAATGTTGCCAACTACAAAGGAAGTGACTGTTCAAGGGGTTATTTCTTTAGCCCAAATCAGTTCACAGTGTGCATATCTGCCAAACTGGCACTTATCCATCACTTTACTGTAAGGCTTAAATCTCTCACCTGCGCTCAGAAACAATAGTCAAAAGAGGCATTGTGTACTAAGCAGAATAACTTTCTCCTTTAGCTCCTTTTGCTACTATCAAGAAATATTACCTATCGCTACTGTTCAAGGTAGAAGTGAGGAGGAAGTGGGATAGACAGATTCAAATTAGATAGGACAGTTTTATAAGAAACTGGATGCTTCTAGGTCCACCTGAAAAAGATGAGTAGCATAGCACTCCACCTGAATGTTACCTCTTACATAAAGGTGCAGGGTTTGAAGTCAGAGTCTTTGAATCATGTGATTTTAAATTCAAATTCTTAAAAAAAAAAAAAAAAACAGAATTCCAAGAGTAGGAGACCAGAAGGAAAGCCAGGAGAGACCACTCAACCTGCAGGTTTATTGCCTATTTTCCCCTAATAATGAGACAAAACAGTTTGAAATCTTAAATCTTGAGGCACTTCCAAACTAACATCTTCTGGCACTGTATTAACTTCTCAGATTTGCTCCAGATCAGAAGTTATTATATTTCTCCTGACAATTCTCTTCCTTGTGACTCAACCACCATGCTCACCTAGGATGAATTCCACAATCTTTTAATGTATCCACCAACTGCAATTGTCTCGAGACAGATGGCACCTGAATGGTAGTTCTTTTCCACAACTTTCATGGCAGATATGCTAAACAGCTTGTTTAAGAGCAAGAAGTTTGCTCTTAAAAAGCTCTCTTTCCTGGGCTTAACCTGTATATTTGAAAATAAACAAATGTACTTTAAAACATTAATAGAACTTCAGTAACCTCCTTCCAAAACTGATTAAGTAGCATCTGTAGAACCTCTTGATACTAAAAAGAAAAATGTGAGGGAGAAAGAGTATTTGCACATGCGCTCTCATGCCCTCTCACTATACACACACACGTGTGTGTGTTCATATTCCTGTCTTTGGCTCTGAAAAGGGATTAAATTCAGTAAACAAAATCAAGAAACAGTGTAATACAGAAAAAGCAAGATCAACATGATGTCAACAGTAAAAAACACATTGTTAAGCCGGGCATCATACAATTAGAATGCTTTGTTATACAAAATCATTCTTCCTTGTTACTTGAAAACATTACAGAATTAGCTTTTGGGCAGACATCCTTGGCAAGGATCTATTATAGCCTTGACCAAAAAAGCTCCACGTATATATATCTGTGTTTAGGTTTTCTAATCTTGTGTAGAAAAATTAATAAGCATAAGAAAAGACTCTGACTTGTGTTCATATCCATTCCAGCAATAAAAGCAGAAATCCTGCTTGACTCAGATACCGACCATCTGAGCTTCTAGACTACAGACTCAAAGCTGGAAGTCCTGCAGAATCACAGCAAGGACCAATCCAGACATTCCTCAACAGACCGAGCACATGCAATGCAGAACCACTAATCAACACAGTCTCCTCTAACTGGAATTTAAAGCATTGTTTTCTCCCCCATCTTCCTGTCACAGTGGCAGGCTTGCTCTAAAGCAGGGCTTGGAAATCTGCATCCACAGAAGCACAAGCAGCCCTCTGCCTAATTCCACAGTGAGTAATTAATTCAGATCTCTGGGAAAAGCTATCTATCCTTTCCCTGGCAACTTGCTGGGTGAGAGAGAGAGAGAGAGAGAGAGAAGAGAAGAGAAGAGAGCCTCAGAAAATGAATGAAAGTGAGAGAGGAGGTGGAGAAACAGAGAGAGAGAAAAAGAGGGCATGGGAAAATGGAATAGTGCCTCCCACCAAATTACTACCTTTAAGGCTGCCTACACCAATAGATCCAGAATTCTCCAGCCAAAATGGTTATTGCCAAGAATTCTGGGAATTGATATCTGGACAGCACCAAGGTTAGGAAAGGATCCCCAAAGAAATGTGAGCCTCAGTTGATTAAAGGTTGTTCATCCCATCCTAATAAAGAGTATCCTCTGAGATCCAGTGGCTAGACAGGGTAGCTCCATTTCCTACAAAAGTGTAGTAGTTGTTGTTAGCTTCACTATTTCTGTATGCAGCCACAGGGGGAAGACTCTATAAAGCAGCTTCCCTCAATCTGGAGTCCTTTACATGTCTTGGACTGCAATTCTTAGAACTTCCAGCCAGCATGATCAATAGTGATTGGCTAACGGACGTTAGTAGTATAGTACATTTATTCACAACCATAGGTTTTAGCAAAATTCATATAAAACTACAGATAGTCCTCGTTTAGCCACCACAATTGGGACCGGCAACTTGATCGTTAAGCAAAGCAGTTGTTAAGTTAAACCACGGCTGTGCTTATGATCTGACTTCAGCTTTCCTTTGCTTTTCAGACCTGCAAAAGTTGTAAATGCGAGGATTGGTCATACAGTTAGTTTTTCATCACTATTATAACTGCAAACAGTTGCTAAGCAAGGCAGTCGCTAAACAAGGACTACCTGGAACAAGAATCCATATCAATCCAATTTAATCCCCCTAAAATTAACATCACTATCTGTCAACATCTGCATTCATAATGGAAGTTGCTCGAACACCTTTGGAGAAAGCTGTGTCGCAGAAGGCTGCAATTCATGTGGCAGTAAACAGTCAGAGCCTACCAGCTAGCATTCTGCAAAGGAATCAGGTATGGAGGTTAGGTGATATATGCAAAAAGGGACAGATGTTTTAACACGACCTGGATATTGGCCCTCAATGAATCAGAAAGAGCTGCACATATACCTAATATAAAGGTTAAAACAAAAGAATTATGCATCCCAGTGATTTTACATTCATTACTAGCTCAATGTCCCACAAGAAATTTAACCAGTGGGACCTGCAATTAATACCTGTAATATAATAGACCTGATTATAATAACTGGGATAATTACATTACAGCCAAGGAGGATGTGAAAAGAGGGCCTTGCAAAACAAGTCCTTTGTCTTTGCTTTTTCACTCTGTCTCTGCCTCGCAGGTAATCACTAGCAACACCAGGCAAACCCTCTTTTAATGGACTCTTAATAATGCTGTAATTTCCTTTTGCAGTGAAAGTTTTCCAAACAGTCAAAGAATCAAAACAAAGCAATGATTGCTTCTATTAGCATTAAATTCCACTTTGAGAGCGAGAATAAATCAAACAGGAGATTCAATTCAGGGCAGAACTATAAAAAAAACCAATAATGATTTTTTAATATTAATAAGAAAAACATATTATTATGCACTCTTAAGCATTTAAACTTCTAATCCAATCAGTACAAAGTGCAGAGATAAATCAAAGCAGCAGAACAGAGAGTCGCTTCCAGGACAGAAGAAATAAAACAGCAACCAACATCTCTGGGACTCGAGCAGGTTTGACAGTTTCAAAGGGAGGTGTGTGGGCGGGAAGAGGGGAGAAAGAATTTATGAGGCTGTCATTTTCCTAACAAGCTTGTTAATCCTTTGTTTCTCTGTCCAAGGAAAAGAGAATAGGGCAACAGCCCAAAGAATCTTGAATTAACCATAGCCATGACGTTTCTGGCTCACTAGCGCCCTTTTTTTTAAAAGTGATATGGGGTAGATAACCTGTTCCTTGCATCATTTAGCAGGTGAAGTTTGCCACTATTCTTTGATAGACAATAGTCTAAACCCAATTTCACAGGTTCAAAAAGCTGACTGAAAGTGATTACGTATGCAATACATAAACAAGTTGGCACATTGAGTAGTTTCTACATTGTTCCGCAACCTGGTGTCTTCCAATGGTGTTAGATTACAACCCCTCTACTCCCCGATTGTTGACCACACTGGCTAAGAACTTGGGAAACTGCAGTTTCAACTTCCCTGAATAGCATCAGGTTGGAAAAGGCTATATTAAACCTGAACAAACTGCAGTGGAAACTGGATGGAAAGCCTCACTTAAGGCCATTTCTCCACCAGATACTTGTAGCGTCTTTTAGCATCATCCATCACTGTACCAATATAACAATAATGAGGGCAGCTGTTACATCATCTCAGTGATAGCAGGTGGCATCAGAAGATGCTACACAGGTAGTCCTGACTTACAACCACAACTGGCACTGGAACCTCTGTTGCTAAGCAATGCGGTCATTAAGTGAGTTGCACTCGATTTTACAATCTTTTTTTGCCACAGTCATTAAGCGAATCACTGCGGTCATTAAGCAAATCCAACTTCCCCCATTGATTTTGCTTGTCGGAAGCCCTCTGGGAAGGTCACAAATGGCAATCATGTAACCTCAGGATGCTGCAATCTTCGTAAATACATGCTGGTTGCCAAGCGCCCAAATTTTAATCATGTGTCTGTGGGGATGCTGCGACAATTGTAAATGCAAGGACCAGTTGTAAGTCACTTTTTTCCAGTGCCATTGTAACTTCGAATGGTCATTAAACAAATGGTCATAAGTCAAGGACTATCCATAAAGTGGGTAGTGGGGAAATGACCTAAATAATGAAGCTTGCTGGATTACCATGGTTAGCCACTGGACCCTGTGAGCTTGAAGGAACCCAAATACACATATTGCATGCAGAAAATACTTGAAATGAAAGCTCCAATGAAAAGGATCAGATAGCAAATAGCTTCATATGCAATAGAATATTTATTGTATATTATTCTTGTAGGGCAACTTGGAAGCCTCCCAATACACACATCTGAACAATAAGCTACTTATAAACTATAAACTCAAGATCTCTGCCCAAGACCCTGGCTAATCAAGGCACAGTACAGGAATAAATGGAAAAACAGTTTAATCTGCTAAAAGGCCACTTCCAACAGTAGGCATTTAACCTAACTCAACTTGCAGAGTTGTGAGGATAAAATGCGGGGGAGGGGGGAATAGATTGCTCTGGGCTCTAGCAAGAAGAGGAAATAAAAGTGAAGTCATAAATACAAACTTTTAAAGCAACTGCACATTAGAAGAGTGACATGTGACCCTTATAATGAAAAATGCATTTTCTCTGTTATGAATTAATCTGCTCTATACTGAACCCATTAAGGCTACGAGACTGCATGTTTCCTCACTGTGTAATTCCAGTGGGTTGGATTACAGTTCCCCAAATTCTTAGCCAATCAGAAACTATGTGGAATAGAAATTCTGAAAGCTATGGTCCTGTAATGGTATGTGGGAATGACCTTCGGAGACAGGGCAACGAGACGCAACCAAGGGAACAGTCAGATAAAAGACAGCTTAGCCCGCAGCAGGAATATGAGCAGGGCAAGAGGCTCAGAAGAGACCCTCCCTAGTTTTGGGGCTGTAAAGGGGATGGGGAAGAGAAGTACTTTCAGACTTACAAGTTTCTCTTAATGTAACCTTACAATAAAGTAGAATTTGCTCATCTGGTCATGTTTCCTGTCTGGTCTACCTCGTAAGGCTGACATCAATCTTGCAAGTCTGAAAATACTTCTCTCCCCCTTGTCCCCTTTACAGCCCAAAAACTAGGAAGGGTCCCTTCTGAGCCTCTTGCCCTGCCCACATTCCTGCTGCTGGCTAAGCTGCCTTTTATCTGACTGTTCCCTTGGTTGCATCTCGTTGCCCTGTCTCCCAAGGTCATTCCCACATACCAAATCAGGTCCTAACCTATCTGCCCATCACCAGACCTTGAAAGTAAATATGTTCTAACTGAGCTAGTATTATATCTGACATCTTTTCTAGCCTTAGCTTCCAGTATTCTTTAACTGGAGATGCCAAAGACTGGATCTGGAAGCCACCATCTAGGTTTCATTATTGGGCTATGCCCCAGGCACTGGAATTTGACCTTTAAAAAGTATCTATGGATGACAATGGCCACTGTTACCAAGTGAGCAGTGAAGTCCCAAGAGAAGATACTGCTGCTTTAAAGAGTTGCAGACAAATGTGCATTCAAGCTCAGGCCACTGTTTGTCATGATTCAGTCTTACAACATGCCACAAAGAGAAAACAAGAGTTAGAAATATGCTGAGTGCCAATAACTCAAGCAGATAGTCTTCTGTATGGATTCCATATTAAGCCACAAAAACAGAATGTGCATATAGGTCACATATTATTAAATAGTTATGCATTTGTTAAATTATTCTTCTTGCTTTTTGTCATGTTGTTTTGTTTTTACCTAGAAAAAATACCGTTTTACCAGATGGGACACCTTAACAAAATGTAATTCTTTTAATATTTCCATGGTGGTGGTGATGGTGGTGGTAGTTTATCAAAGTTAAATGCTAAAAACCTGAGGAATTTAAATAGTTAAATACTAGAACATTCATCATAATTATTGAATTGTCTGGATGTATGCTGTAAAATGATTAAAAAGAATTTCCCCAGCTGTCCCATAAATTCCACACTACCTGTACAACTGTTACAATAACTTGTTACAAAATTGAAGCCAACTGCAGCTTCCATGACATGGTTTTCAGTGCACATAGATGGAAAAACATATGTTTTCTTCCCATTCTAGTGTAAGCCCACTCCAGGCCTCCTTTCGCCATATTACACAGTTGTTGTTTAGTCGTTAAATCATGTCCGACTCTTCGTGACCCCATGAACCATATTGCGCCAGGCCTTCCTGTCCTTCACTGCCTCCCTGAGTTTGCTCAGTTTCATGCTCATTGCTTCAGTGATGCTATCTAACCATCTCATCCTCTGCCGTCCTCTTCTCCTTTTGCCTTCAATCTTTCCCAGCATCAGGGTCTTCTCCAAAGAGATCTCTCTTCGCATTAGGTGACCAAAGTATCTGAGCTTGAGCTTCATTATCGATCCTTCCAATGAGCAATCAGGGTTGATTTCCTTTAAGATTGACTGGTTTGACCTCCTAGCAGTCCAGGGGACTCTCAAGTCTTCTCCAGCACCACAGTTCAAAGGCATCAATTCTTTGGCACTCAGCCTTCTTTATGGTCCAGTTCTCACAGCCATACATTACTACTGGAAAAACCATAGCTTTGACTATGCGGATCTTTGTCGGCAAGGTGACGTCTCTGCTTTTTAATATGCTATCTAGGCTTGCCATAGCTTTCCTCCCAAGGAGCAAGCATCTTTTAATTTCATGGCTGCAGTCTCCATCTGCGGTGATCTTGGAGCCCAAATAAATGAAGTCTGTTACTGCTTCCATTTCTACCCCTTCTATTTGCCAGGAATTGATGGGTCCAGATGCCATGATCTTAGTTTTTTTAATGTTGAGTTTCAAGCCAGCTTTTGCACTCTCCTCTTTCACCCTCATCAAGACGCTCTTTAGTTCTTCTTCACTTTCTGCCATTAGGGTGGTATCGTCTGCATATCTGAGGTTGTTGATGATTCTCCCTGCAATCTTAATTCCGGCTTGTGATTCTTCCATCCTGGCATTTCTCATGATGTACTCTGCATATAGGTTAAATAAGCAGGGTGACAGTATTCAGCCTTGTCGTACACCTTTCCCTATTTTGAACCAATCGGTTGTTCCATGACCGGTTCTAACTGTTGCTTCTTGGCCCGCATACAGATTTCTCAGGAGACAGGTAAGGTGGTCTGGTACTCCCATCTCTTTAAGAATTTGCCACAGTTTGTTGTGATCCACACAATCAAAGGCTTTTGCATAGTCAATGAAGCAGAAGTAGATATTTTTCTGAAACTCTCGTGCTTTCTCCATGATCCAGCGAATGTTGGCAATTTGATCTCTAGTTCCTCTGCCTCTTCGAAACCCAGCTTGTACATCTGGTAGTTCTCGGTTCACGTACTGCTGAAGCCTAGCTTGTAGGATTTTGAGCATAACCTTGCTAGCATGTGAAATGAGTGCAATTGTGCAATAGTTTGAGCATTCTTTGGCATTGCCTTTCTTTGGAATTGGAACATAAACTGAACTTTTCCAATCCCGTGGCCACTGTTGCGTTTTCCAAACTTGCTGGCATATTGAGTGCAGCACTTTAACACCTTCGTCTTTTAGTATTTTAAATAACTCAGCTGGAATACTGTCATCTCCACTAGCTTTGTTGTTAGCAATGCTTCCTAAGGCCCACTTGACTTCACTCTCTAGGATGTCTGGCTCAAGGTCAGTGATCACACCAGTGTGGACATCAGGGACATTAAGATCTTTCTTGTATAGTTCTTCTGTGTATTCTTGCCACCTCTTCTTAATCTCTTCTGCTTCTGTTAGGTCCCTGCCTTTTTTGTCCTTTATCATGCCCATCTTTGCACTAAACGTTCCTTTCATGTCTCCAATTTTCTTGTAGAGATCTCTAGTCTTCCCCATTCTATTGTTTTCCTCGATTTCTTTGCATTGTTCATTTAAGAAGGCCTTCTTATCTCTCCTTGCTATTCTCTGGAAATCTGCATTCAGTTGCTTATATCTTTCCCTTTCACCCTTGCTTTTCACATTCCTTCTTTCCACAGCTATTTGTAAAGCCTCATCAGACAGCCATATTGCTTTCTTGCATTTCTTTTTCTTTGGGATGGTTTTAGTTGCTGCCTCCTGTACAATGTTACGGACCTCCGTCCATAGTTCTTCAGGCACTCTGTCTACCAAATCTAATCCTCTAAATCTATTCATCACCTTCACTGTGTACTCACAAGGAATATGATCTAAGTCATACCTGAGTGGTCTAGTAGTTTTCCCTACATTCTTCAATTTAAGCCTAAATTTTGCAGTAAGAAGCTCATGATCTGAGCCACAGTCAGCTCCTGGTCTTGTTTTTGCTGTCTGTATAGAGCTTCTCCATCTTTGGCTGCAAAGTATATAATCAATCTGGTTTCGGTATTGACCATCTGGTGATGTCCATGTGTAGAGTCGTCTCTTGTGTTGTTGGAAAAGAGTGTTTGCTATGACTAGCTTGTTCTCTTGACAGAACTCTATTAGCCTTTGCCTGCTTCATTTTGTACTCCAAGGCCAAACTTGCCTGTTATTCCGATTACTTCTTGACTTCCTACTTTAGCATTCCAATCCCCTATGATGAAAAGGACATCTGTTTTTGGTGCTAGTTCTAGAAGGTGTTGTAGGTCTTCATAGAACCGGTCAACTTCAGCTTCTTCAGCATCAGTGGTTGGGGCATAGACTTGGATGACTGTGATATTGAATGGTTTGCCTTGGATACGCACTGAGATCATTCTGTTGTTTTTGAGGTTGTACCCTATTACTGCCTTTCCCACTCTCTTATTGACTATGAGTGCAACTCCATTTCTTCTAAGGGTTTCTTGCCCACAGTAGTAGATATAATGGTCACCCGAATTAAATTCACCCATTCCCGTCCATTTCAGTTCGCTGATTCCCAAGATGTCGATGTTCAATCTTGTCATCTCATGTTTGACCACATCCAGCTTGCCTTGGTTCATAGATCTTACATTCCAGGTACCTATACAATATTGTTCTTTACAGCATCGGACCTTCTTTTCGCTTCCAGATACATCCACAGCTGAACGTCCTTTCGGCTTTGGCCCAGCCGCTTCACTCTTTCTGGAGCTACTTGGAATTGCCCTCCGCTCTTCCCCAGTAGCATATTGGACACCTTCCGACCTGAGGGGCTCATCTTCTGGCGTCATATCTTTTAGCCTTTTAACATTGTCCATGGGGTTTTCTTGGCAAGGATACTGGAGTGGTTTGCCAGTTTCTTCTCCAGTAGACCACATTTTGTCAGAACTCTCTGTCATGACCTGTCTGTCTTGGGTGGCCCTGCACGGTATAGCTCATGGCTTCACTGAGTTACGCAAGCCCCTTCGCCACAACAAGGCAGTGATCCATGAAGGGATATTACACAGTAGGGTTGTACAATGCTTCAACTTCAGTTTGGAAAAGGTGCTTTGTAGGGCTATGTAGCACTTTTTAAAAAAACTTAAGAAAAGTCACCTTGGACCATGCAGGAGCTTGAATGCACATTTGTCTGCAACTCTTTAAAGCAGCAGTATCTTCTCTTGGGACTTCACTGCTCATCTCTGCAGCTGCTTTATTATCCCAGGAAAAGATTTGGCTCCTTTGAAGAGTAGCAGATAGGCATTATGTTTCTACCTTTCCTTTCTAAAATATTGTTCTAGATTCCTTATCAAACTATTACACTACCCTAGTCCTTTGGAACATGCAGAATACAAGTGCACCACCAGTTTGTGACTCATAAAAGTAACTGCATCTTTATTTAGCATTATGCAGTTGCCCAAGAAAGCTATGTAAATCTAGAAACAGACACAGCTATTTAATGAATTACATGCAGAATGTCGTGCTTGCACTCCTGCACATTCTGAAGCATTTATTTCAAACTAATTCATAAGCATTGCAAAGAAATAAAAAATATCCAAATTATATGATTTTTAAACATTGATTAAAAAAAAAACTAAAAAAATGCATTAGCATAATGGTTTCAGAGCATCACAGGGCTACTTGAAATTTGCAGGAGTAACTCAGCAAACTACTTTTTCTCCAAACTACCTGTTTATATTGATCTTTCCCATATTATGCTATCACACTGGGCAAGAGCCACTGGAAGAAGGCCTGTGACAATATGGTCATTGATTGTCAGATTAAATTTATATGAAATTACCATATAGGACAGGATTAAACTCTGCACTAAATTAAGTTCCCTACCCAAGCAACTGAATCTTGTTGCACCAAATTTCAGCAAAAGCCAACCTTTTTCCAAACTAATGTCCTCTCCAGTTGTTTTGGAATGCTTCCAATTTCATGAAATTAAGCAAAAATGTATCTGAAACTGACATGAAATTGTAATATAATTAAGAAATAATGTTCTTAGTATAGGACAAAGGATGATATGCAATCACGGCAATTTAACACAAGCCATAATCCAGAAACAGTTTTTTCAAGTAACTAATTACTACAAACTGTAAGTCCAAAACTTATGCATGATTCTGAAATTATACTCTCTCCTCAAATAATCAGAGTAATAATGGGCTGTAATTTTCATTGCTGAAATGCTCGTTTTAGATTCATAGATTTGAAAAGCCTTACTCATTTCATCCCATTATGCTCTATTGCCAAACTTGCCAAGTAACTAGATTACTGAGCCATTCTTTGGAGGCAGAGACCAAAAGCTTCCTGTCAAGCTGCAATGTACCAAATGCTTTCTGGGTGCTTCCACACTAATAATCATCTTCATAATATCTCCTTCCAGCTCGTTTCCTCCTGGATTCCAAATACATTTCCAACAAATAATGGACCACAATTCACCAATGACTCATGTTTGTCAATCTGACAGATTGACAAATTAATTGATCCCCTGAGCCAAGCTCATGATCATCAAGACCACATAGGTAGCAGAGAATCCTACTAGAGAACCAGGATGACTCACCGTGGTATTAAGTGGCTTTATTTATTTCAAAATCATGAAGCATGATTTCATCAACAGGAGCCAATGTAAAATGGTGGTTTCAAAATAATATTTCATTCTGTGCTTTCAAATTTCACATGAATGGTGCTTTTTAAAAGAAAAAACAAAACTTTTTGCTTACATTCTCTCTATGGCCAAGTCTTTGGGAAGCACACAAGAGAACATGAGGCAAATAGCATTCTCTGATTCAAGTTCCCAGCAACTGGTATTTAGAGGTATATATTATCTCTGGTTTAGAAATATTACATAGCCATTATGACTTGTAGCCACAGGTAACCCAATTCTCCATTAATCTGTCCTCCAAACTGATGGCCATCACACCTTCTGACAGAAAATTCCATAATTTAGCTAAGATGGAAAAAACCAAAAGTTTTAATTGTCTAAGGCATGTTACTCTGAGGATAATATGTCAAGGACTGCATGCCAATTCTTGTGCTAGAAGAAAGCCTGTAACAGGTAGGCAGGGTAACCTTATTTTCTTTCTCTTCTCTCTTTCTCCCACTCATTTTTAATCCCTGTTTCATTCCACCTTCTCTTTCTGTCCTCCTTCCTTTCCCATAAACTGAGGGGCATGCAAAATTGGTCCCATCATCAGTCTAATCACTTCTGGAGGAGATCAGCATTACTGTATATCAATAATTTCATGAAATTAGATTACAAATCAGATATTGCCTATTTTTCAATGCCACACAAACACCTACCCTGTAGAACAATATCTCCTGACAGATGGCCCCAACCTGTTGGATTTTTGTAAGGCATTAAAGACCTGGTTGTTCCCCACGGAACCCTATTGGCTGATGTGTTTGGTTCCAGTTCTTAAACTGGAAGTGGAATATTTTTAGACCCCACTCATCTGTTTATCTTGTTTGTTCTGGTGGCTATTTATACTGTTTCTGTTTCACTTTTCATCCTTTCATTCACTGCCTACAATCATTGTATTGTGGGATGGGTGGCTATATATATAAATAAATCATTGAACCAATAACCAACCAAATTGCCTGGGCTTACACATCAGGCTAAACCACCAAAAAAGGGAGAAACCAAACCAAACCAAGGTCTGTTGTGTGAATCTACTTAATCATCTCTCCTGTTCCTTAATTTTTTTTCAAAATTAAGAAAAAAAAATCAATTTCTAACTTCAGCTAATATCCAAAAATCATAAAAGAGAATATGTTATCCAACATTCAAAATACTTATTTGCACAACGGCCAGCTAGGAGTTAAGCAATGCATCCAATCATGGTCAAACGATTGCAAGATTACCACCAGATCCTTTGGAAGATGATGCATTCTATTACACATTCTTAAGATTTTTTTACAAGAAACAGTTACAATCAAGTTATGAACTTACTTAATTCAGAAGCTGTAGAGGTTATTTATAACTAGCAGCCTATAATAATGTGGGGGAGTGGGACTGATCAAATAATAACCCTCTATCCCAAAAATAGAGGAGGGTTATACTTGCAAAAACAAAAACAGAACCTCCCTAATTTTGTCTGTGAAATGTTGATCTCAATCTTGCTGTACATCATAACATACCTGTTCTTTTGGCATGTGTCCCTCAAACTGGCAAATTCTGGAGATGCATGGGATCAGCGCCCTGCTAATTATAAATCATCATTAAAAAATGCAAATTTGGAGTCCAGAAGAGGCCTTAATCTTGACTCATCCACTGTCAGCCACTAACAAGATTCTCAGATGAAAGGCATTTAAATAAATATGAGGTGCAGCAGAGGGGAAAAAATTATCAGAGAAGATGAGCAACTGATACTGCTATTGGAGTATGTGGAAGGCATCACTGTAAGATCCCATTATTGGCCAAGACAATAAATTAAAAATGGGGAACAATATAAAATAGCAATATCCTAGGAAAGTGCCTTTTACTAAATCAGACTGTTGCTCCATCTAGCTCAGTCCTGTCTTCACTGACTGGAAGGAGTATTCTAGAACCATCTCCCCTAGCCTGATGTGTTTTCTATTCCCCAACAATTCTGGCTTTTGGCAAACAATTATGGGAGCTGACATCCAGCATATCTAGAAGGCAGCAAGTTAGGGAATATTGCTGTAAAGCTTCAAACTGGTATCTTTCCTCAGCCCTACCCAGAGATGTCAGGAACCTATCTTTAGATCTTTGGCATGCAAAGAATGCGCTGTGCTACCATGTCATTTCTCAGTTCCATGGCCAGAACACACACACAGAACCTTCTTCTTCCATTTCTTCTCTGGGAACCACTGAGTACAAGTGGGCTCACACCCACATGCATGTCAACATTTGCTTTCTTACAAAAAGACAGGAGTTCCCAAGAGCAGGCCCTTCACCTTCCAGCTCCGCTCCCCAGTCAGAGATACAACTGGTATGCAAGAAAGAGGCTTGTGCACAGTGATACCTAGCAATGCCATAGTTACACCAAGATTATTATTATAAATAGTCTTAAATACAGTTGTACATACACAGCTCACAAGAAGGTAAAAATGGATTATAGTTGCAAATGTGTGCAGGCTCCTTTCCACTCATATGCACAGGGTGATGTATATACAGGGTGTAAACCTGAGGGCAAAGGCCACACACAGTTCCAAAAAGCTTTTGGTATGCCCCCTGCAACTATGATGGAAGAAGTAATCACACTAAAACCATATAATTAAATAAAATCAGGTAAGTTTAGTTCAGTCAAATTTAGTTTATGGTCCTGGCCCCACCTACAGTTTTGTCCAGACGCTATCTACCTTTTAAGTGTGCAAGTTTGTCCTCAAACTCTCAACATTTGTGCACTCTGGTACAGAGACTCAGTGCTTGAAGGCCCTGCACTTGGCAGTTGTTCAGGGGTATTCACACTAATTTTTATTTTATGGCTGAGTTCACACAATCCATTATCCCTTCAATCTGAGCTAACAAAACCCAATTACTGTATTCACATAAAATATCACACCTGTGAAGGCCAGATTCATACAACATTTTAAGACAATGATTGGGTTTCCCCAACATTCTGAACTATCAAGGGCCCAATCCCATTTTAACCTAACATAGCCAACTGTGCAAACCTAATCCCCGTATTACTTGGCATTGAGTGCTGAGGTGTGCAGTATAGTAGTAAGTCTGGATACTTGGTTCTAACATCTGAATACTCTGAATGGATTTTAAAGCTCTCTACGTCTTTCTTTGTTAAAATTAATAGAAAGGTAGAAAGGTAGCTGTACATGACTAAATTAAATGTGCCTTGGCCACATCCAAGCTTGCTCCCGGCCTGGAGAATTACACAAGAACAAGACATGGGTGTCCACAGAAGGGTCAAAATCTTTAAGATGGCAGACACTGTGTTGCAATCCAAGCCCCTCCCCTTTTGTACATGCATGTAACATCAGTGCACATCCCAAAGTATGGGGCTTCAATCACAATGTGGCACCTACCATCTTGTGGACTTTGAACATGCAGACACCACTGAATGAGGACAAAAGTAGATATGGTTTCTAAACTCTTCCTGGAAAATCTAGCATTCTTCTCCCCAGCTACCATGAGCTGGCAACTGTTCAAGAGGGTCCCTTTGCTGAGAGATCAGCTACTTTGGTCTCTTCCTAAACAATTGAACCGGCAATCTTCCATGATGCTATGGTTTTCACAGCAGCTGGTGCCCAAATTTGTTTTTCTCTTCCTTACCTTTTTCCCTTGCATTTTATGCCAGAAGTCTTAGGACAACAACTAGTTGGGTTCAAACATCATGTTAAGCCATAATATAGTATGTTTGGGTTTGTCTTAGCACAAGGTGTGGACTAGCCACAACAATTAAACTAGCTTAATAGCTTAACATTCTGTATACTCTCAGCTACCATGGCTTTTCAACAAACCTTCATTAAAATATGCTGACTTAGTATCATGTGTGAACCCACCCTATTTATCTATCTCGCCAAATAATCTACTCTGGGAAAAGCTCTCTGATATCTCAGTAGGTCTTCTATGTCACAAGTAACTTCTCCATTTAAGTATGAACACTGACCCTTGAACCTTCTTACTTAAGTCCCTGCCTTAAACCCGTATGAGTCTGCTTAGTGCTTCCAGCAGATCTTTCATTGTGAGTTATTCCACATCTGCTTTTAACCCCATTTATTATAATCCAAATAAGCTCCTTTGACTCACTATAATTGACTTGAAGTGCAGCTAATTAAGAGGTGAAGAAGAACTAAGGTGAACTGGTCAATCCTGGGATATTCACTCTTAATGGGCTGACCTTTTATTTCCCCCCACTGTACACATTCCAAATGATTCTGGATCAGGGAAAGGCATTGCTATTGTTTCTCTAGATGAAAAGTTTACACTGGTAAGCCCTGGCTTCTCTCACAGAACAGTTGAAATCACAGTCTTATTAGGAAGAAGTGGACTATCAGTGAATATTCGTTTATGCTAATAACAGTAAGCAGAAGCAGGAGGAGAATTTAGAGAAGTGATAGGCAACTCGGTCCTTTCCAAATATTTTGGTCCATAGCCACCAATAGCTCTGATCTTTGGTACTGTTGCTTGAGCTTCCAGATATTTAGTTCCTACCAGCTTTGATCATATCCATGCTAGTTGTGATTTACAGCTCCTATAAGTTCTGGCAATCAGGCACGCTAGCTAGGGCTAATGCAAGCGTTAGGGCAAAACAGCTGGCAGGAACCAAGATGCTTACTGTTGATGTAGACAAGAAGGGAAAGGCAGCAAGTACAAAAGCCAATATCCCCGGTATCTCCACTTTTATAACCTATTTATAATCTATCTAGATCACTTCATGCTCAACTATGCATGATGTGGTCTCCCTTAGTATATAGTATTGTGATACTTTATCACATCTACAAAAACTTTGTATCCTAATTAATAGTAAGCTGATGTTAGACCTCTTGTCTCCTTCACTGATACTTGCATACCAATGTGTTCGTACCCTCTCCTACTGCCACACTAGATTGTCCTTATACAGAATATTAAAATAATCAAGCATGGAAGGACCTCAATAGCTGCAGGACCTCAAAAATATTCTTCTAGTCCCTGAATGCCAAGATGGACCTCTCAGGTTCTTTTCCAATTCTCTGCCCACTTGTGGAGTGGATCTATGGTTGTTTTGAAAAATGGAGCTTTCCTTATTTTGGTCCTCACAATCTGAGACACTACAGGTAGTCCTCGTTCAGCAACCACAATTGGAACCAACAGCTCAGTCGTTAAGAGAAGTGGTTGCTAAGTGAAACTGTGACTGTCTTTACAATCTTACTTCAGCTTTCCTTTGCTTTACAGACCTGTGAAGGTCGTAAATGTGAGGATTGGTCGTAAAGTCACTTTTTCATCACTGTCGTAATTGCAAACAGTCACTAAATGAGGCAGTCACTAAACAACTCACATTACACTAGGTAATCTTTCCCTATCCCCACCCAATCCTTACCTAGGGCTACTGCTTTCCTAGTGTTTATACACCACTCAGAAAAGCTGCCAACAATGGAACAGTCACAAAATCAACCATAAATTACAAATGCCATATAATAAAAGGAAATCAGGTGCAGCAGATGAAAACAGAAGTACGGATTGGGCTCATATATTGCCCAAGCCATAATTTCCTTAACCATGGTTATTAAATAAACAGCCACAATTGTTGGATTCATACAAAGAATTGAGTTATAAACTATGGCTTATAAATCACAGTGGTTGGGCTAAGCCAAAACATGCCCCATTATGGATTTAGCATAACGTTTTAAAGAGATCATAGAAGACAAAATAATTGAAGTGCTCCAACCAAAACCTATATAAACAGAAAAATCCTCACCAACCACTACTATTCAAGCAGCAAAGAACCAAGGATTTCACATTTTAGGTTAGGAGAGGGGCAATATTCTGGGGATCAAGGACCATGCTTTTTTCAGAACTGTCAGATCAATGGGGCTACATCACACATGTGGGGGCAGAACTTTTTTTTTGTGGGGAGGGAGGTTTCCTTTGCTTTTTAATTGTGATTTATCTATTTCAGGGTTTATACCACAATTTTCATATATTTCCCACCTCAAAGAGGTGAGAAACTGCCAACACTTGAGTCAGGGAGGGCTCTAAGGGCCATATAGGCTGCCCTTGCCTTAAGTGCTGCCCTTTATCTTGCCCCAGTGAGCTGAACTTTCACCCCCACATTCAGGAGACAGAGAAGGACCTTTCCGATAAATCAGTGTATAGGCACACTGAGATGTAGTTGAAAAAGTATCCTGAGTTTACATCATTTTTGGTTCTGAAGGTCATCACCGACATTTTGAATTGGGCCCCATAACAAATTGACGACCAGCATAATTTGTGTAGGCCAGGTGCTGCATGATCCCACAACTAAGCACCCACCAATATACTTGCTAAACCAATGTAGTTTCTCAAACTCTTCAAAGATAGACCAGATAGACTACATTACAGTAATCCAGCCTAGATATAATTTAGCACACTAGCCTAATGGAAGCCATGATATCTTAAGCTGCAACAGCCCCTTCAAGTCCAAAGGTGGGCTGCAAACATTCCAAGCTGTACATATCGTTTCTCAAGGGGGTATCGATCCTGTTGAAAACCAGTTGAATACCTATCCCCACTCCCCCTTTCCTATCTAGGAGCACAACCATTTTGCCTGGATGAACACTCAGTCTATTAGCCCTCATCCATCCTCTTACCTCCCAAAGACACCAATTCAGAACATGCACACCTCATCAGTTCTCTCCTCGTTCATGCACATGACTAGACAACCGCAGCTGGTGGTCACCAGAGGATATCAAACTTTTTCTTCCCACAAAAAAATCTTGGCACAGGACCCATTCACAAGTAAATCCCAAGTGTGAACACTGTGTGCCCACTCGATGTGACCTTGTTATAGAGTGGAGGGGATATAAACTGCCACTTTTTCCACAAGGCAGAATGTCTAATAAGCTTTAAAAAGATGGCTGCCTCTGCCTTTCCCATCACTCTTTTTTCCCCCTTGGAAGAAGGTGGTAATCCGAGCCACTCCAGGGGTCTAAGGAGCAAAGGAGAAATATTTTGTCGAGCTGTGGGTAACAGAAAGGCTGAAGGAAACTCAGGGCAGCTTTTGAAGAACTCTGGCGTCTCAGGGAGCGTCCAGAGCAGGGGGAGACAGAGACAGGGAAGCTGAGCAGACACCTTTGATTTGTTACAAAAAGAGAAAGAGAGCGAGCAAGCACTAGAGAAGGTTCTTAGAAGCTGCGTGCCACCTGGATGGATGCCAGAACTCCAAAGCAGACATGCCAAGCTGTAATTGCAGACAGACAGCTTTAGAAAGATGAGGCATTTATTTTTTACTTGTTTTAAGGTAATGAACTGATCTCCAGACTTCAGGTTCAGAAGTTCACTGCCCTGCCCCCTCCCCTCCTCGTCTCTCCTTGCCCACCATCTCTCAAGGCTTGCATCTTTCCCACTGGGCTGACCTCCCTGAATTCAGTCAAATTAGACGAAAGCAGAGAAGGAGTGTCCTTTCTTGTTCTGCTGAGGCTGGATGGAGGTGAAGAAAGACTCCAGGGGCCATTTGCCCATTCATTCCCCCTGCTTGCCAGGTCGGGTGGTGATAGGCCCTCCTTTACAAATAGTCTTCATTTCAAGGGCTATTAGAGGGCCTTGCAACTATGTTTATTTCTGAATTTATATCTTGCCTTTCTGTGTAATCCAACACTCAGGCAACAATAATAAAAAAAACAGAAAGGGCACAATTAAAATCAACATTAAAATCAGTCTTTAAAATAATGAACAACTAGAAGCTTAGAGGTGTCCTCACCATATTCTTAAACACTGGGAGAGTGGGAGCCCAGTCTACCTCCACACAAGAGAAGGTCCTTTCCTGCAATAGACAATCTTTTAGCAGGGGAGGCATCTTCAGAAGGGTCTTTCCTGATATAAGTAGCTGACCAGATTGCAATCTCAGAGATAGTCAAGTCATAAACCATTTAGGATTTAAAACATCAAACATGAACACCTTAGATTTTGCCTTGCAGGCAATTGATGACCAGGACAGACCTTTCATAGATGTGTCCTATGATCCCTGTCCTTTGCCCCAGTCAACAGCTGGAAGAGACTACAATGCCATTTCCTTCCATTAGTCACTTCTGAGCTCCAGAACTTGGGGATCACATTAATCCAAAGAGCTCATCAAACAGTAGTAGTGTTTGGTTGTGTATATCCAAGAATGTTCAGGTTAAGCAAAAGTAGGCACTAATGTATACTAGAATGGTTCCCTTGGGATGCCCTTTTTCAACTTTTTTGAATTAAATGGGAAGCTGGCATGCCTCCAAACATAATAATAAATAAGCGGTAGGTAGCTGCAACCTAGTGTTTTGTGTAGAAGGTACACTTACCTGTCCAGAAAAAAAAAGGAAAGTTTAGTTTATGGTCGTAGAGAATATCCTGACAGCTAGAAAGAGAGTAAGTAGGTTGCCTTTAGGTTAAGGTGTGCTTTTGGACTGGCCATACCCACCATGTTGCCACTTTGTCATCTGAAAAGGCCCATCACCCACAGCAGTGATTTTGTGCAGACACCACAACATGTTCTGAAAATTCCATCCATACCTCTTTGGCCCAAAGCATTCCTATCCCCGAGATAACAGGAATTCTGTGGCTCCACCACCAAAACAGATTATCTATCAAGGAGAACAACTGATATGTATATGACTTCAAGTTATTCAAATGGCAGTTAGTTCATCCATGCTTTAATAACTTGATTTTAAGAAATTACTACTATGAACATCTTTCCAGGTTCTCTTTTTCATTGGTCCCTCAAGTACCAAAATTAAATGCTGGATATCTAAAATATGTACATGTCTCAAAACCCTTGTGGGGGGTGTAGTTTCTGCTCTCTGCAGATGAATCCTTTGATTTGCTCTGCTGGTATGTGAGTGCAAGTCAAGGTCTTGCTCGGGTTACGAAAGTAGCATTGTGTGCATTATGCGAGGTGTGAAGAGAAAGCTCAAACACCTCCCCTTCAAAAAAACAAAATAGAGGGTTCAGAGTATTTTCAGATTTCAGTTAACCCCCCAAAGAAAGCAAAATCATGTCTCTACCCTACTCTATCATTGTGCTTATATGCATCTTGGAAAGGCATCTTGCACGCTGCTTCTATGCAAGGAGACCTCAGTGGTTTGGTTAGACACAGCAGATAATGAAATCTGAAATTAACGTCCCAGGAAATTTCCTCACTGCTACCTCTTATTTTAATCCCCAACCTGGCAGGGTCCTATGGGTACAACCAGAAGCTCGTTAGCCACCCCAGAGATTCCTCCAGACTTTTTCCCCTATTGTATAATAGAGGGTTTTGAACAGCAGCCAGCCTGTCTCCAGCAAGTCCCTTTACCCACTTCCTCAACCCACCTCTGCTGCTTTCCCTGCTCATCACAAAGGCAGCCAGGTAAACAGATTGAAGCATTCATGCCCTTGGGCATCAACTAACAGCTCTCCAGACAGAGTTCAGCTGGTCTCTTCCAAGCAGTCTTCAATTCCTTCCAAGTAGGCAAGTTATGTGGCTCAGTCAGAATTTCTTGAATAGCGAGACATATATATTCCTGTGCCGAGTTTGCTTCACAGAATGCTATAGAATCAGCCATGCAGAACTGGAGAGAGACCATTCGGGTCTACAGCATGTCATTTTCTGGATTACAGGATATAAACTTTAAAATAAAATGTGCTCCTCCCAGATTGCACAGTCCCTTCCAGTCACTGATTCTCAACGTACGTAGATTTATGACTGAGCCATTTTGGTACAATGATAACAGCTTTAAATTCCATCAGCGAACTCATCTCTATAATTCCTTTTAAAACCTGAGCTTCTTGTGATCTTGGCTACAGCCAGCCTTGCATATAACATTAAGTCATGTTTTATATTACCCATGGCTTGATCCATTTTCCATGACATGTCTTGCAGATGATGAGCAAACTGTGGGATTTTCCCATTTTTATAGTCTGCATCCCCACAGTCACCTCCTCCTCAGTCCCACTTAGACTCGATACCCTAATTATTATTGCAGAACATTGTATTACTGTGGCATCACCAATTCTGAATTACTAGGGCAAAAAGCTCATCAAAGTCAAAGCAGAAATCGGTCAATGTTGCTTTTGCATTCATTTTATTTATTTACTTTTCTTTTACATTCTTAATTGTTATTCTAAATGTCCATAATCAAATCATAAACTTGCATTCCTGAACCCACGTATTAAGGGGCAAGCTCCACTGATCATATAGATCATTCACCCTTTCAAATGTATGCCATGTTCGTGTTGTTTACCAGATTTGACATCTTGTTATTGTTATACACTGTTTTTGATTGTACATTATATTTCTTCGTTGTTTTTATACTATGAACCACCCAGAGCTGGGCAGCAACTGTTGAATATAATTAATTAATTCATAATAAATATTCATATAATACATAATCCGGCCATTAAAACAACCCATTTTCTGGGTTCACACTATCCACTGAACAATAAACTAAACAAACAGCCTGGATTCAAATAATCCACTAAGTGACAGAAGTCCTAACCAAGGTTAAAACTAAGTTTAGCATATTTTCTGAATACAAATGCTAATTTTGAAACTGACTGGCAAAGTGTGTTGTGTGGGCACAGCCACAGGGTTTTGCTGTGGTTTTTGTTTTTCATTTTTAAAAGCTTGGGACTGCCAATTCAAAACTAAATCAGAATTACCAGCCAAAGAAGAAAGGTAAGAAAAGGAGATGTGGGGAAAAAAGTATAAAAGACTAGAAGTGAGAACTGAAAAAGCCCTATGCCTTATGCCATGTGCCAAAGATCACACCCTTCTGCTTCAATATAATTAACCCAGATTGCTCCATAAGCATTATTATCTGCTTCATCCATAAGCATTCACTCGCTAATGATATGCAAATCTTTGGGGATGCTGTGCTCCTTGCATTCATGCATTATCGTAAATGTTCACTAGATATAGGCATTGCCAGTGCTGCACTTCTCCTTCCCATGGAGTTGGCTAGCACTCCTCCAAACTGGCCTGTGGGACAGCATCAAAAACAGGCAGCCAGCTTCCCACCCAGCACTCATTCTCCTTTCACTAAATGGAACGATAACAAGATTTCATAGCAGCTAACGAAGGAAGGTGGGAAGATAAGTCTGTCATATCCTAGGAAGTAGGATATGGCAGACATACCACCAACAGGGCACTGTCAGCCTTGCAGTTCCAGAGGAAATCCTGCACCGTTATCTCTGCATTTCCTCTGGCGCACCACCTGAGGCAAGGTTCTAGTCCTCACCCCAGTTCCCTCTCAAGATTAGTTGTTGCGATACCAATCTTAGATGTGGAAGGGACCAGAGATCATCTTGAGATATTCATGAGATATGCAAATACAGAAACATGGATAAACTGTTTCTTCCTCTATTCAGAGTTTTTCATTACCATCCAAAGCTGATTTCAATCATGCAACCTGATGCATCTGGAGGAACACCAGGATGGTGAAGACTGAACTATGCTGCATTTTCTATGTTTATGTACATAGTGTTCTACTTACTGGTGGTAATATGAGTCAGTCAGTCTCAAGTTACTCCTACTGATTTATTTATTATTTAAAATAATCTTCAGGTCATCCCCATTAGTACAAAAGGCAAGGCGTACATTCAAGTAATTAATAATAAACAAATAGGATTGACAAAAGGAGCCAGGATTTCTAAGCTTTATTTTTACCAACAGCTTGGCCCATAGCCATTTCTTGTTCCCTTTTTCTTAGTGCCCTGTAAGGCATCCACAGATCTCCAAACATATAAATCAGAGCTACACAAGCAGTAGGGCCCAGGATGCCCAGGTGGTCAACAAGAGCGCTGGTTATTTCCTCCAAACTGTAAATTTTAATGGGACAGAAAAGGAAAAAGAGTGAGAATGAAATAAAATTGAATGGCATTTTTTTTCTTGCCCCATCCATTGTTTTCTGGAGGGGAGACCCCAGTATACCAATCAAAACCCCAAAATGGCCCCTTCCACACACACACACACAGAAATTGCACACTTGATTCTAGTATTCCCTCCAGGCTCTGGGGACTCCAACGTAACAGAACTGACCTTTTAACTGGTAGTGCTGAGAAGTGAACCTGGAACTCAGCAGGAACTCTGAGACTGAGCTACAGCATGCTGCTACTGAAATAGCAAATCTGAACAAGGACGGAGCAAAACTCCATTCTGAAGCTTCTTCTCTGATTGAACAAACTTTATAGGCCTAAAAAGCTAAGTTAGGATATATGGAAAAAACAATTTCAGCTTTCTCAGTCATACTGGGTGTGGCATGTCTTCCCGTCCCATCAGTGGTGTATAAACACAAGGAACAAAGTGGAAAGCAAAGTGACCCTTCATTGGGGCACAGAGATGGATTGCCTCCCTCACTTGCAAGAGCCCTGCAGCCCTTCCATTAGTGGAGAAGAGGCCATTGACAGTCATGACAGACTGACCCAATATAGAGTTTTTCCTGATGCACTGATTTAAGAAACAGACAGTCATCTTGCAAAGGAGGGAGCTTAGAAGTCCCACTCTTCTGTATCGGATTCACAAATTGCAGCAGTTGTGGGGTTGGTCATGGTATGGAGTTTATGGAACAGATGATCAACTTGAGTAGAAGACTTATACAGGACAGCATGATGCAATGGGAAAGTGTGGAAGGCAGCTGCCATAGCAATCTGGAAAATACCATGTATGACAGAATGGGGCACTAGTGGTGAAAGAGAATCAAGTGGGAGTTAGTGAGTGGCACAGCTAGGAAACAAAAAGAGTTGGGGATTTGGGGTGAGGGAGAGCAGAACACACTGCCGGCTGCCTTTTCTTCCTTCTTCCATGCTCTCAGAAACATACAGAGTTCTAGGAATCTGGGTTTGCCACCACCCAGAGGATCTGAAAGATAGTTCCCTGGTGCCTAGGGAGCACCTAGCAAACAAATCCTTCAAACCTTGGCAGGGGAGGTGCCCAAACCCAGCTGAGCTCTAATCCCTGAATGCTGGCCTTTCCCATTCATCCCCCACCCTCGGCCTTCTTTTCCAACCAGCGTGACCCCCTCCTAGCCATGCCTCAGCTGTTTTTCTCCTCCAGCGGGTGAAAGCAATCTTTGTACCTCTCTCTCTCTCGGTTTCCTTTGCTGCCAAGGCAGCCCATAATAATGAACAGATTGCTGTCCAAAACGAGCTTGAGCAGGACACAAGCAAAGCTGCTCTGAGGGTCCTTCCATAACCTCAGCTGCCTTTCACCTCCAACCGGTTTGCTGACACCTTCTGCAGGAGAAAGACGCAGAGACAAAGCAGATGGTTAGCGAAAAGGGATGGGAAGCTGGGAGGAAGCTGGGAACACACAGGCGGCTACAGATCAAAGGGGAGATTGTGCTGGACTAAAAAGCCCAGTGAGTGCTCTAGTGGGGTGGGGGGGAGGGGAGTTGCAATCTGATTTGGGGATCGTAGCTATAAACAAGAGATGCAAAGAAACGAAGTCGAAGCCTGGGAAAGAGACCAAGGAATCTCTCCAGCGTCCTTTCTGCAGAGTGGGTGAGGCAAACATTTTCAGGCCCATTTCTTTTAGCCATTTTTGGTATTGGGGGAGGATTAAGGGCAAAGTGTGTGCTTTAAGTCTTACAGGAGCTAAAGGCACTTTTGTCTTCCCTTAAAACCCCCAATTCCTCAAGGTAGTCTGGTCCCAAGTTGCCAACTTGATGCCAAGTTCTACCCTGCTGCTGTAAACCCTGGATTCCCGATCTTCCATCACTGGATGTGCCCCCACACACCTCCTTTGCTGCCCAACAAATTCCATGCCCCACCCAATGCAATTTTATAGATTACATAATTAAAATAATCAGGGAAACTAGCATGTTGCAAAGCAAAGCACCAGCCTCAGGCATAATCATTATTTTCAGAAATACTTTGAAGTCTTGTATATACCCTGGAGGCATTCTTAGAAAATAAAAACGATAGGGAGCTGCAGCACAGATTTTGGAGGGAAGCATATCTACCTTCCCAGAAAAACAAAAGAAGAAAAAGGTACCCTGAAGTGGAAATAAACATACCTGAAAAGATGGGGAGAGCAGGTTTGCCCAATTTACCTCCTGTTATAAAGGGATGTCTAGTGATTGGCCATACCCAGAGCGGCAGCCATTTTGTGAAGGGGCTCACAACACATTCTCCAAATGGTTGTGGCTCCAGGCTGTAAGGTACACAGCCTATTACCTTACCAACCCATCAAGGTAAGCCAGGTCAGGAAACAAACTTCACAAAATCTACTGGAATTCCACTTCATTGTTAACAGGGTATAATCTTAAAAGCCTGACAGTTTTTCTCCCCCAACTGCCCATCCCTCCCTTATATCAAAGAGAATAAAGACAGGACAATCTTGAGTTTCTTTCTCACCTTCTCCTCTTTCTCAGGGCTGAGCTGATGTTTACATAATCACACTTGCATTCCTGTTTCAAGGTTATCTCCATACTCCTCTACAGCCACACTCAAATCTTTGAAGGGCCACACGCAGCTATAGGACAGCAGCAGATGGTGCAGACCATAGGAAATACTGCGTACAAATGTGACAAGCTAATAAATCAATAAACATTCCTGAAACATTCTATTCTTCTTCCAGAACTAACCAGATCAGTCATCCAGGAATGGCTTACCTCTTTCCAAAAGGGCACCTTTGAAACAGGAAAGAGTTCATGCAGCCTAACCTAATCAAAATGGTGTCATGGACAGACAAGATGGCAGCATGAGCAAGACAGGGAGAACACCAAGATTTGCAGAAGCATAAACAGCTTTTTAAGAAAGTGATAACCAGATATGTATGAGAGAACTGTTGGAGGATGATGGAAGGAAAACAGGGAATGAAATAGTAGCTAGAAACCTAAATAGGAGCATCCCCCAATACAAAAGACACATAAGACACAGGGAAGATGGTCAAGAACTATTTTCCATGGACCCAGAAACTAGAATCAGAAATAACAGGTATAACTTATAGCTGCCTAGATTTTGTTTAAATCACTTGTAGAAGATGACTTTAATATCCACAACATGTGGAAACAGTACTGGCTAGAAAATTGCCCCCCACAATGTCGAAGTTTGCTCTGCATCTCAGAGAAACCATCTGGATTTGATCAGCCCCATGCAATATGGACAACATTGAACAGAATTCGCACAGGCCATGGTAGATGTGCAGATGCCCTTTATAAGTGGGGCAAAATAAGATCACCAAATTGTGATTGTGGGGCTGAAAAACAAACTATCCAACATACAGTGACAGAGTGCTAAAACAGAGCCTATAATGGAGATTTCGTTGATTTCCTGGCTGTGACAAATGAAGTAAAAAATTATATTTGTAATCTAGACATATGTTTATAATTTTATATTTTATATTTTATATTTTATATTTTATATTTTATATTTTATATTTTATATTTTATATTTTATATTTTATATTTTATCTCGTGTGTTTTTATTCTACTGAATTGCGATGTGAATGTGCCATACGATAAAATAAAGAAATAAAAAAATTGTTTAGATGTAAGAACAACCTCCCGATATTAAGCTCTGAACTATGGTGGAACAGACTACCTATGGGAGTTGTGGGTTCTCCATCTCAGGAGGTTTTGAAGAAAAGACTGGACAGCTTTCTCCCATGGATGATTCATTTAGTTTTCCTGCCTCCTGCAGAGGGTTGGACTAGATGATCCTTGTGATCCCTTCCAACTACACAATTCTATGATTCTGTGCACATTTTGTTGCAGGCCCCACTCATTCTCCTTACTGCTGATGCACAAACTGTGAGTGCTTTTACTGTGCAAGGGCTTTTCAGTAGTGGATCTATGGAAGCTTGCCAGGAATACTGGAAATACTAAAAGAAGATGATCCTCCATAAGGGATGCTGTAGTTGCACCCGGCATTGCTGATTCTATACTGAGGAAAGCACTGGGAAGGACGAACTCTCAGGTCTGGAAGATACGGGTGGGTTCACCCAACATATTTAGCTGGGCCAAAATGGAATTGGGGAGAGTGTAATTCACCAAGGTGTAGGACCCTGGCCGTCGTCTTTAGAACACTGTGCAAAGCAGCCATCACGTCAAACATAATCTAGTTTGTGTATCTGGAATGAGCTTGTTAGGTGGGCAAAGCAGTTTTGGTTTCTTAACCAGCATTAGTGTTTTATTGTGTTTTATGAACCTAATCTACGATTCCATGCTATTTCAACTTTGTAATCCCACTTTTCTGGTAACAGTATTAGAGGCTGGGGAAACAGCCTGTCATTCAAGCAAAAAAAAATAGTTGCACTGGGTCAGGGGATATCTCTCTGCTTTCATCTGTTCACATTTCTCACTGGATCCTATCTGAGCAATCAGTGCAAGACAAACACCAGGAAATCATGATTCCATCAGAACTCCCACTAAATGGAAGCAACCAGATTTTGGGGGAGAGTTGTAATAGGGGGAGGATCAGAGTTAGCATGTCATTTGAAAGTGCTTCTAGTCCACAGCATCTTAATTGTAGTTTATATTTGAGTTATTTTTTTATATAGGAAAAAAAAAAACTAAGAGCAGAGCAAGCTGTTCATTTGCAGCCTGTCCCTGGGGTTTAATAAAGCTGTACTCACTGCTGTAGTATCATTTTTATGCTATCATAAAGCTCATCCATTTAGCAGGTTTGTGTTACTTCAGCAGTTAGCACTGCATGGAAAGCAATTCTGGAAAGGTGAAAAGAGAGAGAGGAAGGAAGGAAGGAAGGAAGGAAGGAAGGAAGGAAGGAAGGAAGGAAGGAAGGAAGGAAGGAAGGAAGGAAGGAAGGAAGGAAGGAAGGAAGGAAGGAGGATGTTGAGAATGCTTAAACAAAACATATAGCAGAAGTACAGGAGAAACATGAAACATGCTTTGATCAAACCTCCTTTCTAAAATCCTCTTTCAGAGAAGTATCCCAAATGCAGAAAAGATGGATCACTTCAGTTATAACACACCGGAAATGGTCATACACACACTGAATCAGGTCAGGTAAAGATGCATTGGCGTAGCAAGCTTAGCCAGGCTAGGGTTAAGCTTAACTTTTTGTGGCTTCTGTCAACCTAGCCCGCTCTCATGTTAACTACTCCTTTGTATGGGTTTGGTGCAAACCCAGAAATCAGTTTAGCTCCTAAACCAGGTTAAGTTTGTTATGTGAATGTAGCCAATAAAAGAAGAAAAGGAACAGATGTACTGAGGGGTCCTCCCTATTCCGTAGTCTAAATTTTAGGGCCACATTTGCCTGACATGCCCAATATATAACCTGGTTTATGAATTAACCCGTTTTCTGGATCAGTACAATACACTGAAACATATGTTGGCCAAATGGGCAAGCAGAGATAGGCAATCTGGGTTGTTATTTTTAATTACAAATCCCACAGATACTTGAAATTCTCCATGATGGTTGGGGTGATAGGAGCTGTGGTTCAACATATCAGAAGCACACCAGATTGCCTATCACTGAGAGTTAAATTCACACAACATGCTAAACCAGAAAGGGGGGAAAAAACTTGAGGGTTAAAACTTAACCAGACCTAGCCTGTAACCAGTAGGTCTTTAACTGATTTGTTAAGCAGTTCTGCAAATGAATCCAATATAAGACGACTTGCTGGGACAGAGCCCAGAACCCCCTGCTCAATCATGTGACAGCCTGCCAATTTCTTCCAAGCCACGGTGTCCTAGACATCACACTAATCAGTACACATCTCCTCCCCCTTCCCATGCAGAAGAATTGAAGAATAACCTCAGCGGCTACAAGATGGCCAAGCTGCAACACCAGAACACTAACTAACAAATGGACTTTTCCTTCTCCTAACGCTGAATATTAGAGCCTGAAATTGCATAATCCTGGCCATAATCCTCTCCAGGGGCTTGCTCAGGAGCAAGAGAAAGGATGGGAGGAGGGTACTGAGAAAGCTATGGTTTACTTGCAGGCTTCAACTGTGGGCAAGCCCTGCCTGATCAGCTGGGTACTCCTCCACTTCAAGCCCTGATGCCACTTCGCTAGTTCCAAGACGTGCCACAAAAGGGCAGCCTTACGATGTAGGAGAAAAAAGGGAGGGAAGGTTTGGCAATTAAGGTTTTGGCACTGTCAGACCTGCCTCAAGCAGGCTTCCACTAGCTGATAGCTTTATTGTTATATTTTAGATGTCAAAGTGGCACAAACAGTGCTTTAAAATGCATCCGAGCCGCTGCTTCTTTGACAGAGGGTGTTGGTTTTCCCATTAACAAGTAGAAAGCAGGAGCTGGAGCAGAAAACTCCAAGCGCTTTGGAATTGATAAAATAACAACTCCCTAATTAAACAGAACTGTCAGTCAAGAGGCTTTCCATGCAGCATCTGACAACGGGAAATATCCCCCTTACCCCCCATCTCCACCCGTGTGCAGTGTCGCAGCTCCAAAACTCAAAATGGAAGGGGAGTCCTCTGCACAAACTCCCAAGATCGAGTCCCTAACTATAGGACAAACGTCTTGCACCCAAAGACACACTGACCAAAGCTGGTGTGATCTGCATTTCAGCAGGTTTGGGAAGAGATCAAGAAGCCCTGTTCGGGGTTACAAGCTATCATACAGGTTACAAGACCCACTACTTTTAGGACTACCCCCAGCAATATCAGGAAGATTATACTGGAGAAAAAGATCTGCAGGACACAACTTCCTTCAAACTTTCCAGGTCTTTGTTTTCGGAACATTAAAAATAAATGATCCTGTCTCTTGGGGTCTGAGTTCATCCTGGTTTTATTTTAGCCCCATTGTTCTTCAGAGGTGATATTAGGGCTCAGCAGGACCTAGCAGGCCTTTTAGTTCAGAAGGTTTCAAAACTAAATGCCACTTGTTTAAAACAACCACAAAAGTTAGCAGATGTTCAGTCTTGACCCAACCTGCCATCCTCTTTTCCCTAAAAGCTTTTTACTTTAGGGAACTGAAGTTGATGGTGCTTATTCTGCAGAGCACCCATATTCTTTTAAAAGTTGAAGAGTGAAAACATATGTGTAGGTTCCACTATCTGTTAAAGGCCAGGAGATAAGGGGAGAGACTGGTTGTGCCCACACAACATGCTTAACTAGCACAGTTACAAACCTAATGGCTGTTTCTACATAACACGCTAAGCTGGGTTAAGTTTTAAAGTCAGTAACTTTTTGCCTAGCTCTGTCTAAACACCCCCTCCCCATCCCACTTAAATAATTCGTTCAAAAGCAGAAGCCTGCTCCCTGAGGAATAATAGATCTACGTTAACAGCATGGGGTGGGAGGGAGGGATGCGATGATGCAAGTTAAATGGTGCACAGGAGCTGAAGTTCTCAATTGGCTTTAGGGAAGAGGATTGAGGGGACAACTGGGAGCTTTAAATCTTACCTTGTAATCCCACCTTTCAAAACAGTGGCTGGTAAGATGGGGGAAGCTGTTTCTATAACACAGGAAAATGCTTTGGAATTCTCGGTGAATCAGGAAGAGAGTTTGATGGCTGACAATTCATTAGGGACCAGAGGAGATGAATTATGTAAGGTAACTACAAAAAAGTTCCCATTATCAAGCATGCCCCCTCCTCATACACACACAAAGGAAATTTTAAAACTGTGATGCTTCTGAACCTCAGACATACAGCCTGGGTTTGCATAACTTGTTAGACTAGGCTAAAGTAGGGCTCATTAGTTGATGGTTTAATACGTTATGGGAACCCAGCCATTGTCTTAGCATATTATATAACCTAAGTCATCGCAGTAAGGCATAATATGGTTTATTTGTTTGGGTGTAGCATATAATGTGAATGCATCAATTTTGTTTGGTTTTGACCTGGTTTAGGGTTTAGCATATTGTGCAAGATTCTTGCATAAAATGTCCCAGAATTCAGAGTTATGAATAGGGAGGGGAAGTTTTAATTGTAGAAAGTAGTTCTGAGAAGCAAAGGAAGAAGCAAAAATGAGGGGTAAGAATAAAAAATTACAGACTGGGCAATACAACAGAGGGTCTGGATCACAAGCATGAGAAAATACTTTGGGCCTTTACGTTAAAATGAAATCCAAGCAAGTAATGTTTCTGCAAAATTACAAGGAAGAACTCAAACTAGAGCTGATCACCAATAAGGAAAATTCAGCAGCCATGCTTCATTGTCAGAGACCATCCCAGAATAAATAGGCCTAACATTAAACTCTGGAAAGAAGCTGCAAGCCTGGGCAAGGAATACCAAGCATCCAACATCACAGATTTGCAGGGCAGTAATCAACAATGCAGCTTCTCCCACTTTCAGTATCAGAACTAGTTAACTTGCAAAATCTGAAGGGCGGTACCTTTCCACTGTTCCCAAAAGGATCATTTCTCTTTCTTGGCAACAATTCAGAACACAGTGATACCCATGTTCTCTTAAACAAAGCCATCTGAAACTCTTCAGATAATTTGGTGATAAGATCCACCTTATTGCTATGTTGGGGGTTGCAAAGGAATTTTCTTCTTTGTCACATTTAAAGCCAACTCTTAATTTTCATGGAGCCAAAAGAGAAAGCTACTGAGTTCCTTTGCCCCTGCCATGGGACACTTAATCAGTCTATAACCTTTCTTCTCACTTCCCAGCATGAGCAAGTACAAAGCATGTGAGACACCACCATGAACTACCAGGGCATATCTGCCCCTTCCAACTAGGACAGGTGGAAGAAGGATGCCATAAGATGATCAGTGACAATGTGTGCATACCCTGGCACCTTTTTTTTGGGGGGGGGGTTCAACAGCATTTTCTTCCAGCCCTGCCTGGAGATCCTGTAGATTTACCCTGTGACTCTTAGCATGGAAAGAGTGGACTCTAAGATAACACAAGCAGCTATGAAACAGCCTCTCACCAATCATTCACCATTCCAGCTGGGGCATTTCAAAAGCCTTTATCTAAAATGCCTTTGGTTGGGGAAAAGCTACTTTTTAATGCACCAATTTTTTTTTTAAAGGTATGAAATAGAACTAGAAAAAATAGTGTTCATTAGAATATACTTTGGATTTTTCTTCAGATGAATGCTTCCCTCTATTTATTTTTATTGTATTTATTTATTTATTTCATCATTTTTATGGCTACCTATTCACACCGGTGACTCTGGGTAACTAACACAGGATTAAAACAAAAACAAAAAACCCCCACAATAAACAGTAAATGAACAGCAAAAAAATAATTTAAATATAAATCACGCTCAAGGCCTACAGCATAGCTTCAACAAACACAAAAGACATATAAAACAGTCTCACCTAATATTCTGACCCCATGCCAGAATTTGTTTAGCTGGAACCTAGTCACCTCTATTATACCATGCTCTCTTTTTATATAGATAATGTACAATATCATGTAGATAGACAAAACTCCGTCCAGTTCAGAACCCCGAATATAAACGTTTTCCAATATTTTTCATCTGCAATTCATTCAATTCTTCATGAGACCTGATCTTATGCACCACAGAGTTGCCAGTGTTGCAATACTCTCAAGAAAGGGGTTCAGGGGAGAGAAGAAAGCAACTGCTTAACTTCTGAACTTCTTAAGAGCACCAGTGCCAAGTCTCATAAGAACATGTACAGGCAGGCCCAGATTGGAAGGATGAAATACATTCTGGCAGAACCCCTTTGATTTACCCCATGCAGATGAGCAAAAGACTTCAGCTTGGACTAGCACATACACTGGCAAAAGTTTTAATGTCCACAGTTTCCTTGTCAGAATCCCAGGAAAAATGATAGATAGATGGTCACCCTTCTGCAGGAATATTTCCTCACTATACAAAGTGCATTAGAGCTTTTCCAAAACAAAAACATGGAAACTGGACAACTTGCAGACCTCTATGATAAGAGCTCTGAAACTCTGAAAGCTACCTTGAAGTTCTTCCACATGCCATACTCCCCACTGGCAGAGTACTGCAAGTTAAAAATGCTACTACCATCCCTGCTAATTTCTACTGACATGTTACATCGATACACTGCTGGATTCTTTTTATTATTTTTATGCTTTGAACAAAAAGAAAGCTTCAGCTTCTTCAAGAAAGAGATGGTCCTGATTTGCTTCATGTGGGTCCTCATGAAGCATATATCTTTTCTTGGGGGGGGGGAGAAATTGTGGTTATTAATTGCCAAGAAACTCAGAACAAGCCATGGCAAAGGTCTGTGCTTTGCCATGGATTCCCAGAGCAATAAATATATACTGTACTGTATACCTAAAGTTTCATTTGTCAACTTTATATTGTATTGTGTATACAAGGCAAGACTGTTGCAGATTTTAACTGGGCAAGCTTTTCTACCCAAGGGTACAACAACCATAATCCATAGGACCTGCTGATACAGAATAACCAGTTAAAACACACTTCTAAACAAAACCCACTGAAATGAAAGGAACCTGCCTATTAGCCATACGTGGTCAGAGTCAGCATATGATAGGAAGTCCAGAGTGGAACAAGCACCTCAGTTTGTGCCCTACTTGTAGGGTTTGCAGATATAATATATATCACTGGGCACTGGGAAACATGATTCTGGACTAGCAGATGGTTGAGTAAGACTGATCCTAGCCTATCCCAGTTGTATTCCTCAAGGATGCTGGGAATACAATTCCCAGTATTCCCAGGTAGTTCAGTAATGCTGGTTGGGAATTCTGGGAGTGCCAGTCCCAACAAATCTGGAGGGCACCAGAGTGGGAAAGGCTGGGCTGGATGGAAAATGTAATCTGCCAAATATAAAGTGCACATTCCTATAACGAGCTCAACCCTTGGTCTAACCTTTCGATTCACTGCTTCAAGAATATTTCTGCATCCAAAGACACCAATAAAAAACTGTTCCTTCAGCAATTCCCATGAATTGTGGTCCAGCACAGCACATTTGGATAATACCAGAGCAGACACTTCCTGAAGAAACAGTTGTTACTGAGTAGCTGAAGAGTAAAAAGAAGTTAAAGAAAATGGAAAACCTCTGTTGCCAACACTGTTCACCTTTTGCTCCCCTTCCATAATTGATCACCAGTGTGGTAAGGTGTGAATGTGGAAAGGCAGTCTCGTTTCATAAATACCTTTTCTTGCAAAGGAGAAGGTTAGAGTTTGTTGTCTTCACTGTAACAGTAGACTCTTCCCACCCAAACACAGACACACATTTTTCTTGTAAGCTGAGGGAATGCAACACAACTATACACTAAATCACAATAAGAGAAGAATCGATTACTACTGACAGAAATATTTAACAAACCAAAGGCAATAGCCTGGAGTTCAGCCAGCAGAGCTAAATTGAGAGGGGTGTGTATCTTAACTCTGTCTGGGTAAGACCAACAGATAAGAGAGAGAGAGATAAAGAAAATACAAGTCACTCTCTTGTCTTCTCTCCCCTATCATTTATTTCCAGATTTATAAGTGTTCCCTATGGCCAGTACACATGTGGGGGAGAATCTCTTTCAAGCCTTCCATCAAGGGTATATCACAGCAACAACTTTTCAGATAATTCCGTTTCTATCCATGACCTGACCTTAGAAAGAAACTGAAGCAAAAAAAGAAAGCATATCAAATCCCATTTTGATTCAGGAAAAAGATGCCCACATACAAAGTTTGCAGCGAGCACATGAGGACTGTTTCATTACATTTCCAGTTTTTGACCTGATGGAATCCATATCTCAAGTGGGATTAGTAACATTTGTCCTGCTGGCTCAATCTGGGGGGAAGAGGGAGGCAAAGTAACTGGTAGAAGGAATCACATTTCAAGTTTTCCTTGGGATAATGATAGAGGCTCCAGCAATCCAGGCTGCATTCCAGAAGAAAAAGGATCTCCACACATTGTCCCCACTCCCCACCCTACCCACCTACCCATTGCCCAAATTGGAAAGCAAAAAGCTGGAAAGCAACCCCCCTGCCATGTCCTTTCTCCAAGTGGCATTTCAATCAAGCAGAGCAGAAGAAAGCTTCAAAAAGTACTTCTGGCTCCCTCAGCCTACCAGACAGACAGGTGCCACTTAACTGCAACATGAGAGGGGGGGGAATCATTTTTCCCCCTACCTCCTGGCTGCCGGGCACCGAAGAAGCAGAAGGAAATATGGGAGATTGGCCAAGTAGCTGAATAAGTGCCCAGGCTACTGATAAATGACCTCTCTCTTCCCCGGGGGGGGGGGGGGGGAGATAGATAGATAGATAGATAGATAGATAGATAGATAGATAGATAGATAGATAGATAGAATCACTCACATCCTCTTCACCACTGCCAACAATACTTTCTTCTCCTCTGGCATCAGTGAGAAGAAAAAGTGCTCTCCAACATGGCTTTAATAAGGCTACATGAGTAACTTTCCTTCCAGGGTCAAAGGCAATATAGGAATGTCTCATTAATCAGGTTCTGAACCCACAGAGATCTTGGGGGGGGGGGGGCTCTTGCCCCATCCATGCAATAAAGCCAAAGGCCCTGCTTTATGATGACCAAATAACATATGCTTTCAAGGACTGCTACAGAATCTCTCAGAAGGATTCAGTGTTGGCCATCCCTGCCATTACCTTAATACTCCAGACACTAACTCCTGCTGAAACCTCTTCTTTCAAGTAAGGATGGAAAAAGGGAGAGGGGGGCACCACCATTTTAACAACCCTTAATTAACCTCCCCTTGCAGCCCCGGGAAGGCTAAAACCAGTGGTCAGCCCCTTCTCCTGGGCATCTAAATCAAAGGAGATATGCTGGAGACCCCCTCTACCCACGGAGGATGAGAGTAGTAAAACTTCCCCAGCGTCTCTTGGAAACTAGGTATCTGTTCGGCGGGAGTAGGAAGCGGGAGGGGAGGGCGCAGGGCGGGGAGGATGCCCAGGTACCTTCCAGCCAGCGGAGCTGTTGCTGTCGCCTTTATCCTTAAAATAGGGCACGTATCTGACCATCCAGTCGTAGATCTGGGAGAGGGTGAGCCGTTTCTCCGGGGAACTCTCGATCGCCTTGGTGATGAGATCCGCGTAAGACAGGTTGCCCCAGGCGTTCCGCCGCGAAGTCTTCGCTTTGCGGAGCTGTCCAACGTCCGCGCTCAAGGAAGGCAGCGCAGGGGTCGCTTTGCCACGCTCCGTCGCCACGCCGGCGTTCTCGGCGCCTTCGGTGCCGCCGGCCAAGGGGTGCTTAGAGCCGCCGCCGCTGCCGCCGCCGCCGCCGCCTCCCGCACCGCCGGTTCCATCGTCTTCTTCTCCCGGGAAGTCGGGGTGAGGCAGCGGCCAGGTGCAAGAGCGAGGCCGACTCTGAGGTTCAAAATCCGGGTCGATGTCAACCTGATGCGCCTGCAGCTTCTCATCCATGTTCCTCCCCCTCCCCCCCCCGCAGCCGCCTTTTCCCCCCCACCCCTTTCTCTCTTTTTTTCTGCTTTATATCCCGGGGAAGGGAAGAGACGGTCTCCTTTGTAAATTTCCAGCCGAAGGTTTCCACCTCCCCGCCCAAAGCGTAGACTGGCAGCTCCGGAGCAGACGGCGCGTTAGGAAGCGACGCTCCGCGGCAGCAGCATCGCACCAAAGTGGGTCGGGGAGGAAGAGGGAGAGAAAGAGCGCGAGGGAGGCGGGATTGGAGACGTTGCCTCGCCGGGTTTGGGGAGGAAGGTGCGTCGGGGGAGCGGTGGGAAGGGAGGAGGGAAGCGAGAGCGGCAGAGAGCCCGGAGCCCACAGCGCAGCCCGGCCGGTTCTAGGAGGCTCCACTAGAAGGGCAAAGAACGGCCAAAGGCGGCGGCTTTCTCCATGGAGCCCGGCGAAAGAGAAAGGAGGGGAACGCCCGTTCGAGCAACAGATGAACAGCTGGAGCGCGCTGGGCGCAGGAGAAGCGGCGTGCTTTCGAGGGAGAGGGTTGCCTTCAGCTTTGCGGGGCGACCCCAGGCTCGAGGCCAAGGCAGTTCGCTTGCTTCGAAGAGGAAACGTTTCCAAGCCGAGGGGGGGAAAAACAGAATAATTTTAAAATATGCAAAAAATTCTGGCGTAGCGGAAGAATCCGGCGCTAAGGGGTCCAGAGACGGGGATGGAGGTGCGGAGTGAGCGCCACCATGATCGCTCCGTCCTTTCCTCGACGACGGAGGAGACTCGCACCGGGAGAAGGCAGGCACCGGCTGGACTGGGCAGCCTGTTGGCCAGGCAGGCAGAGCGCGCTCTGACGATTAGCACCTGCTGCTGCTAGCAGGCTCGGGGCGGCAGCCAGCCCTGGTCGCCGTCGCTGTCATCTTCCTGGCCAACCCGCCGTCTTCCTCCTCCTTCTTCTTCTTCTCCTCCCGCTGCTGCTGTGCTCGTGCCGCCCCGAGCGGGCGCCGCCTCTCTCTGGGGACCCGACGGGATGGCAACATGCTGAGGAGGAGGAGGAGGAGGCGGCGGCGGCGGCGGCAGAGGAGGAGAAAGCGGCGGAAACGGCGGCGGGAGCGACCGCCACTCTCCCTTCCCTGCTTCGGTGCCCTCTCGTCACCCAGCCCCGAGAGCGTACAGTGCCTGCGACCGACACCAGCGCGCGCGGGAAGGGCAGCCAACGAGACCGCCAGGCGAGCCGGCTGCACTTCGGGGAGAGGAGGGGAGGGGGGAGGGAGGAGGGAAGGGCCGGCCCGGCTGGCTAGGGGGGAAAGGCGGGGCCTCGCCCAGCACCTTACACGAGGGCGAGGAGGAGGAGGAGCAGCGCGCCCGCCCACCCGCCTGCTTTGGCGGCGCTTCTCCGGCTGCTGGCCGGCCGCGCGAAAGTCGCACGGGCTCCTCGCCCGGCTGCTCCGTCCCTGACCCGGGAGCCCGCCAAGGCACGTGACCACAACACGCCGGGTATTTCCCAGCCGAGTTCCCCGGGAGGCGAGGGGGAAAGGACGTGAGAAGCAGCCGCCTCCGGACAGCGCTCGGGCCAAGGCGGCTTGGCCTCGCCCGGGCACCCTGCCTCGACGTCCCGCCCGTCAGGCTGCAGTCACCAAACGGGCCGGACGATGCGCTTTGCTTTTCCCAGGCTTGGTGGGGGGGCGCCTTGCAGGCACATGGGACTACACCTCCCATGTGCCTGCACGGCATCACCCAGGGTGAGAAAGGGGGTCTCTTCCCACACTCAGGCGCCACCCTGGAGACACGACCGGCCTTTCAGCCCCTTCCCTGCAGTCTCCAGTGTGCATTAACCCCTTGGGGGATTCTCTGGGACACGCTTCTCCCAACATGCTGGGCAGAGACACCGCGCGATGAGCTGCTTGAAAGGAGGCCCAGCTGCTCTCTTGACTCCGCCCACGCACCGGGTTCTCCCCCTTCGCCGCCCCCCCACTGGCTTCCCGGGTTTCTCCCTCGTTTGCTCCAAATCGTTACACTGACCTGACCCTGAGCCGCCTCCTGATTGGAAGGAGCGCGGCACATGACCCAGACCTCCGCGCTCTCCTATTGGCTCGATCCCAGCCGGCATTCTGAAAAAAAAACAGAAAGGAGGCAGGGTAGACGCATTTGGCGGACGAAGGGAACCTCCCCTCTGTGAGGTCTGCGCTTCTTGAGTTACCCGCGGGTAACCCAGGGCAACGAATCTCACCAGCCGGACCGCCGTGAGCTAAGCCACGCCCCCAGCTTCAACCATTCACGCTGAGGCAACCAGCGCTCCGCCCCCTCCGCTGCCTGACTCACTTGCAAGCTAAAAGACGGAGGGGCGTTGGCCACGCCCATTTCTCCAAGCTGCTCCTTTTGAGTGTTTCCCCACCGGCGCTCGCTTTGACCCAGATCGAGGATGCCTCCTTACGCGGTTGGCATTTACCGAGAATTAAGTCCTGCGGTCGATCCTTCCAATGAGCTCATTGGAAGGATCGATGATGAAGCTCAGGCTCAGATATTTTGGTCACCTAATGCGAAGAGAGATCTCTTTGGAGAAGACCCTGATGCTGGGAAAGATTGAAGGCAAAAGGAGAAGAGGACGGCAGAGGATGAGATGGTTAGATAGCATCACTGAAGCAATGAGCATGAAACTGAGCAAACTCAGGGAGGCAGTGAAGGACAGGAAGGCCTGGCGCAATATGGTTCATGGGGTCACGAAGAGTCGGACACGACTTAACGACTAAACAACAACAACAAGTCCTGCGGATTTCGGCGGGACTTTCAAGTGCTCCAGAAGCTGGCATTCCGGGCTACAGCTTTCTCCCTTAACATTGACGGGGACAGTTCCATCCATTATTGGAGAAAAGCATTATTTTCTCGGAAACTCTTACTGATGCCTCGGCTTCAGGCGTTGCAATGGACATCTGAAAAACATAGTTGCACGAACAAGGTCATTTCTCCAGTGGGTGGAAATGCTCGCACCAGCAAGGACTAGTGCTGATTCTGCCCGTTTGCAGCAGGCACTTGGCTCAAGCAGGGTATATCCACCCAATGCCCTGGAATGGCATAACATGCCGAACTATACGCAGACTGCAAGGGCTGGATTGGGGCCTCAATCGCACCAGTCTAAAGCTTGGCATAAAGCTCCCTCCCTAATGCGCTTTGCCTTCTTCTGTTCTAACTTCAGCTATGGCAAAAGGACAAATTCATAGATTTTTATCTCAACCGAAGCACCTCTGAGTTTTAGCCAGTGGACCTTCGTTTTGATTCCCATTTTTGTTGCTATTATAATGCTCAGATTTGGCCATTGTCTCCACCTGTAACATAACCGTGTGTGGTCTTCCCCTCACCCCCATTCTTTCTCTTCTTAAAGCATTTCTCAAATAAATATAGCAATAGTTAATACATTGTGTCTATTTTATGTTTGCCTTCTCTGAATCATTTTTGCCAAGGTTCCCAGAAGACTCCTATACATTTCTTAAATTACAAACGAGAACACTTAAATCAGTAATCTAAAAAATATATCACAAAAATCCACAATCACACACACACATATATATAATTAGGATTTTTCAATGTAATAAAAATATACCAAACAAAAAACAAGATAGAAAATAAGAAATGGAGAAAAAAGAAGAAAAAAACATTCAATTATGCCTTTTGCCATTCTTTCTATCAAGTAATTATCTTCTTAAGCTTTTCCCCAACCTCTTCATTCTTTTTAATCCCCAAATCGTCACTTCGGTTTTTTCTTCTTTCAATAAAAAGTCCCTATAAAGTTTCAAGTCTTTCAAAAAAAGTCTTTATCATTTTTTCTCTGACCAAACTGGTCACCACAGTCGCACATTTGAAAACAAGTTGGGATACCTATTGCAAAATCCAACAATGCCACAAAGGGAAAGTGAAGTTTGCATCTGACAATCAAATTCCAGTATACTTGAGCTAAAGGGCAACAACATCCCAATAAACACTTCTTCATCCCCAAAACAAAGAGTGACCCAAAGGGATCACTCAAGTTTAATGTCATCCCTTTGGTTTTGACCTACTGCTAGTGGCAAACCCAGTAAAAAATATTTGTTAGCAATCAAGAGATTAGCATCAGAAATCTTGCTGCCTTTGGAACTGTAAAATCCCACATTAGCAGACTGTGGAAGAAGACATTGCAAAATGAGCAAATATATGTTTTACAGGTAAGAGGTCCACAGTTAAGTTCTTGGCAACTCCAGTTCAAAGGATGAGATTGAAAGTAACACCAAAGACCTCAATTTGAGGAATCTGGGGAGATGCTCCCCAGTAAGAAAAGACAGTACTGAGATTGGTGGATCAGTGATTCAGCCTGATACAAGACAGCTTCTTACATTTTTCTCCCTCACATGCAAAAAGATGTCAAGTTATAAAAGATTATAAATTGGAGGTTATAATCAAGTTATAGTAGCATTGCATCAGGGGTGTTGGCTCCCACTTCACTTCAGACAGCCAGTGCTAATCTAGAAAGCTCTTCACAGCTTGGGGATCACAATATCTGAAGGAATGTCCCTTACTGGATATATTTGTCTGAGCCCAGAGGAAATAATGGGAGGAACTGCTCCTGAGATGCAGCAAGCAGCTCCTGGGAGTCAGCATTTTTAGTAGTAGTCACCCCTCCCCTCAATCTCTGGAATGCATTCCCCAAAGAGGCATGCCTGGGGCCTCCTTTGTCATCGTTTTGGCACCAGGCAAAGACCGTTGAGTTCTCCCAGGCTTTTTAATTTTATCATAATTGTAGTTTTCTGCACTTCTGCTGCAATGTGGTATTCTAAACTAATAAACTTTAATCTCTGCCATTTTAGTCTTCCCTGCTTTCAGCAACCATTCTGTTCGCTTTGTTATTTTTCATTTTATTGTATCTTAAGAATAAAGGGATGGATGGTTAAATAAGTAAGATGTTGTCAGCCCAGCACTCATGCCAGCTCATCTGTCTTGACTTTGCAGCTGATATACTTTTGTGGAGAACAGTAAGATCTGTAAAGTAAGAAAATATGGAAGCCAGTTGCTAACTGTCTTCTTTGCATCCCTGGGGCTACTGTTATGTTCCAGTGCTAACACGGTAATAGTCCGGGCCAAGAATCTCAACGGCAAGTGTGCATGAGGGCAGATTTCCCTGCCCACATACCTCCACCCCTGATTTTCTTATGGTTGGACATAGCTCTTGTGGGAGTCAAGGCTGTCTTTGCATGAAGATTCGCGGCAGCCACTGTCTCCCCCAAGAACTGGCTGGGTGTCAATTATCTTTGGCTGCCCAAGAGCTGGTCCTTCCTCAGCACAGCCAACAGGACAAGTGTTGTCAGGTGTGAATGGTATATTATTTGTGTATGTCATCCCAGCTGTTCACAGCAACCTAACTCCAGCTCCTTTGTGCAGTGCTAAGCAGGTTGGGCTGAGGACACAGAGGGCGTGCCAGCTCTTTTGAATACAGAGCACCTGGGCTGGAAGCTAGCCAAGTTGCCTTGTGAACTGAACTCCTCTTCAGCCCAGAAGAAGCCATACTTACTACCTACAGTCTGAATACAGCAAGTATTCAAGGAAAAGTTCAAACTGCATCCAACCGATACCATTTTGAGCCGCCTTGATTTTGAGTGGCAGCTGCATTGGGATGTGGAATAAAAAGAACTGAGCAGATTTAGATAACCAAGCCCAGCTGGAGAGTTGCAAGATCCAGACAGTTCCTAAAATCAGAGATCAAGAGTCTTAATGTGGGAACTCTGGAGACAGAATTCTCCAATGAACTTTCACACCAGCAGCTCCTTGCTCTCATGGGACAGGAATGAACATACCAAAACAGGTTTCTTGTATGTTAGATGGCCTGTAACAGTGTTCAACCAAATACTTTATAACACCCACGTAGACCTCAGCATCAAAGACACAAGAGTCTTTGTGGTACTTGCATGAGTGGGGGTGGGGGTAAACCTTCCTTTGCTCACCTACTCCCTTCCTTGTAACCCTTACACATAAATGCCTGCACAGAATTGTTTTGATTCGGATCTTTTAAGAAGTCTCTAGTTGGCTTCCAACTGTTCCTGGTTTGTTTTTAGTTCTCATTCCTAAGTAGCTGAAATGCAGTTAAGGTTAGCAGCAGGGTAGAAGAAATGGTGCTTAGAGATATTGGAAAGAGATCCTACTAGAATAGATGAAAATATTCCTGTAGGATCTTTTTAAAAAAATTTTATAGAGATATTATGATGAGAATGTTCCTATAGGATCTGTTTTTTAAAATTTTTATAGAGATATTATGATCTAATGCTCTTGCTGCCCCCACTAACCATTCTACTCTGCTCCATTGTGGATTATTTCTCATGAGGTAAGACATTTTGCTGGAATTTCTGAGAAGGTGCCCTAGAAGAGCTATTTTTCAGTAAACCTTGGGGCTTACAGCTTTGAACTCCTGCAGAAGTAGTTCTGAAAATAATTTCAGTTACTAGCAAGAGATAGTGGCCACCAGAAAAAGAGAAAATGTATCAACCCAAAAAAGAGGACCCAAATGGTAAAGCATTCAGATATGCTAATATTTATACAGTTGTATGCAAATTTGGATATAATTGTAGCAACTATTAGCTTTCATCTAATTAATAACCTCAACCTAGCATAATAAACAATTCCCATGTGAACTTCTCTGTCTCGATCAATATGTTATCTCTGTCATCAAAATTTACCTCCCGGGTAATTTCCAAGCCCTCTGTTCTGACTTGATGGTTCTGTCTTTAATCTAGATTTGGATGGACAGCCTTGGTCTGTCAAACAGACTGTCAAACTTGGTCAAACAGACTGTCGGGTCCTACAGGAAAAGAAGGAGTACAGAATCTTCCCACTCAGATTGCCAGGAACCGCGTCCTTTCTAGAATACTCCAAATTATTCCACCCCGCCCTTTCCATTTAGGCCATTTAGAGCCAACTGTCATGGCTTTTTACTAGTATTTTGCCAAAATTTGTTATCAGTCTCCAAAAGTTTTCTTATCCTGTAGAAGACGCTTCTATTTGTTTACTTCATTCTCTGGAGATTTGAAGACTTCTTTTGGTAGTAGAAGATACTGGAGTACTGGCAGTATTAAGTTTGTTTTGGTCTGTCCACTATACGTAGCTACATTGGTTGCCCCCAGTTCCTACTATGAACTTTCCCCCAAGAAATAGTTCCTTGTTGATATCTTCCTATGAGGGGTTATTTGAAAGGTGGGAGGCAGCTGGGGAGAATCTAGAATCTATTACATACAGACTATTACAGACTATTTCACTAAAATATTCTTTTCTAAGGAAAAAAAAATTGTCATCAAATTAAAAGACAATGACTGAAAAAAAATACAGATGTTTCCTGCAAAACACTATTTTTCACACAAACCTTCTCCCAACTGGGAGCCTCTAAATATGTGGGCCTCATGTCCCAGAATTTCTTAGCCAGTACAGCTAGTGCTGAGATTTCTGGATGTTGAAGTCCATACATCTCAAGGGGACCCAAGTTAGAAAAGGCATCTTATATTTGATAATAATGATTACTGCTGAATTCTGCCTCTTCACTCTCTGGCCACATTTTCCAACATTGTCCCTCTGTTCTCCAGACTCACACTTTCCCTGTATTTGGCTGGATGGCCCAGCACACTCTCTCCTGTAACTGAGCTGGTCACTCCCCAATGATCTCACCACAAGGCTATGCAACTGGAATTAAGTCAGACACCTGCCATCCAAGCCAAGGGTATAATTAGTAATCTTCCTCTGAAAGCTTGGGAGAGGAGATGGCACCCAGTGTAGTAGGAGGAGCTGGCATATGCACAGTAAGCATGTCAGCATCTGTTCTCTTCATTAAAATTGCAAGTTCTCAAATGTCTGGTTAGGGGGTAAGAATGGGGTAGATGAATGTTTCCCTTAATATAAATATTATGCCAGAGGCAATCCTGTTTCCTAATAATGGAAGAGGCCATGCCCAGTTGGAAGGCAGCATCTTGCTGACTTTGGCCAACTCCCCAAAGGTAAGCAGGATCAGATATGATTAGCACTTAGATGGGAGATCATGAGAAATCCCACTGCTATGGGCTACACTGGAAATTTGGAAGAAAAAATCCCAGAAGGCAATGACAAACTTCTTTTGTACTGTTGTCAAAGTCCCTTACATGAACACATCCAGCAGACAACACAACTTAAAGGAGATTTTATCTTCTTAAAAGGCAAGAGGTTCCAATCATTAGCTGATATATCCCCCTGAACATGCTCTATCTGGCCTCACTTTTGGCTTATTAGAGCAGGCTTCCCCAACCTAATACTCTAATCCATAATTCTCAAAAATCAATATTCAGTCCTAAAACATCTGTAGGGCAGCAGGTTGGGGACAACTGAGGTAACCTATCTCAAGAACAATGGACCAATGATCTGACTCCATTTTAAATTATTTCTACGTTCAAAGTCTAGTTTGAAGTATTTTCATAGAATCATAGCCTCAGAAGGGATCTTAGAAGATTTCTAGTCCAACCCTCTGCCCTGGGCAGGAATCCTCAGAGAATTGTCTGTCCAACCTTTGTTTGAAAACCTGTAGTGATGCAGCCCCCACTATTCTACGAGGCAGGCTGTTCTACTCCTTTAGCTCTCACAATCAAGAAATTCCTCATTTCAAGCTTCCACTCATTGGCTCTTGTCTTACTTTCCATCACTATAAAGAATAAATCTACACCGTCTTCCCTGTTACAGCCTTTCAAAGTTTGGAAGACTGTTATCATGTCTCTCCTTAGCCTTCTCTTCTTTAAGCTAAACACAAACAATTCTTTTTACTATTCTTCCTAGAATTTAGCCTCCAAGCCTCTCAGCACTTTTGTTGCTCTTCTTTGCACTCTTTCTAGCTCCTCAGCATCCTTCTTGTATTGTGGTTACCAAAACTGGATACAGTAGTCCATATGCAGTCTAACTGGTGCAGCACAGAGTGAAACTCTAATTTCCCATGCTCTTGACATTATACCCTTTGTTGATGAAGCTTATGATTGCATTGGCTTTTTTGGCAGCTGCAGCACACTGTGGGTTCATGTTTAATCTGTGGTCTAGCACAACACCCAGATATTTCTCACAAGTAATACTGCTGAGCCAGGTACCACTTATTTGGTACCTGTGCATCTGATTTTTCTAAGTGCAGAACCCTCCATTTCCTAGTTCTGAACAGCATTTTGTTAGATAGGGGCCAATGTTCAAGTCTATAAAGATCCTTTTGAACCTTAAGCCTGCCTTCTGAGACATCAGCAATACTCTCCCTCCTCTCCCCCCCCCCCCCGCTTTGTGTCATCTGCAAGTTTGATGAGCATGCCTTCTATCCCTTTGTCTAAGTCAATTTTTTCAAACTTGGCAACTTTAATATGTGTGGACTTTAACTCCCAGAACTGCATGAACAAACATCAACCTCATCCAGATAGAAATATGCCATCTCAAAACTGGGAGCTGTATCCAAATAGTGAATATGGGCAAGTATCGCCTCATTCTGGGAACTGAAGTCCACACATCTTAAAGTTGCCAAGATTGAAAAGCACAGGTCTGAGTCATTTATAAAAATGTTGAAGAGCACAGGACTCAGGACAGAACCCTGAGGCATCCCCCTGCAGTCTTTTCATGCAGACATAGATCCATTACAGTTGTATACAGTTGTTATTATTACATCATACTTATATGGCCACTCACCTTGTACAGTTGTACAGTTGTTCTACCAGATGTGAATCCATATGGTAGTGGGACCCTTCATCCCACATTTTTCCTTTCTATCAAGAAGGAGGCTATATTCAACTTTATCAAATGCCTTGCTGAGATTTTAGGGACTGTATATCACGTCCACAGCATTGCCTTAGTCTACTGATCTGGTCACTTTGGCAGAAAAAAGCCTTTGTCTGGCATGACCTATTTTTTATAAACCTGGGCTCACTTCTGGTAATTACCATGTTCCTTTCTAAATGCTTGTAAATCCAGCACTGGATGATCTTTTCTAGAATTCTCCCAGATACTGGTGCCAAGCTGATTGGTCTGTCATTTCCTGGGTCCTTTCTGAAATACTAGCTCTTCTCCAACCTTGTGGTACTCCCTATACTCCAGGAATTTTCAAAGATTACAGATAGCAGTTCTGAAATCACATCTGCCAGTTCCTTTAGCACCCTGGGATGTAACCCATCCAGCCCCAGCAACTTGAATGTCTTCAAAACAGCTAGGTGTTCTCTCACCATTTCCTTGCCTATATTGACTAGCATTTCTCTTCTGCCACCCAAGGTGCGCTTTCTGACTGGTTGCACAACTTTGTTCTTTTTGCAAAAAGATAGACACAAAATAGGAATTAAGTAGATCATCCTTCTCCTCATTGTTCCTCAGCATCATTTTGCCATTTTCTCCAACCTGTGGGCTGACCATTTCCTTGACTTTTCTCTTGTTCCACACATACCCGAAGAACTCTGTTTTGTTATTTTTGGCATTCATCTACAGGTCCCAGTTTATTCTGAACTTTAGCTTTCCTGACTTCATCCTTACAGATTTAGGCTACCCCTGATATTCTGTTTTAATATATGCCCCTCTGTCATTTTTTAAACTTGTCCTTTTCTCAGGTTTATCAGAGAGTTCTTTGTGCAGCTACACCAGTTTCATCAGCTCTTTCTTTTTTTTTTTTTTTTCATTTCAGAATTTCTCAAACCTCCTGAACTGTTTTTTCCTTCAGGGATCCCATGCATAGGATCTATTCTACTTTCCCCTTAGCTGACTAAAGTCAGCTCTCTTGAAATCTAGAACAGTAACCTGAATACCTTCAGTTCTTCCTCCCTGCAATATGGTGAATTCTAGGATCACATGGTCATTTTCTCCCAGGGTTCCTACAACTTTCACTTTCTCAACTGTTTGTTCACTGTTAGTAAGTATTAAGTCCATATAACTTAATATGATCCCCTAGTTCCCTCCTATACCTTTTGGACTGTGAAGTCGTCTGCAAGGCATGTCAAGAACCTGTTAGATCTTCCATTTGCTACAGAGAGATTCCCAGCTGATGTTGGGGTAGTTCAAATCCCGCATTACCACAATGGTGTGTTTCTTAGACACTTTGGCCATCTGTGAAAATTTCATCTATAGATTCTGCTTGGTTGGATGGTCTGTAGTATACACACACAATAGTGTGATTATTGTTTCTTGTTTTACAACTGGGTAAATATTAAAGGAATATTTCCATACAGGTATAATCATTCTTAATGCAATCCCCATCTCCTTTTGTTGGGTCTGTTTCATTTGAACAAATAATATCCTTCCAGCACTATATTCCAATTATGAGTGTATTCCATCTCACCAGGTTTCAGTAATACCAACAGTGTCCTATTTGCCTCCCGCCATTCTGTTCCAGTACTAGGGCTTCACATTTTCCTCTGAGTGTTGGCATACAGGCATCTGAACCCTTTAGTATTGCTTTCTTAGGCTTCCTTGCCACATCTCTTGGTGTATTCCTAAGCACCCCTTCCTTCTTACCACTTCCTTCCCTGTTGTAAGGTTTACTGCCTTTGGGCTTATGGTTTGAGTGTGATTCTGGGTATTGGTCTCCTCCCTTTCTAGATTTAAAATAAACCAGATGACCTGTGCAAGAAGTCTTCCAAACATATTCTTCTCAGTTTTGTGAGGTGCAGTCCATCTCTTTCTAGAAGCCCTTCCTGTAGAAAGTGTAGAGTATGGTCCAGGAATCCAAACTTTTCTCATTGACACTATCCCTTGAGCCAGTGGTTCACCTGCAAAATCTTCTGTTCCTTCTTTGGGCCATAAGTTTCAGTTGGAAATATGGACAAAAACAGCATCTGTACTCCAAACTCTTTTACCTTTCTGCTAGTTCCTCATTAGGCTCTTTTTGGCAGTGTCTTTTGTTCCAACATGAAACAAAAGAATGGAATAATGATCAGTAAGTTTGATTAATCAGGTCAGCTTCTCATTATATTCCATATCTTCAAATCTGGGAGACAATACACTTCTACTGATATCATGTCTGGTCTGCAGATTGCTGATTCCATTTGTCACAGCAGTGACATAGCTTTTTCTCTTTAGAACAGCCATTAGATTCCTCACCTCCATGGAAGTCCAAGCTTCTTTGTTTGCTGTTATTGGAATGCTGAACAAAAACCCCTCTCTAGAAGTCTGTGAGTCAACCTCCAGCAAGATGACATTAAACTGATTGCACAGCTCCAGCAACAGGGACTACCTCTTTGTCCTCTGAGTTACAGATGCTACCAGCCCTCCTTCACTCTTTGTAGTTCTTTTGCAGACATCTGTCTTGTCCAAATATTCCTAATCTTCTCTAAGGAACCTGAGGGTGCTCAGACATATGCCTTCAAACTTTTACAGTTGGTGCAGCAACATAACTTGCAGATTACAATAGCAGTATATAATACTCCCTTTCCTGGATTCTCTTAGAAAAAAAAATTAATGTCCAATATGTTAAAAAAAATACTTTATCTACTGTCTTGAGCTGATGAGGTGAAGTCTAACTACTGTAAAGCTCATGGTGACCTTCTGTTCATTTCCCAGAATACTCTGGGAGTATGCAAATTATCACAATGCCTATGGAAGATGCTTGCCTGTACAAATTGGCTAAGCAAAGCAAAACATGAGTGGTGATGTGTCCCAATTAAGCAACAGAGAGATTGATATGCCTGGTTGGCAGGCTAAACCACTTTCTTGGGAGGAACCCCATTAAAGTAATCATCTTTATTGAGAGAATCATATTAAGTGGATGCTGTAGGCTGCATAATGGTTTTGCACAGGTGGCAATGTCAGGCATTGGCAAGAGAGTCTGTATGCCTGGAAGAAGCAGAGAAAAAGACCTGAGCTTTTGTCAGAATTCGGCATCAGGATTAGGTAGTTCTTGCACCCAGGTTCCTGGAAAGGGCCATTGAAATCCAAAAATGCTGCAACTTTCTCATAGCTGGCATGGATGCCTGCTTGCCTGATCTCTCCTCTTGAATCTCAGGACAAGCAAGTTTATGGTGGCAGGCAAACCATGATTCAATGAACTGTCTTAGTGGTCTAATGGGCTCCTCCTTTCTTTAGATGTCATTGTATATTATTTCACCTAGACTTTCAGAAAGCCAGCCTGTTGCACTTAGCAGCCCTCTTGTTCATTCTGCCAAGGGGCATCTGCCAAAAATCCTGCCCTGAAGATGCTTCATTGCTCAACCAGGAAGAACAGTAAGGGAAGTAGGGTTAGGCAAATATTTAATAATAAGATGCTTTTGAACTGATTTCCAGTTCAAATGTATGCTAAAAAATAATTTGTCTACTTTGAGCTGATGAAATGAAGTCCAACTACTGTAAAGCTCATGGTGAACTTCTGTTCATTTCCCAGAATACTCTGGGAGTATGCAAATTATCACAATGCCTATTGAAGATACTGAATTTGTTCTATTTTCCAAACCAAACTGTTCTGATTTGACGCCCATATCCAATTGGGTTGCACTGAATTATTTGTCTAATTGTAATTTTCTTATTTTCATTCCCTTAAAGAAAAACAGTAAAGGGGCAAAAATCAAAACAGTCTTGGCCACAGCAATACTGAATGTAGGGTCAGATAAATTGTAGTAGCCCATAAGGTTATATCCATGGCACACAGTGTATGTTTGTGGGACATCTCTCAGGGACAATTATCATGACCCCATAACATGCCTGTCATTGAAACTGGATTGAAGATGCATGCACATTTCTTATCTAAAAGGCTGCATCTAATAGAATCAAGAGATACTGATCTGTTGTTCTGTGTATCTATAGGAAAAGTTTATAGCCTAGCTAAGCACAACTGGACATAAAACCTAGTTTAATGTTAGAGGGAAAACACAGAACGATTCCGGTCTTTGAATACAGGAAGAATGTGCAGCACTTCCTCTAAGTCAGTCAAACAGCAGGAATGCTTGGAGAAAGAATCAGAAACATTTCTGTCTGGAGACAGGATCTGTCACTGCCTCAGATCCTGGGAAATTGCATTCTTCTAAAGCATGGCACACACCCTTTCTCCCCAGAATTCCACTCTGGGTGGGTGTTAGAGTCAGAAACCTCATTTTTTTCCCCCACACAAACCATTAAACCAGTGATGCTAATCACCTCTTTTGATATATCATGTCGGAGCACATACTTTGGGAAGGCTCGCACTTTTGAAACATGCAGCTTAGAGAACTGGTTGCCACTTCTCAGTAGAAAAATTGTAGAAATATAGTGTAAAAGCGAAAGGAACCTCATAGTAATGTCAGCCTTCCTAGCCTGGCTAGCAATTCTAGGATAGTTACAGAATCAACACATTTGAAAGGTCCTAGGTTGGGGAAAATAGTAAGCTACTATTGTGGTTTATTTAAAATTAGATGGCTTACTACAACTAAACTTTATCTCCTTTGAGATGGAAAGCTAGACCGAGTAATTGTTCTGAGGTAATGTTTGCAGCAGTTCAACAGCATATAGATCACATTTTATAATAAAATGCAGCAGAGATTCCAGGTGGTGCTGTAAGAAGCAGATTTCCCCAGATTGATGTTTTTGCAGAGATCATAAAAACATAGAACTGGAAGAGGCATCAGAAGTCATCCAGTCCAACCCTCTGCTCATGCTGCACTTCACAGTGATCCTGGCTGAGGATAATGGCAGTTGTGCTCAATTGCACCTGGAGACCAGCAAATAGAAGAAGGATGGGATAAATTGTTGAGAGCAGGATAGCAACGATTTCCAAATTTTTTGGCAGAAAAGTATTCCCCACAATTGGGAGGGGAGGGGCTGAGAGCTTAAGAGAATATAAATAAAGCCGATTATATTTTATTTATATTTACTGTAATGTCCTTTTGTGAGCTCTTGAAGTGGTAGAACAAATAAAATACGAATTAAAAAAAACAAATAGTTGCAGACTTCTGGGGAGGTATGGTGAACTGAAGGCAGCTCTGCAAAAGCAGAACCGATGACTGCGGCAAAGACCAAAGAACCGGTGGGTAGACTAGTTCCTTGGGACCTCTCTGGATAAGGAGAGGATGAGAGCTCACCCACATGTGCTCTGGACAGCTGCTCCTCACGAGGAGATGATAGGACAGCAATTTTCCCCAGGAGACAACAGGATTAGCCATCTTGTTCACAACCATAGCAGAGACTTTTAAAGGACACTAGGTTTGCAAACCTCATTTTCTAATCACTTCCGAAATTTTTCATTTACTACTTCTAAGCTATTAGAGACCTTCAGACCAACAAGTTTGAAAATGCCGGGTGAATCTGCCTTCAACCCTGAGTGAAAGAAAATTTTAATCATAAACCTTAGAATTTAAAGAATCTGAAATAAACAGCAAGAAGCTAAATAAGACTTTTATCTTAGAAAGTTATGGACTAAGGGCCCACATAAAATTGGAATATTGAAACTTTTGTAATAAGATTTTGAGGAGTTAATTATAGAGAACAAATAGCTTCTTGTGGGAAATAGATTCTATTTTGGTTTTTACAAACCACAACAAAGATAAGCAATTTCATGATTTCAAAAACTGGACACTAGAGGTGACTAAAGTTTTTAGATAGAGGAAAGATTTACAAGCCTGTAAAATGTTGCAAAATGTTAGAACAGTGAAAATATCGAAGGAGACTTTTGAAGAATGGAATCAGTACATAGTAGCCACGATATCAGCAATGTCAGTAATGATGTCTGGTTCTATGGATAGACTATGTCCAAAAGATGTTATTGAAGAAATGACAGATGTGGAACAAATTTTATCTAACAGAGATAGTATCAAAAGTGGATTTACAACTAACAGGTCAAGAGAATGACTTAGAAAAGGATGTTTCACTGGATCTACAAAAGAAGCTGACTGAGGTTTCAAAATTCAAAAGAGAAATACAAATAATAAACCAAGGGAGTGACCAGGACAATTTTTTCCTACTGGATTTACAAAAGAGGCCTTGAAGAACTCTGTGTGATGGAACAAAGAAGAAATGAAGAGAAATCAAATCCTACTACAATATTTGAATGAACTAAACATTAAGACTGTTAGAAGTAAAAGGAAGGAATATAAAGTTGGTTTATTTGATCAAGGTGAAAATAAGATATGTTGTTACTTCTGGCAACTCTTTATGGACTTTCTGCTGACCCAGGACTGAAAATATGATGTTTTATGGATTTGTTTATAGATAAGAGATGGAATATGGAATGAAGAGATAAATGTTTGTAACCTTAGAGGGGGTGAAGAGTCACTAAATTTGTTTATACGTTGTAATGAAAGTTGAAAGTCACTTCTTTATATATTTCTTTTTCTTTATTGTTTTCTTACTTTTCTTTTTTCTTTTTTCTTGCATTTTTTACTTCTTTTTCCTATTCTTTTCCTTTTGTTAAGTTTAGTTTGTATTAGATTTTACTATTATAATAAAAACTCTTAATAATATATATTAAAATATAATAATATATATATATTAAAAAAGAAAAAACAAATAGTTGCTTACAAGTCTACAAAATAGGCCAGTAGTGATTCTCTTATCACAGAAGCAGGAAAAACCACTGAAATCAGGGATGAGCCTTAATTTCCACTTTATATATATATGTAGACTTTTAATCGTGAACTACCCTAAGCCATGGTAGTCATTGTCAGTCTGCTAGATTTATAGGATCCCACCTTAAATCTACAGCTACAGATAAACTGTAGATCCTATTTTCTCAGACAAAGCATACTAAGAAGCTTATCTGATACCTCAGATGGGCATTTTATGCATCTAAAAAACACCTTTTTTCCCCCTGCCACTGTCATTTTCTTCCTACAAGTTTCTATCGCCATGGTAAACTTTCATCACTGGAAATGAATTAGCCACAGAAGCACATTCAGATAACAGCACAATCTCCTTTGATCAAATCACAGAAATGGGAAATAAGGCCAGCATCAAAGGCATAGAAGGAAATGTATCCATTTTTGCTTCATGATATATTTTGATAATCAGGAAGACACAAAATCAGTCTCTCCTCACTTAATAGCCAACCTCTCTGGGTTACATATTTAGAACGAGACAGGGAGTTGAAACAAAAACCTCACACTTTGCACACAGCTCTTCTAAGAAGAGGCTTCCAGGCATGTTAGACTAGAGTTTCCATTGTCCTTCACCTATATGACAGTGTTGGCCAGGGAGGATGGAATTTACCATCCTGGCTTAGAGTTAGAGAAGAAAGAAGAACAAAAAGAAACAAACCAAAAGGAGCATACCAGGGAGAAGGTTGACTTGGGGAAGCTGGCTTTGCATGCCGTTGGGAAGCACATATGCAACTCCCTCCCCCACAAAAAATATGACCATTTCTCCACTTAGTGACCTAAGGCATTGTCTAGGTCAGTGTTTCTTGGCAACTCTAAGATGTGTGGACTTCAGCTCCCAGAATTGATCCTGGCTGGGGAATTCTGGGAGTTGAAGTCCACACATCTTAAAGTTGCCAAGATTGAGAAACACTGGTCTAAGTTTTCCCAGCCTTCACTGAGATACCAAGTCTCCTCATTACTATTATATTGGCACAGCAATGGTTGGATGACTGTGGAAGATATTGTGGCCATTTACCCACTTAATGACTACTAGTATCTTCATAGCATCACCCAGCCATTGTTAAAATGATAAAATGGCCATCCTCATTACTGTTATTTTGGCCATATGATAATTTATTTTTTAATTTATTTTATTAAATTTTATACCACCCAGTTCCCAGTGATATCCCAGTTGGATGACACTAGAAGACATTTTAAGACACTAATGAGATAATGACCAAAGTCAACAGTGGGGATCCTACTTAAGGTGTATACTCATACAGAGTTATGTATATTTATGTTTAGTTCTCCACATCGCAATAAATTCTCTGAAGCAAGACATTAAACCTGGAACACTCTAGATGTTGCTTAAGCTACAGTGTCCAGCATTCCTCCCCATCAGCCTTTGAGCCAAACCCTGTCTTCTCTAGAATTATGCATAGATAGCATTCTCTACACCTGCAATAGTTGTGAGCAAATAAATGGGGGGGGGGAGCATATCACTTAATTTCTCCAGAAAAATATATTCTCCAGCTATTTCTCAGCCAGGACATGGGGGAGAGTCACTAGTAAATGATGATGATGTTGAACATAGAGTAAAAAGCAAAAGCACAAACTGTGCTGTTTTTGCTCAGAACACCACCCAAAGTGATGTTCTAGAAACTAGATTTCTGGTAGTTGGGTCAAATATCACAATCAAAATGCAGTTACCTGAGTGAATTCAACAACACAGCAAGATGCACATTAAGGAAAGCCAACAGATCATAATTCATCAGTACCACAAACTATCCAGAAGACTTTTTTTTTTAAGCACCCTACCCTCAAACTTTTTTCCAGCAAGCATAAGCTGAAAGGTTTTATAGACTAAATGCTCAGAGCCATATCCAGCCTCAGCTGCGGTTGATTTACACTAGGGGTTCCCAAACTGGGGTGGGAGTATGAAAAAATTCCAAGGGGAGGGAAGAATGAGAAACTTTTAGAAAATTTATCAGTGTAAAAAAAAAAAAAGACAGCAATTTTCAAATTAAGATCTAATTGATTGAGAAGATCAGTGAGATGGGGCAAGGCTGATGGAAAGGAGGAAGGAAAAGTACTACAAAATCACTAGGTATGTGGTAGGAAGATCAGTGCATGTGAAGTGGACATTTGGGGCTGGATAAGGAGATTGGCAGCAGATTAGATGGAGGGAGGCCCAATGAGTACTTTTATGCATGTGCAAAATGGTAGAGTGTTGCAATGACATTTAGGTAGGATGTTTAGGTAGGGAAGCCTGATTCTAAAAATCTGAAAGGAGTCATGATATTAAACAGATCTTCACTCTTTCTGAATATTCTACTCATAAACAAAGCTTTACTCTCAATTACTTCTTTCAGTTCTAAGACAACCTCTGCTTTTAAACTTGGGCTCCTATGTTAAGTAGCTGCCTAAGCTTGTAACGGTAATGGCATGTTTCAAGGTCTGAAATGTAGCCTGGTTCTTTTTTTCTGCACTAGACAAAAGACATTCATTTTCCAACAGTTCTTTCACAGCATCTTCAGAACACTATTTGGTAATGCTTCTTTGGGAAAAACAGAATTTTCCTTGGTTAGTTTTAAAACACCTGCAAGCATATGGATTCACACAATGGGCTAGGCAAGGCTAAAGTGGAGTTGGGTTGTTTATGGTTCAGCATGATGTATGAGAATGGACCTGCTGTCTTAGCATGTTGTATAAACCAGGCCATTTCATCAAGCCATCAACCAGTTTGTTTGTTTAGGCACTGCATGTTATTTGAATGCAACAATGGTGTTTATGAAAACAGTTTTAGGCTTTAGCATACTGTATGGAACCAGACAAAAAGAGGATTTCCACTGTGCTCCAGAATAGGATCAGTAAGGACAGAGCATCACAACTGCCAAAATGGTCACTTTTTGCACTGCCACAATGCAGGCCATGGTGTGTGCATGGAAAGGAATGGTAAATGACAACGGAGAGCAATGAGAATCTGGCTTGCAAAACTCCAGTTTACCATTAGATGGTAGCAAAGTCAGAGTTCCCTGTATCTCTTCACTGTGATTTAGTGGTGCTTCCATTCAGCTCATATATGGTAGCCCTAAATGACAACTGGTTCTCTTTTTATAACTTTTAATTACGTATTTATGATTTTAATTTGATGTAAACCACCCAGAGTCCCCCATTGTGGGGAGATGGGCGGGGACAAGTCCACTAAATAAATAAATAAATAAATAAATAAATAAATAAATAAATGAACAAACTGTCTTTAAACAATTGATAGGCGATGCGTGAAAGCACCCTTCTTTTTCTACAGAGATTATGGGAAAGAAAAAAGTCTCAGGAGAAAAATAGTTTGTCTGAAATCTGGCCTGTCTCCTCACCCTTAATTGGCATGAGGAGTTCTCCAACCATTAAGATACATGCCTTTTCCAATTTTACTTCAACATGCTGAAGATTAAACTTGGGCCTTTCTTTGCCCAATCTAATTATGCTTCCCCACTGAGATACATTCGCTGCCTGGAGTTATTACTGGCAACTTCAGTAGTGAAATCCAGGCCAGGCATCTAAGCCATTTTGGCTTGAGGTTTCAGCACAGTGAATAACCCATCTCACAAAAAGCAAGGAATTGCCATCAAAAGATTGCAAGGCATTTGGTACACAGCTTCTGCTTTCTCCATAAGAGGGTGCATAGACGGCTCCATGTTTTGAAACGGCACAAGTAGTCCTTATAATCAGCACACAACAGAACTTTCCTCAATCTGCTCTCTTCCAAATGTGTAAGGACTCTGACTCCCAGAATGAGAGTTGTAGTTGCAGCACATCTGGAGGGGCCCACGTTGGGGAATACTGTTCTACCACGTGCGTCTGATCACTGAGAAATTAGCATGTGAGTGTGTAAATTGATAGTATCATTTCAGGTGCATAAATATTCTGCCACCCACTGCCTCTCAGAGTCATAGGCAGGACCAGGACAATGAGAAGGATACAAAACTGAAGCCAATACGATTGTTGTTAACATGCTAGCAAATTGGGGGTGGGGGGAAGGAGAGAATTTTTTTGCAAGAAATAAAAATGGCAATAAAAATTTTTTTTGGGGGGGGGGAAGAAATAACTCCATGAATCCTATCCCTAAAAAACTCTGGGGGAATTTTTCCACCATGCACACGCACATGCGCACACACACGCACACACGCGCGCACACACACACATAGTTTCTCTGCCCACGTATCTAACAGAGAATTCCAAGAGGTCGTTTGCTCACACAGCTGTCTTTTAGATTTGTGGCATTACTTGTCCATAGTTGCTGTATAATACATCCTTTGCAAAAATTTTGGATGCTGATAAGCTTGCCTTCTGTGCAGGAGAACTGGTTCTGCTTTGCCTCCGCCCTCTTAATCCTATTTTCCCAACATTTCCAAATCTTTTCTTGTACTTCACATTTAGGTTGGAAAGGGGAAGGAAGGAAGGAAGGAAGGAAGGAAGGAAGGAAGGAAGGAAGGAAGGAAGGAAGGAAGGAAGGAAGGAAGGAAGGAAGGAAGGAAGGAAGGAAGGAAGGAAGGAGTGAATCCTGGGATGTGCTGTAATGTTCTGTTCTATCCTGCTCCAATCCACTCTTATAGTTGGATCCTGCCCAGTGCTTCTCAGCAAGCTGGGGTGCATGGCTGGATTCCCAGTAGCACACACTGGATACGTTGTTTTGCTAGGGCCTTCCTTGGAGCAGGCTCAGGAATCAATTTTTTAAAAAAAAATACTCTGGACAGGCCATCTGTTTGAGCTCAGAGTCCAAGCTGAAATTTGCTGGATGGCTTTGAAGGTCAATGAGCAGAGAGTATCACACAGCTCACATATTTTTCACTAGATGAGAAGAGGGCAGAAGAAGAGGAAGAGGAGGAAGAAGCTGGCAGTACATGCAACTCCCATATGGCTATTTAGTGTGCACATTATATATGTTATGTATGCATATCTACCTACGCATGTAGTACATGACCTCTTCTGGGGGATGTACTCTGCATATTGTACATGACCTCTTCTGAGATTCATTCAAGATATACATAACACACTCCACAAGAAAGAGCATAGTGGGAACACTCTTCTTTTTATACATATAAGCAAAATTTGGCAGGCAAAGCCTTCCACGTAGGATAAATATGCCAGCATCTGAGCTTGATGGCCTCAGTCCAAAGATAGTTACAAAAACCAACAGGGCTGTGTGCATTTTTCCTTCCAAAAAGGAAGCAGCAAAGCGAGGGGACATCAATTGTAGACAAAATGCACTTTACCCATTCAAAATAATGGAAGTGATGCTTAGAGATTTTGAATGTTAGGAAAAACTTTCTAACAGTAAGAACACATTGACAGTGGAACCAATGACTGGGGAGGTGATGGGCTCCCCTTCACTGGATGTGTTCAAGAAGAGGATAGGGATCTATTAGATATGTTTTATTTTGGATTTCTGCACTGAATGGGGCACTGGACTCTGAGGCCTAATTCATCCCCTCCAGGCCTATGTTTCTCAGTGTGTTGCTGCTTTTGAGATTCACCCAGGACAACATAGCTCTCTGCCATTCACATACAAGGTGATTATTATCATGATCAAAATGTGAATGCTATCAAAGGAAAATAAATTAATAAACAATTTTTAAAAAATATTCCACAACCCTCATAATACCAGAGCACAAAATTGTTCAAAAAAATCAAAGCCAGTAGTAACAATAAAATATAAAACACTTAAAGAAGAACAAATGGTGATAGTGAAGGATCACATCCCAAATGTCCTATAGAAAAGTTCAACCTTCACTGGCTTCCATAGATCATATCCTACCCACATTTGGAACTGGGTTTGACTGGGATGAAGGAGAAAGTTTGCATCCCAGCCAATCTAAAGTTGAGAACTCTCACTTCTGGGCTGGGTCACTTTATAGGATAATTTTGTATGCTTTAGTTTAAGCCAACTTGATTACTTATGCTTATAATCATTAAAACATTGGTTGATGGTCTACATTCATCTCAAGCTTAACATCCTTATGGATGCAGCCACTGTGCATAAGGTCCCCAGGTGATCTTCCATGCAGGCATGGAGCCTAATCAAATTTGCTTAGGTTGAGCAAGGTTGACCTTTCATGGGCTTTTATTCAGACCATGCCATGTTTGTGTTTTCTCTATGTGAAAGAGTTTTAAATAGAAATATTGAGAGACTCAAAAGAATTTAAACACAATCTGTAGTAGTATAAAAGAAGCAGATTCTGCTTTACCTAGTGAGCCTCTGGATCCATGCTGTGACTGTGGGATGGGGCCTGAAAGGTTGCTATTACCAAGTAGAATTCAACTGAAAGGGTGTAAGGATTTTGGGACACAAGAAAAGGTGAGCCTGCTTCAGGGCATTGCACCATTGCATCCACAAGGGAAAGAGCAATTATTCACAGCAATGGCTTTTGGTTACAATGACTTATTTCCAGCTTCTCAGCATGACCCATTCATCAGATTTGGTCAAAACATTTGTGGCAGTGCTTGTGTAGACAGTAATTTGGATCCTTGCCCAGAATAGGGACGGAGGAGAAATTTACTTAGTGCAAATTTTTCTACAATCACATCCATTCAATCTTCCAAACATACATATGGCACACATTTTCAGAACTGTGTGATCCAATTCAGCATAGATTGTGGGCAAGTATACACAAAAACATGTGTTTTAGGGGAAAGTATGCACAGGAAATGTGAAATTCAGAGACATGACCAAGGAAATGCATAATGATTTTGGGGTGTTTCTTCACTTTTTGTCCAGTTCCTAAATGGATATGGAAATAGGCACAATGAATTTATCAACAAGAAAATGAAAAATGTAGAGAAACTGAAATTGATAGATTTGTCCATCTCTTTCTAGAATGACATCCCTTATCCTTCTGAGGCTGTATCCAATAAACATTGTGGCTCAGACTTCCTCCAAATCATGCACCTGGCACTTTTTCTTCTTTTGCTGCTACAGTACTCCTGACTGTGGGAACAAAGAAAAACTGTCATTTTATGTACAGGAAAGAGCATGCTATTCCCTTTCTGCTTGGTAGGAAGATTTTTCCTGGCCAGAAAATTGGCTAGTATGTACATGCGTGCGTACTAATTGAGAAGAAAGGTAGAAATTATACTGTTTAACAGATGTATTGTTTCCTTAACATATCCCTCCATTTTTCTTTTTAAAGATTTCTCCATTTTATTCTTTTTCAGAAGAAGGAAAAGTTTAAGATTCTGGGGGTGGGGGGTGGAGTTCATCATCTTCAGTAGCAATAGTACATCTTTTCTCTTTCCTAAAATGTGTGTGCCAGTATACACAATAGCAAGAGCATTGTATGGGCAATCTAACCATTCTTTCTCAATCCCCAAGGCACAGCACCACAATTATTTTATTTTTTATTTATTTATTTATATGTCACATTTATATAGCTGCCCATCTCATACAAAGTGACTCTGGGTGGCGTACAACAATTCAATAAAATAACAAATGGATAAAAACAATCATTATAAAAAGATAAAAAGTGATTATTAAAATGAAAACATTATCGAAATTTTAAAACATTTTAAATTTTAAAATATACAAACCCCGCAGAGAGAGCAGAATGTCAACCATAGTAGAGCCATCCAAGAATGTCTTGGGCTCCCAAAGACCCCCAGGCCTGATGACATAACCAGGTCTTGAGGGACTTCCTAGATGACAGCAGGGAAAGGGCGAACCTAACTTCAAGGGGGAGAATGTTCCACAAGGAGGGAGCCACGGCAGAGAAGGTTTGCCTCCTGGGACCCGCCAAATGCAAGTCCCTGGCCGAAGGAACACGTAGCATACCTTCCCTGCCAGATCTAATGAGCAGGCTGATGTAACTGGGGAGAGCAGTCCTCAGATAACCTGACCCCACACCATGAAGGGCCTTAAAGGTCAAAACCAGCACCTTGAATTGGATCCAGAAGCAAACTGGCAGCCAATGCAACTCACAAAGCAGAGGTGTGATATGTGCTCTTCTAGGAGCGCACATAACTGTCCATGCCACAGCATTCTGCATCAGAAGCTTCCAGATACTCTTCAAGGGCAGCCCCATCTACAGTGCATTACAATAGTCCAATCTGGAGATGACTAGGGCATGAGTGACTGTGAGTGGAGCCTCCCGATTCAGGAAAGGGCGCAATTGGTGCACAACATGAAGCTGTGCAAAGGCCCTCCTAGCCATGACTGCCACCTGCTCTTTGAGCAGGAATCGCAAGTACAGAGCTCCCAGATTGCACACCAGGGTCTGTCTGGGGTAGTGCCACCCCATTCAGCACCAAAGTTGATATAGTCCCAGAACTGCAGGACCCCAAACCCAAAGCCACTTAGTCTTGCCAGGGTTCAGTTGAAGCCTGTTGTTCCCCATCCAGACCCTCACAGCCTCCAGGCACCAGATAAGTGACCTCCGCACGGTCATTCATGCCCTGGTCACCTCCCAGTTGGATTACTGCAATGCACTCTACATGGGCTACCCTTGAAGAGTATCTGGAAGCTACAGCTGGCGCAGAATGCAGCGGCACAGACAATTCTGAATGCCCTTAGGGGGGTACATGTAACACCGCTGTTACGTGAGCTGCATTGGTTGCCGGTTTGCTTCTGGGTCCAATTCAAGGTGTTGGTTATCACCTTTAAAGCCCTTCATGGCACACGACCAGGTTATCTGAGGAGCCGTCTCGCCCCTGTTATATCAGCCCACCCCACTCAATCCGGCAGAAGGAGCATGTTGCAGACCCCACCGGTCAAGGAATTTCGACTGGTGGGATCTAGGAAGAGGGCCTTTTCTGTTGTGGCCCCCGCTCTGTGGAACAACCTACCTCCTGAGGTGCAGTGTGCCCCTACTCTCATGGCCTTCAGGAAAGGTGTGAAATCCTGGCTATGCCAGAAGGCCTGGGGGCCAGATGGGGACTCGCACCAGTGGAGGTGGCTTGTGGGGTAATTGATTTTGTCCCCCCCGTCATCTTGAATGTTTTTAGCATTTATGTGTAGGGTTTGTTTTTACAGTTGATTTTTAATGGATTAATTAATTTTAATTATTTATGGGGTATTTTAATTGTTTATGGGTTTTTTATTTTAATTGTGAGCCACCCAGAGTCACCCGTTGTGAGAGATGGGTGGCATACCAATTTAATAATAAATAAATAAAAATAAATAAATAAATAAGGTGTTCACAGCATCACTTAATTCTCCACGGCTAAAATTATGGAAAATATTTGGGGGAAAAAATACCACAAGGGGTATTTGGAGGGGGGGTAAGGGGGATGAGGAAAAGAAGATCTCAGAACATCTTGAAAACATACAATTTCAAATACTGCAATACAGGTGTAACTCCACAAGTCTGAAAGTTAAACCTGTGCTCTAGATATTCATGAAAGCAAACTAAAGATTTTAAATTCAGGAAACAGTATGACCCAGCTCTCTCATATCTAATGGTACATTCACACAACACATTTTACCCAATTACTGAATTAAACTATTGAACTATAAGCTATTCAAAAAAAGTGGCTTTGTACAACATGGTAGTAACACACATGCACGCACGCACATGCACACACACAAAATTATGAGAATCTCTTTTACATGCTTTCTACTGTCTTTGACCAAGCAACCATTTCCCCTCTCCCACCTTTTTCTCAAGGCGAGAACTAAATTCCTCTGCATCCTGCTTGTGGATGACCTATGGAGAGACTAGGATCAGAGGAATGCAACCCTCTTGGACATTTTTGATCTCAGTAGCTTTTAATGCCATTGACCATGGTACCCTTTTGAATTGCCCACACAGGATTGGAATTGGGGGGGGGGGGTTATTTTGCAAAGGTTCCTCTCCTTTCTAAGGGGACAATTCTGGTAAGGTGTTAGGAGTATTGGATCTCAAAGAAGAGCAATCTGCCTGGAGACCTCTACTTTGTGGCGTCCCTCAGAACTTTTCACTCTATCCACTCCTTTTTACATCTACATGAAACCTTTGGGGGAGGTCATTCATCAGCATGGGGGTGATGATATGCTGATGATAGCCAGTTATGCTTCTTGGCCCTGGGCCAAACAGTCAATGTGGTAGAAGTGCTGACTCAGTGCCTGGTGGAGGCTGTCAAGGTCTGGATAGGGAAGAACAGGCTCAGTCTAAATCCCTCCAAGACAGAACAGCTTTGGGCTTGTGGGCCAAACAATTCTAGGGAAATAGCATCTTTGATGCTGAACAAAATTATACTCCCCTGTTGTACAGAGTAAGGGGCTGACACCTGTTCAAAGATGGGTCACAATTTGGTAGTCCTTCTGGACCCACAATCTTATTCAATTAGCACATGACAACTGTGACAAGGACAGCTTTTGTTCTTACATCTGGTGCACCAAATACAATCATTACTGGATCAGGAGGCCCTGCCCAGTCACTCATGCCTTAGTCACTTCCCACTTGGATTACTGTAATGCGTTGTACAAGGAAATGCCCTTGGAAAGCATTCAGTAGCTACAAAATGTGGTAGCCCAAGCAGTGATAGGTATATGCTGATGTACCCTGGTGATCCCACTGCTTCAGAAAAGCATTGGTTGCTGGGTTGGCTTCCAGGTATGATTTAAGGTGCTAGGTTTTACTTTTAAGTGCCAATGGGGTAATTTATTTATTTATTTATGCAATTTCTGTAGTCACCCATCTCAGTCCAAGTGACTCTGAGGAACTGCCTTCTGTCATATTCATTTCCCCATCCAATCAGATCAAACAGGGTCAACTCCCTCCAGGTTGCACCTATACAAGAGTATCATCTGATCGGACCTCAAAAGTGGGCATTTTCAATTACCACCCCCGTACTTAGAATTACTTCCCCACGATGGTCTGGTCTGCTACTTTCCTTCTGGGTTTCCATCTAGTGCAGGGGAAGGTCATGTTGTGAGTGAAGGTTAGGATCTGGCGGGCACATAATTTCGACAACATCAAAATAATAAATGGAAAATATATAATTTTGTTTATAACATGAGTGGGTTTATTTTTGGGGGGGAGGTTGTTTTTATTTTAAGCTGATCTTGATTGTTAGATGTCCAGAGCCCTCAGAAATGGGCAACATATAAAGTAAGTAAATAAACAAGGACTTGAAGAAGAATGGTATTTCAGAGGGCAAGAGCAGCTGTGTTGTATAGTACATGCAGAGTCTTTCTTTTTGACACTGTGTGCATCCTATCAATCTGATAAAAGTCCTAGTGATAATCAAAACTTCACATTAAATGAAATGTAGGGCTAGATTTCTTTCCTTCATAATAGCAGGCAACAAAAGAATGGAGAAGTACAATTCTTTGCCCTGTGAGAAAAAGATCATGTGGGTCCACTCTATCCATTTGACTGGGACCAGGTCCATCTGGCTCCCATCCTGCCAGAAAAAGGAAAAAGAAACTGTGCTATACATGCAGAACCACCCAGCTTCAGTTCCCAGCATCACCAGGTTCTTGCCTCAAAGTCTGAAGCATTACCATCAAATGCTTAATGTAATGGATCAATCGTCTCCTGTGGCATCCAGGGATAAGATGGATGCATCTTCCAGTGGCTAACCTTGAAGGAACTAACTGCAAGTGTTTATTTATTTTAGATAAATTCTGTAAAATGTTTAAGGATTACACAATAAACCAGTAGTGTACAGTCTGAGTCATCAGGGCCCTGGAAAATTTGCATGAGTTTGTATGTGGCCCCCGAGACCTCCCAAAGTTATACTGTTTCATCTGAGAGAGAAAGAGAGAAGATGATCAAATATGTGACAGGAGAGTAATCATTTTCACTATATTTAATTTTAGTTACATTCACATGTAAATGAAATGAAATCACACTTCATTTTTCCCCTCATCCACTCATTACTGTTTTGAATGTGGCCCCCAGCACACCACACGAGGGCCAAGAAAAGTCCTCAGCCGGAAAAAGTTGTGCATGAGATAATTAAAACCAGGGAACATCATCTCAAATAAAGATAAAATGCACAAATAAAGGTGACTTCCTTTTGCTATGCTTAAAATCAGGTCATATTCAAATGCCTTTCTAATCTGCATATTTCACACTAACATCAGTGGCAGTAGGACAGATTAAAATGAAGGGTTGTAAGGAAACTTTTTACAAATATTCTGTTTGTGGGTTCTGCAAGAGACGTTTTTTTAAAAAATGGAAGGGGGGTGTTTTTGTGAGTTAATATGACAAGTATACACTGACATGAGTGAATTAATTACCTCCAAAGGAGCACAAGGTAGAAAGGAAAACTGCTGTTTGTAGCATCTGAATCAAAACTGAGTGCAAGCAGATAAAGGGAGAAGAGAAAAAAGTGCTTCGCATTATGGAAAATTACAGCTGCTCCTTTGAAACGATCAGTGCATCACTGTGTGTTCTCTTTTGAGTTCTGGATCTGGGCTCACAAGGAAGGCTTGAATTTGTCCAAGGATATTTTTAAAATATAGTCCTTGCCTTTGGAACGAAGTTAACAACTGAAGGATCTTGTAACCCAACATTCCTGAGGTTTGAGCCAAAGGACCTGCTGACCTCAGAGAAGAGGTCAACTCATAAAGTACATCCAGTTCCTGGAAAAAAATGTCCAAGAAGAAGGGGAGGGGAAAAAATGAAACAAACACAGAGCTTTCCAAAGGCCCCAAAGGAATGCAAAACTTGCCATTGCGGAAGCTTGTGTCACTTTGAAGGCTTATTAATGTGCAAAAGTGTCATTCCTAAGCAAGCAAGATACCTGATTATATCCAAGTGAAAGCCTGTTTCTTTCAACTCAGCTAACTTGATGATCTGAAAGCCAAGGTTGTAAATAATAAGTAAGCTTGGTGCAAAAAAGGAAGGAAGGAAGGAAGGAAGGAAGGAAGGAAGGAAGGAAGGAAGGAAGGAAGGAAGGAAGGAAGGAAGGAAGGAAGGAAGGAAGGAAGGAAGGAAGGTTGGATATGGAGAGAAAACCAGCTATAACTTTTTTCTTTCTTTTCTAATCCAAAGTGACTGAGATTCAGACTTCAACTGAAATTAGGCACTTGGGTTCTAATGCTTTTTGGTACTTGATAGACTATCCTCGCAATCTAGACTTTTTATTTTTAAGTCAAATGCTTTTGGAACTTTGCAGCTCAGCTGTTTCCATCTCTTTGGGCAGTATCACGTTAGCTTCATTCACCAGTTATGTCTTGTGCTCCAGTTGATAATCATTGCATCAATCCCAAGAACAGGTGGAAATGGATAATAGGTGTGGCAGTTACCTTCATCTCCTCCCCACACAAACCACTTAAAACAGAGAGATACAAAAGAGAGATGGCAAACTGGCCTGGATCTGACCTTAAATGCCCCTTGTCATCCAACTTGCAGTTTATTCTAATACAAATTTGCATCAGAGAGAGAGGAATGTTCAGTAGAAGCTATTTCCTTTGCTCATTAAAAATTCAAATAATTTAGGCAGCATCTTAAACTGAACTAAAAAAGTTGGTAGAAAAATGCAGCACATTTTGGGATTTTACTGAATTCTTTATCAAGCCAGATGAAGACTTCTACATCATTCAGAAGCTGCTGTCTTTTGGTAACCCTTTTTTTTTTCAGCCCAAGGTATTACAAGAATGAATCGTAGCAGAGCTTTTTTTTTTTTTTTTTTAAGGGCAAAACAGCAAGGATTGTGCAAGCCCTGACACACTGGCCTAGTTTACAACCCCACAGCTGAATGATATAACAGAACCTTTAGGAGGAGGAAGAATATTTTGCAAATAAATAATGATGGAATTCAGGAAGATACCTTATGACCAGATCAGTTGGGAACTGAATTTGAAACCATCTTCAGCAGGGTTAGAGAGAGTGATGAGAAGCAACCTTACCATTAGACCTTGCATTATTTAGATACTTTGTCACTGGTCATTTCTCCTATGATAGCTGTTTTGCAGACGGATAAGTTCCCTCCTTTGGCAGCTAATTTATTAGGCAAGCCTCAAGTTATTCACCAAATTCAGAGGGTGCCTCCTGGCCCCCCAAAATTACCCAGTAAGGGCATTGCCCTAATAAGGTCCCTTTTACAGTCAAGAAGTGACAGCCATTCAAATACACCAAAGGTGATAATTGTTAATCTAGGAAGAGGAGGTAGCTAAACGTGAACTAGGAAAAGGAAAAGTCAGCAAAGATCCCAAGAGTAAGTCATGCTTGTAAAGTTTAAGTGGATCTGGAGCTGATCTAATTGGGATGCATATTTCTGGAAGTGCTGGACAGCAAACAAAAGGAAATCCAAACAGACCCTAGGAAATAAGAACCAAGAGGAAAGATCAAGAAGAAACCATTTTAGAATTCAACAGCTTTCAAATACACCAAAAGAACAAACCACAGTATCCTATAAACCTTTGGTGTTAGATCTCACAAAGAAGTCAGTAGCCAAAAGAATGATACAGATAATGGAGAGTTTTAGGTAGGATTGGCAATTCTGCAAGACAGCTAATTGCTCTGAGCTTTGAGGAATGGATCTCTTCCTATAGAAAAACCATAATGATGTCTCTAGCATTGTTGTAGCCAAAAGAAAACAAATATAAGTACAGTTGTATTACCCATAGTACTTTTTAACACACAGGAATAGAGCTCCTAGAACAGTGTTTCTCAACCGTGTCAACTTTAAGCTGTGTGGACTTCATGTATAGGCTGGGGAGTTCTGGGAGTTGAAGTCCACACAGCTTCAAGCTGCCAAGGTTGGAAAACACTGCTCTAGCATAATGTTGATTCTGTTTCTGTCTTTTAGAGTTTTAGTTATTCTATCCAATTTTATATCATCTGCAAACTGATAAGCATTCCCTATTCTTTATACTTCTTCATCCCAATCATTACTAAAAATATTGAAGAGTACAAAGCTAAGGAACAAAGCTTGTGGCACTTAGATGAAGAACCACTGGTGAGCACACTTGACGTGTGGTTTTTAAGCCAGTAATGGCTCCATCTAACAGACATGCCACTGGACCATTCTTAACTAGCCCACAGGTCAGAATGTCATGGGGTATTCTGGCAACTTGCTGAAGTCAAGGTATATTATGTCCATAACAGCTCCCCAATTTAGTAAAGAAGTGACCTGGAAAAAAAAGTGAAATGACATTACTCTAACAAGACTTGCTCTTGATAAATCCATGCTGGCTTCTAGTAATCGCTGCATTGTAGAGCTGTGCAAAACTTCAAAGAGCTGCTTTGCTTTGACAATACTTCAAACAAAGCATCCTTTTGAAATCCCCCCCCCCCAATACCCTAGTTCTAACAGGAAAGCAGCTATGTTACTATACATGGCCCTACTTCTAAGGGTTCTTTTAGCAGCTGCAATAGGTAGAAGATTGAAACTGCCAGTTAAGGCTTCAAGATAACATGAAGTATCTCATCAAGACAAATCAGGTCTCCTCTTCACCTTGACAAACAGAATTGTATCACCTCCATAGTGCAAAGCAGCTCACTAAGATGAATCTAAGCTGGTTCACATAGAGCTACTACAGTTTTCAAGATGCTAAAGATTGATCATTTGTTTTCCCAGTTATCAGTGTCAGACTGACTGGTCTGTAGTTCCTAGGATCTTTATTTTACCCTTTTTTGAAGATAGGGATGTTTACCTTCCCCTAGTTATCTAGGAGTTCACCCATTTATCCAGGACTTCTCAAAGGAGAGATTTGACCACATCAAAGTATGCAGCCACAATGAGTCTGAAACTAAGTCCACTGGCTCAGTTGTATCTGAGCTTATAGTCTAATCTTCCCAATCTTTCAATTTTGCACCATGTTACTTAGAATTCTGGGAATTGTAATCTCAACCTAGAGGGCACCAGATTGCAGAACGTAGACATAAGGATCCACAGACAGTGGGTGCAGCTTCTTTCATCCAGGGATGAGATGTCCAGTCAGCCTATCAGCTAACACAGGGCAGCCTGTAGCCCCTATCACTGTATTTGATCACCCTGTTAATTTCACTTGGTTTTATCTTAAGAAAATCTCCACCCAGTCATTTGCATTAAAAGTGAGCATTCCAAAGAAGCAATCTCATTTGTCAGTCTGCACCAGATTTGCGCAAGCCATCACCCGTGCAGATTTTGCAAGTGACTTCTCACTCCTCACAGTTGTGTGTTACTTAGCAACCTAAACAGCAAATGGTTTTTTGTGTTTTGTTTAAGCTGGAATTTAAGAATAGTTGGGTTCACTTTTAACTCAATTGCCTTCAAGATATTCCAGGCCACATCACGGAAGTCTGAAAACAAGTATGGCTTCCAGAAGTTCACTGAAAAAGAGACATGAAGCAAAATTCATTTCATGGTGAAGCTGTGACCAGCTCCCCCCTCTCCCCCAAAACTCAAGCCAGCTTTCTTGATTTAGAATATGCAAGTTGGACCTGCAATAAAATGCTGCAGCATGGAACAAGACTGTTAATTGCACCAGTCAATCAGACTTGCCATCTCTTTGATTACTCTAGTCTATTCCCCCCTCTCTCAACTATCAATTGGTATCCCATGGCTAGTACCATCAAGAAGCCCTCTAATGTGCATGAACCCATTATATAGTCTAATATTTCATCTCTGTAGCTGCTAAAATATATTTGGAATGATAAGTATCAGATGATTTTGTTGCTGTTCTACAACAGTCCTTCCCATTCGTTTCCTTTCCATAAAGTTAACTAAACTAACCCGCACTCTTTTTGCTCTGAGATATGCCCAGGTAATAAGCCTTAAAAGGTAGAGACAGTATTTGGCAATAGACCTTCTTTTAAGTGGGGCAAGGGAACGTTCCCATCTAAAAAAGAGAATATTCTCAGAAGGGGGTTAACAGCAGTAGAGTGGAATGAGATGGGGACAATGGGGTAAAAAGGCAGCCCTTCTTCCTGGATTGCAGTTCCAGTTCATACAGGGTGAGTGTCATGGCTAATGTACTTTTAAAAAAAGACTGTCTGAAAAGAGTTGAAATATGGTACCTGTGTTCACACAACTTGCTTAACCAAGTCACATAAAGACCTAGCAGATATATCTGTACAACATGCTAACCTTAGTTAGTTTCAAGCTTCTTTAATATTTTTTGGAGCAGAGTGTATTGTATGGATCCAGATCAGTTAGTTTAGTTTTTGTCTCAGTATACGTATGATGTGAATTCAGTCTCCAGGTTACATATGTTGAGTGAAGGAGACAGGAGCCTGAGAGGAAGAGGAAAGAGAGCTAGACTGTTTCTGTAGCATATGTACAGTTTTATATGGCATATGAAAGCACCCACTCAGGTTCAGAGAAGTTGGTGAAAGTTATTGTGGCTTTGCTTTGTTGAGCAAAGAGGCATCTGTAAACCTTAAGCAGAAAAAACTATGCTTGCCTAAAGCGTGAATACTTTTATTCTTCATAAATAAATAAAGTGGCTGACTTGCACTGATCTCAGTGCTCTCATTATGCTAAAGAATATGAAACAACCACAGTAAAACACATTGGGGTAGCCTTATCCAGCCTGGTGCTCTCCCAAAAATATGGGATTTCTGCTCCCATCATCCCCACCAGCTGGGGCAAATTGCCCTGACAACACATCAGGAAAGCACCAGGTTGGAAAGGCTCCACTACGACTGTGTGTGTTTGGTTTGGTTAACACATGCATCTTAACTGGGCATTTAAAAGGCTTATGCTAGGAATAGGCAACTTCAGGCCCTTTGTAACCAGTATGCCCCTGGACACTTCCATCTCCATCTGTGTAGGGTTCAGCTGGAGCCTATTTTATTAGTTCAGCATCCAGTGGAAGTTCAAACTGAAGAGCTGTCTTTTAACTGACTACTATTGCAATTCTAGAGGATCTTGCTGGACTCTTTCAGACCCGGATATGGGCAATAAAGTTGGTAGGCAATGGGAGACCACTGTTTTGCTTTACAGTGATCCCAGTTACCCCCTTCCAAAAGGCAGGGATGTACACCATTTTGTCAATATTTAGAGGAGGAGGAGGTTTGGGAAAGATAACTGGGAAACTGGTGGGGAAGATTACTTCCACATAGTGGGAGGACGAAGGAGTACAACTAAACAGATTGGGAATGATGAGGGAAGGTCCTTGAGAAGCAATGGGAAAAGGCCATATGGTGTACTATCACCCACTTTGTGATGATATCAGTGTCTTTCCAAATTCCAAACATATTCACCATCCTCCAAAGCTTTATGATAAACAATATGCATACACAAATACCCAGAACTAAACATTGGCAACTTCAGAACATTGAGTGGTGCATCTAGAATGCTTTGATGAAGCATCTGATTTTTTGTTAAGTTCTGCCTGGTTTATTTTATTGTTTAGTTTTTCATTTTTTGGCTGAATGCAGTCTTGAAGGGTTGTCCTAACAGTGGTATAGAAACAGAAATGACAATGGCATAGGCAAAACAGTAACAATAGCAACAGAAGTTTGGACATTAATGACATCTATGCCATCTTCCTCAAAGCCAGTTTCAGTATTGTTACTTCCAGTTATCTAATCAGCCATAATTTCCATCAGCCACCGATAAGGCACCCACTTTACATGCAGACAGTCGAGTGTTCAACAACCTGATCAAATAACCTCAATAGTCCAACAGATGAATTGGACTATGGCTCCTCAAACTTACAGCCAACACTGAAAGGTATAGTCCAAAAGATCTTGATGGTACCAGGCTGGAGAAGACCGGTGTACATCATGTCTCAGGTGTTGTTCTACATTTCAACTCCCCACCTGCTACCAATGTGGGAAATACCTGACCCAGTTTCATAACTCATTAACAAGTCAAGTTCCTTGGGAGAAGCCTGTTTGGGGATTCTGATCCTAACCCTGATTAATTTCAGAGGCTTACACAACTCTCTGCATTTCCTTATATACCTTATATACTTATATACCTTTCCTTTCCTTATATACCAAGCCATCCTTATATACCAAGCCATTTCCTTATATTCAGCCATCCTTTCCAACTCTTACAAAATCTGATATAAGTAGACATTGATAACAATAAATGCCTGGTCATATTTGCACTGGCAGTTGAAAGCTGGCATGCCTCAGGGAGGATGAGTTACATGGTGTTATAGGATTATTATTCATTAACACCCATGGGTCCCAAAGGCAATGGACTTACCCTCATTCAGCCCTTTTAATCCCACTCAGCATTTGTGTAAGGGAGGAAGAAGCTGCTAGCATTTTGGCAGCAGTCAGATCTGATCCTTGCTCCATCTGGCAGAGGCAGGCAACTTTCACCATGATGGAGAAGGCTAAACAGAGATAGAGAAGCTATTTGCCTGGGGAAAAGGTGGTGAGGGCCCTTCATCAGTGGCCAAGGAAAGAGATCCTGATGGAAGCCACTCAAGCAGGATATCCATGCAACTGCTCTCATATTCCACACCAATCATTACAGAATGACACACTGTCTGTTAGTGGAAGTAAATATAGCCATCATGATAGCTTCCATCTCATGAATTTATCTACAGTAAGCCAGTGAAGGAAACCTGATGGCATGTTGACCATTTGGATTTCAACTTCCACCAGCTCCAGCCAGGATGGAAAACGCTGGGTTGCCTACTCCTGTCTATGTTCACATAATACGCTTAGCCCTAACAGTTCCAAACTGAATGGCAAGAGGTGGTTCGTATTCCATATCTTCTAGACAGGCTTTCTTTGGCATCAGGATGGTCTGCAAAGCCTTCAATTTGACCCACAGAGCTTCTTCATTTTTACTGAATTGTAACCAAACAATCAAGTACATAGTGAGTAGAATTATATGAAAGATTTTCATTCGAATTCATTTTAAAACATTTTAATTTGTGTCATGGCCTCACACACTTTTTGTGCTGATCCCATCCCCTTTTTCAGAATGCACGCCCACTTTCCCAGCATACTGCTTCAAGTCAAATACAGACTTTTTATCCAGTGCATCCTTTTTTGCATTAAAATCAATAGTATTAAAAACTAGTACTTACACTGGATTTTTTTCTCCCCCCCTACTTTCTGTTCTTCATTCTTTTCTCTGTCTGTAGAATTATGAACTTGACCTAAAGATATAATTTAAAAACATACAGATTAAGAGTCACCCTAATGATGTTATCAAGCCACTTTAAAAAAAATCCTGCAGAATGATATATGTCCCAGATCTCTTCCATGCCATGACTTCTGACCTCTTACTTGCATTTCCTAGCCATTTTGACCAAAAAAAAAAAAAAGGTAAAACAAGAGGGAAACCCACTGGGATAGGTGCTCCTGCACTTAAAGCAGTAGTTGCATGGGCTAAGGGCGGCTGTCACTTTAACAAGTAGCATAGGGCCAAAACACCCTGTCATTATGCTGCAACTATGTGCTACAGATGTCCCAGAGAATTCACCAGCTGCCAGCATTCCTGGGTGTGAGCTCCAGCAGTTTCTTGGGTGACTTTAATGAGGGTGTTGCTCAGGATAGATTATCAAGGGCTGAGCATTTACATCACATCATCCATTCCACCCCCAAAGTCCCCCAAACCCTTTAAAAATTATATGAATAGGGTGAGTCTGTCAGCTCAGAAAAACGATTCCTTTGAAAAAAGGAAGATGACTTGATATGAACCAAGATGGGTGGGCAAGGATGCTGTATCCTAGAAACAGGGTCACCAAATTTTATTTGGGTGAGTTGGAATTTGGTCAACTCCTCCATTTAAAAAATGTGATTTGTTTCATTGTTATCTTCCTTGTTTTTAGATGGAGAGGACATTTACAGTTAGTAGGAGCACTTGAATTTATAACTAAACTGCTAACTGTTGCATTTAGGATGCTATTAAATTGCTTAACTTTTTAAAATCAACTAATCTACTAATTAAATGTTGCAACCTTAGTTGCAATGTCCTTCTGTGATGTAAAGCTCGTAATATCTTTTTTCTCTTTAGCCAGGGATATCACTATAAAATATAAAGTATTTTCCTTCCAACATGCTTTTTTATTAGACCTATTTTGTGAGAAGCCTTCTTTTTTACCTAAATGTCTATGATGCAGGATTTTTGTGATCTCTCCTTAATATAACTAGCCTAATTGATGCTTCCTCAATGTACACATTTTTGGAAGCAGCTTTCAAGCAGAAATTTGACAAATGATAGTGAGCTCCGCTCAGTGCTGTCATTGATGCTGGATCAGAGCCTGCTTTGATGGATCAGGGAAATCCATTCCAATAAGGATCTCTAGTGAACTTCTTTTCTATCCTAGATTAAAAGCATCCATGCTTTTGCCTGGATCACATCAAGTGCATGAAGAAATGGGAGGGAGAGGAGCAAATTATATCTCCTCAAGCAATTATGCTATGGCTAGGTCAAAGTAATTCTACTTCTAAAGTTATGTAAATACCAGTACCCCAAAGTCACATGCAATTGCAATGGCATTTATGGTCTAGAACTCCATTCAAAAAGATTCAGACCCAGACTTTTAAGAGCTAACTACTCTCTGCTTGGTTGGAAGGACCCATCAGCCCTGTGTTCTTCTATATTTGATTTGTTTGGATCTCATGCGCTTTCCATCCCACTTGTGTAGGAATCTGCAAACTTGGATAAACTTTTATCCCCTAAAAACAGTCAAATGAATACTTATCCATCCCTAAATGCCTGCATGGAGTTATTGAAACATTTTTTTTCCTATAAAGCCCAGTTTGCCTTCTCTTTGGGTTGTCATCTGCTAGTCAGTGAGAGTTATTCATTCATTCATTCAAACAGCTTTTAGCCTGCTAGGTAGATTTTATCTGAAGATTGTACTTTCATTGGCTGCACCTGTATTTCTTATGCCTTGTTTGATGTTGCTGTTCTATGGCAGCATTGTGATTTTAATCATTGTGAACCATCTTGAGATATATATGCATAGTACAAGAAGTATGTGTGGGGGTAGGTGTGTTAAGAGAGGAACACCATAGCTAGGATGAAATTTGCCACATATGATTGGTGGAAAATAATAATAAAAATGTTTTCTGTGTTAATCAGAGGTACATTTGTTAGTACATATTAAAAGGTTTTTATTTAATTATAATGAAGTACTGCTCTAAATCAAGGGTGGGCAATAATTTTTGGCTAGGGGTCTACAACTCCCTCTCCCCAAAAGCTGATGAGCTCCAGGAAGTCTCCTGCTGACGTGGTCTCATAATCATAAGAGGCAAAACCAAAACTTTTCATCTTTTCTAGACTGATTTTGGAGCATTAGGGGGTTTTACTACTGGGAACAGGGAAAAAACCTAAAATTAAAAAAATTCTGCCACCAGAATTTGGTGATTTTATCAGAGGTGCCTTCATGTCTCATAAGCCACAGATTGCCCCATTTGCTGTAAATGTTGTAACTCTTCTAATAGTTTAGACCAGTGATGGCGAACCGTTTGGGCTCGGCATGTCAAAAATTCACCCCCCTGAACAAAAGAGAAACAATTCTTTACATACTCTTTTTTTAAAAAAAATACAGTCCATGTGTAGTGCTATGTATTATATAAAGAAACATCAAATAATTACAGAAATGAAATACAAGTAAAACCAACTCAGTTTCTTTGGTAACTCAAACAAGGGGAATAGTTGTTGTCGGGTGTTGGTGAATGCTGGTGTGTCACCCAAAACGTTGTGGCGTGTCACTTTTGATACACGTCATAGGTTCACCATCACTGGTTTAGACATTTGTAATTTGTCTGTATTAAACCATACTTCTACCACCTAGTCAAGTGGAATTACAATTTGTTGCAGTACATCTTGCTCAGAAACAAGGTTTCGGAAAGTGAGAACTGCAGTGCAGTGATATTCAAGGATGAACCTTCTAAAGTAACTTCATCTACAACAGCCATAATGTATTAAACCAAAGATGTTGCCCATCTATCAGGACTCCAGAAGCATGCCTTCTCTGTCATGATGCCTGTCTACTGGAATGAGGTTCTCCTTTAGATTTGTGTGGCTCCCACCCTGATGGCTTCCAGCGGGCCTTAAATCCTGGCTCTTCTCCTAGGCTCTGGACTAGGGTAGTTGGAGCCCCTTGCTGGGTATATGATATGTTTTGTTATTGCTGATCGGATTCATCTTGTTTAATGTTTAATATTCTATTTTCTGGTTGTATAACTGTCATTTTGTTTTTATGCTGTGAGCTGCCCAGAGTTTATTCGGAGTTGGATAAAATAAATAAATATCTCAGTATGAGTGGGGAGGCTTCTTGTTTCCAGTTAGATTTAAGCCCCATTGATTTCCTGTGTTACAAAAGAACTGAGCTGAATTGCATCTTCCAGTTCAGTGCAAACTATCTCTGGACCAAATGAGGGGGACCAGAGGAACTCCAAGGAACAGCATCTGCTGTGCATGCCAGTTCAGGTTCCATTCTTGGCCTCTCTACTTCAATGACTCAGCTGTGTAGGAGAAAATCAGTGCCTGGGGCCACATCCAATCCTCCATCTAATTTCAAAACTTCTATGCAAATTTCAGATCAGTCCTGTGGTAAGAGTCATCTGCCCCTTACCAGCAGCCTTCAACTTAGAAGAGAGAGAAGTAGGTTTCAGAAAAAGAAAGGAAGAATGCCCTCCCCCATTTTTGGCCCAGGCACTGACTTCTTGCCTCAGCCCACCCAGCACACAGTTCCCAGTAAATTCCCATAGGAATGTGACTTTCAACAAGATGTTGCCCAACTGCTCGAAAGAACCACAGTTAGCCAGGGTAAATCCCTTGTCTCTTCTCTTGTCACCTAAATCCTAAGGTAATCAGGATGTTAAAAGGTACTTGGCTACATTCCATCATACAGCCTTTGTCACCCTGCCTGCCCCTGAGGATAGAAGGCGAACCCAGCCTCCCTGTGACACACCTAGCCTTTAATCATAAAGCCAGGCAACTAATGACAGATTGTCACAATGTCACAGCGGGCAGAGTTAGGATGCAATATGTTCTCTTACCAAGGCTGTTAGATTAGAATCAGGGCTGGCTCAACAAGTATGCTAAAGGCACCAGCCAAACTGGGGCATCAGCGAGGTACCTGTGTGATTTCACTGGGGGCATTTGCTGCTTCCTGCTCTAAAAATAAGAGAAGACTATTTTAGCTACACGTTAAAGCTGTGCATCCAATTCAGAACTGGTGAAGGGTTTTCATCGGCTGCACTTTGTGCCGGGCTCTGCAAAGGTTCCACGGGGTGCTTCACTTTGACAGTGCTTTGAGGGAAGTACTCCTTCAAAGCTCCTTTGGGAAGGAAGGCAGTTTTCCTTTTCTAAAAAGAGAAATGAAGTCACTTTATGTTACTTTTGCAGGGCTCCTCTGGCATTTCAAGAGAGGGGACAGAGTGTAGGATCTTGGAAAAGGACAGAGCTCACTCATTCCCTGGCTGGCATCCTGTATATCAGTGTTCCTCAACCTTGGCAGCTTTCAGATGGGTGGACTTCAACTCCCAGAATTCCCCAGCCAGCCTTGCTGGCTGGGGAATTCTGGGAGTTGAAGTCCACCCATCTGAAAGCTGCCAAGGTTGAGGAACGCTGCTGTATATAAGCATACCACACAACAAGAGTGTCTGATGGGTCCCACTCATCCACCAAATTTTACACCTTTCTGCATTTTGTGACACTCTCCTCATCAGTCTAAACTCATTCTGGAAAAAGCGCTCATTTAAACAGATATGTAAATATTAGAGAGCCTTTGGGGGAAAATCTGTAGATTAATCCAAAAATAGAATGGAACAGAATTATGAACAAATGCTCCATCAGTTGTGGGCATCTGAATGTCTCCTCCTTTCGTGTATTACTCTGTCCCTTCTCCCTTGCTGTCCCTTATTCCTGAAACGATTTTCTTTCAAAGCTTTTCTTGCAGCAATTTTTTCTTTAATGCTAGATGGCACTGCTTAATCAACAGGTCCCAAAGCAAGCTGATTCTGTTGGAATGCATGGGGTGGGCCATCACAAGCAGTTCCTCAAATAGCAGGCCCCATGCCATGTAGGGCTTTATAAGTAATCACCAGTATTTTTGAACTGTTCCTAGAATCCAGCTGGCAACCAGTGCAGCTCATATAGCTGGGATGTTACATGAGGATAGTGAAACTTTCCCCCTCATTGCTCATGCTGCTGCTTTCTGGATCAGCTGTAGCTTCAAAGGCAGCCCCATGCAAAGCATGTTGCAATAGACTACTTATAAGGGAATTAAGGCATGAGCAACCATGAGGAGGGCCTCTTAATCCAGTAATGGGTGCAACTGGTACACGTTGAACCTGTGCAAAGACTTCTCTGGATACAACTGCCACCTGCTCCTCAAGCAAGAGCTGAGGATCCAGGAAGATTCCCAGATGGTGCACCAGTCCCAACTGGAGTAGTATAACCCCATTCAGGACCAAAGGTGGAAGATCCCTAGAACCAAGGGAACCAAGCATCCACAGCCATTTGGTCTTGTTAGGACTTCACTCTTCTGGAGTTTGTTTACTTGAACTCTTCAATCTTCATTCTCTGAAATTAAGTATAAGGACCTTGAAACTAAATTAAACATACAGTATATTGTTAAGGTAGCCTGCACTTCTTCAGATGAGCTGAGTTGGAAGGACTAAAATTCATAGCATCTAGGCAGTATAGCCTATGGGAGGAATTCAGACACTTGTTGTACCTCACCTTGAGTGTTTTTACAAACAAAACAGCTGGGCATATATTGAAAAATAAATACAATAAAATAATTGTAATCCAAATGATATAAGGAGGGGACCAAGTTGAGGAGATTGCTACAAAATAATAGCAAATTATTCTGGAAATATGAATCCTTACCTAGACCGAAATATACTGTCCAGATACAGGAGAGTTGTTAACAGATTTTAGTAATCCATCATTTCTAGCAGTATGAAACTATTTCTAGAAAAAAATTTAAAAAGGGGAAGAAAGGCAAAAACAATCCAATGGGGACTAAGTATCCCCAGTGGGCATCAGAATGCTGACCTTTGAGGGTAGAAGAGGAAGAATGGAATGCCAGATCTTTGAAAAGGGCATGATTAACTGAACAGTTGTTTGCAACAGTTTTACCTTATTTATCTTTATTTCTTCTCTCCCCTGCTTTCTTTTGTAGGCTTCATGGGGCAAGGAACACTTTTCTTCTTTGTTACAGTATATAGCATTAACAACACCTTGTGCAATAAAATTATTATTCCTGTAATTATTTCCATTCTCTCAGCAGATCCCTGGAAGTTCCTATCCCCTTGTGCCTCATGCTGACAAGAAGAGTGCCTTTGATGCCAAGCCCAGCACATAAAGTAAGATCACAGAAACTTTTTTATTGCTTCTAGAAATAGTGCAAGCCATGAATCACTAGGAAGACACACACCATGCTCAGAAGATTTATGTTTTTTTTAAAAAAAAAATCTGTGGGTACTTCAGTCACAGTACTAAAATGATCATTAAGGCTTCAGTGGCTTCCTCCTGAAAAATGCAGAGCGCTCCATGTAGAGAACAATCTATGTGTAGCAGAATGACCTATTTTCTTTATATCACGTAATGGCTGTCATAAGCATGAAAACTATAACTTATTTTCAAGGTGTGTCTAAAGCAAGCCAACTGTAACATAATATGCAGTTGCCAACTCCCTTTCAAAGCAGACACAAAGAATAGTTTCTGGATGCACACAACAAAGTATCTTATGCTTCCAAGTTTTAAAGCAAGTTTTCCCAGAAGTATGTCTACCATGTTCAAGGAGGCTACATGCAGGGAACATATGCTTGGGTTCAAACATCCTTTCCCTGTTAATCACTTCATTTTCAACAAGTTGATCGGCCTTCTTCAATTTGGCACCTGACAGGTGCACTGAGATAACAACTCCCATAATTCTGGGAACTGTTCATACTTGCTGGGAATTCTGGGAATTGTCAATCCAACACATGTGGAGGATGCCAGGTTGAGGAAGAATGAATTAGATTTTAGAACCAAGAAAATGTATAAACTTTTGTTGAAATTTGAAACAGAGGAAGCACAGGTTAAAGAATGTATGATAAAGTGAGCTAAGAATTTTGGTTATAATCTATAGATGAATCAATGGGAAAACATGTGGTTAAAAGGGTTGAAATTTACATGGTGTTATGATCTCAAAGTGTAATGGAATGTGAGAATAACCTTGGAAGACAGGGTTGGGTGGAGAAGAGATGCTGCCTAGGGAATGATCAGACAAAAGGGGGAGGAGCCTGCAACTGAGTAACGGGCAGAGAAAGAAACTTAGAAAGGATCCACCTTAACTTTCAGGTGGTAGAAAAGAGACGGTGGGAGATTTGTACTGTCGGACTTGCAAGATTCTGTTATTGTAGCCTTACAATAAAGTAGAATTAGTTCATCTTGTCGTGTTTCCTATCTGGCATATTTGGGAGGCTGACATCAATCTTACAAGTCTGAAAGGACAAATCTTCCTCCACCTCTTTTCTACCACCTGAAAGTTAAGGTGGATCTTTTCTAAGTTTCTGTCTCTACCCGTTACTCAGTTGCGGGCTCCTGCCCCTTTTGCCTGATTGTTTCCTAGGCAGCATCTCTCTCCCACCACCATCTTCCAAGGTCATTCTCACATTCCATTACACAAAGAGAATTTTTATAAAATGATGTATCGTTGATATGTGATGCCAGAGAAAGTATCTAGAATGTATAAAGGCACTTCAAATGTATGTTGGAAATGTGAACAACATTAAAGGGCATTTTTTCATGCTTGGTGCACATGTAAAAAAGCTTTAAAAAAATTGGATTCAAATATATACTTTGATACAGAGGATTTTAAATATTAATATTCAGTTAAAGCCAGAACGTTTCCTTTTAGGACTGATGGATAAACAGAAAAAAGCCATGGAAGATTATTTCAGTATATGATTACTGCGTCGAGATTATTATATGTACAGAGATGGAAAGATTCGACACTATCCACTATGGAGGAATGGTTGCTGAAATTGACAGATCTTGCTAAGATGTATAAAGTAACTTCTTTTATTAGAGAAAAGACACTATCTACATTTATTGGTGACTGGAAACCTCTTATGGACTTTTTACATAAAAATGAAAAAAAAGGAACTTTTGATTTATGGTTTGATGATTAGACAGGATAGATTATAGAAAGAAGAGTATTATGATGTAACTTTAGAGAGAGAGGTAAAAATATAATTGTACTTATAACTGCTGTGAAGAATATCGGAAGCCGCTCCTTTATCTTTCTTTTCTATTTTTTTAAACTTTTTTTCTTTCCTTGCACTTTTTGCTTTCTCTTTGCTTTCTTTCTGTTTCTCTTTTCTTCTTAATATTAGTTTGAATTAGTTTTTATCTTCTTTTTTAACAGTATACACACACACACACACACACACACACACATATATATATCTTAAATATATATAAGAACCAAGAAATACCAAAGGTAGCTGGTGACATAACAAAATGACCAGAAATACATTTTTTAAAAAAATTGTAACAATAAATTCACCAAATAAAGAATCAGTACAATCAAAGCAGAATTAAATAAATATATAAATAAGGAGAGTGTAGTCCTTCCTTTATGGCTCAGATCTGGGCAGCAAAAATCTGGATGACCATCATAGAGCAGCAGAGTTCTCATTCCTGTCCCCTAACAACTGTCCAGATATTTGTGGGCCAGATTTTTACAGCCCTGGTGTAACTGTTTAATTTGTCATAAAGAAGGTGGCCCAAGTTTCAAACAGCAGCTTACAAAATGTGAGGTTTTTACAGTAAAGAATGAAACAGAGCTGAATTTTGCTATGGATGCAAAACCAACCATTTTACATATAGATTTTTTAAAGTAATATTTCTGGGCTGAAAGATGCCCTAGAGTGGAAAATTAGTTTATTATTTCTATTGCATAACTGCAAGAACTATTGAAAAGCTTTAGACACAACTGCAAGAGTGGGCAACTAATGATCCTATAGTGACCTGTGGCCTTGCCCAACTTTTCTTTTTTGTTTTGGAGCTCTGGAGCTCATTTGTAGCTTCAGCAATTCTATTATCAGAAACTAGAGCCACATTTTTATATAAATATGAAAATACCTCTCATACATAGCCTTTTCCGCAATCCCAGAAAAAGCTTCAGAAAATCCCAGTCCCGCCCATGTATGTGTAATGGCCCAATTCACTTTGCAACTCTACCTCTATCCTTCATTCCCCAAAAAGGATTTTATGTGCAGTATCAGTGGTGGGATGGAACAAGGCCTACACCTCCTGGCCCACTCATTCTTTTATGATCTGTGTGCGGAACCCATCTGGACATCCTTAACATGATAGTGCAAAGGAAATCCATCTGGATTCTCCCACCAATAGCACTGGGATTGCTGCACTAAAAAAGGATTTTTAGATTGTCCCAGATAACTCCTCTTTTCTATAATTTATCGTGCCATGTTTTTTTTTCTTTTCTAATTGAACCTGCCCTCTCCCCAAAAACCTCCCAAGCCCAGTAAGTTCCTAATTCTTACTATACAACCAATCAATCATTATAATTATCCCCCAGCCTGAGCTGACTTCCAGTCTCACCTAAGCACAGACCACAGGCTTCAAGTATACCTATCACCTCTACTTTGTGTCTCTCTCCAGCGTATGTAACTTGCTGATTATTGTTCTGCATGCACACTGGAGACTGAGGCAGTCTGAGCACTTAAGAACTCAGCCATCCATGCAGGCTTACCCATCCCTCATTGCAAAAGCAGAGGAATTGGGCAGAACATCATCTATGGTCTATAGTTCAAACAGAGACAGGCCACACCTCTGTTTCAGAGCCTACGCCTTGCATCAAAAGGTTTTATGTTCCTCTTCAGGTTGGGGAGCAAAAGGGTTCTATTTTGCAGACTATATTAGGCCAGGTAGACCAGCATTTTAACTCACTGGCTGAGTTCACATACTGCAGTAAGTTTGCTTTAAGCATGGTTTGTTGACTAGTAATAGTAAACCATAAACAACAGTTTACAAACTTCAATGGCTTGGTGGTATATATAAATCAGTTCCATTCTATCACTTTAAAAAAAACCTCCCTGCTTTGCTCTTTAAGCAGCTTCTAAAATAATAGATCTAGAAAGTAGATTGTTCTTCTTTCCTTTTTCTCTCTTTCTCTCTTTCTTTTTCCATGCTACTTCCTTTGTACTGGGTACCATGTTTTTGTTAATAACTGGAAATGTTCCAAGTAAGGGGTAGGCAGCATTTTTCAGGCTAAAGACCACTCAAAAAAAGAAAGAATTGGCTGAAATGTTGGGACCAAATAGCATAGGATAGAGATAGGATCAAAGTGTGGATGAGGCCATGACCTCTCCACAGAAAAACCCCAGAAGCATCTCATGCTTTTTCAATACTTTTCCATTGTTTTTTAAATTTAAATTTAAAACTCTACCAACACACACACACACACAAACATTCTCACAGCTATTATATTAAGCTTCTGCTGTTTTGTACTTCAAATTTTTGGGCTTTAGAATAATATTTTTACTGCTGTTGTGAGCTGCCTAGAACATCATGGGGATATTCAGGATGTAAATGACTTAAATAAAATAATAAAATAAGGATGCTGGTGCTGACATTGCTGCTGTGGCATATTCCTGTGAACTACAGGCCCATTTGTGAGTGGAGGATGAAGAAAAGGGCTATCTTCCCAATGATCTTAGTTGCTGGCTTGATCTTAGAGAAAAAAGTCCTTTTAATCAGCCTTTCCCAATCCGATGTATTCCAGTTCTGCTGAATTACAGCTCCCATAATCTTTAACCTGCTGATTAGAAATGATGGGAGCTATACAACAGTCCATACAGAAGATATGAGTTCAAAGCATGCTGCCTTAGGGTTCTATCCTCTGTGGATCAGTATCATTAAGAAAGCAAACTGATGGTTAAACAATATAGAAGAACATGTTTTTCTGTATGGTATTTTAATCATTTTAATCTTTAAAAAGTCTGGCTTTTGTTTTTACTCATTTTGATCAGAAACTGTCCCTTAGCTAATAAAATAACCTACAAGTTTTGATCACGTACAACAGGTATTATTTAGACTGACACCTTCTATATGAACTTTCTGTTTGGGCTTTTAAAGTTCTAAATAGTTTGATAGCTCTGCATCTCAGAAAATACTTTCCTGATTAAGAGCTTCTATGAAATTTAGGATAAAAATATGCAGTTGTCTTGAATAAATGAGAGTTGATTTGAAGATGATCTATTGGATATTATTTTCATTGACTAATATGGTAGCATTCAATAATACTTACTGTTCCCACTGCCACTGTTTTTTTCTTCCTAGAATGCTCAAGCATTATTCCATTTTGGGGCATTCTGGAGGAGAAACACTGGCAGACATTTTTTGTCTTTAGTGGCCACTATTTCTCCATCTACGCCAGAATACAACAAAGCAATGCAAACAAGGACCAAAAAAAAAAAAAAAAGCAAATAAAATATAAATGAATGAGAAAACCAATGATAGTCTGATTATTAAAAACAAATGGAATTTTTAACATCAACTGGAATGCCCTCTTGCAATATACATTTGCTCTCTTATTGTAAATGAGTTTAAAAATGTCCTTTCATCTGATTATACATTGAGATTCTGCTGGTTTTTATTTGTTGTACTTCCCAGATCTTTATTTGCCGTTTTACTGGGTTTTTTATGTGCTTTGAAATTGCTAAATTTCTACAGTCTAAAATTTCTATAATGAACATATAGGCGAAATGCAATAAGAGGGAAGACCGTAGCTTAACCCCAGAGCCTTTGCTTTATATGCCAAAACTGTTAGGTAGGTCATACTGAATAGATGGACTCATCACATCATCTGGACTGTCTGATGTTCCTGTAACAAACATATATGAAGTTACTGTGAAATGGGTGTGTCATGGCAAAAGTGACATTGTAGCACAAGATGAAAGTTAGATGGTTGTTAACTGCAACCATAAGGATATTTATGCACATTTATATAAGCAAGCAGCTGTTCTTTACATCATTCTGTTTTACAGTGCTAATGTAAGATCAGGGTCAGAGTTTGTCACCCAGCAAGTTGCAAGCTATTAGTCTCTGATCTGCTTGAAATTATTTTTGATAACTATTTGTAAGTCTGTCTGTCTGTCTGTCTTTCTATCTATCTCAGACCATTTGAATGTAGTTATCACCAATCTGCCAGACCAACCTGCAAAATCCATCCATCCATCCATCCATCCATCCATCCATCCATCCATCCATCCATATCTTTACATGAACTTCAGCAGCAAATGGCTTTTGCCTTCCTTCACTTGCCACGCTTTGGATTTTAGCTCCCTACAGGCCTTGCTAACTAGGGAGTTGTAGCCCTGTACATCTAGAGAGCACAGAGTTGAGGCAGGTTGGTCTGATTGATAAACTACATTCAAATGGTCTGAGATAAATTCACGTAAAGGGATGGATGGATGGATGGATGGATGGATGGATGGATGGATGGATTTTGCAATAAAGAGATGTTCCACTTTTATGTATTTTTCCTTTTTTTCTGTAATAAAAATAATAATAATAATAATAATAATAATAAATAAATAAAAATTAAAGAGATGTTCCAGAAGAAGCTGGTTTAATTCATACTGTATACTATGGTGTTACTCCTCGATTTAGTTTCCATTACAGTGAAGCATGCTGCACGCCTAGGATCCATACGGCTTTTGAAAATGCTTATTCTTGGATGTAGTTTTTGACTAGTAGGACTGTAGCTGTTGATTCTTAAGGAGGATTCTTGCTCTGTTTTTTTCTTCTCAGCAAACTTTTTGATTTGTCAAATGCATATCTGCAGGCATTGCCCAAACTTTGGGAAGTCAAGGCAAAAGTAGATGGAGATAGAATAGAGAAAGAGTCGAAGGCAGAACAAACACTGCTCTTGATTTAGGGTAAGTTAAATTAATTAAAATTAAATGAATTAATTAAATCCTATCAATAGGTAGGTAGTTAATAATTTCCCTCTTCTGCAATATTAAAAATGGCAATTCAGTGATATCTTTGAAGGGGCTCCACTGGTGGCATCCAAGGGTTTTGGGGGTGTACATGGAACCGTGGGGTGATGCACCTCTGTTTCAACATTACTAAAATTACAGTCCCATGAGCATTCTACCTGGGAATTCTCCCTGTAGGTCATAGTGGGCCTTTCCTTTTAAGTTAATATCCCTAAGAGAGGATTATTAATGCAGAATCATCCTTGTGTTCTTTGCATTCCTTTTGGAAACCATATTTGTTCTTAATTGGAAAACTAAAGCAAAAGCTGATGGGCCCACTACTTTGAAAATATCAAGCTGTGCATTTGCTTTAGATACTTAAATACAACTCAGGGTTCAGATCACAGCTTCTCCATAGCAGCTAAATAAGTAACACATTCATAGTTTGTAAACTGTTTCTCACAGCTTGTTTATTTAGGGTTATAACTCAAGTCAGGCTCCTTATGGAAGCGTGACTCATTGTTTAATGTGTCAGCTTATTAGCAATACTTGTTTTTGCCTTATATTTCCTTTGCTACCAGTAATTGCTGAGCCCACTGTGAGCTTCAGTTTTTCAACAGCGGTATGCAAAAGGCAACAAGAGAAATCAGACCTTGCTGAAGCGATACTGGTAGAAATTAGCACAGTTCATAGACCTGCAGAGAAGTTGTGTAAACTATACAAGATGGAAATTGTTTAATTGATCTTTAATATATGATAATCCAATTATTTGTCACACTGAATATTACACATTCAAAAAGTCTGTCCTTGGGCCTATGCTAAAACTTGATTTAGACTGCATTTTAATAAAACTTGCTTCATGTATATACGAAAGTTGTACATCCAAATTCACACTTTTCTGCATTTTCCAAAGCCAGCGTGGGACTCCTCAAAAGTCTATATATGTCTAAGGTGTTTAAAGTTATTTTATTTGTGGTGAGGTAACAAAAACATCCCATTCTATGGCTGTTTTTCTTCATTTGTATGCTACCTTATCCCTCCCAAAAGTTGATGTTCTTCTTCCCTCCTACCAATAAAAATATCCCCTCTATTAATATGTAAATAAAAAAAGGTAGCATATATTAAGGGAAAGTATACAAAAAAAGGCACCAATTTGCAAAAGACAAATCCAAACAAATTAGGAGTAATATGCACAATAATATCTAAGGAGGCAGAGCAAACTTGGTGAAACAGGAAATTGCACAAAACCAAAAATAAATAAATAAATAAACAAAATAAATAAATAATAAATAAATAAAATGGCAGCCATCAGGCTAGGCTAAAGAAATGAGTTACAAACAGTAACAATATAGGCAACAGAATGACTGAAAAAAAATATGAATATGAGATACAAAAGAAAGATGACTATAAGACCACACAACCAAATGACGATATTGTAGGGGAGATGGGCGGGAGAGAAATCCAATAAATAAATAAATAAAATAAAGATATACATACACATAGCAACATTAACATGGGTTTGTGCAATAGGAATTATTAGTATCATGGAACAGAAGACTATTCATATGCACAGCATGGTATTTCATGCTGCAAGAAGTATGAGATGCTAATTTCTCTGCCAGTTTATCTCCAAACTCGCCACGGAAAACTGAAAAGAAATAAAACTTCCATTTGCTCCATTCAGCAATGCAGAATTGCATTGCCCCTTGCCAAGGAGCAGTTTGGAAACAAAGGAGATTAAAAATAAATAAATACAAGTCATAAAGTGCATTTGACAGTGTCCTTTTAAATTATCCCTTTTTTCCCTGCAAACATACAATAAATTGCATGCACCAGCCATAAAAAGCACCTGAAAAGCTCTTGGAAAGATTTATGGGCATCTAATTCCTATTCTCAATAAAGTGAACACGCAGCTTGCAAGATAATTTTTCAACAGCAATATTTCATATTCCTGAACTCCCTTCAGTCATACCATCCCAGGTAATACAGGATTGCCAGCCCATCTGAATTACACCTACTTAGAAAGAACAAGCCCACCTCATTTATGAAACTATCCAGAATCCCAACCCTTCCATCAGCTTTCCAGATACAATACAATCAATGTGGTCAAATGCCAATGGAATATCCCTGTGACCTTCCAAGGAGGAAAAAAAGAATCTCAGTTATGTTCAGTTGATTAACAAATACTATCTGAGAGACTATCATATATCAGTTGAGAGAAATGAGAGCTCTCTAGTACTAACATAATGATTTGATAGCAAGAATACAGTAAGGGAAGAACTGGATCATCATGTCCTTAGACTTTGTAGCAAGGAATAGAAAGAACACCAACACAGAAACTCTGGGCAAGAGGGCACTTTCTGGATCTCTGAGACATATTCTAGTTTCCCCAAAACAAAAGACTCTCACAAAATGACAAAATCTCACTATATTTTGATGATCTTGCACAATGAGATCTAACACAATAGTACTGAAACTTTCCAAGAAGTTGCCTGATGTTACCAAAATCTCCTTAGATTTCAGCTGTTTGAGATGATGCTTAGGTAATTACAGAAGAACATGCAAGGACAGTACAGAACATTGCTAATCTCTGTATTATGATGAAGAGACCTAATAGGACACTGAAGAGAGAATCCATGATCAGTAAATGGCTGTGTTATTACAACACACTAGGCTGAGCTAATAAGGGATGGATTAGTTGTGGTTTAACATGTTGTGGGGTCCCATCCATTGTTTAAAATGTTCTGAGAACTAGGCCACTATATCAGTCTATAATATGGTTTATTTGTTTGGGCAGAGCAAGTTGTATGAATAGAGGAACTGTGTTTTATTTATCTGGATTTAGGATTAAGTTTGTTGTGTGAAGCCAACTGATATGAAAATTTGCAAAAATCAAATACAAAAGCCTGATAGATTTAATTAACCAGAAATCCCCCATTCTATGGCTCTGGGCCAGGTTTTTCTCTTTATCTGTATTTTACCTTATCCTCAAAGAAGTTGGGCATTGTAGAGAATCTCTTTCCCTCCCTCCTCCACAAAGCCATGGATGGGGTAAAAGAATATGACTACGGTAGTCCAAAGTTACATAATAATTTCCATAGTTGAGTAGAGATGCTAACCTTGTGTTGGAAAATTCCGGTTTAGTCTGCACCCACCACACTCCCAGTCAGTCCTATATTCAGTTTAGAGCAAGCACACATGCCACTCTGTTCAGCCAGCGAAAAATATATTTATTAAACATCAAAAAACATAAAATACAGTTAGCTGGCAAAATGGAATTAAAAGCAGATAACAGCAGAAGAGAGACATGAACAACAGGAAAGCATTTATTTGTGTGTGTGTGTGTGTGCGCGCGTGTGTGTGTGTGTTTGCCTTCAAGTCAGTTTTGACTCCTGGTGACTACATGGGCAAGTCCATGCAATTTACATTATATCTATACACCAAAAAGACAAAAATACAGAATTTTCCAGAAACAATACTGTGGGTAATTAGCATGGACACTCCTAAAGGGAGTGCCCTTTGGTTATTCCAACTTTATCCCTTTTATGTACATAGCAGTAGCATTATAGAGATAGAAAGTAGGAGATCAGGTGATCCTTTCTGTATTCTTTAAAAAAAGGTTTAAAAAATGGTAGACCGGGATTTTGTGTCCAACACCTTGATCTTAGCCAAAAGATTGCAAAGCGAGAGTTGAACTGGAATTTGAGCCCAGGATTCTCCCATGTGGGCTAACACTCCAATGTTCAGTCCTGTAATATTAAGGGAAAATGTTGAAGATAGATCTGGTGGAAAGAATCTTCCTTCTTAACTGTCACAGGGATTAGCCAATCAATAGGTTACACAGGTTAGAGGAAAGTGGCTTTATGACTGTCACATAGCCCAACCCAGCATTCTAACTAGATGGCTTTTGTTAGAACCCAAAAGAACCAGCTGGCTTTGAATTCCATGCATTTTGGAAGTTTTAATGATGGTCCCCAGAAATGATAAATGCAGATTATTCTGCAGATCACCACTTAAACTGTTCACTGGAACTCAAGTGGGGGATGGAAGAACATACATCATGGGTTATGGGTTAATGTTATATGATTCAAACAGTCACAGAATCCGGTCCAGAAAAAGGTGTCTGTCCTAGGCAATCTACCCTTCCTGGAGGAAAAAAAGGGAGGAGAGAAGAAGCTGACAGAGAGAAAAATATCCCAGTCACTACAATAGTCCCAAATACTCTTTTTCCCCCAATGGACAGCTGATTAAAATTAGAGCAGCAGTCCACACTTTTAATCTACATTTAACGAACACGTTGATTAATCCTACTATTTCAGTGATAGGTGCATTCAGCCTTAATTAACATGAAAGGAGGAATGGTGTCTGGGTACATTTTCTAGAGATTACATTAATTCAAGCATGCAAATTTCATGGTGCTTGATCTCTCTGGGCGGCAAAGTTTTCCCCAGGCACTTTTTAAGGACTTGCACCTAAATCTATATGCCACTTTTTTGCGGGGGGAAAGCTTTAGCCAGTAAAACTCACATTTGTTTCATATAAAAATCATACACATTTTTGTGTGACTTCTTGGAACAATGCAACTCTTGCTCATCATTAATGTTGCTACATACACTATAGAAAATGATACTGGGAGAGTTTTGGAGCTATTCGTTTTGCCTTGCCTGCAGCAATAAAGAATTGCACCCACTATTAACTCACTTCCTTTTTTAAACAGTGCTTGGGATGTCCACTTGGCCCTGCAGCCATCACTGTTCTTTTGCTGCACCAGCACATTTATCTGCTTTCGCACTGTATCTATCAGTTTCTGATACATAACCAATTTTAATCTTACCCTAGAACAATTCCCCCCTCAAATCCAGCCAGCTGTGGTTCCAAATACAAAGCAGAAACTGCCAACTTTTAGTGGCCAGAGACTACTGTATACATGCAGTATTATTCAGGGATGGGGGGTGGACAACACTGAATAAGGAAATTATGCCAAGCAGTCACAGATCGAAGCAGGATTTCACGTATTTTCCCAGGTTTAGGGGAGCACTGGGAAAGTTTGTTTAGTTTTTTAAACGATACTGTATGAAACTGACTTCAGAGTTTGCGCTACTATAGGGATGTGTTTACACAACCAGCTTAATCCATTATAAATGAACTATTGGCCACATTTGTACAATATACTAAGCTTAGGATTAACCTTTGATATGTCTTGTAGTATGGTGTGAACTAGTTGGATAGTTTATGATTTGATATATTGTGCAAACCCAGAAAATTAGTTAATTTGTAAATGGGTTAGGCATTTTGTGGGAACACAGCCAGAGTTTCAAGTCTCAAAACGTTAGGAAACTGTATTGTTGGTTTTTAGCAATTACAGATGGATGGGGGTCCAGGGAAATCCCCCCCCCCACCTGACACACAGACAAGAATCAATGGTTGAATGCTACCCTGATGGTTGAATGCTACCCTGAGATCTCCAGTTCCTCATGCTTGCTGTAAGACCTGATGACTATGATAAACTTGGATTAAATAGTGTGAGATTAAAGAACATAAAGAATCATGGACTCCAAAAATAAGGGTGCTTGGGGAGACAAAAAAATAAACTATTGAAGGGCTGAAATACACATATGCAGAAAATACTAATATTGACCTTAAACTTACTGAGCGAAAAAGAGTGGGAGGGTTGCTTTTCTTCCTTCTCTGAAGCAAAGATTGAATGGGACCTCTAGTAACAGGCTGTATGGTGGGCTTCTTTCTACTTCTGAGTACTAATTTAAATGCAACACACATTGACATAGATCTTCGAGGGGCGGTGCTGAATCTAGTTCAATTTCGCCTGTGATTATACATTTCCATGCAATTTATTTCTTTCTTTAAAATCCCCTTCCTTTCTTTTCTAAACTCTACGCATTATGTATTATGTTTGTAGTTATTATCTTGTTAATGTAGATTATGCTATAGTGTTTGAAATGTGTTGAAACCAATACTTGTGCTTTTGTTTCTTTGTTTTCACTTTTAATAAAGAGGTTTTTTAAAAAAATTAAAATGAATAAAGTGCAGCCTTTAGCTAGGATTGTTTGTTTTCTTTCATTCTGTTCTAGTTCTTATTATATTTTATATTTTCATTGGCTACCAAATCAAATTAAAAGCTGAAAATTCTGCACACCAATATAGTGTAGTAAGAATCTGGGAAAAGGCTAATTCCTTGGGACCCCTGATATTTGGTGATTCAAGAAGCCAGACCCATGCACATCAGCTTGAAAGTAATATCCACTGAAATCAATGGGGCTGTCTTCTCTGTAAACATGCATAAAAATCCATTCTTCTCCCAGATGCTGATTGGGGTGGGTGGTACACACCCCAAACTTTAAAAAAAAAATCAAGATAAAATCCTCTTGAGCTGAAGATTCTGATGCATGCCACAAGCAGATTATATCTGTCTAAGTGCTGCAGAAGAGATTGGATTGATAGTTCATGCGCTATTACATTCCTTATACAGTGGTACCTCTAGTTACGAACGCCCCTCCTTACGAATTTTTCAAGATACGACCAGCTCCGGCCCCAAAAATTTACCTCGACATGCAAACGCCGCCTCTACTTACGAATCGGATCCGCGGCCATTTTCCCTGCTGCCACGCGGTCGCGGCTTCCTGTGGGCGAGATCACGGTAGCAAGGAGACATTCAGTGAGGCTTGTGGTGTGTTTTGTGGCGTTTGGAAGGTTTTTGTGGCGTTTGGAAGGTTTTTGAGGTTTAAAAATAAAATGCATATGTTTCAGAACTGTTTAGCCATATTTACATTGAACCTTATGGGGAAATTTCCCTCGTGGTGCGACCAAATTCGGAGGGCGGAACAGATTAACCGTATTTACATTGAACCTTATGGGAAACTTTACCTCGACCTGAGACCAACTCGAGTTGCAACCAGAGTCATGGAATGGATTAAGTTCGTAACTAGAGGTACCACTATATTATACAGATCTAGGAAAATATCATACCTCTCTTAGCTAAGACTTCAGGAAGGGCCACAAAATTATTACTGTACTGTATTAAGATATATTGTATCCCACTTTTAAAAAAAATTTGGTCAGCTCAAGGCAGTAAACATATCTAATGCTCCTGCCTTATATTTTCCCCACAACAACAACCCTGTGGGGTGGGGTGGTCTGAGGTAGAATAACCAGCCCCAAGTCACCCAGGGGCTTTCATGCCTAAGGGAGGCCTAATACTCACCGTCTCCTGGTTTCTAGGCCAGCACCTTCACCACTACACCAAACTGGCTCTTGAATCTTATTAGGAGATCAGTGCCCAGAAAGAATGGCAAAAGTGGTGAAATTTTGTGAAGAAGCATACTCAAAACATAAAGTAATGGTATAATAGGAGTGGTTTCTTTTCTGTTGTTGTTTTTTAATTCTTGTCAAAAATCATAATAAATTCCATTCTCAAAACCAAGCACATTTGGAAGATATCTTTTTTTTAAAAAAAACCAGATTAAAAAAACAGCACATGATCTCTTCATTAAGTTAAAGGCTCACTCTCTTCTCAACCAGACTGTTGGGCATGAAAATATCCTCACATCACTGGCTCAATAGCAGGCAACAAGAAAAGTGAAGCAGGCTGTGAAAATGAATCTCCCGAATCTGCCTGTGTGTGGTCCTTATTTATTGCTGCCAACACTTCTCCAGCCAATGGATCTTCTATTCTTTTTGCCTGAAGCAAACTTTTCTGGATATAGCAGGGCTGAGGTGGCTTATAATAGAACCAACCACCCCAGTGCCCACCATATGTTTTGAAACTGAGCACCTTTAGTCTCACTGACACGGTCCATGGCAATAACTATGGGAGTTGCAGTCCAAAGCATCACACTGTCCCTCTTGTGCACAAAGCCTCAGTGATATGGAATGAATAAATGAATAAATTAGGGGTTGATGGCAAAAGCAAAAGGAACAATGAGAAGATTATGAAGTTTCCTGGCTCAGAATCATAGAAGGAATCTTGGGTGTTGTCTAGTCCAATCCTCTAGTGCGGGAACCACTACAGTATCTTTGACATTGAGCAATCCAGCCTCTGTCAGAAGACTCTAGTACAGAAGAACTCACTGCTTCTTGTAGCAATCAGGAAGTTCCTCCTGATGACCAGACTGACTGGGATTCCTTAAGTTGGCTTCATTTCCAGCCAGATGGGAGACACAGTTTAAGACTGCCATGTGGAATGGCCCTAAATTGTAATGTGGCTTGGGGGCCCTTGGCTTGGCATGTTGTATAAACCCAGTTACTGACCTTTATAAACCATGGGGCCTGTCTCAATGCATGGAGTGAACCTAACCATTATGAATTTTTCAACAAAATTTGGCTTAGTATGGCTTAATGCATCATGTGAACCCACTGATAAATATAACAAAGAGAATAAAAGGGACAGGCAGCAACTAAATTGGAGATAATTCCTAACACTTTACCAGCTTTTGGGCCATAATCATTTCTTTAGAGACCCCATTTCTACCTCCCCTATTTGGAGTCTTACAGGTGTCTTGAGGCACCACATTCAGAATTCTCCAGCTTTAGTCATGCTGGCTATGAATCCTGGGAACTGCAGTTCCAAAACATCTGGAGAGAGCCAGGTTGGAGAAGTCTGTTCTATCTGATGCAACTTGAAAATTAAATACATGCACAAACAGGAGATTATGCTTTTTCTTATGCTTTAAAAGTGACTTCTGTTGAAATTGTGAAAAGCATAAAAGTTTGCCAAGCCAGATTTTTTTTCAGTCTCTTATCTTTTCTGAACCCCACCCCTCACTAGTTAGCATCTTTGAACATGGGGAATTTCACCATACCTTGTACAGACATTAGCATTATTCCACTGAGAGAAAATCCCACTATGGACACTGGTAGTAATCCTTTCAAAGCATCTGAGGAGATTTAGCAGTGTATTTCCACTGTGTGTTTAGTGGTTAAAGTATTGGACTAAGATTGGAGAAATCTGGTTCAAATGCCCATTTAGCCATCAAACCTGAGATCAATCACCAATTGTCAGCCACATCTGCCTCACAGAGTTATTATGAGGATCAAATGTGGAAATTGACGTGTGCTTGAGCTTCCTGTTTCTAGTCTCCAGTCTACTGAGGAATGCAAGTACTTATTCACCTCTACTGAGCAATCAGAATTAACTGCAGCACTGCAACAATTTGGGGGTTGTTCATGCAGTTTGCACCTGAGGAATTACTATCCTTGGCCTGTAAACTAGAAGAGCCTGGCTGCTCCTTCTTTAGCATTCTCCTTCTATGGCAGGAGATTTGCAAAGGCTCCTAGGGATAAGTAATCTTTTGATGAGCAGGAGCCACACTTTACATTTTGGGGTCGTGGGAGTGAACGGAGGCATATTACATATCCCTAGGCAAGGCCCATTTCAAGTTTTTCCATTTGGTTCTCCTTGGTATTTTCCCCATTATCTTTTTAATTATGCAAACCCTATTTTAGGGTGAACTCTATTGTTTGTGTGCCTTTTTGATCTCAAAAAGGGTGGAAAACATGAACAGTTGTGGCTGAACGGGGATCTGTGGGCTGCAGAAAAACATTTGAGGGCAACAAAGCCCTCAAAGCCCTACAGCTTTCAGGATGCCCATCCCTATGCTACCCACCATTCTCAAACTCTTTCTTTCCTATCCCTTCAAGGAATGTCCCCCATCCCTCTACAGAGAAATGTTTAGACAGACCTGGTTGCCCAAGCAATGTGCCCTGTCCTGAGCTTCCAGATGGCACAAGTGAGCAATCAAACTCCCCAGTGCATAAATACACCAATCCTCCATCTCTGAGCCAAATGCCACGCCATGGGTAACCTCCCTCCAATAATTATTTCAGCACACACTTTGGGTCTTAAGTACATGGTAAGTAACAGATCAGCGTGAGATGTCTCCTTATGGCTCAGCTGGGAATCATCGTTATCAATGAGTCCTGCTTTCCCAGCCAATGGTGATTTACTCTGATCTGCTCTATTGGTTTTATTGAGTGAAGGTAGTGATACCTGAAGAGAGACACAGAGAGAAAAATCTGACTTGCCCAAGCGCACAGAGACACCACCAAGTTTTTGCTCAGTGTGTGTGCATCTGGCCGCATTCCCACTCCCTTTTTTTTCCTTTCCTTTTCTTTTTTTTAAATTGTACCAGAATTATTTGTCATGTTTTATGCACCCATCTGCTTGCTGTAGTCTCTCAATAAATCAGGTTCTCCTGCTTGCGTGCGCACTGCGCTCCCGCACACGTGTCTCCTTTCCATGTAGATTACTTATGATGAGAGTCTAATTAGACCCAGGGAAGCCTGCCTACTGAGCAAGCCTGGGGAGAACTTAATTAAAGTCAATGGAGAAAATTATAGGTGAACGAAAAATTAGGGCAGCAAAAAGAAGATGGGGGGGGGAAGAGAGCAATAGACGAGTAATGGCGTGAAAGAAAAAAGGGGAGAAACAGAGGGAAAGCAAGCTAACTAGGGAAATTTTGCTTGAAACTCACTTGCTAGGGGCAAAAGAAGCATAGGCCATATTCCACCAGAAAGTTTTCTATGGAAGCCTTCACTCCAGCAGACTTTTTCCCAGTGGTGCAGCTAGAGAATTTTATTCCACTTCCCACAAACTGGTGCCTTACAAGTATGACGATGAAGCTCTTCCCAGAATCAGAATCAGAATGATTTCTGAGTCCAGCTTCAGTGCATCTGGAGGGTATCAAATTCAGGAAGATTCTTTTTGACTTTACGATCTCATGTTTGAATATGTGTGGCACTAGGAGGAAGTTCTAGATAGCCATATGTGTGGCTTGTTTTAATGACAGTTTCTTTATCCCTAATCAGACAGAGCAAATAAGAAAATGTTTGCCAACTTTTAACTTAGTATTTAACTAAATAATATTGCTATTAGTACTACTCTGGGCATTTGCAGCTTCATGTTTTACATTCACTGAACCCAACAAAGAGAGGCTACAGACCCACTGAATCTGATATTCTCTCATCCCCCAGGCACATCTAAGATGGAGAAAATTTTACAGCATCCCTGGAGTTAATGCTAAAATATTTCCTACCCGTTGAAATGAAGAAAAGATGTCTTGCTTCTGATCTGCCAGCCAAGTTGCGCTGGCAGGTAGTTGTGTCAGAGATTGTGGGGTCAGAACTCTTTGAGTTAAATGGTAGGACTGCTGTGCTCAGGAACATGTAATGCACAGGCTGCCATTTCACATGCTGGAGATGCTGAGGAATAAGTGCCACTGACTATTGTCAGGCAATCATGCTTTTTTAATATAGGTTTATCAATCAACAGAGGACAGGCTAGTGTACTCTTCAAAGTCAAAATACAACAGCTGGGGTAAAGCTTTGTTAACAGAGTGGTCAGTTAACCTTATGAGAGAATATAAGACATAAAAAACTTGAGGAATTTGATCATTGAAAATTCTCGTATAAACTGACTTTATCCACACCTACCAAGAGACTGGAATATAATTATCTGTGAACCTTCATGCTTTCTATATATTGCAATGCAGTAAACTCTCTACCTGTCTCTTTCAAAAATGATCAAAATAATAAATGCATACTGTATTTTAAGAAACAAATGAACTCAGATATATGCGTGTTTCTGTGGACAGAGGTAAATACCCAGAAAATACTATATGTTTAATCATTGTTTAGATGCAAAGTTTGAATTCCGATTTTACATAGATTAAAAAATACATGGAAATTAACTTAGAGGTGAAAGGGAAGAGGCCCAGAATTTGTTTAATCATGCCTTTTTTATGTATTCTATTTATGAAATGCTGGAAAGTATAAGACAGTCCCACTGAAAGGATCTGGAGCTATAAAACGCAAGATCTCAGAGATACCAAAGCTGGGCATTTGCAAGGGGCCCCAAAGCACCTGGAAAGCCAAACACTGATCCTGTAATTTGCAGTTTGGGCAGCTTCTACAGAGTACTGTATTCAAGAAGATGCAGTGCAGACTGTAAAGCAGAAGTGAGTAACCTTTGGATTGAGGGTATATTCTGACTTTGGAGAATATGTGGTAGGGTGTGATGACTAGCCTAATTCACAAAATGGCAACAGAGTATACAGGACATTCACAGACAGCCCATTTATTAAAAGGAGAATCCTCTCTTGCCATCCCAGGGTGTCCTCTGTGGGGCCCAAAGTTCACAAATTGCAAATAAATATAGAGCCTGAGGCTGGAGCTTAGCTTTGCAATTGGCAGCATATTTAATTTTTTTTTAAGTAAAACATTTTTTAAAAAGGGAGGGTTGCATATCCTTCCACTGGGATTAAGTGACCTCACATAGGATATCATATCCCCACCCCAACATACTATTGCTAGCAGTCTACAAAAAAAATACAGAAAACATCCCAGTGGAAGAAAGCTGGAGGCCAGTTTTAAAGCCGCCTTTGTTCTTTAAAAACTGAGCCTCAGCATTAGACAATAGGCAGTGTATAAATTTGCACGTCGTTGAATGAATGCCAATTTATTTTTCTTGTCTTTTCTTTCTCTCCTGGCAAGGTTCCTGTGCCTTAAGCACTTGGATAAGAAATCTGGCAGGTGAAACTTTCCCATCTCCACAGAGGAAAGCCTGTGAGCTGTTGCATCTGCCTGCCACGCAGTTGTTAAAAGCACAAGGGCCTTGCCATAGATATGCAATGAAACCAAAAAGGGAATGACTTTATTTTGTTGTCTTGTTCTCAATGGAGGAATCCTCAAAGTCAGCCTGAATTTCTTTTCTAATGTCAGTTCTCTTCAATGCGTTCCATCCTAGTTTGTCTCTCTATGCTCAGTGCCTGATTAATTAAGAAAGGAAAAAAGGAGGGAGAAAGTGTGTGTGTGAGAGAGAGTGTCTGTGTCTATGTCTTTGCACACACATATAGCAACGTCCTTTCAAGCATGCATAATTATACTCTGCTTTGTACATCCATTGATGAGGATCAGGTGATGACAGTTATTCTAGATCAATTAACCAGGAGAAAAGGCACAGGATCTTGTATTACCTGTAGTATAAATTGAACAAGTGGGACTCAATCAATCGCTGTTCTCCTATATCCATTAGACAGTGATTTATGTTTGGCTTCACATGGTGTTTCCTTAATAATGGCTCCTCTGTAAATTATGCTTCCTTTAACTCCCGTGTCATTGATCAGGAAATGCCACTACCAATTCTAACATAGGGTAGAAAAATGTACGTACAAAACTCAGTGGCTCATTGGAGGTTTTTTATTATGTCTCCAAGCATAACCAACTTTGAGAGATTTTGAATGGAATCTATGTTCTTTCTGAAAAAAAGGTCATGGGACTGAATACCCATTTTGTATCTATCTCTATGGAGCACCTGATCATTGAGTAGCAAGAGTGAAATCAGAATTAAATTTGTCTGATGGAAAAAGGTAGAATTTGGTGTAAGTGGTGGATGGTATAGTGATTAAGATGTTACACTAAACTAGAGAAATAATCCAGGTTCAAATTCACCTCAAACACCAAAGCTCACTAGGTAATTTTGTGCCAGACACTCTCTCTTAGCCAATATACCTCACAGGGTCATTATGAGAATAAGAGTATAGGAAGAAGTGCTACAGATGCCATTTTGAGTTCCTGAAGAAAATGCAAAATAAGAATCTAACAAATACAGCAATTCATTAATATCACAAATGTCTGGAAGATGAGGAATTGGAATGGTGCTCTGTGGTTTGCATTCCTAATCACACATCTTCTGCTGAACTGTAATCTATATACTACTAAAACTCTCGTGTCTGTTGGTCTTTTTGTAACCTTCAGTTGGGTGAAACAGTGCATCACAGGGCAACAATTTTTCAATCAAGGTACCTCAAATGGGCTAACTTAAAGAATGCATCCAAAATCCAGGATCCATTACTCCTGTGGGATTGAAATTTGGCAAAATTGTGGCAGCTTCAGCACCACTATGCCTTCTGACTACACTTCCCAGAACCCCATAGGTTGTGTGGCACAAGGGAAGATGGGACAGGCATATCCCTGTCCTCTTTTCCATCTCCCTTTGGCCCCTGCCCCCAATCAGCTGGCAGTAAGGCCTGACGGGCAAGCAACAATTGGCTGCTTTGGAACCAAGGGTGAAATCTGAAAACTCTTAATGGTGGTGGGAGGTAAGGGAAGGATGTGGGAGCAACTCGGATGCCTGCTGGTGAGGTAGAGCTGGCTGAGGGATGCCGGCACTTGACAGGTGAGCTCTCTTCCTCCCTGGAGGGAGGGGGCTCTTGAGGACATGTTTTCCTCACAGTCCATGGCTCCCTTTGTTCCCCCCCCCCCAGCAAAGGGGCAGGCAATTCTGTGGGTCAGCCGAGGAGGAGTGATTTCTGACACTCCCTGCCAGCTTCTTGCACACAAAGTCAATGGGGAAGCCAGCAAGAAGTCAGAAGTCACTCCCACTCCCACTACTTTTTTGCTTGCCCATGGTCATTCTGTTTCTCTATTTAAGTAAGGAAATATCTCTGAAAGGATGACCCAACAGGTCACAGGTTGTCTAGTACCTTCCTATAGTTATTAATTGGGTGCACTGTGGTGTAGCTATCTTACATTACACCATTAACTTAATCTTAGCTGTCTTACTATCTGTTGCCAGATGCTCCAGTTAGAACCTCCTGATGCCCCACTACAGGGATGTGCAATCTTTTCTGAGATAAAGTCACTTTTTGGTTTTTCAATGGTGACTATACTCCAATACATGGACAAGACTAAGACAAATGGGGTAATACCAGGACAAAAATTAAACTTAGCATCATTGAATTTTCATTTAAATTAAAATGAAAATTAATTAAATAAATAATTAACTAAGCAGAGTTAATATGATTCTTCTTCCATGTATTCAAGTATTTTCCTCTCACATCAGATTTTAATTTAAAATTCAGCAGCAGTAACTTTTGAAAGGATTGTGAAGCCCATACTCAAATCTTTTGGAGCAGGCAATGTGGCACTATAGCTGCAGATTGTGCCCTCCTGCTATAAACTTTTGCATGCAGAGTAAAGTCTGTTCCATCAATTCACCCATAGGGAGAAGTGATCAATGGCTGTTGGTTGTGATGGCTATATATTATCACCAGGATTAGAGGCATTTTGTCTCAAAATATCAATTATTGGAGAATAGTAGCAGGAAGGATCTGTTGCTCTTGTGCCTGGCTTGTGGGCATCCCAATGACATCTGGAAACAGGACTGTGCTTAACTGGTTTTTACTCTGATCCATCATAGCTCTTCACAGCTGGGGTCAGGCAACATGTTAAATTCTAAACTTGGGCTAACAAAACACAATTGCTGTCAGAGTTCCCTCCTTATAGCCTAGACTGGAAGCAGCTAATCCAAGCAACAAGACTCTTAAAAACTCTGATTAGTAACATCTGTCTATTAGACAGATTACTGCACAAGAATGACAAGTACCCTACTTTCAAATGACATACTTATACATAGGCAATCTATGGTGATAGAACTCATATTTGCTGTACAGGTAGTCCTCATTTAGTGACCACAATTGAGACTGACAACTCAGACGCTAAGTGAAGAGGTCACTAAGTGAAACCACAACTGTGCTTATGATCTTACTTCAACTTTCCTTTGCTTTACAGATCTGCAAAGGTCATAAATGTGAGGACTTGTCACAAAGTTATTTTTTCATCACCATCATAACTGTGAAGGGTCACTAAACAAGTCAGTCACTAAACAAGGACTACCTGTATTCACATAACTTGTCTTATTCAAACAAGCAATGATCACACATGCTAAGAGCATGGTTGAATTTCTTACAATATGCCAAAAGCCAAACTATCCAATCCTATTTCAGCCTAGCCTAGCATGCTTGCTAACCTTGTCCATGTGTTCTTACATTTAGAATAAAACTCCCAGACAGACATGAATCAGTCAAAAGGTCAAGCCACCATTGTCACTACGTTTGTGCACTTCCAGTTCCCAACAAGTGCACTTTTCACACTTTTGTGCTTTCCAATAATGTAGTTTACCATCTCCTAGTGCTACCCTGCTGTTGGCCTTCTGATTCAGCTTTTTCATTTTTAGAAATGCTACCAGGCAAACTGCAGGGTGATGTCTGTGCTTCTGGCAGGGCTACTTCTAGCTGGCCTCAGGGAGAGGTTTTTAGACAAGAAAAATGACAAAGCCCAAAATAAAACGGGTCAAGAAAATCCAAGTGCATCAACCTGACAGCCAGCCTCCAACTGGTAGAACAATGCTGTAATGGAAGCAAAGCAATAGCCACAGTCCCTTTGATTTATTGGCAGGACCAGTAGGTGTTGCATTAGGTTAAGTATTAACAGATCTCATGAGTCTCATTAGCTGTTCCTTTTTCACTCTCAAACCCAGGAGTTGCTGCTCCAAAATCTATAGTCTTGGCAGCCACTTGGCTGACTTCCAGATCCTCATCCTGCTGTCCTTATGTTTAACCCCCGTAAGTTTCGGCCTTCTGCCCAAATGCAATTCAGGTTCCACTTTGCGGACCTGCATGCATAATCTGTTTTATTTGCACACAAGAAAGAGGTGTTATATTGATGCCATTTGTATGGCTATTGACAAACAGCAGCCAGTGGGCTGTTTTTACAAAAGGAGTGAAAGTAAACTTGGGGTCAGTTAGCAAGGTGGTAATCGTTTCTTCATTGTGTAAGGGCAAGAGTACTGCATGTGTGTCTCTCCAATAATGAATTCTGTGATGGGAAAATAGTATTAAATGCTTTGCTCATCTTCCTATCCTGACCCGCACTTTCATAACCTCCAGATATTACTATTACTAAAGTTATATATCAGTGTTTCTCAACCAGTGACATGTGTACTACTGGTGGCATTTAGAAACAATCTAGATGGGACCCAAGTCAAGTTCTTAAAACTACAAAGCTAGCTGTATTTCCTATTGCATGTGACCCCTCAGCTTTTTCAGATCTGGGAGGAGCCACTAGACCAAACCTCTCATTTTCAATCTCCATCTGCTTTGTCTCTTTGGAAGATGCTGTCAGAGGGACTTATGCGCTTGTATGCTGAAGACTTTTGAGATGTTATTATTTAGTGTAATGTTTATTAACATACACATTCCTTTACAGAAAAAACAGGCTTTTTTGTTTCTATTAAGATGGGATCTAGCTTATTTGCTAGAATGATTGGTAAGAAGTAAGATAGGGAAGGTTGAAAAGTATTTATTTCAAGATGCTACTGCTCTTAATACCACCTCAGAAATTTCAGTAACAAAAAACAGATCAGCGTGTGACCATGTTTTGTTCTTTACTGCACTGACCCTGCCTACCTACTTTGTTCTGATCGCACAACTTACCAGAATCTGGCCCATGACATGAATTTTGAGGCCAAGTGCTGGTTCTCATTTTCAAAGACCTTCAGTGCATAGTCCAATATGTCTCAGAATACTGTGTGAGCATTGTCTGCCATGTGGACTTTGATCATCTTAAATCATGCCCTGGTTGATCTGCAGGCAAAGTAAAAACTGTTGTGATCTCCTAGATCAGCCTCCCCAACCTAATGCTTTCTACTTGCCTTGGATCTACAATTCCCAGTTGCCCAAGCTGGCTGGGAAGTCTAGGAGTTGCAATCCCAACATATCTGGTTGGAGAACAGGGCTTTTCTGGAAAATATTTGTTATCTCATGTGGTGGCATACTCCCCCTTCTTTCTAAACGTGCAATTAAAATGAGTCCTCCCAGTATACTTAGTCAGTTCCTTTTGTTGTCATATTAAAAACTGCACTTTGAAGGCAACTTTTGGAAGGACATATTGGGCAGCTTATAAGGTTTTCATAGATGGCATGAGAATTTATTCCTGAGATGAAAATAGGGATATTGCAAACATGTGCCTATTTTCAGCTTGAAATGCTGCAGCGTCTGCTGTTTGGTTTATCCTCCCTTCTCCCACCCACTTTTCTTCCCTTTAAAAACTAATAAAAAGACAGGAAAGGTCTAAAATTTGGCTATTACTGAATGTTTCCCTTGGTATATTGGCAAGCTACCCACTATCCCTTTTTTTCTCTTAAGTTGTATGATGATGATAAATACGAAACAGAGGAGTGTTCTCAGCAAAGCCTTCTGCAGTTACATTTTTCACATTTCCAGAAGAGGCTGTTTTTTTCAGTCAGTCCTTGACATCAGCCTTCTACAGACAGGTGTCTTACAAGTGTATTTGTTCCCAGTCATCACACAACTCCACCAAAAGAAACAGCACAACAATCCAGGTATGCCACTATGCACCATAATAAGGTTAGCAGAGAGTGTCTGAATGAACAGAATGAGTCCAGTGAATTAAGAACTTGGAAACTGGATTTGCTTTTTAGAAGTGATACAAGTTCATTGGATTCAAGGAGATAGAAAACAACAGGCTTAATGCAGAACAAAAGCAGAATACACAGACTATCTACAGAGAACAATATCCAAGAACAGAACTTGCTAGGTTTACAGACAAGAAGCTACACACAAACTCACAGACTTCCTAGGTAACATGCAAACAGGACTTCTAATTATATTTGCAATCCAAATGACCCTGCCATTCACCTAATTTGTACTTTGATGCTGAAAATGTGTTTGCTTGTTTTCCAAACAGTAGTATGTACCATGATATTCTTCTGCCTCTCAAATTCACCTGCCTAAGCTAGTAAATATAAATAAATACATTATCCTCTTGGAGTCCATTATCAGCATTCAGGAGTGCCCCAATGTCCTAGCAAGGTGCAAAGGCAACTGAACTTGCCTTGGCCATCCTGACAACGACAGGTATCAATTTTAATTTCTCCTAAGGCTGTAGCGACACAGACTCACACATACAGTCACATCAGTCCAAGGCACCACGTCAAATTGAAATGGCTGCCCCAGTGGGGTCATGGCCAGGGCCCCACTAAGAACACTTCACTGAAGGCCTGCATGGTTGGCCATCCCTACATGCAGCTGTAGGCAAGTGTCCATGCTGGTGTCCTTAACATACACACCAATCCATTATGACTCACCGAGGAAGCCTGCTGTGTACAAAAGAGGGCATTCTGTGACATTCGTCTCCTCATTTTCCAACGAGTTACACAATCTCCCGCACGCTGCATGGCAGGCTGGCTGAACAGCGGCGCTTGTTGTTTCTTTCCAAGGCGTGCATTTGTTTTCATTAGCCCAAGCAATTCATTAGATGGCCTTTCTAACATTCAAATCAGAATGAAGAATATTCAGAAAGTAATTATACTTTTCAAAGTTTGGCTGTATGGGAAAATTGTATGCAAATCACGGTCTAAATTAGGGCGGCATATCTTTAAGCAGGCTGAGAAGTTGCCCGGCCTGCGTCAGCATCATTGATATGTAATCAACTGAGATGTATGATCCAGCTCCTTACTTAGGCAAATTTTAATGGCAATATTCAAGTAGGTAATTGGTATTTATCACAATGGCTGATGTGAAGAAGCTATAATCTTGTTACGAGTGGAACTGGACTGTCATAAATCAACTCACTACAAGGTTACTGTGAGGCATCAGCATGTTTTGCTTTCCAGATGCTTTTAATCACCTTTTTAAACCTTCACCTGATTTTTTTTTAATACAGGCAAATAACCTTCAGCTTTTTGAGTCTCCTTCTCTGAGTGTCTGTAAGGGAGGCTCAGTTAGATTGACAAACTAGTCATTTTACTTTCTCTGAAATCCATTTGCAAGACTTTCTCCTTCCTTCCTTCCTTCCTTCCTTCCTTCCTTCCTTCCTTCCTTCCTTCCTTCCTTCCTTCCTTCCTTCCTTCCTTCCTTCCATTTCTTATCCATTTCTTATCCATTCTGTACCACAGAACACCAGGAAGAAATACTCTAAACTTTTGGCAAGTTAATTTATGTTAGCCTTCAACAAAATTTCCCCACAAGGGCTTATGGTAGTCTAAAAATGTTAAATGGCCTCACAGGGCCATGGCTGTGATGGGGAAAATTGGAGGAAGGAGTCTTCTGTGGGATAAAAATCTGGCAAACAAAGAAAGGATTTGAATGCTGAGAACTCTCTTCAGGTGAACGGGTTTTACTGGTATCATTTACACAAGCAATGGCTCTCTTAGCCTGCACATCTGAAGCAGAGAGGCTGAGAAAGCCAAAGTTATGGATAAGCCCTTTCTCACACTAGCCTTCAGAATCAGAACGATCTACAAGGGCACTGAAGCCATTGGCTTCTCTGCTGACTTTCTTCTGCAACGGGATTCAAAAGGGGAAAGTAGCCCCTGAAACCAAATGCTGGAGATAGGAAGGGGAGGGGCCTAAAAGACACTAAGGCCCAGTGAGGACAGCCATCAGGCGTTCTCGGCTTTGATTGACAGGCAGCCCTCCACCAATCAGAAAGCCCATCCCAGATAAGAAGAGAGCAGAGGGAGATTTTGGCGGGAAATAAGACCTTGAGAAAGAAAGAAAGAAAGAAAGAAAGAAAGAAAGAAAGAAAGAAAGAAAGAAAGAAAGAAAGAAAGAGAGAGAGAGAGAGAGAGAGAAAGAAAGAAAGAAAGAAAGAAAGAAAGAAAGAAAGAAAGAAAGAAAGAAAGAAAGAAAGAAAGAAAGAAAGAAAGAAAGGACTGTTCACCCTTTGATTGTTAGCTGTGGGGAGGCATCTTTTCAGTTTATACATAGGATTTATTTTCTCAAGACGTACATTAAGATCCTTACAGCGTGCTCAGTCCCAGAGAGGAGGCTGTTTTGAAATCAGTTCTTTGCAGAATGATCTCTGGTGGGTTCCCTCCTCTATCAACTGGGTAGCAAGAATGCCAGCAGGCAGCAGGGCTGCGCAACAGAACTGAGCTGCCTGTTAGGCTTCCCACAATGCCTTGCAACACTGCTATATCAAAGGCATTGTGGGAAATGAATGGGGCACTCAGCATGCTCCAAGCTCTGGAGAATATATGAATATATATTAGTAACGAGTTACCCAAAACAAACATCAGCAGTAAACTCTACTGGGGTGTTTAGCTCTAGGAGCTGCCAAAGGCAGCCAGATGCAGAGGCTGGTTCTGCCTAGTCTCTTATTCTTCCCGGGATCCAGCTCAAATACCCAGTGGACTGACTTTTACTTTACACGCCAGCATGGATGGTTAATTTTCTTCTGCTGTGCCACAGCCTGGGAGTAAAGAAAAACATACTGGATCCTACCTTATTGCGGAGCTTCCCCTAACAGGCATTTTTAATCCAAGCTAGGAAGCATTCCCCTAAAGCCTGAGGCTGGATATTGGGTTGTAGGCAGCTACGTTTGTTTCACAGGCTTTGATCTCCTCTTATCCCTCTGACAAAGACCTTGGCCTCCGTACTTGTGCTGAAAGTTGTAGAGCACCCCCCAGTGTCTTGCAATGGAAGGGATCCAGTTTTGCTCCAAGGCATCTGCAAATAATTTTAGGACCCGAGCATATCTGATATTTCCACTGGGGAAAGGAAGGAAGAAAGAAGAGAGGGAATTAGAGGGGAAAAGAAAGAAGCCGGATCTCTATTCTTTTATGGAGGACTTGGCTTAGCACGGGTCTTCTAGAAACATGGTTGTTCTGAGAACAGGAGCCTGGGCTGTGTCAAGGCTGGAGGTGGTGAAAAGGAGTGATTCTATCAAAAGTGTATGAAATGCGTACAGTAATTCAAGAGATCTGCAAAGTGGCTCCTGCTTCAACCTGCCCACCCCCTTGCCAGCTCTACTTCACTGATGCTATTTGAGCACATTTTCTTGGGAGAAAATATCATTAGAGTCAGTTTATTTCTTGTTAAGTAGAAGTATAATTCTCTGATTTCTCACGATCATCCCACTCCAAAATAATGCAGGCTTTAAGGAAAGGATTAGCAATTCAAGGCCTCTCAGGGACTCAGAAGGCCCCCAAATCTATTTTTTGTGGTCCCAGAAAACAGTCAGTGTGGTGTACTGGTAAAGATGTTGGACTACGACCACAGAGATTCAGGTTCTAGTCCAACCTCAATTGTGGAAGCTCACTAGGTGGGCTAGTCATTCTTTCAACCTAATCTACCACAAAGGGTTGTTGTAGAAAAAAAATAAGAGGAGGGAGCACAGTGTGCACCAATTTAATCTCCTGAATGAAAGCCAGGATTGATATACTTCTAATAAATAAATACTATAGTTGCCAGAACATAGTAGAATATTTTGTGCTATTTTGAGACGGGAAACTCTCCAAAACTATAATGTTTTGTAATGAGAGCACATGCAACATAGGTTTAAAAAGGAAGGAATCTTCTAAAACCCAGGGAAAGGACCAGATTTGGCCTTAGTCATGTTTATGACATGGTCTTACCTATTTTGCATCATTGCCCCACCAACAGTAGACCTTCCCCACAAAAGAACAATATTACAGTGTGCCTTCTGGCCACCCAATGATTGTTCTCTATTTTAAATCTCTCAGTCTACTTTCAAATAAAGTATCTTTATTTGTGTGGGCTAGTCATTATATTTTACCATTGTGCAAACAGCCAATGGATCTATACAACTGAAATGGTTTCACAGTTGTCAGCATGCCCCTCGGCCCTAATAAATTGGATATCTAGGGATGGCCCAAGAGCCCTCCTTCGAATTGGGAGGTGGATCTGCCAGGCAAGGTGGGAAGAGGATACATTCTTCCTTATCCAGACTTTTTTATGACAACACCACCACTACTCATCTGACCTGCCAGCCATCTGTTCACCCTATAGGCATCATCCTGAGGGGCCTTCAACATGATGTAAACATTGTATAGGACTGTGGTAGCTGCCTATAGGGTATCACAGTAGCCATCTCAAAATGTGTTGCTCTAAGGACCCTTCAGAATGAGTGACGCCTTAGATGTGGAGAAGAAATAGATCTCGGCGGATCAGAAAGAAAGTCTTGGCCCATTTTATCATCCACCTCCATTCACTGCCCAAAGCAACTGCTTCAGCGCAACAATTGCAATCCATCTTGCTCCTGATTGTCGTCTTCTCTTTTCTTCTACCTTTCCCAGTATCATAGACTTCTCAAGAGATCTAGATCTTTGTGTAATGGTCCAAAATATGATAATTTGAGCCTGATCATTTGTGTCTTGATTTGTTCTATCATTTATTTGTTTGTTTTCTTGCTTATCTATGATATTCGCAGGAGTCTTCTTCAACACCAAACTTGAAAAACATCAATATGTTCTCTATCCTGCTTCTTCAAAGCCCAACTCAATTCCATAGAGTGGCACAGAGAACCATTACCTGCACAATTCTGATCTTTTTAGAAATAGACAGATCACGCCTTTCCAAGGCCTTCACTGCTATATTACTAAGTGCTAATCTGCAGAGTATTTCTTGACTGCTAGTTCCTTTATTAGTTGATCCTAAAAGGCAGAAGCTATCCACCATTTCAATATCTTCAGTGTCAGTTCTAAGGCTGGTTGCTATACCTATTGTCATTAGTTTCGTCTTCTTTACATTTAATCTTCATCCCATTTTTTTCACTGTGCTCCTTGACTTTCATTACGAGAGCTTGCAGATCATTTGCATTTTCAGTTATCAGAGTAGTGTCATCAGCATAGTGCAGATTATTGATGTTTCTTCCTCCAGTTTTAAAACCATGCTCATCTTCTTCCTGTCCAGCCTCCTTCAGTATATATACAGAATATAGGTTGAATGAATCAGGAAAGAATATGCAGCCTTGTCTCATTCTTTTGCCAGCCTAGTGCTAGTCTGTTTCACCATGTTCTGTTTGAACCTCAGAATAGAGCTGGGTATGCAAATGGTTTTTGAAATTCTTCAACCTATCTATGAAAGGGAGAAGAGAAAAATTCTCCTAGACTTTCTCAGCGGTGGTACTCACGGTAAGCATAGCAGTGGTTCTGCTGCTTTATTTTACTCATGTGCCCTGCCACCATTTGATAACTTTTTATCCTAGTTTTAATTATCTTACAAATGCTCCCTCCTTGGATGGTAATGGAATCTTCTTCACTGACTTCCAAGCATTATAAATCCGCCCTTTTGCTTTTAGGGACCCCCATGACCTTTGTGTCCTTTCCTTTTGTCTGAAAGTCCTGCCCAGAGAACACCAGTGGGTGGTGGAGAGATTTTTTGCTTTTTTACTTTCTTTTATTGATCTTGCTGGCACAGCAGGTGTTGGCAGATTGGCCACCATTCTCCATCCTCCACAAAGCCTTGAACAACACATCTTTCTGGGTCCCTGGAGTGATTAAGTAGAAGGTGGCTGATATGAAAATAATTCACTTTTGTAAACTGATGTTTCAAATGTCTCTTTAAAATCTACCTTTTTATGTTGGCCCCAGCCACTAAGCTCTCCCAAACAGGTCTATTTTCATGGAATGTTTTTACTGGTTTTACTCTATTTTATTCTGGGATTATTTTATTGTTATTGTAAATGCTTTTAGATTTCTTTTGAAAAGAACAAAGAAACAGGTAAATAACCACTTTAAGTAACTGATGAATTTGCTGGATCAAGTCCACCTCATCCAGGATGTTTTGTAAGAATCTCAGCCATGTTCCAGCAGAAATCAAACAGCAAGATGCTGTCTTCCTCCTGCCCATTCCTGCTTAATATAGTATTGCACCAATACTATATTTGGTGAAGACATTTTATCTTCTGACTGTAGGATAGCATTTGCCAGAATGCACTGGCTGGATTCATCCAGTATATTAAACTACCAAGAAACCCCCCACTATAATACCATCACATCCAACTCTTCATTAAAACTAACCAAATTTAGCATCTTGGGTAAGTGTAGCTACCGGGTTTGTAACTGACTGAGTTAACCATATTGTCTGAAAACAGCCAAGGAGGGGAGAGAAGACCTGCAATTTTCCTTCTCTGGATTTTTAGGGGAAATTTACTTGGGAATGCAAAAGCCAGAGAAAAGGATTAATCCAATGACAGTGCATCTCAGGCCATGTCACAATAGCATAGTTAAAAGGTTCAGTCTTGTGGGCCAAGTCATGCTGCCAGTTCTAAGCAACAGATCCAGTTGGCAGAAAATTGAAGTTTCCTTTCCTGCTTGTGTGCAGCTGGGAATATCTCAGGCAGAAAGTAGTCTGTTTCTCTCCCTCCCCCTCCCTCAATATTCCACTCACAGCATTAAGCTTTAATCCCATTAGAAGATTTGTAGCATATCCAGCCTTCAATAGATAGATAGCTGCAGAGCCTGACGAGTTTCTGCACAGATATCTGAAACTCACATGGTGCAAAGCTATTTGAACAATCATATTCTTCCTGGTCTCCATACCTTACTTCCCCCACCATCTCCTTTCCTGGAGTGATTCTCCCTTCCCCCATGCCCAATTCTGTTTAGTACCCAATTTTATAAAGTGCTCATACGTACTTGCTGTAATTGTCTGTTAACTTACTGTTAGACTCCAAGCTCTTCACTGAATGTCAGAGTCTGGCATGTAGAAACAAAATGGGAGAACAAATAAATATTGAGAAGATTGTCCTTCCTTCCTTCCTTCCTTCCTTCCTTCCTTCCTTCCTGAAATCATTAAAACAATTCTATGTAAAACCAACAAGTCTTAAACCAACAAATACAAAAAACAAAACACCATTCATTGTTTAAAAGAAAAGTAATAGAACAGGTGATCTGAAAGTCTGACCTTCTCCAAAATAAGAGAGGAAGGAAGATTAAAAGCTATGTTTGCCCCAAGTTTTAAATTGTAAACCTGTTGCTCCTGCCCTAAGGCTGGGAGACTACTACTCAAAGTTAACACAACAGTTCTGCCTGTTTTCAGCAGCACTATTTCCCAAATTGCCAGCTTTTAACTCTTCCAGTAGCCATTAACCACTCTGGAACGCCATACCCCCTGAGATTTGCATGGCCCCAACCCTGAAAGCATTTTGTAAGTCCTTGAAAACCTGGATGTTCCCCAGGGCATGGGGTCTGGAGGTTGGGGGAGCTTCCCAATGTGGTTCTGCATTTTTGTATGGTTTGAGATGGCCATTGAGGGCCATTATTTTATTATTAATTGTTGCTGGGGTTGGGTTGGGTTGGATTTTAACCCTATGTTTTCCACCCAGAGTCACAATTGCAAGATGGGTGGCCATATAAATTTATATAATAAATAAATAATAATAACAGCAGCTTGGTGGGAAAGGTATGCCTAGGATCTTTAAATTAATAATAATAAATACATCTTCTAAGAATGTTTGGAGGTCTATGTCAGAAGGTATTTATTTGCTTATTTATATGTGGCTTCAGTCATATCTGACTCTGAACAGCTTACATTCTCAATTTAGCAACAAGGTTAAAAAGATAAACACAGTGCAGGGTATGTTTGTTTCAGCATTCTGGTTTGCAGTATCCATTTTTATTTAATTAAAATGTTCTAAGCACAATAATAAAACTTGCAGAGCAGGGAGCTTGGCCCACCAGAAGAAACGTGTTGGCAGGCACATTGTCACCTCTGGGTGCTGCAGAAGGGACCAGAAGTTCATATGTTGTCCCAATTTATGACTTGTGGTGTTCTTTACATTATGAGATACCCAGAATTGTAAAAATGAATAGAGTGGGAAAGGAATTAAAATATTATAATGTGAATTCCAACATATTATCTATTCTAACACTGCCAATTGTTGCCAATTTGTATTTAGCTACTACACATAGCTGAAAACTTTCTTCCATCTGGTACACCCATTTATCCTATAGCACACTCTTCTCTACTTAAAAGCCAAGAGAGTCACATGAGAAAAATATATTTATCTTGAAGTAGGTTATCACTATTTCAAAATACACCTCAGCAGCTGCAGTAAACAAAATTCCAAGTTACTGTACCATGTGGGGCATTAACAGTCACATGCATGCATTCAGATACATGTGCAACACCCCCATAATACAGCCAAATCCCCACCCAGAGACTGAACTGCTGGAGGTCTTGAGGAGAAAGCTGAACTCTGAATAATGCTCACGTTCCATCACTTATTTGTAAGCTGCCCAGAGTTGTTGAGGAGCTGGACGGCCTTGAAATGTCAATAAATAAATAAATAGCTGTGCTCTGCTTTAATGTTCATGCACCACCATTTATGTTAGGAATGAATCCAGCTGTCAGCCCTTAGAGGTAGTCCAGACAAGAAGCACAAACCAAGAGTATTAACACTACCTTTATTGTAAGGTTACAGTAACAGAATCTTCAAGTCTGAAAGCACTTCTCCCCTTCCTCGCCTTTACTTTCCAGAGAACTAGGAAGGATCCCTTCTGAGACATTTTCCACACCCCCATTCCTTCTGTGGGCTGAGATATCTCTTGTCTGACCATTGCCCTGGCTGTGGCTCCTCCACCTCCTGTCTCCCAAGATTATTCTTACAGACCATTACACCAGCCCAGCAGCCTAGTTATGTCAACACATCCCAGCTGCCTACTGTGACCTCAGAGAGAATGGCCAACTGTCCACTAATGTGGAAATGCAGGAAAAACAACCCTAGCAGTTATAGCATGGGGGGCTGTCTAAATCCTACAACAACAGGTTTCTGCATAGGTGAGGGGCAGAGCGAACTGAGCAGCAGAAAGTGAGGCCAGCAGGACTCCTATGTTTGGAGACAGCTTCCCATGGGGCAGTGGGGGTGGCGTCCAGCCTTCAAGTTAGCCCCTGGTGCTTCTGAACAGGCATTCCCAGGGACCTCTGGTGGAGCCATGCTGCTCCCTTCCCATCTAAGCACCTGCCACTGAAGGCCAAGCAAGTGACACTCAATTTTTCTACAGAGCCTGAGTCTGGACATGTCTTCTCACAGGCCATGAAAGATGCTGGATTGCTGTCCTCCTTTGCTTCATACTTAGAAAAAAACAACAACAATTTTGTACAAATCAGACCAAGCCAGCTAAACCACACACCTGATTTAAACTCTGGAGCACTGCCATATGTATAGGTTCCAATGACAAAGCTGTTGTCACTGTCACTGTCTTGATTTTTGTCTGCAATAAGACATCTACCACAGCCTAGTCATGTCTAAGAATCTACTGCCAACTAAGTTCCAAAATAAGAAGGGGAGAATCTAGAGAGCCTCTATTTAGAATAGTGCTGGAATGAAGGGTGACAATTCAGATGCAGGGGGGGCTCTGCCCTTGACAGAAAATCCACCCACACCCTGAAAATTTCACTGCTAATGTTCAGGGTGAGGTTTGAATACTGAAGAACAAACTTAGCAACTCATTTTAACAAGCTGACATCCATAGCACAGGCAAAAAGGACAATTGAAGCTCTCAGTGTATAGCTGGTAGCTTTCAAACAAAATCCAGCCATCTGACATGAATTGCCAGGGCAGGAAAAAAAAGTTAATTAAGGACCAAGAACAGCCACCCCTAATGGCAAAGATCAGCTTCAACGGGCTATTCAGGTTGCACCTCCCATGTCTGGACACTGTGTGCCTGGACATGGTTGTAGAAAAATTGAAAATTAGAAATTGTGCAGGGAGGAGAAAAAGGCATTGCTTAAAGTCTGCCGAAGACCGGTAATTATTTTAAAGGAGCAATATTAAAGGCACCATTTCCCCAATCTGCCACCCAGCGCAATAGCAGCCTCCCCTTACAAAGCCCTGACTTTGCTGGCCACTCCCTTTTCCCAGCTATGGATCTACACTGCCATTAAGGCTCAAAACTCGGATTTCTTTCACGGATTGGTTTCCATTTTCACAAATGAGACTCAAATCATCTTAAACACTCATATTTCTCCTTACCTGAGTTCTGGAGGGAGGGGGGTTGTAGCTTATCTATTTACCTATCTGGGTATGTGCCATTTTTTTTTCTCCGTGAATTACGTCTGCAAAGCAGTAAAGTGTTATGTATTCGCAAGCCCCATAATCTTTAAAAGCACGGTGATGCATGCCTCCGATGAGAAAAGAGCTTCCATCCAGTATGTTAATAGACAGCATTAGGGCTGTAATGAAAAGCACTTGAGACAAGTAAGCCCCTATCAAAAGCTGAGTAATAGGGTAGCAAAGAATGATTCATAATAGACCTCCTCTATACAAAGATATTAAGACGTCTGCATTAGTTCAGGGTTTTTTCGCTCTAACAGCTGCCTCATTTCTCTGATTAAAATAGGAGTAGGAAAGTGTTCTTCTGTTACAACCCCTTTCCACCTAGTAGCTTCTGCCTGCACTCTTCCAAATGCACACATGCACAGAAGCAAACACAATAGCAATGAGGTAATGTGCTGTTGTGCCCTCATCAAGCCAACAGATCGCTACTGACACAGCGGCAGGTTCGCATGAAGAGATCACTATCACATGATAGTGATCCCTCTAACCGGCAGCACCTCCTGCATTTTGTTCTCTTTGAACCGCGGAGGATCCTTCCTGGCTCAAGACAGAATGCTGCCTGACAAAAGAGGCTACGTAGCCTGTGAAAGCTTATGCCATAATCCAGGGTTGGATGAACTTTTTGTAATGGGAGGAACCACGCCTTTTTTAAGGCCACAGAGAGGAGGTTTGCTAGCGAGTTACTCGTGATACCGGGGCGGAGCAGTGAGGGATTTTCTGTACTTTTGCTCATTTTTGCAGAGGTTGGGGATTTTAAAAAAGTAAATAAAATAGGGATTCTCAGCAAGTTAAGGCACCTATTTGATGTGCTATTTCTTTTTTTTAGAAAAAATGAAAAACCCATCCTGGAAGACAAAACCAAGTGGCCCGTGGATAGCTCGCTCCCATCATAAGCAATGTATTAGTTGTTACCATTCCACAACACTGGGTTGTCTTTGCTCCAGCAGATTAACAGAGATGCTGCCTTGGACACTCCTATTTGGAACACACATTAATCAACCCTTTGTTTTAAAGGCCGTAGTTTGTGGACATGCCATAAAGCAGGTATACAACCCCTGTGGCTTGTTACCATCCCTTTCATATCCCACCCTCTCCGCTCGCTTCTGAGCGCTACAGAGCGAGCTGGTCAGAAATTAGCCTATTTTCCATTTGAGAAGATGGGGGGGAGGGGGATTGAAGTGCAAAATGAAAACCTTATGACCTGCAGAGGCTTTCCTTCCCTTAAAAATATGCAACTCCCTTGCCCCAGATATCTAGTTTGGGTTCTGCTCCACCTTTTTCTGGAGCATAGCCCTCAAGAGGGCATGCAAAGTACAGAGCGGCCCTCGCACCCCCCACACTCTGCTCTAAAGCTACAAAGAGCTGTGAAGCAGAAGAAGATCTAAGAACAAAGTCTCCCACTAGGTAAGGTGAGGCAGCAGAGAAATAACTGCTGAGCCTTGACCCACCAGGGTTAAATCAGGATTGAGGTTCCATGTGAATAAGAGTTTAATGCCAAGCAGGTAGTGGAAGAGAGACATTTGTAATGTGAATGTGCCTTTTGGTCAAACACGGTCACAACATGCACAAGTCAGAACAGACATAACAGCAGTTAATTGATCGGACAATAGTTGATAAAGGTTAATTGATCGGACAATAGTTCATTTGATCTGCATTTGTAAGTGAGCCAGCCTAGACTGCCCTTCCAAATACTACATGTGAATAGGAGCATACTTCTCTCTGAATTTTTTGATTCTGCTCTCAGCTCAAAAAAGCGCCTGTCCAAATGTGTTCGGCGTTACACCCTACATGGCCTAGATTAAAGAAAATTGTAGATAAAGAACGTGCTGTGTGTATGTGTGCACGCACCCTTAATTCACTGACTGCAGTGGAAATTGGATGGAACAGGCATAATTGAATGCAAATGAAACTGGCATGGGTTGGAAACTGATTCATCCAGCCCTACCAAAAGTGATATAAAGGGGTCTCGCTTGCGCTCCAACCAAACCCTAGAAGTCAAAAATGAAAGCGCTTATCTGAGAGCAATTATCATCACCGATGATTCATACCCCTTTTTCCTTCCTTCCATTCTTAGCCAGTTTATATGTGCCATGTCAAATTACAAGTGGAGATAAACAGCAAAACTGAGTCCTATTTCTTTTTGTTAAATGCAGCCGTCACAGGGTGGGAGAGAGCCTCTTTCTCCAGCACACAAACGCTCTTCCTTCTATCTGCATCAAGCAGAAACAGCTTGTGAGCAGGAGAGCAGGGAAAATAAAACAGCAGTCAGAGTTTCAAGCAAGGGGGGGGGGCAAATCTTGCTCTTTGCAGTTTGCTGGCTTTTCAGAAAAAAAAAAACAGGCATGGCCCTGATTTATTCATTTATCCCACCCAGATTACTAATGATGGACTTTTTAGAAGCAGCAGCATTGGACAATGCTGGATTTAGAACCAAGACTGTTGAACAGGAATTAGGTGTGATATAAGGCATATTATTGGCGGGGCGCGTTGAGGGGGACAACTTTCATCTCTAAAGTCACATATGGCCTTTAGGCTAATTCCAAAAGCAGTCTGTAAATGAACAGTTCAGACTTCTGGTAAGGATCATCTGTCCTTTCTCTGGCTGTGTGTCATGTTGGAAAAAGAGGGAGACAGAGAAAAAATGGGAATGGGTGGCCCCACCAATGTTTGGCTCTTGCTCCATCCATGCAGCTTTCAATTCCAGCCCCCAGCTAGCATGAAGCCTCCTCTGAAGCCACCTCTGAGGCTCTGCAGCCCTTGAAATGAAAAAAGACAGCCATGCCAGCTTCAGAAGCACTATAAAAATAAGATCACATGCTGGTCTTTCTCCAAACAAAGTGCCAGGATGTGTGTTTCCTTTCCTGTTGATGGTAAATGTCTATCTCCTTTCACCCTTCTACAACATCTCCAGCTCAGCCTTCCCCAACCTGGTGCCCCGCAAATATGTTGGACTTTGATTCCCGTAATCTCCTATGTGCAGCCTTGGCGGAGCTTCAGCAATGGATGTAAGGGAACTTCATACAAGACGGGTGGTTTAGCTGCCTGTTTTAATGCTTTGCTAATTTATGCTTGCAAATGATACAAAGAACCCAAACCTTTTCTCATCCATAGGGAGCAAAATATATTAGATTTTTCATGTTGGGAGGAAATGGGGAACACAGAACAGTGCAATAGTTAAAACTAAACCTTTCACCCTTTCACTTTTAACTGAAGGAGATTTGAAATGTCAGAAGTCACACGGCTCGGTTCACTCACTGTGTTAAACTACAGTGTGGTTTGACTAGTGTTAGCCATTGTCATTTGTAGACCGTGGTCCCTATCCAAACATTATATTTAAAGCCAGCAATTGTGGTTATTCAACAAATACGTAGTTAAGACTTGATTCAGCAGAGCCATTTTAAAGCAGTCTAGCAAATGCACCACATTCCAGAGCAAACTAAGCTGATTAAATTCTCTGATTCTCCTCCCCGCACAATCAATCAGGCCCCAACAAAGCCCAAACATCTAAATCAGTTCCTCATACTATCAGGAGAAATTATTAAGCAGACTTTTGCTTCCTTGCTTGCTTGAGAATTAGTCCTGCTTATTTCTGTGCTTATTCGAGACTTCATTTGCACATGCAACTCCTTCCAGTGAAACTCTCTGCTACTAGATGATGAAACTGCGTATCTCACTTAACTTTACAAAAGATTAATGGAGACTGGACATGAAGAAAAAAGAAAAGAAAAGAAAAGAAAAGAAAAGAGGTCCAGAACCTTATTCCCATATGTTTAACTCCCAGAAAAAGAGGAGGAGGGGAGGAATGCTTTTGCTTTAAAACAACTTCTTTGCTATTATAAATTTGTTCACAAATCTCTGCTATAGCTCACAAATCAAGCCACTGCATGGGCCCTGTCACCCCACTTCTGCTTATGTCAGGAGAAGGAGCTTAAGCATCAGTAACATTCCAGCGGGTCTTGTGGAATGTGGGCTGCTAACATTGCTATCACCGCTGAATGGTGTAAGCCAGTGCTGAAGAACCAGACAGATGGTGCACTCAAATACAGGAGGCCCTTGGAATGGAAAAGATGAATAATTCCAGGAGATACTCTTATGCCAGCTTTCTGAACACTTGGCTTCTCACAAGAATCCGAGAACCTGGAGTACTGCCTGACACAGGATGGAATCTTAATCAGCTGAGCCGTCCTACGCAGCAAAAGACAGAGGACATCAAGAGAATTGCTTGGGGGTGGAGCAATGGGCGGGGGGGGGGGATTATTCGAAATCCACCTTTGATGGAGACTCTGATTCCAACTAGAGTCCTTATTTTCCGAAAAACAAGGAGACCTGGGAGGACTACTGGTCATGCTAGCTAAGACTGATAGAGTCAAATAATATATTTGGAATGATGTCTTAGCTAAAGTGAAGCTGATCTTGGTATGGTCAACACCTTGATGGAATATTGGTTAGTGGGAGGACATAGTTCAGAGAATATAGGCTTTATATGCAGAAGGGCTATAGTTTATTCCCAGCATCTCTAGTTGAAAGGGCCACTTGAAATGGATAATGAAAAAAAATCTTTATCTGTTGTCCAAGAAGTTGTTGTTAATGCTGAACTAGACAGACAAATATAGGTAGTCCTCGACTTATGACCATTTGTTTAACAGCCATTCAAAGTTACAATGACACTGAAAAAAGTGACTTACAACCGGTCCTCACACTTAATGACTGTCATAGCATCCCCACGTTCACATGATCAAAATTTGGGCACTTGGCAACTGGCACATATTTACCACGGTTGCATCATCCCAGGTTCACATGATCACCATTTGTGACCTTCCCAGGGGCTTCCAACAAGCAGAATCAATGGGGGAAGCTGGATTCACTTAACAACCACATGATTCGCTTAATGACATTTGATTTGTTTAACAACCGCGACAAAAAAAGTCATAAAATTGGGCACGATTCACTTAATGACTGCATCACTTAGTGACAGACATTCTGGTCCCAATTGTGGCCGTACGTTGAGGACTACCTGTAGACAAACTCTATTGTAGATGCTTTCCCATTTTTCAGAAGGAAAATAAAGAACCTATTCCTCTTTCTTCCAGGCAGGTAAATTTTGGCATGCAGAATTCCATCATGATTATCCTCCAAAAATGAGTATGGGTAAAATTAATTTTTTATCTTTTGCCTGGTTTGATTCAAAGGAGCTAAAAAGCTACAGACATCTTTAAGTCAAGGTAGTGATTTCATGGATAGTCCATGTAGTTTTCTTGGGAACAACATGAAAGTGGTTTGCCGGTGCCTTCTTCCCAGATGTTTTTTCAACTTTTCCATCTAGTGTACAGCCAGGAATTTCCTGATTGGTCTCCCATCCAAATGCTAACCAGGTCTGACCTTGCTTAGCTTTTTGAGATGAGCCAATCAAAGCAGACCACATAGGTTGGAAGTTGGCTTGTGTGGGCCTCAGCTGGGCCTTTAAATTCGAACCTTGTTTACCTACATGTGCTCATTTTGGGGAGCTCCATAAAAGGCATTAATGGACAATTCACACACCTACTAGGTTAGACTAAAATTGTCAGTCTTACCAGGTAGACCAGACAGGAAACACGACAAGATGAACTAATTCTACTTTATTGTAAGAATACATTTTCTTGCAAGTCTGAAAGGACAAATCTCCCACCAACTCTTTTCTACTGCCTGAAAGTTAAGGTGGATCCTTTCTAAGTTTCTTTCTCTGCCCGTTACTTAGTTGGGGGCTCCTCCCCCTTTTATCTGATCATCTCCTAGGCAGCATCTCTGTCTTCCAAGATCATTCTCACATTCCATTACAAAATGGACTTGAATTGCTTGTGGAAAACTCAGCTATTGTGTTCGCAATACCACCATGTTAAGCTAGAGTGTGGTCTACTTGCTTGGGTGTGGTGTGTGATACAAACACAGCAATTGTGTTTTGTTGACTTGGAAGTCATGTGTTGACTGCACAGCCTGTACCACAGCTGAGAAGAGCTGCCCAGGAAACAAGATTTCCCAGTCCTTTCCTGGGAAGGAAGACCATGGCTTCCCAAAAAAGGGGCAGCGACTCCAAGCATCATCAAAGCAAAGCATCCTTCAAAGCTTTGCCTGGCTTTAAAGATTACAGATGGGGAAAATAGGCAGGGAAAATAATGGCTCACCTAATGGTTGTCACACACACACACACCCAATTATTGGCAAGTACTCAGCACCTTTTAGCTCCAGAAAACCTTTCAGATTCAATGTAGACCCCCAGGGAATCCAGCATATGGCGACCACAAGGCAGGAGAGATTGAATTCACCCAAAATCATTCTAGAGCTTGTCTGCCAACAAAATCCTGCGAGCACTTTGGAGCCAGGCATTTCAGGAAACCCGATGGCAGTGAGGTTATCCCCAGTCATGCTTCAAAACACAACTGCCAGATCCTCTCCCCCCACCCCCACCCCCACCCCCCACTGTCACAAGTTGGTATGCACTGCAGGAGTCTATTCCATGCGATGGAATGACATCAGTTGCCACCAGCAGGGGATCTGGCCTCCTGTTCCAATTCATATGGTAGCAGAGACACAGAGCGCCAGGTTTTGAGAAAACTCAGCAGCGTGGGTGAAAAACTGGGCACTGAGCACGATTGAAAATCTGGCCCCTGTTTGTCTTCCAAAAGCAGTGGTGGATCTGCTCCAGAAATGGCATTGATTTTCCTTGAAGTTCTTGAGTGTGTGGATATGTGAGTGCGCATATGCGTGTGCATGCATATATGAATTAGAAAATTTTTTTACAGAAAGAAAAAGGAAGGCATAAAAATGTAGCAGGGGGAGGAAACGGAGAAAACTAAAGTTTTTTTATTATTATTATATTTACTTTCCACTTCTCTTCCTTCTTTGTATTACCCTGAAGCAGGTACAGATGAAAAGAGAACAGGGTCCCACGTTTATTCACATTTGCAAATTGTATGACAGGGTAATGCATTTAAAATATGTGCTATTATTTTAAAAGCAGCCACAGTATGTGTGCTTCTGAGGTTAGATTTAAGAGTATATACATAAAGAGAAAAATCTGTGCCCTGTGCCATAATCCCATTAAAAATCACCTCTCCTCATACTGATTATTTTCACACAACACACTGAATTGGTTGCTAAATTAACCTCTTTTCTGGATTGGGACAATACAGTGAAGCCTGAATGGCACAATTCCTACAAGGTAATGCACAAAAAGTGAAGTTAAAATTAAGCAAATTTAGCAGATTGGGCAAATGCAGCTGCTAGGTTTGTAACCAACCTGGTTAATGGGGTTGTGTGAACACAGCCCCTGTTGACTGAATCTTGACACTCTTTGCCTCACCTGCTATACCTTCATTTTCCCCTCTAAAAATGCAGACAGAATAAAAGCATTCACAAATGTATCAACTATCTCGGTCATTCGGCCATGAATAAATAATATAAAGATAATAACTAGTTTAATCCCTTTGCACATTGGTGTATGTGGGAACAGATTCTTTCCTACATGGTATTTGAATGTGCAGAGATGATCTCTCTCATGTTCATAGGACTGTTGGGAGAACAGCTTCAGAGAGGAAGGACAACAATGATCGAGGGGTTGGGAATAAAGCCCTGAAAGGAGACTGGGGGAACTGGGGAGGTGTAGCATTAAGCAGGGACCACCAAAGTGGGATAGGACGATCCTCTTCAAAAGCCTGAAGGACTGGCAGACAAATAATCTGTTCTTCATCTTGCCAGAATTTAGGGTATAGAAAAATGGCCTTAAATTATAGTAACTCAGATTCTACCTGAAGGTTAGGAAAAATATCCTAATAGTGCAAACAATTTGACAAATGGCATCATTGATACCAAGGTGGTGAACTCTCTTTGCAGGATATGTTCAAGCAGAAGCTGGCTGGCATCTGTTGGGTAAAACTAATGACACGCCCTTGAATCAACTTATGAAGACAAGCATGCAGTTTTCCTGGCAAGAATATGGAAGGGGTTTGCCATTGTCTTTGCCTGGAAGAAATTTTGACTTCTCAGCCTCATCTACAGTTCTGGTATTCCTGATGGAACCCCATCCACCCAAGTACTAACCAGGCCTGCCCTGCTTAGTTTCCAAGCTCAAGCAAGGTTGAGCAGATGCTACCATCGGTCGAGATGATCTTTTATGGATGGTTCCAATGGATTTCAACAGTGAGCCGAGGGATAGAACAACCCCTTCCAATTGTGGGAGTCTATAAAGGCCTCCTTCAGTCTTTCCTCTGATCAGGATGGATCCTACTACAAACACCTTTCCCTTCGAGGATCCTTCTTCAGAATGAGGCAGTGTTGGAGGGCTATGGGGGCTATTTGTGCTGCATGGATACACATTTAATTTGGGCATTTGCGCAAGCCATTTACTCACCATTCCACCTGAGGCTTGTTTGCAAAAACAAATGCTGAAATGAAGCAGGAATGACTACGCCATGGGTCACGGGAACAGAACAGCAGTTGCACATGTGGTGTCCCTGGTGAAGTGGCAGGATCTGGGCTGGATGACTCTCTACTCACTCGCCCAGGCAATGTTCCCACATCCACACACACACATACTCCACATGCAGTGTCCTAACAGTGTCATCTGTGACATGTCAGGAGAAGATGATTCACCAAGAAGCCTGCAGCTTCAGCTACCCACCAGCAAGCGGATCTGCTGACAAGCAGCCATCGTTTGTCAGGTGGCTGGATTCACACAGTACACTACGCTATCGTGTGGTTAGTGGTTTTGATTCAGTGGGGTGTGGGATCCTAACCCCTGCACTTTGCACATCATGACCCATAGTATATGTGATCCCGGCTAATATGAATCATTCAGCAAAACATGGTTAAAACAAAATGCATAGCATTTTGTGTGAATTTAGCTGTCAGAGCCTTCTGTTTCCGCTACCCTGTATTTGAACAATATGATCTTCAGCTTTAACATATTCCCATAGCTTTGTCTGATTTGGCTTTGTCCTTTGATCTTGCCTTATGACATGCCCTTTGGAGAGAGGGCTGCCTTGAATGTGGTACTCTAGCTCAAGATGACACTTCTTAACAAAATGTGTCTCGTATTGCTCTCCTTCAAACACCAGATCAAAAAACCATATATGCAAAGCTCGGGTTATACCCATAATGCTTGTTACTTTTGCTATCGCATCTCCATCACAGCCATCAGTATGGTAAAGAAGGTCCATTTGTAATTTACTTTTTCTTTTTTTCTGAGGCTTTTACAGTCCTTAAAAACCAAAATGACAAGAATCTTCATGAAAACATTCATTTAGATCCAATTTTGTTGTCATTCTTTTGAATGGGGAAAAACAGCCACCTTCCTTTCTTGTTATTTCATAGAAGACATTTGTGTGACTAAATGTTGGGACTTCCAAAAAATCGTCTCTTTTTTAAAAATCAATGGATTTTATTCAGGTTAGAGAAGCATCGAGAAGAGTCCTAGTCTTGTGGATGCTTTGGTGCATTTTCTGTGTTACTGATAGGTCCATCCTCACCCCCAAAGGGAAAGCTTTGGAACAAAGGCTTCAGTGCCATCACGAACTGGCTCTGTCATGCACTAAAGCTGGTCATCTGCCTTAGTCAGCAGTTGGTACGTTGTGAAAGAGGTAGAAATGATTAGTAATGACTTTGTTTTGAGCACGATGGTGTTGCTGATACTATAATGTATATGCCACTCCATTTCCAGAGACTCTGAGTAATTGACAATGTTAAAAAGATTAAAAATAAACAAAAATACAATGGTAAACGGTCAGTCCAAGGTGCCATTAGTCCAGGGTTGCATGTTCTTACTCAACCCCAAATGCCTTTCTGGAGAGCCATGTTTTTAGGGCTCTCAGGAAATGTAATAAAGTTTTTGATTGATTGATTGGTTGATTGATTGATTGATTGATTGATTGATTGTGTGTTATCAAGACAGTGTCAACTCTTAACAACCACATAGATAGATTTTCTCAAGGAGAATCTGTCTCCAATCTGGTCCTTCAGGTCTTCCGGTGGTGGCCCATCACCACTGTAACTGAGTCTATCCACCTTGCTGCTGCGCATCTTCTTCTCTTTCCTTCCACCTATCATCACCATCATCATCATCATCATCATCATCATCATCATCATCATCATCATCATCCTTATTTTACTTCTAGATGTGAAGAAGTGCTTGTTGTTGCTTGTTTTTTTAGTTGTGGCCTGGATCTGAAAAGAGCATGGCAGAGTTTGGGTTCTGCACACCATGAGCACAAGTGGGAAGGCATCATTTGCTAACTGACTTTGCTAAGCTGACTAACTGTGCCATTGAAACAGGCATATGATAGACTGACCCACTTAATATCTGGGAGGAGCAACTGATACTGATACTAATTTCAACAAGAGAACAAGTTTGCAGGAGGTTAAGCTTTAGCTCAGAAACATCCTGGAAACTTCTGCTTCTCTTTTAACAGAGTTAGTACATGCATAGGTGCCTTAAGACAGATCAGGTTAGTTGCCCATCTAGCTCAATTTTGCTTACCCATTTTGGTTATACCAACAGCACCTCTGGTCTATCAGATTGGGTCATTCCAAGTCCTGCCTTGAGAAGTCAAGATTAAATGTAGACTCTGCCTTGTGCAAAGCAAGATATCTATTGTAGGGCTATCGGGTTTGGGGTGCAAAATCTGTATCTCCTTGGTATCTTCTGGATTTTTCCAGGCAAGACATAGTCCTAATCTACTGAATGATGTTTCTCCTTCTTGTGCAACTGCCTCAAGTTATAGGGTGATCTGTGGTTCTTGATGTTTGTCTCTTAAGGGCAGGTAATGAAGAATACCCTAACATAGAGGCATTTGTCTTCTATTCGAGAACATACAGGGCTGGTCTTGATCTTAGAAAATGCTCCTGACTTGTCTTGCTTGTTTTCACTGGACAGTTCAACCTGATCTATATTCAGCTCAGAGAAAGCTCTTTCTGGGTGGTGGAGAGATCAATGAGCAGATGTGCTCGCTTTTCCAGAGTCCTGCTGCTTATGGAGAAAACATCTGGAAAAGGAGTTTCCCCAAATTTTGGGCCTAACCTTTTTCATGAATATCCATTAACTTAACACTTCAGAGTCCCACAATGCATGGTGCAATTTGGGCTAGCTTTGCTTCAATGTGTGTTCTTAATATCATAGCAGCACATATGATAATATCTACAATGCCAACCTAATTTCCCTTTTGGCAAGGCTTCCTGACATACAGTTGGTAGAGATTAATGCACCTTGTTGGTTGAGCCCATTGAGCATCAAAGAGTCCATGTGCCACTCAGCATTTTGAGCCAAGCTAATGCATATATTGGAGCACAGGCTATGTTGGTAATTAAACCCTTGGTTGGATTAACCTAGTTCAAAAAATGAAAACAGAAATAATATGTAACCCTGAACCTTCCTACACCTGCAGCCTGTGGGGTTTCTTCAAGGCCTGGAGGATGGAGGTATGGACCTTTGGAGGAAGCACTATGAAATGGCCCAAAGGTGCAGGGCACGCAATTCCATTGGCAAGAAAATCTGCCTCATCCTGATTCCTAGGATTTTTCCTCTCCCGCCTGAAAGCAAGGCACGATGTTTCTTTCTTTCCTTCACTGAGTAATGAGGAAGTCTGGGATTTGAGCACCCTGGTTGGAGCACCAATTTTCCCACTCCCCCAATGGCCAGCCAGACTGCCCTTCTTTCTTGCTTCTTTATCCTTTGATGCCCAAGAGAGCATTCATGAAGACACTTGCACATTATTGCAAGAGTACAGCAGAACAAAAGCGAGACAAGGCCAACAGCTGTACAGAAAAGCCCTCTGTGGCCTGACTTACCAGCAGCCTGGAAAAAAGCCCGAGATAATTCAAGAGTGATGTAAACCACGACCTGCAGAGCCAAAGAGTGGTTTGACAGGTGCAAGAGCCAAAACCATCACATAAACTTTGGTTTGCAAAGTGTGACAAAACTAACAAATTGTTCTTTGAATTGAGTTTGCAAACCGCCATGTGAACCAAGATGCTGCCGTCTAGATTCATACATTTTCTAAGCCATAGCATCTAACGCTAGACCATAAAGCATGATTTATAAACCACTGTTACTAAATACATTAATTATTCTACATAAAAACCAGACAAGCCATCTTATGCCTTAGCATGATAAGTGAACCCAGTCATAATCCAGGGGACTGTTCTGCCATCCAAGACAATTGTTTATTAATAATTAGAGAAGGTGCAAAAACTGCCAAGCCACTGTTCTATTCTGTGTGTGTGTGTGTATGTGTACATACATACTGTACATACATATAAAAATTAGAATGTTTTAATACAGTAAAAGTATAAAAATTAAAAATAAGAAAAAGAAAGAAGATGGGGAAACGGAAAAAAAAGAAAGAAAACATACAATTATGACTTCCATCCTTCTTTCCATCAAGTAATTGCCATCTTCATTTTTCCTCTTTAACCCCTTTTAATCCCCAAGTCCATAAATCACCAATCCAGTCTTTTCTTCTTTTAACAAAAAGTCCATATGAGGTTTCCAGTCTTTTAAAGAAACCTTTATTGTTTTTTCCTGGACCAAACTGACCAGCTTTGCCATTTCCACAAGCTCCATCAATTTTATATTTGAAGAATGATTCTGGGTACCAGTAATCTTGGCCTTGTATTACAGCTAAACCAACCTATCAGCCTGGTTTTCACATTGCGCCAATGTGGTTTCTTGATCTTTGGCTTGATGTTACGTGCAGGCCCAGCCACCATCCTTAGCAATGTTAACAGCCCCAGTTATCTTAAGAGTACTTTTGCATAAATCTCTTTCAGTGGGTGCCACCAACGCAGAACCTGTTACGGAAAGCAGCAGGAAAGGGTATTTGCGCACCATTCACATTTCACCACATTATTCACTGCTTTAAAAGTGTTCCAAGAGTGTTGCTTTCAACAGTCCCCTAATGATCCCCCACATGCTGCTGGCAACTCAGTCAGTCTTGTAAAATTGCTTCTTTGAAGGCGAGTGTAGGCAATCACCTTGGGTTTTTAAAAACACAAAAGCCGAGACTGTGGTAGACAAGTAGAACAGGCAGAACAATGACATTTATTAGGTGCACAGCTGGGATACACGGGACAGTCCTGAAGGGTGGCGCATCAAGACCCACAATCGTCTAAGCGAAGCATTTATTTAAGATACTACTTTTTTTCTCTGACCAGAAATTGGGCCATTAACTGGTGGCCAAATATTACTCGCCATCTGGAAAAAGTTACGCCTCCCTGGTTTAAACCAGTTTTTCCCCCTGCTTTTTCCCAAACTCAAAGAGGTCAATATAAAACCTACTTACCAAACCTTATGCACAAAGGTTTAAAAAAAAAAAAAAGATTCCAAAGAATTTTTCTAAGGACATCAGTGAGTATAACAAAGCAGCCTGGGGATGAAGTGAGAAATTGGCAGAAGACTTCACCCCCACTCGATTGAAGAAATTGCAGCTAGAGGAAATTCCATAGTTTTGTTCCATAAAATAATAGCGCAAGAGTAAAACCAATTGAGAACAAGGGGGAAGGCATTTCCCCACTTTTCTGATACTGCCCACGTCCAGTCCTTCTGGCATCTTACCTAGAGAGGCCACAAGGGGGTTGTTGCTGGAGGAAGAAAGTGGGAAAATCCCACTTACTCAGGGGCCCGTGCAGCTTCAGTTCTTCCACTGCCATGCCTAGAGCAGTGTTATTTCCTTTGGGGCTTGCCCTGGGCCAGAGACTCAGCAGCAAATATCAGCTAGAAAAATCTCTCTCTTCACCCCACTTCTCGTGCCTCTCACGTTTTCCTGCCAGGAGTCACAAGGGGCTTGTTGGTCAACTCTTTCCATCAGAGGACAGTTTCAACGCTAGAGAAGTGCTCAAAAATGCTAAGAAAAGGAGGCTCGTGGAAGAAATTACATTGCGTAATTATCACTGGGACCTAGGATTAAAATTAAGACAGAGGTAAGGGAGGGTTCCAGAAGCCTAAGCAGATCATATCAATAGCTAAGCTATTGTTGATTTTTCAAGCACATTTTTGTCATGAAGTGGCCCAATTACACCTGAATGGCATATAAAAGTTTGTTGGTAAAATGGGATCCAGGTACTGGAATTGGCAGAGTTATGAGGACTTATTGGGCAATTGCCCGTAAGTGCTGGGTGTGTCTCAAGGCGGGAAAACAAAATCTTTCATCTAAACTAGATGTGTGGAAGATTGCTCAAGTGGGTGTAGGAAGAAGAAATTGAGAAATCGTTTAGGGGAACTGAGGACAAAAGGGCCATGGGAACTAGGCTGGTGTCCGTGCTAGGTATACACACAGTCCACTTTGTCACCAGAGATGTGACTGGCTTCTTGTTGGAATGGTGATCGCAGCTGGATCAATGCTACACTGGGACTAAAAAAGAATTAATTCCCTGTTCATGTTTATTCATGTTGGCGAGGGGAAGAAAAGGGGGAGAATTCATTTGCTGTTGCTCTCAGATGAACATCCTATTCCAACATGATGTAAGCTTCTTCCTTAGTGTGATGGTATGTGGGAATGACCTTGGGAGATAGGAGGAAGAGCCACAGCCTAGACAACCGTCATGCAAAAGGTATCTCAGCCCACAGAAGGAAAAGGGACATGGGAAGTACTTCAGAAGGGACCCTCCCTAGTTTTCTGGAGAGTAAAAGGAAAGGAGAGGAGCAATACTTTCAGACGTGCAAGACTCTGTTACTATAACCTCACAATAAAGGTGGTGTTAGAACCCATGGTTTGTGCTTCTTGTCTTGTTCTCAAAGGGCCGACCTCAGAGCTTTTACACAGTTTTCTACAGACCGGCTACATTGGGGGTGTACATTAAAATAAGCTCCTTCAATGTAACCTATGTAAAGATGCTGAACCAGAGAAAGGTATTTTGCTTTCACGTTTGAATCATTTCTGTATGTAGCTAGGTCTCACTGAAAAGCACATCGCACTAGATAAAGTCATACTGTACTCCGAATTCAGATATCAGCTTGGCCTGGCAAAAGAGCCAAACAACAGAGCAGACCCACCATCAGATATGAACACAGAGGACTTCAAAGAGCACCAGCCTATTGGAAGGACTGCTGGCAGCCATACCCACTAATGCTGCTGCTGTGATTGACTCTAAGCAGTCCCCATGTCCTTTTCATTCCCACATCTATTAAATATCTCCTTAGCTATGTTCACACCAAGTCAGTGAAAAAAGATAAGCACTGTACAAAGCTATAGATTCAAATGCAACCAGGGCCTTCAGGGCACACAGGGGCGTGCACATAGCATTCGTCTGCAATTCCTTAAACCAAATGCATCTTTTCCTGGGACAGCAGCTGCCAGGTCCCAGGAAAAGATGCAGCTGCTTTAAGGGGTGGCAGTCAGGTGTTCTCTTTGTGGCCTTCTATGTTTCAAAAGACCTTTTCATCTTCGGAGCCAAAGTGCTGCACAGCTCTATTAAAAACCTAATGGCTGCATTTCTGAAATGTACTCAGCTTGATTAATGCCTGAGTGTGCATCTTAGTATGCTTACAAACCCAGGCTTTTGGTTAATCTATAATTCAGTGTATTGTACAAACCCTGGAAACAAGTTCATTCAGTAACCAGTTTAAGCATTTGTGTGGCCCCAGCCAATATTACGCAGCTGCTTGAAAGGATAAATTATTAAGGGACAGACCCAAGGCAAGGCTTCTTTGCAGTGACCAGGGTGCTAAAGACCTGGTCTTATGTGACATGATTCCTTTTTCCCAAGCCACCTACAATCTGAGTTCCCCCCCCCTCCTCCGAAGTAACAAAGACTGGGAGTGTGTAAATCAAACAAAAATGACTCAAATTTGCAATTCAGTTCAAAGAGTCAAGTTGAGCTAATTCCAATATGTCATCTGAATTGTTAAATTAAGTTGATGAAAAGTATGAGTGCACATACAAGCACACACACATACACAGAAGGCTACTGAATCTGCTAATTGAGTTGAAGTTACCCAATTTGATGCATTGAATCAATTCAGCAATTCAATTTGAAGATTCAATTTGAAAGGATGATGCAAGGGAATCACCTTTGAATCGAAGCTACAAATTAAACCTCTGCATATGCCTAATAACTATTAATGTGCTTGCTGGTCACAAAAATTGCCTAAAAGACAAAGTGATTGGGGAATTAACATTCTTATTTGAAACAACATCAAGACTATTAATCCCAGTTGTATCACATAGAGAAGAAGGACCTTTTTGCAGCAGGAAGTTATGGCTTATATTTTTGAAATGCTGGAAGCCAAGAGTTAGGCCACATCATGAACACAGGCGTGCTCAAGGTTTTGCTTTAAAAAAAATAACCATGTTAAATCCAGTTAAGAGTTTATACAGTGCTACAGTTTTCATGGGTATCCCAACAGAAGGAAAGCATACCTGATTTTTTTAGCCTTTGTGGTTGGAGGGAATAACTGGGGGCATCACAGAAAAGGAGGGTAGCACTTGCCAATTTGGCATAACATGTTGCCCAGAACATCTGTCAGCCTTCCCACCAGGCTCAGCTATGAATCTTGGCTCTCCAAACTCTTAAGCCCCCTTTTCAGGGGAACCAGCTTATTTAACAGACCAAACTTGGCCTGATTAGTCTCTTTATTCCAGACAAGAATGAAGACACCCACACACACACACAAAAGATTTGCCCATTGCAGCCCATGTCAAGGCTTCCAACCAAGTAGGCTGATTGAACTCTCTTCTCTTAGAGACAACCAGGCTAGATCAGAGATTTATTGCCCAGAATCAAGTGCTTACACTATCTAACACCCCCTTGGAACCCTGCCTTCAATGGAGATGAGTTTCCAGGTTTATAACCTGGACCACGTCTTCCTGCTTTTCTGAGTCAACCGCTGTGTAGCTGCTTGTTTCCCAGCTGTGACCGTTTCTGCTATTTACCCCTTGTTTGCAAAATTCAGAGATTCTCCCCTCACCAACTTCAACCTTTGTATTACACAGAAAGTAAGGTCTATCTATCCCCACGCTCCAGTGGTGTAGCTGGGGGTACACACTGTAGTTCTACACTTCTAATTTAAAATCTAGAGCTTTCGGAATCCGTGGATACCTGGCACCACATGTATGTTGACATAATGGTTCTCTCTAATCTAAAAAAACTGGCAGGTTCTGGTTTGTTGGCGTCTTTGTTGGAAAATTACTGGAGATGATTTCCAATTTAGTCTGCACTCAGCACACACCGAGTCAGTCCCTTTTTCCAGATCAGAGCAAGCAGACCCAGCACTCAGTTCAGCTAGCAAAAATATATATATAATTGAATTTTATTTATTAAACCTCAGCAAACATTTTAAAAAAAATAACTGGCAAAAATGGGCTAAAAGGCAGGCAAAAACAGGGAAAGAAAGAGAGACATGAACAGACAAGAGATAAAAAGATAGAAGACTTAACCGCAATCTATATTATCTGTATCTATATATCAAAGAGTAAACTATAGTGAAGCTAATTAGCATGGACAGTCCCAAGGGAGTAGTCTTTGGTTATTCCAGCTTGAGCCCTTTTCTGTACAAAACAGCAACAGAATAGAGATGAAGAATAGGACACCAGGTGATTCTGGACCACGAAAGAAAGAATTTGGTGGACATTTTGGTGGATCCAGCAATTTGTTGGAAATACATCATTCCTTACAAAATTGATGTGGTGAAAGCCACAGGCTGAGAAGGAATTCAGACAAATACTGTAACGTATTGCCTTAATTAAGCATGTAAAACAGTGTTTCTCAACCTTGGCAACGTTAAGAGGGGTGGACTTCAACTCCCAGAATTCCCCAGCCAGCATAATTCTGGGAGTTGAAGTCCACCCCTCTTAAAGTTGCCAAGTTGGAAAAACACTGATGTAACATGATGTCAGATTGACTAGTCATGCCTCTACTTGTGAAAGAGCATCCCATGAGGATAACACTGGGCAATGGACAGAGGTAGACTTCCCCATCCCCTGTAGGATCCATATGAATAGAAGCCCCCTCCCTCCCATGTAGGCAGTCCAATGACATTGTGGGTGTTTTCATAGCAGTGATTCTCATAGCTGCCCCATGTGCATGAGTCAGGAGAGGTGAATGGAATTGGTAAATCTGAAGCTGGCCAATGCGTTCCCACAACCCAAACCAGTAGAGGCTTTTTGCTGAAATCCCTTCAGTACCAAACAAAATCAAAACCCAGAAAGTATTGTTGCAGAAAGGCTGAGCTATAAGCAAATCACACTATTTTTCATTTGTTTATTAACTTACGAATGTAAAGCCTGCCACCACAAGCTAAGAAAAGCAATAAAAACAGGGCAGCCATCTCTGGAGGCTGAATTTCTCAACAACACAGCACAACACAAAAGGAAGATGGGATGGGGAGGGGAGAGAAGAGGCAAAAGAGCAAAATCAATCACCACTTCTTAAAATGACAGAGTGGTTCTTATAAATAACCAGTTGAGTGAATCCGTAACTGTCTTAACTTTTCCTCTAAAGCAAAGGGGCACGTTTGCTTGTTTTTAAAAGAAAAATTGACATGTTGCAATAAAAATGCTATTCATTCTGGAATGATCAACACTGCTTGCATGTGTGTGTGTGTGCGCGCGCACCTGCATGTGCACAAGATCTGCTGGCAAAGGTTGGGGAACGTCTTTCATTAAGAGAAGCAGCCAGAAAGGTTCCCTCTTGTCTGCCCCCCATATTGGCATGAAAGCCAATTCCAGAGGTTGGCTGAGTTCTGCCTCTCATTAGGGCTGGCTTCTCGTGCTACAGGAGGACAACAAGAGCAGGGGCCTCACATGTAAAACAAGCATGATAATGATATGCTCCCTGCCCACCCTTCTGCCTGTGCCACATGTTCCATTGATTGAGTTCGCTGGCTCATTTCTCTGGAAGGGAAGTGCCAAGCATTGATGATTCCAGGCAGGCAGCCTGTACAATGAGGCACATACCCTCTTCTGGAGGGTGGGGAAGTATGAACCTCAGGGAACAGATGCGTACAGAGCACTTGGCAGGCTTCAGTGGCTGCTGTGAGGTGACAGGAGCATGACCCATCCAGGATCTCTTTGTAGAGACCATGATCTTCAGAGGCAGAAGCTCCTAGCTATGATGCAGCAACCAATTCTGAGTGTCACATTGACAAGCTGGGAGAATTTCTTCTGTTCCTAGAAGAATTTGGTGAACCCATCCATCCACTCCAATTTCTTCGCAACAAATGGTGGAATAATTTTGCAAAGCTATTTAGTTTCCCTCTGGGAATTAAGACTCATCAGAAACACCTATAATTCAGCCAATGCATTGACAATGGAAGCAGCTGAGGAGTCGCCACAGGGCAGAAATATACCTTAATGTAGCAGATTTTTTTTCTTTCTAAAATTAAATCCAGATGTCATTCCTTTATTTAAATGGATAGCCTTCTGTCCATTTCATACCACCCAACCTGGAAGCCTCAAAGCAGAGAGCAAAACAACCTGGAGATCTCATTAAATGATAGCTGAAGATCAATGGAAACCAACAGCATGTTCATTCGGCTTGCCGAAAGTATCTCTGAGTCTCTGATTTACATATAATATTAAGCCATAATGTAATTTATTTGGGTTTAGCTTAGCATTAGGTACAAACTCACCCACTGTGGCTTAGTTCAGTAGTGGGCAGGTTCTGGACTTCTGGAGATCTTCATGGGAACTCCAGTCATTGTTTCTGCAAAATAAAGGACAAACCACCAAAATCTGGGTGCACGTTTCACAGTGTTTTTATAAACCAGTAAATACTATACGCGATTATTTTATGCCTCCAACAGGCTTAACATGCCAATTGTACCGATGCTTCAACCCACAAAGCCCACAAGAATAAGGAGAAAAAATGGGCCAAATTTCCAACCCTCCCACCTGCAGCAATTTAATTGCAGCGTGGCCAAATCTTACAAAGCTGTCAAACTTCAAGCCGAGAAATCTCTACTCTCCAGAAATTCAACACTGCACTCAGGAACTAGATAACAGTAAAACCTGCACAGACCTGACACTGCTTTATTGCAGACAAGAATATACACACAGAAGATATTCTTATTGCAGAACACAGGAATGAAATCCTATACAGTATATAAGTTTGCCCCAAGGTTTAAACCGTATGCCTTTCCCTTCATTTTTTTCAAGCCAATGGGCTTGCTTTGAAAAGCCCATTGGCTTGCTTTGAGCATTTGGGACACCTTTTTCATGATTACATTACCATTCTACCTGCCTGAGAATCATTGTTTCCCACATCACTAGCTTCAGGTTTGATAGAAGCCCTAAGTGATTTAATGTGAAGTATTGGCCAAACCGCTATGACCTTAGTTAAAATAAACATTGGGAAGATAATAATATGGTTGATGTTCACAGATGGAATTTGTATTTCCAAAACTGGGAATCCAACCCTCACAGACTTGTTCTTTTCTTCCTAGCAAGCTTTTATAGAAACACTGGGACTATTTAATTCCTTCTCTTTACCTTTTAAGATGTCTGGAAATTCTCCCTCCATCTAGAAATGTACTTTAGAAAGAGATCTAGACAACCTGGCAGCAAGTAGCACTCTAGGCAAACCATGTAATCTGTGCCTCCCACAAGTTATTTCTACTTTTTTCCCCCCTGAAAGTTGGTGTTCTTGACAACTGTGTAGTTCATTTCTATGGTCAGCCCACCACTGACTTCTATAGAATAGCTTAAATCAGTGTTTCTCAACCTCAGCAACTTTAAGAGATGTGGACTCTTAGCATGCTGGCTGGGGAATTCTGAGAGTTGCAGTCCACACTTCTTAAAGTAGTTGAGGTTGAGAAACACCGGCTTAAACATATATCTCTTCCCCTCTACCTCCACATTTCTCCGACCAACTTCTAACCAACTTGTTTAATAAGGAGTTCTTGGAAACTCCAAAGCTTGTAACTGTTATCTGAACTTTCCATGGGTTGGCCTCATCAATACATTTATTCCGAAGAGGTTGGACTTTTTCTTTCAGAAAATGAAACATCTATCCAAAGTCTGTCTTGTCACCTCCAACTGTACTGCCTCATTTCCACCTCATTTTGCTGCAGGTCTACTTCAGACCCAGACTTCAGTTTAGTAGATTGCAAATGTTGCTGGAGCTTGAAATGTAAAGTGATTAACTGGTATCAAGCCCATAAAATCAATTTGGCAGGTGTTTGATGGCTAAAATTAGGTTTAACTGAAAGCTGGAGGCAGTGTATGAGTCTATGCACTTTGTTTTGGTTGCTGTGCATGTCTCACATATATAACCCTTGCAGTGGGGACTCCTTGATGTTCCCCATGTTTTCTGGCCATCCTGATAACTCTGTTTATGCAGGCCATAGATCAAAGCCACAGGCCTGCATTCGATAAAAGAGGCTTTGAAGAAAGAATGTCTGAAACTCCAAAATGCTCTCTGAACACATGACAAGAGCTGAGCAGGAATTTCACAACTTCTTTTTTATAAACTAAGATCTTTATACAATATAAACTGCAACTGAAATTTTTAAAAAAAACCTTCTGGAAATGTCCACTTGTTTGTTTGATTTTAGGGTTTTTTTTAAAATATAAGGACACACAACTCACATTTTCTCAATTGGTTTTCACTTTTGCTGGCTGAAATGTCCCTTGTAATTCCTAAAACAAAAACGAAATCCTTCTCCTGAGATAGAGCCTTGTGTTCTACCTTATTCTTAAAGGATCCAATCATCTTTTTCAAACTTCTCTTTTTGAGAAGGTTTTGATCACCGTGTCTGCACAGCATGGTCCAAAAAGTCAAGATGATGGCTGTGGCAGTGCAATCAAAGTTCCACCTGTTTTTTATGTGCGTCACACTGTCACACTCACAATCTTCACTTTTTGAGCATACCCTGAACCCACCCCTGGTTTGAGCTAAGAGGAAAGAGGGGACATTCTCCATGGGAAGTGACACAGACCCATGGGGTAGGGAGACTACAGAAAATACAGAATAGAGAAAGAAAGGGGCTGAAGGGGCTTCATTTTTCTCTGGCACACTGATGAACGAGAGCGTCCTAGGAGATGCTGCCTTTCTTCTATGCTGCATAGCCATCTTTAAACTCTTGTTTGCTGGTTCTAGTTCTCTTCCTTCCAAGAGAGTTGCCTTTCAGTCTTTCATTCTCTTCTTCAGACAACATGAGGCCACTCCTCACCTGTTTCTTCTCAATATTTCTGTGGGCTTCATTTCACTGGGACTGGCCTTGAAACAGAATGTCACTTTAATTTAAGGTGAATGTGTAACCTACTTTCCTAGGGGGTATGCTGTGTCTGAAAGTGTCCTCTTTTTGAAAAGCTGTCCAAGACTGGTTTAAAAGATCAAGATTTTAAATCTCAGGAGAGCTGCAGAAGCTTTTAACTTGACCATCATCCCTTAACGTCTCTGGAGAGCAGACACAGAAGATACCCATCATAATTTTCTCCAGTAAGAGTGTTCTTGTACTATGTATATGTCCATTTCACTCACAGTTACTGTAAGTTTGCATCTTTGATATAAATAAGTGTTTGCACGTTTCATGCAAATCAATTGTCTCTATTGTCCATTTTGGGAGGAAGAGAAATGCAAAACTGGTCACCTTGAACCTTTCTTAAGTTCTTATGGTCCAAATCAACCTTTCAAGTCCTCAGGAACAAGAGGCCCCAGCTGCAAGCTAAAAATATATAGCTGTTTAGTCTCTCTGATTGTCAGTACTGTCAATCAACACAAGAAACACGATGCACAAACATTGTGTGTTGCCTTGCATCTGCTCAGGAAAGTTGGCCGGGTTCTCTCCGTTCAGGGAAAATGAGGTTGAGAGGATTCTGTAACGGCATAGCACCTATCTATGTTTTCCTAAGGCAGCTTCTCCCCCACCTGATAATGTTAGTAATAACCTTCTAAATCAAAGACAGATGATATTTTGTTTGTTGGAGACAGAGCTTTGGGGGGCTGAAGCATCAGAGAGGAAGTGAGCAGAAACAGCTACTTCGAAAGCTTTAGCAGAATCCATGTTTTTAATGGTGCCAAGCAAGAGTGCTGAAGATGTACCTCCTGGAGCACATACAGCCCTCAGCATTTTTTCTATAGCCCTCCCCCTGAACCTCTAAAGGGGGAGAGAGCCAAACTTTTTAGACCATTTTAATCCTTTAGAATTGAAGAGCAGGAGTTAAAGGACAAAACAGTTACCTTCGGCTTTGCAGTGTTTCTCAGCCTCAGCAACTTTAAGATGGGTGGACTTCAACTTCCAGAATTCCTCAGCCAACATCTTAAAGTTGCTGAGGTTGAGAAATCCTGGTTTAAGGGACCCATTTCAGGCCTTAAAACCAAGATCGTCCACCGGGAGAGGAGTCATAAAAGTCAAGATGGTGGCTGCAACCACAGAGTTGAGGCCCCACCCCTTTTTTAGACACAGATGTCCCTGCTTAAAATTCCCCCCCAACTGGATCCTGACCTGTGCAGCAAGCTTGGAGCAGTCCTGTAGCTGTTAGAAGTTACGCTTTCTTGGCATTATGGTTCTTTGAAGGCTTACTCAAACATTTTGGCGTGCTTCTGATCTCAAAATGACAGGAAATGTACCACTGAAATTTGCCAGGGCAGTCACAATGAGCTCCATCTGCCATATGTGGCCCAAGAACTGCAAGTCATCCACTTCAGTTTTAGATCCATTTCGTCTTAACTTGCGAGAAGCACAAGTGTTTTGGGGCCAGGAGAAAAAGAAATAGCTGTATCCCCTCTCTTTCCTAGAAAGTATTTACCATGCGGAGCGCTACTGGGCAACAGCCAACTAGCCAGTCGTGTTAGGTTAAATAATTTACTCCTCATAACTCTTTTTTTCAAGAAACCATTTTCCCTTCCCAGGGAGACACATTACTGGCTCACGCAAGCAGACCTGACCAGGAATTATAAGTGCCTGTTTGCGAGATGGCTTTAACAGGGCAAGCAGAGCAGAGCAGAGCAGGGAGAAAGAAATAAAATAAAACACCGATTCCTGAACTCAGACCTAGGGAGGCTACTGGGGCATCAATCTTGTTAGAGAACAAGGGTGGACTTTTGCAAGAGGCCTGCTTTATTCTGGCTGCTGGCAAGCCTGGATGATTTGTGCCCGTGCAGAAGATGAGAAGCCCCATAACTCACAGCAAGCCCAACCCAGGAACCAGCACATTGCAAAGCACTTGTGGCAATCCAAAGAGGTCCAGCTCCTTGTAGCCCCATTGATGACATGGTTCAGCTTTGTTCTGTTTTGTTTTTCTCCTTCAGCTGCCAGTCCTTATTCTCAGCATTATTGGACCCTTCAATAATAGGGCTGAGCTTGTGGCTCCATTCCCAGGTCCAACAGCTTGGAGGTTCCCCCAAATTCTTTTGGGGAAAAAAACCCAGCAAAGATGCTATCCTCTCCTGTTCCTCTTCCTCCGTGGAAACAATGGTGCTGAGCGTGGCTGAAGATTTGCTAAAGGAAGGGGAGAAAGGAATGGGGGTCTCGATGTGCCTGCCCCTGAATTAAATGAAACCTCCACGCTCAGAGGGAGTGTATCTCTGAATCCTTGTCCCTGCCTGACCAAGGTCCAACAATATACCACATCCATCTGTGGTCTTGGTGGAAACATTTGGTGGAAGTCTGTGGGAAGCAACATCTTTCAATGCACTGGCCTGATCCAGGAGACCCTCCTCCTCTTCCTCTCGCCTGGGAACCCAAATAATTCAAGCGTAGTTTTAGCTGCTCAGCATCATTCAAAGGATGCAGCCCACCCACTGCAGGGAGATTTACTATGCAGGGAGAAAGCAGAGGGAGGAAAACAGAGAGGCAAAGAGGCTGATTAATTATGCAGCCCATTTTGTCCACCCTATCATAAAAAGCAGCTGTAGAGGATGTCCTTGGATCTGCCAGGGCTACGTCTGAGTTCCTTTTCCCTCCTCCTTTCTTTTCCAAACCACTTTGTCCCCAGACTGAGCCTGTCTCCTAAAACCCACCCGTTTTCCTGAGCAGGACCCACAAAGGCAACCCGTTTTGCAGTGATGTCCCTGTTTGTTTCAAAGGGAAGGCCGACTCGGGGGTGGGGTATGATCCCTGTAAGAGAAAGCAGGCCGCACGGTCGGCCTGGGCTGCCGAGTTTGTTCCTCAGTCACTCCAGGCATGCCTCGCCCAGGCTGGTTCGCGAAAGGGAATGGAAGAGGCTGGCAAAACTCCCCTTGAATATTAATGAAGCCTCAAAGCTTTTAGCTCCACGGCTGTGTCTGCGCGAGACGGCTCTCCAGGGCGCTGCTCGGCTTGGCACAATAAAAGCCGCGGTAATTATTTCCAATAACTAATTTAGATTATCATTAGCCCCCACATTGGAGAAGCGCTGCCCTTTCAAAACACTTGAACCACCGAGCCCCAAAGAACAAAATGCTTCTCGCGTGCGCGCTCGCTTTCTCTCTTCCTCTTTTCATGCCAGCAGCATAATGAAGGCGAGAAGGCAGAGCTGCGCGTCGGGCCCCGGGGCAGCTGGAGGAGTGACAGGAGCAAAGCCGGCTCTGTCATTAGGCAGAAGGAGGCGGCTGCTTCGGGCAGCAGATTTGGGGAGTCACGCGAGGGCAGCCAATTGTTTGACGGCTGGGTCTGGTGAAAAAATAAAACCTCCCCTAAGTTGAGCTCGACTCCTGGTGATTACACGGCTCACGTTTATAGTGCTTTTTTGGCAGCCACACAAAATGGCAAAGCCATTGTCTTCTCCCAGGAAACAGATAGATAGATAGATAGATAGATAGATAGATAGATAGATAGATAGATAGATAGATAGATAGATAGATAGATAGATAGATAGATAGATAGATCAGTTGGGTTGAGTGGGGAAGGCCCCAGGCTAGAAACCGGGAGAGGGTGAGTTAGGCATGGAAGCCAGCTGGGGGACTTTGGGCCAGTCCCTCTCTCTCAGCTGGGTGACAAGCTGGTCAATTTATTCCTGTCACAACCAATAGATCAATGTTTGGTTGATCCCCCAAAAAAGCAGACCCTGACCAAGCCCGTAACAACGAAGGCTGCTTGTCTGACATCCGAGTCCCACTGATATGTATACTACTTATGAGCATCAAAGTTTTGCGAGCATCTTGGCTCATCCATGAATAACATGACACTTGGGGTAGAGCAATACATACATACATACATACATACATACATACATACATACATACATATATAAATTCCCCTCTCACCCCTATGGGTGGTACGTGTCTTCCTCAATCTCGGATCCTCTATCAGAGGCCTGGGAGTTTGAGGGTTCTGCGCAGTATCTGAGCTGTTCCTAGCACTGCACTCTTCTGGACAGAGAGCTCTGATGTTGCTCCTGGGGTCTGTTGGAGCCCTTCTCCCAGCTTAGGAGTCACAGCCCCAAGTGCTCCTACCACGACTGGGACCACTTTGGCCTTGACTTTCCACATCCTCTCTAGTTCCTCCTTCAGGCCCTGGTACTTCTTCAGCTTCTCATGCTCCTTTTTCCTGATGTTGCTGTCACTTGGCACTGCTACATCTATCACTACCGCCGTCTTCTGGTTTTTGTCTACTACCACGATGTCTGGTTGATTGGCCAGTACCTGCCTGTCCGTCTGGATCTGGAAGTCCCATAGGATCTTAGCCCTGTTATTCTCCACAACCTTCTGTGGAATCTCCCATCTGGACTTGGGGGGGTCTAGCCCATACACTGTGCAGATGTTCCTGTACACAATGCCAGCTACTTGGTAAATATATATATATATATACACACACACACACATATACATATATATATATACATTTAAAGATTTTTTACAAAGGGAGATTAAAAACTAATACAAGCTAATACAAAGTAAGAAAAAGAAAAAGAAAGAAATCAAAGAGAAAGATAAAAGTGCAAGAAAGGAAAGAAAGTAAAAGAAAAATAGAAAAGAAAGAAAAAAGATACAAAGAAGTTTCCAATCTTCTTTACAGCAGTTATAAGTACAATTATAAATTTACCTCTTACTCTACAGTTACAACATAACTCTCTTCTTTCTATAATCTATCCTATATAATCAACAAAACCATAAATCTTAAGTTCATTTTTTTTTGTTTCACAGAAAAAGTCTATAAGGGGTTTCCAGTCAGTAATAAATGTAGACATTGTCTTTTCTCTGATTAAAGAAGTCAATTTAGCCATCTCAGCAAGTTCCATCACCTTCACCAACCATTCCTCCATTGTGGGTAGTGCTGAATCTTTCCATCTTTGTGCCTGCAATAATCTCGCTGCAGGTATCATAGACAAAAACAAAGTTACATCACTTTTTTCCAACTGTTTGTCCATCAATCCCAAAAGAAAGACCTCTGGTCTCAATGGTACATTAATCAGGTAGAGCAATTCTTGAGTTTCGTAAGATGCAATCTTAATCTGGTGCCTCTAAAAACCATGATGTAAGGAAATCTTTAAAAATTTAAAAGCTTAGTGTAATTAGGTCTTCCACCCCAACCTTTAGTGTGCTGATGGATTTCAAAATCCCGCTTAGTCACAAAGCTCAATTTCTCTGCCTCACCCATCCCACAAGCTTTTGGGGAGTTTTGTTTTGAAGTAACCACAGCATTGTCCTTTGTCCTGAACCACAATACTGGGGCTGTGTTCCCCTATCACACCAAGCTGTAATGTGGTTTGTTGGGCTTTAGATGTATGAAATCGAACATTGTGGTTTATAAAAGTCAATGGCTGAGTCTTATCTGCACTCTAGACCATTATGTCTTGTTCAACAAACCATGGTTTAGTGGGATGCATGAACCCAGCCAATGTGCCTGAGAGAAAAAAAGCTAAACAATTGAGGAATATATAGCAGGAAAGGAAATAAAGCTGCTTTGTTTACAATTACAAATGTTTCCATAAACTATGAATAAGAACAAAAACCATAAAACTAGCCATTCGAAACATCTTCTGCAATCTAATAAGTATATTAGGACTTAAGTTCTTTCACAGAAAAAAAATGGCCTTAAATCTAAGGGCATTTCAAGGCTACTAAGACAGAGTTGTGTAGCGCAAATGTATACACGTATTCTACTCTGAAGTAAACCTTCCCTGGGCTAAGTGAGACTTACTTCTCCGTAAGCATACATACAATTGCAGCTTTAGTGTGGAACAGTGTTTTTCAACCTTGGCAACTTTAAGATGTCTGGACTTCAACTCCCAGAATTTCTCAGCCAACATGCTGGCTGGGGAATTCTGGGAGTTGTTGTCCAGATATCTTAAAGTTGCCAAATTCAAAAAAACACTGGTCTGGAATGTGGTCTTTCTGAACCTACAACTCAGGAGATAGTAGAGAAGAGCCATTTTAAAACTAGGGGAGATGGTTGGCATATAAATTTAATTAATTAATTAATTAATAAACCAAATATCCAGTCTAAGCAGGATTTCCATTCAAATAACCATTGCAGAAATAGAAAAGATAATTTCATTTTACCTTGGAGAGAATAGAGTACAATATCCTATGGACTGAATTTTAGGCACCCCGACACCCAACCATGCTGTTCCTCCACTACCCAATCGCTTGGGAGATCAGTTTGCCCCTGGAACAGGATCTTCAGAGAAGAGCTGGAATGCCTAAACTGCTTTGCAGAATCCTTCCCTAAGTCGTTAGGGAACTCTTAATAACAGCCTGGGATGGAATCAGCAAGATCAGCCGGGCTCTATTGTGCCATCTCTTAGAGAAACTGGATCAACTCACCTAAGTTTTTGTTACCTCCATTTCAACACAATGAAACTTTTTTTTCCAGCTGTTGAACGACTGTAGGGTTGACAGTCATTACAGATGGCAAAAAACTGGAATGGCAAGCCAAGCCAACAGGTATTTTTGCAATTTTGCTGTGAAGCATCAGGGCAAGTCTGGAATGGACAAGGTAAGCCCCTTTTCCTGGGCTGAAGAAAGATATACAGGATTGCCAGGGCCGGATTAAGGCCAACTGATGCCCTAAGCACAGCCCAACAATGGTGCTCCTTGATCGAAGCGAAACTCTCACATCATGAGAGGGAAACAAATGGGATATCCGATGACACCTTCAAGCCAAACTTTTAAATTTTATTCTCTCTCCATGCCAAAGAAAATGTTTTGTTTTGTTTTTTAACAGCACAGATTAAAGTCGAACACGGCCGATAAAGACAATTACAAAAAATTTGAGGTGACAGAGTTAAGGGCATGATAGCTAGGGGGGGAAACTGTGGTGCCCTCTTCCCTTGGGGCCCTAAACATGTCCTTGTTTTGCTTAATGGTTAATCCAGGGCTTAGGAGTGTCAGCACCAGAAAAAGGAGTCTTCTCACAACTTCAAATGTTATGGTAAAGCTCCCGGGCCATAGCCATTGGTCCATAGGTGTTTTCCACAGGAGCTTCAACAGCTTGCAATGTGTTTACATTATAGCCTTAATATGTTATCCCCCTAAGGCAAATTCTAGAAGTATACACTGCATTTTGTAAACATACACACACCTATACACCTGAAGCTGGTTGCTCTTCCAGGAAGGACTCTTGTTAGCAGAATAACTGGTTAGCATGGCTGGCTGGGGAATTCTGGGAGTTGAAGTCCACGCATCTTAAAGTTGCCAAGGTTGAGAAATACTGCTTTAATAGGATCTTTCCCTCTCAAAGGGAAGAACCAAGGGCATGCAAGAAGCTACTTTTTCCATTTTGCACCTTACCCACATCCTCCACCTTAGGAATTAAGTGGAGGTGGGGGGGGATCAAAACCAGACACCATTCCCTGACAGGTTTGAATTAAGATATTCTAGCTTTTTATAGAACTGCTTCCAATTCCATGAAAGTTAAGAGTGCAAATGTAATTGGTATGCAGGATGTATCCCAGCTCAAAGGTAGCAGAACTAATGCTGTCCCGTTAATGAACTGAGTGAGTAATAGCCATGGGTATAGAAAAGCTTATGTCTGAAACTAATCCCAGTTAATGAATCTATTGTTACAGGTATTAAATGGTGACAGGGGGGTTTCATCCATCAAACCTCCATTAATCACAGCATCCCCGCCTTCGCTTATTATGGAGGCACCAGAAAAGGGATCTTAATGATATTAGTAATAGACCAGTCGTGGTACGTGACCTCGGACGAGCAGAGGATTTCAGGTGAGGAATGTCCGGTTGGATGAGCATTTTGAGAGGTGATCCAGCCAGCCTCCCTCCCCTGAGGATTATATTATCTTGCCTCTGCTGGCCCAGCTTGCTAGGGAACGGCATGCTGCAGGCTTGGTGCCATCATCACGGTCTCTTCTTCCTTTTTTAAAGGAAGCCGTGCCTGCGCCAGGAATGAGAAAAATCACTGCTATGTTTGCAAAGCAAGCCAGTTATTTGAACAGCTCCTCCGAAGCACCGGTATCTATCCATACGTTGACACGTCAGGAGAACATCAGGGGAGACCAAAACCCTTCAGGATGCAGAAAATCAAGCCACAGGCTGGAGAAGGAAATGCAGAGGCCGGCTCCTTTCTTCCACCCTGATGGAATTGTACAGATTTTGTTTGCACCAGGTTACAGAGCTCCTGTGAACTTGTCTTGCCAACTGGAGGGGGAAGCCTCAGAACATATTCCTCCATCCCGCCTCCACAGTTAGCTTTTCCAAATGTCTGAAAAGAGGCTTAGAAAGGGCTAAAAATTCAACAGACTCTGGAACGAGATCGAGACATTATATTTGGGAGCAGGCACCGGATTAATGCTTAGGAGAGGGGTTAGGAGTTATTTTTATTTAACTTAATTCTCCTGGTGATTTCATGACCCGTCGATGAAGTTTTCTTAGCAAAGTGTGGAAGTGGTTTGTTGCTGCCTTATTCTTTTTTCCTTTTTTTAACTTCCTGGTCTGCTCTCCTTTCCTGAAATTCCCCAATGCTCTCCCATTCAAATATTAGTCCGACCTACTCCTGCTTAGTTTTTCTGGGTTTGCACATCGTGCTCAGTCATAATCATAGTTTGCAAACCACATGGGTTTCACCATGTACTGAGGCCAAAATGAAACAAACCATATTATAACTTACCATGTTGTATGATCCAGCCGGTGAAGTCTGGCACCAAAACCCACTGACCTGAATTAGGTTTACAAACCTGAACTGGAGAAAAGGCAATCTACTGTTGGGTGATCTCCACTTCCCTAAAAGGAGGAAATCCTTGGATAGTTTTCCCACAGTTTACTTCAGAGAGTATGTCCCGAGGGTTTGAGATATATATTTGCTTTATTTAAAATGTTTATAATGTATGTAATATATTATATATTGGAATATATATAATATATGCCAAATATATATGGGAGCAAGGAAGTTTGCTCCAAGGATTACAGTTCAGCTGTGTTCACACAACAAGCTTATCCATGGTTAACTTAACCAAGTTTTATTAAATGAATTCAGTTTTCTGGGTTTGCACAGCATCCTGAACCAGAAACTAACCATACGGGTTGGGTTTTGTAGACTGTAAGGAAAATGACCTTGAAGGAGATATGCAAGTTCTGTTGCCGAGGCAACAAGGGATGAACATTTTTTAAGTCCAGAATGTCCAGATAATGTTTGGAAGTGGCTCAGATAGACACCTCCCTAATTCATTGAACTATAAGAAGGAGGAGTACAGCACAATCAGACATGCAAGATTCTGTTGTTATAGACAGTCTTGATAAAACTAGTTTTAGCCTTCCTATGGAGTTGATTTTTGGGTCTGGTCTACCTAGTGGGGTTGACAGGTTTACACTATGAGCTAAGGCCAAATACAGTTTTTGCTTCAGTGTGTCATACAAACACAGTAGGCATGAGCATAAGTGGATCTATTTCTGCAACTCGCACGCACAGTTGTTGCTGTCAATTCTTGTTACCTTGTTAGAGAAAAGGGCTAAGAAGATAGAGAATGATATTAATAAATAATGAAGAAAGTAGATTTTCATTTTTCTCCGCCTCTCATAATACAAGAACTCATAATCATCCAATGGAAGTGGTAGGGAGTAGATCAAGGTATTGCAAGTATTAGATCTGTTCATATGCTAGCCGATTGGTCTCTTCTCTAATAAGTGTGCGTACGTGTGTTTATTTTCAGTAAAGACTGTAGCTGTTGAAGGTCATCATCGCTGAAGCTAATTCCTCCAGTTTTAGAGAATGATTCCCCACTCGGTTGAAATGCAATGCATACATTTATGGTATGTGCCCCATACCTCTGGAAATTACCTCTTCGTTCTCATCTCCTTTGTGACACAAATGCACATATAAATTGTGTGTGGATTAAAGACCTGTTCTAACATCCAAAATGAGAAGTGAGAGACAGCAAGTCTCTCTGCTGAGATCTGCACTCTTAGCGTGATGGTCTTGACTGCAGTACAGCGCCGGCTCTTCCCAGCACTCTAGCCATCTGTGGAGTGATCAGATTTTATCTACAAAGAGCAGGTCATCAGACCTCAAAATTCCCCAAGACATGACAACTAATTTGTTACTGGATTTTTATTTTTAGTTCAATAGCAGATGTGTAAGGCTTGCCCGCCCCTCCGCATGATTCAGAGCCAAGTGACTGGCCACTGCCAGCACTGACATGTACAGGAATCCCTACCCTTGAAGCTTGCCCCTGCCAGCAGCACACATCACACATGCTCACCCTTTGGTTTTTTGCATTGCTCATTAGCGTCATAACAAAGCTGGGGCTAGCCAGAACTTCCCAGATGGCCTTCTCCATATCCTCGCAGGCTGGCACTCAGAACTCTGCTCAGGCACCAGGAAGGGAACAAGGCCCCTGCTGTTCCAGTGATACATAACTCCAGCCACTTGCTTTGTGGGCATCTCTGCCAAGCTAAGGGGTCTCTTAAGCAGTTCATATGCCCAGATTTTATCATCCAGGGACTTCCCACTGATTTCCCACTGTTCCCAATTTTATACCCAATTTAGACCAATTTTTTCTTTCTAATGTTTCCCTTTTTTACATTTATATTCTATTTTTTTATGAGACTCAAGGGCACAGTGCATGTCTCATTCGGGCATGTCTGGATTCAGTAATGTGGGTTTGATCATCCTGGTTTGATGGTTTTGCTGCCCTTATTTTTTTTTACTTTGAAGCAAGATGGTTGCTGATGAATTTGCCTAGGAAGGATCTGTTGCCTGGTTGGGCGGGGGGGGGGGGGGTGTTAGATCAATATAGGCTACATTCACATTTTGCACTAAATCACTAAACTGGGGGGAGGGGCTTTTAACTATAGGTTGTGGAACAGATCATACGAAGAGACAAACCATGGTTTACAAATCACAGTGGCAGGGTGCAGACCTCACCCTAAGTCAAAACCAAGGACACATAATGGATTAACAAAATATATGAACCCACAGAGGTTCAACTGTGAACTCACAGTTGTGACGTAGTAATAATCCTAGTTAACATAACCACCTTCTATAGTCACTCACATTCATGCAACCATATTGTAGGAGCTGGTATATATATAAAGGAGTTCTGCAGAAACTAGTGTCCTCCAAATGGCAGACTACAACTTCCATAGGCCATGACCATTCTGGCTGAGGATGATGTCTTTTACAGTTAGTTTTATTTGGCATGCCAAGAGCTGCACGCATAACATAAAGTGGGCCATATAGTGAGTGTGGGCCATGCAAATAAAGTGGAGCATAAATTAATCAATTGTGCTGTGCTGGCAAGGACTAACTAAGCCTGGTTTATGGATGACCTATAGTTAAGAACAGAGCTTGTTGTAGCAAAATTTCAGTTAAATACACAATGGTTTGAGTTAATTACATAATACTATTTATACAGTATTATACAATAATATTGCTCCAGCTTACATAGAAATTTGACTTAAGGACAGACTTTGGGAATGGAACTCATTCTTAGACTGGGGACTACCTGTATTCTAGACCAGTGTTTCTCAACCTCAGCAACTTTAAGATGTGTGGACTTCAACTCCCAGAATCCCCCAGCCAGCATAGGGGGAGGGGATTGGCTGGAGAATTCTGGGAGCTGAAGACCACACATCTTAAAGTTCCTGAGGTTTGGAAACACTGGTCTAGATGGTTGGGCTATGGCTGTTCTTCAATGTCATTGTTATACTATTTGTAAGAATTTTTTCCCACATTTGTTTTTGTTTGGAAGGTCTCTTTCTCTAACAAATGGGGTTTTGTGAGGGAGGATTTTGACCAGAAAAAGACAGGTGCAAGGGGATCCTAGCCAATGCTGCTCTCTGTGCCACAGCCAAATCCACCCTGACAGGGTCTCCAAAAGCCCCCTTCAGCAGGAGCAGATGACTTGTTTCAGCTGGGACCTCCAGCGGGCATGTCTGGTGATGGGTGATGGGCAGGGCCAAATTCTTTCTGCCCATTGGGGGGGAACTTAAGGGGGTTTAAGTTTAAAGTGCAAAATAGATGGGCTCCATCTTCTGTGGGCAGAACAAGGCAGAAAAGTGGGTGCTGAAAAACAGCACAACCAGAGGATGCTCTGCAGGATGAAAGAAATGCCGGAGTAAGGGAAGGGTTGCATATCCCTGCCCACCCCTGCCCTGTGGACTTACATTCATTAGCCCCCTAAAGAGATTCTTTCTTCAAATCAACCCATCAAACTGCTTTTTATCGAGGACTGCAACTTTTTACAAGTTATAATAGAAATGGGACTTCTTTATCATAAGTTTCAGAAAATTCAGAGGTGGTTTTCTCCCATGGTGATTCGACAGCCTAATTTGGGGTTGTGTTCTGAGATGTTGACATTCTATTAGAAGGCTGTTCTCATCATTCTTCAATCTTGATTTTTGGTAAGACCAAAGTTCCTAGTTTCTCAGGCTGTAAAGGAGATGGAGGGAGAATTGTACTTTCAGATTTGCAAGATTCTGTCAATATAGCTTTATGATAAAGTAGAATTAGTTCATCTGGTTGCGATTCCTATCTGGTTTACCCAGCAAGGCTGACATCAATCTTGCAAGTCTCAAAGTACAATTCTCCCGCCCCTGCCCCCCATCTCCTTTACAGCCGGAGAAACTAGGGAGGGTCCCTTCTGAGCCTTTTGCCCCACCCACTATCCAGCTGTGGGCTATGCTGTCTCTTATCTGACCATTCCCTAGGCAGCGTCTCTGGGCCCCATCTCCCAAGGTCTTTCCCACATACCATTACAAGGTTAGACTCATTTAGGATCAGGAATTGGTTAGCAGGACTTTAATTCAACACCCATATCTATTTTATTTATTCCCAACTTCCAATATCAGGACTACTGCCCCTAATTTGAGAAGGTTCCATTTAATCACTTAATTGCCAAAATGAATGGCTGTTTGATGACCTGCCTGGCAAGAAATTCTTTTTTTCTTTCCCCTTAATTCCTCAAAGAAGGTAGCCAGAAGTCTCAGAAAAATTCAAGTCAAATCATAAACGTTCCTCTGCTTCAAAACTAACTGATTGATCAACTGATTGTTTGATTTACATCCCATCTTTCCATTCAATCTGAGTGTTCAAATTGTGATCTTTAGAGACGTTCTACAATGACATTTTAACTAAATCCAAAGTCAGGGAATGCTGGTTTATCTCAGCCCCTTTATATAAGAAATGTCCTTGCCAGCCCCTTGTAAAGTTGAACCACAGTGAACCTTTCTCATGCCTTCCAGTAGAGGAATTTGAAATGTGAATAAAGACTTCTACTTTTTCATTTCCTTCACTTACCCTGGCTTGTGCTCTTCCAATTTGGCTGGTCATTGGGTCCCCCTATAGGCAAAGTTGTACTATTACAATAAGTCTTATATTTTGGCTGCAGAAAAGCACCCAAATTTTGAGATCCGTGAACTGCTACCGTGCTGAGCAGACAGGGCAGAGAGGAAGATTGAGTTCATATGACCCTTTTAATTTGGTTATGGAATTAAACCATTTCTGGGTTTATACAACACACTAAACCACAAAGGAATCTGTGATGGAATGGACTTATGAAGGCCAGACTCAGGGAGATAAGCGTGTTCTTAGCCCCCAACAGGAGCGTGGGAAGTTCAAGAAGATGAGGCTGGCACCTCCTAAGGAATTCATGGTGTTGTGGCTGGCTGGCTGGCTTGGGAACTAGGGTTCAGTCTGGGGAGATTTTCTGTCTGGAGGTTGTAGCTAATAAACACAGCAGAACTGTATTCTCATTGTCTCTTGGAGTTCTTTGGGCTGAACCTGACATCAATCTCCCCAGACTCAACTCTAGTTCCCAAGCCAGCCAGCCACAACACCGTGAATTCCTTAGGGAGGTGCCAGCCTCATCTTCTTGAACTTCCCACGCTCCTGTTGGAGGCTAAGAACATGCTTATCTCCCTGAGTCTGGCCTTCATAAGTCCATTCCATCACAGAATCTTACCAAATCAAAGTTGGGTGTGTGTTGGGAATGTAGTATCTTGTCTTAACTGGCATGGTTCAGCGTGTTACCAGAATACAGCCAAAGGGTGCTTGCTTCTGCTGGTATTCTGCCCATCATAAAACGTTACTGGGATAGCGGGTGGGGGGAAATGACCCTGACTTCACTTCTGTTCCTCCCAGGTTTCTACCGCCCCACCCCCCACCTCCCACCCCACTTATTCTTAAGGGAAAAAAAAAGATAAAACAGGGCTAGCTGGTATGAGTAGGAGGTCTCCATCTGGAAGTAGCCAAAGTGAATGCATCCGTGTGTATTAGATCATCTCCCAAACAGTGTGAACCTAACTGCAATGTGGCCAGAGCAGAAGTTTAATGATAAAGTTTGTATTTTGCATGAAGCTCCTATATCCAGTTCTTAGTATGTTCACAGAAGTCTGGGAAGCCCTCCCGTGTGAAATCTGGGAAAGTCAATGTCAATAGAGACTGGTTCACACATCACGCTGAGCCATGGTGTGTTGACTAAAGCACAATGGTTGTATTCCCCCAGTAGGCTAAGTCAAAACCAAGCAAATGATATTATGGCTTTGTCATAGGGAGAATTTTGAGGGATTCCTGGCTGGAATCCTCTGATTTATTCACTGGGCTGGCATTTAGCAGAGCAAATCTATGTGAGTTGAACCAAGCTCATTAAGACAAATGCTTAAACTCCAAAAGGTCAAGGCAAGTTTATTAAGGAAGCAACATCCTCTGACAGAAAGCTTGCATCTCTGAGTTTTCTGCCCTTAACCTGAGGGAGAGGAGAAGAAAGAAGTACTCTGTAAGAAAGAGGCCAAGGAAGGGGGCCTTAAAAATAAGTAGTGCTGCTACTATTTGTGGACAGCAGTATGAAAAGCCCTAGACCTTCCTCCAGCTTCAGATGGCGTTCTTTTGGGCCATCTTACTTCATACCATATCTTTCAAAGGCTGCTTTAAAATGTCCTTCTGCAACGTAGGCTATTGGAAGAAAACCTTAGTAGGTTCCTCAGGGGCTTTCGCTGCCTTGTCACTTTTTCTGCTGAGGTGGTAGAATGTCCCTTTGATAAGTGAACCAGAGTTCACTCTTAATGGTATAAAGTGTATGAAATGGAAAGCTTCTCCAAGCAGTGTTAGCACTGCCTTTGAAAGGAGCAAAGGACCTCTGAAATGCTGAGGTGGGACATTTGCAATATGTGCTGCATTAAAAAAAATTGTAGTGCAACTCCTCCTTCATAGGAGACTCATTCCATCATCATCAGAGAGAGTTCAGATTAGTGAGTGAGAGCAGAACCAGATTGACACTCCCAACTATATTTTTCCTGGGGAGAAGTCCCTGTTTTGATATCAGTCTCTGATAAAATGGGAAAGTGCATGGAAAAATAATGCTAGTAAGAAGTGGGACCTGCAAAGAAAATGGTCCCAGCAGAATGGTCTACGTCAACATAGCCCACTCCATTTCCTGTGCCTCCTGTTTATGCAGTGAAAGCAACATGTTAGCTGCTGCTTATTTTACCACATTCTTACTCTTGTGTAAATATTATGCAAATACAATTGCTAGCTCAGCCAAAATTCATAGGACCAAGTTGTAAGAATAAACAGCAATCAGTAAACTTACATGGATCCTGTATTGCCTTTGGGGAAAAAGAAAAAGCCCATTGAAAAGTTTGTAGCAAATCCATTAAGTGAGATGGAGGGACAATGCTTGGGGAACTGAGCATCTCAACCTTCTTGAAGGCCACAGAAGCTGATTCAATGATGCTATAGCATCACCAAAAGGAGTCAGGTTAAGTACTGTTAAATTTAGTACTGTTTAGGTTTAGGGTTGTGTGGACTGGGTTAGGCTCCATCCTACCTCCCAGCTCCCCCAAAAGGTATGAAAATGTGCCACTAAAATTCAGCTATTTTGCTACCAAATTTCACAGCACAATCAGGGGTGTTGGGGGACAGCAACTTGGTACTAGGGGTGAGCTATGATTGAAAAGCCATCCATAGCTGCTCATAAGATGCACAGATCCTTTAGATACCCTTCTGGTTTTAGAGGGTGGGTTCTCAAGAAAGATTTTATTACATTTGAGTACAGAGTTCCAAATACAAAATGTAGTTGTATCATGCCAGGTCAGTGACATATAGTATGCCATTCATAAAATTTGATGTGTTTTTTGGGTTTAGCGTATTTTATGAACTCAGCCATTGTGATTAAAAGACTGTAGTTTGTCTTGGCATATTGTGGAAACCCAGCTGACTGTGGTTTATTCAGTACAGTATTGCATCGCTAAACAAATCATGGCTTATGGCAGTGTAGGAACCCAGTTAGTATGCCTGTGTTGGTTGCCAATAATGGAACATTATTTCATCATATGGGAAAGACAATTGACTGGAGAAGGTTGATTCAGATGATCCAGTCTTGATACCAGATGTGTAACTTTTCTTTTCCCCCTTTTAAAAAAGTGTTTAGAGTAGTGTATTTTTTTAATGCCAATTTAGCTTTTCTTTTTTATATAAGCTATCCCAGCTACTAATTGACAGGAGACACAATAGGAATAAATACATAGGATTGTATTTGTTTAAGCGATCACTAAGCCTGGAATTAATTGACTCATGCCAGATTAATTAACAGCAGCTATTTGCAGGTTTCATCCACTCATCCACTCTACAGAACTGCAGCAAGTTAAAACTCAGCCCTGCAAGCCAGTTCGAACAGCTGCACCAAAGATCCCTGGTAGACATTTCTTTATAATAACTGGACTTGCTTCCAGATTTCATTGGAGGGGGTAGGGAAGTTTCTACTATCAAGTAAACATCTAGCACCCTCCACTGGAGAAAAATATATACATCTTGCTCTTTGAAGCACCAAAGTGCTCAAATTACCTGAAAGATTCTGTTGCCAAGGAAACCGTGCGTTCTGCTCTTTATCGTGTTATGCACATTTACTTTGGCAGTGTTACCCCTCTGCGTATCAGGCTCTGGAGCAGGACTGAAGCATGTAGTGGGGAAAAAACTGTAACCGACTTGAGCTATGACTCAGAAGCTCTAAAAAGCCATCCACAGCTGCTCATAAAATGCACACAGATCCTTTAGACACCCCCAGGTTTTGGGGGGGGGGGTCTCAAAAAAGATTTTATTACATTTGAGTACAGAATTTCATATACAAAACGCAGGTGTACCATATCAAGTTAGTGGCATCTAAGTGCTATTCATTAGACATGCAGCAAAGATGTATTTGGGGGTAGCTATGTAGGTTGAAGCCAAGTTTCCAAGTTCATTTCAATCCTACCTCAAGACTGATAAAAGCTCAGAAAAAAACTGCCAGACTAGGTTCAGAAAATATAAAAAGTCATCATATGATTGGTTTAGTTTTGGGTTAGCATGTTGTGTGAATTCAGTCATTGTGATTTTTCAACCATGATTATGGTGTAGTCTAATGTCTGAAGCCAAACACAATTTAATCAATAAGCCATTCTTCAACAAACTGTGGCTTAATGTAGAGAATAAGGGTGATGATCTTGACAGAAGTATGCAAAAACCATTACCTAGGCAAAAGGAGCTGAAACATTTTTTAAGTCCAGAGCAACGAGATAACATTCAGAAGCAGTTCAAGCAGACACTTCCCTAATTCACTGAACTATTAGGAGGGGGAGGTACAGCACAATCAGACTTGCAAGATTCTGTTATTATAGCATTTCTCAATAAAGGATAGTTCTAGTCTTCCTGTGGAGTTGATTTTCTGGTCTGGTCTACCTAGTGGGGCTTCCACTTATTTAATATGCAAACTAGGCCATGGATTGAAGACTGGGGATCTGGGGTAAATCCTTATTTCTAAAAAGTTAATACCGACTACCATTACTCAGAAAGGAGCAGCTGCCTCATTGAACTGGTTTGGAAACAGCATTTTCATTATAATTCTAGAGTACCAAGGACTGTACCCTATCTGATGTACAAGTAACTTAACAACATAAAATACAAAATACAACATAAAAGAATAAAAACAGCAGCATAATAGAGATCAAAATCGTTATGATTGTAATGGTGGTGGTGGTGGTGAAGAACATGTCACATCTAGCACCAAAGTTTTGTCAAATAGGATCTAATAATCCAGTTCAATCCAGAAAAGCAACTCTCCAAATCAAATAGAAGAAAAAATGAATCAGATTGACCCCATTCATTGATTCAATTCGACTTTCCAAATCAAAACAGATTTTTGAATCAGTTTGATGAATTACATCAGACCCAATTTGCACACCTGTTTGATAACTCTAAAATAGTTTCATAAATTCTTTGGGAAATTTATATCTTTGGTACTGGAAAGATGACAGCATAGGTACTAGGCAGGTATCTCTGGAGAAGGCATTCTTAACTGATAGGTCAATTGACTGGCTGGTTGTACTGCTGCTTCCTGGTTGAGACACCTGTGGGATGGTAGCAGGTGTACTTATCATAGCCCACTCATGTCATTTTCCTCCCTGAAAAAAAAAGGCTAAGATGTCTCCTCTGTTCCATTTACAAAGGACAACTAGACTATCAGAGGAATCTCACTTCAGCACCAGGAAAGGGACAGCGACAGCATATGAAACTGCTATACTGTGCATGAAACTGCTACCACATCCTGCTTTAGGGCTTTGCCACTGGCAGCAAGACATCTCATAGAATAATCATAGAATGGTAGAATTCAAAGAAATCCCAAGGATAATCTAGTCCAATCTTTTGCAATGTGTAGGAAAATCAAGTAAGCCTTGAGAGGTGGTTCTCCTGCCTCTTCTTAAAAACCTCCAGAGATGGAAAACCTACAGCCTCCAAAGATAAACTATTTCACTGTTGTACAGATCTCACTCTCAGGAAGTTTTCCTTTATATTTAAACAAAATCTGGGTAGCTGCAACTTACACTCATTATTTCTGGTCCTAGTTTCTGTGGCCGTAGAAAATAGTTTTTCACCATTTTCCCTGTAGCTTCCTTTATGTACTTGAACATAGCTCTCATGTTTCCCCTACGTCTTCTTTTCCTCAGTCTAAACTTCCCAAGTTCTTTCAGCTTATCTTCATGAGGCATGGACTCAAGTCCCTGTAGTAACTTTGATGCTCTCCTCTTAACTCTGTCAATAGCCTTCTGGAAATGTCTTGGCCAGAACTGTACCCAATATTCCAGGTAGGGTCTCACTAGCCAAGTCTTGAGTTGGTCCTGATAAAAGATGGACAAATATGAGTTTCCTAATGTTCATATGGGAAGTGCAGGTCTAAACAAGGCACCCCAGAGGAACTGATGATGAATGAGAATCAATTCCTAGAAATTCCATTGGAGTCACATTGACCTAGCTTTGTCATAAATGACCAAAAGCCTTGACTAACATACTGCAAAGTAGGCATTCTTTGGGTTAGTGTTAGCTTCAAGTATCTGCTTCCCTTGTCTGCATTAATACTATGCACACATCACTCACAAATGAACAGTGTCACCAACTGTCCCTCTCTATTCTGCATTGGCCAGAGTGCCCCTAGAATATTGTGTCCTATGCTGAGGACTGCATTTTAGGAAGGACAATGACAACCTGGAGTATGTCCAAGAAGATCTGTGATGAATGGTTGGAGATGCTGGGTACATTTAGCCTGGAGAAGACTGTGGAGACATGACAAGTATCTTCATATAGAAGACACGGTAGCATTTCTTATTCCTGAAGACAGGACAAAAAATGGATTTACAAGGAAATAGAATTCCTAGCAGTAATAGCTGTTCAGCAGTGGAACAGATTGCCTTGATAGGTGGTGGATTCTCCTTGCTAGAGACATTTTAAAAGAAGCTGAAGAGCCCCCTGTGAGAGACACTGTAAGGGTGGATTCCTGCATGGTTAAGGGTTGAAGTAAGTGATCTCCAAGCTCTCTTCCAACTCTTAACATTTCCTGTTTTTATTATTTTCTTCTTTTGAGAGGGAGAAAATCTTAAGCTTTTTTTTTTTTTTCCTCTTTTGCCATCGAACTGGAAAGTAGAAAAAATGCAAGAATTTATAAAAATGCATGAATTTTCAACATAGCACTAAAGGAGACTGATACCTCCACTGCTTCTCTCTAATGCTGTATTTAAAAACCTCTCTCCCTTCCTCTCTATAATACACTATGGCTTAAATTGATTTTAACTACTCTTTCTAAGGTTTGTTTTGTTTTTAATTAGAAAGATAGAAGCAAATTGCTTACAACAGGGCAGAGTACATGGCATGATGTTCACAAGTAGCATTTATTTTGAGGAGGGAAAGGACAAGTCTTAGTATTCACAAAATGGTCACAAAATTGAAACATACAACCCTGCATCCACTTTTTCATGTAGGAAGCTCCTTGCATCACTGAGAATTTTCTTATTGCTTGGGAGGAAAGATCAGGAGACTGAGACATGAAACATGCTAATAAACTCAGGCAGCGAAAGATTCGCTCCATCCTTCTGTGCTGCACAAATTCATTTAGTCAGCTGTCACACTCACCTTCATTCTACAGCAGGATTGTGCTGTGAAATAACGTTAAATTAAACCACAGGCTGACATTCGGCAGCAATCACAAACTACGCAGGAGAAATGGGCTTTGTCCAGAGAAGAGCTCTTGCTCCTTTAAAAAGTGCTTAGTCAAATATCTAATTGCAATTTCCAAAGGAAGGAAAAGCCACCTTTATAAGGAAATAGGTATATTTGTTGGCTTTAATAAATGCAGACCAGTAGTGGAGCATTACTGACCCTCCAGGTGTTATAAATCATTCATTTCAATCATTCACTATTGGCCATTCTGGTTGGAGGTTAGGAAAGTTAGCATTCAACCAAACCTGAAATGCCACTGGTTGCCAACTCTTGTTTTGGAATAGGCATCTTTGAGTCTCACAAGGTATCAAACAAGATCCATGTCCCTCCTCTTCTGCCCAGGAGAGAGAATCTCTTTCTAGATTGCCATCAGCAATTTCCAGTCATGCTTATAGGCAATATGGGGAATAGCCGTTGTGTTATTGTGGTGAAGGTATTCAACTAGGACTGGTGAAATCTACATTGAAGTCCATCCTCAGTCATGGGAGCTTACTGGGTGACTTTGGGCCATCTGCTTTCTCTTAGCCCAACCTCACAGGGTTGCATTTGTGGAGAAAAAAGAAAAATCTAAAACAAGGAATATAAATCGAAAATATATGCTATTTAATTAATTACAGCAGAAGCTTTTGAGAACACAGGTAATAAGAAAGTCCCCCTATCTTTGGCAGAGTTTCCTCCCACATAAACATATCCATCATTATCCTTGCTTTTAATATATTACAGACTCAATCAGTAATCTTCATGTGGCACCTCTGGTCAAAACTCCAGACTTGAAGGAAGAGTTTGAACATCTGTTTTCCTCATCCAGCTTATGTATATGCTTGTTCATATTTCCATCCTGCCTTTTCTACACAGAGCTCAAAGATTTTCCCTACTTGGGCTGTATATCAGGCTGAAAGAGGGTGAGACTCTGTTCTCTAGGGGTAATTGGTTAACCCTGTATCAAGCAGCACAGAGTCTCAGATATCCTGGTCCAACAAAGTGCACACATTTTCAACATTGTCCCAACTGTCACCAGTTTCAGCTGGGGAGCTGAGACTTCCAGCATGGCCTTCTTCCACCTGCCCCCTTTTTGACAGTTTGAGAAAAAAAAAATACAGAAGAATCTGATCTGATCAGTGCCTCACAAAATTGGAGGAGGAGGTTATTGCTCCACTTCCTCCCATCTTCAATCATTCCCTCCATGAGTTGAGAGGAGGAGTAAAAATGCACACAGAGAGAGATGGGTTCCCCTGCAGCAAATACATTTTTTGCAGGCTGCTCTAGGACCATCAGTTACTCTTAATACTCCTATTTCCTTCCCAGATCCACACCCCAATTTATGGGAATGTGTGTGCTGGTCTCTTTCTGTGATATGGAGGTCTGCTATTATTGGTTTTATCAGGCCCCTTTCTTGCCACTGCCCTTTCTGTGTTACTATTGCAAGATTCCTATTAGGGCAACGTCTTTGGCCAACTTAATGGTCATCCCCCAAAATTCAAGCTTTTGAGAGGTCCACTTCAATTTGACAGGCAAGAGTTACAGAAAGAAGAAATTACAGAAATTGTAACTGTAGATTGAAGGCACAGAGGGTGACTTGATACTGAAGTCACAATGTCTGCATGATCTCTTCCTTTTGTTCTCTCCCATTCCTCATCAACCTAATTCTTCTTTTACAGATCTCCTTTTTCAGATGTCCCTGGTGTCTTTAAAGTGACATGAATAATAAGAGGCAGCTTTGTGCATGTAACATGCACTGAACCCATTCCAGAAACTGATGAAGTCTTACATTAAAAAATAAAATCCTTTCCATTAATTCTCCTTTCTTTTTTCATGATAGAGTGTAGAGACATTCCCCCAAAAGGGGAAAAAATGAGTTTTTCCCACTGGAGGGTGGGAAAAGGGGACAGGGGCTTTCTAGCATACACACACACCGGTTCTTTTAATAGAACTGATATTGCATAGAGTGCCCTTAGCTTAACAAACAGTTAAGCTAAAATACAGTTCTATGCATACAATTTCAAGCAGAGCTTTTTGTCTGATCCCTTCCCTCTCTCACACAGCTCCTTTCTGTATTTTCACATACAGAGGAAAAAGGAAAGAGGGAAAAATAACACACTTCTGGGCTTCTGGGATTCTAGCACCTCTGTCAGGCTGTTCTCACAGAACTCCAGTCTATACCCCCAAAATTGCAATCCTTTCCACCAGCCGGTTAGCTCAGTAGATCACTTCCTTAGGTCCTGTTTGCTCCAGCTGGATCTCCAACTGCAGGTTCCTCCTCTTTGATATGCCCAGTATCGCCATTCCTTGCTGTTCAAAAAGAACTCCAAGAATGCCTCCATTATTTAATCCTTCTGTTCTCTTGTTTACAGTTTATTAAGGGTGGTGTTTTAATTAGGCATGAAGCTTTTCTGTGTCTGTGGGACACTGAGCTTGATTTTGGACCCCCGTGGGGAAAAAATGTTAACTTTGGGATCACTGCATTGTCTCAAGTCCATCATAGCAACTGCAACTCAACTGCCATACTTCCCCTTTTGTTTTTCTCTGTCCTTTACTTTCACATCTTCTTTGCTACTAGATACCATCACTGAGTTCTACCCCAATGTTACAGTTTAAGAACTGGCAACTGCATTGCATCACTTGCCTAATTCCATGGTCCCAGGATGCCAACAGTCCACTCATTGACTCATGCCAGGGAGTTTCAGAAGACTTTGAGCCAATGAACAAATGTCACATATTTCAGAGAGCCTCAAATTCCACCAGGAAGTGGGGGTTCAAAGAGAATCATGGTCCTTTAATGGGTGATGAATTAATACTTCCAGCATCTTTCACAATTAGCCATTCTTGAGTTACAGCCTAGGTGCCACTTGAATTTCCTACACGGTTCCCTCCATAGATTTGCTCCAGGGCATTCTGTGAAACTTAGCAGATAGCTAGTTCCAGCCACCATGAGCTGCTCAAGAATGCCAAATGTGACCAACATCACTTCTGTACCAAAAGCTTTGCTACCTGTTTCCTATTTTGATTTCTGACTCTTAAACACAATCCTTCCCTTTCGATGATAAGATCACAATACAGATTAAACCACATAAATAGTTCCTATATTTTTACTCTACCAGAAAAAATGGGTGAAATATCTTCCCCCAATAGGGATGGAGATAAATCAGGAGAGGACATCTTACAAGAGACTTGTCCTCCCAAGACAAAAGCCTGAAGACCATCAAGTTTTTTCAAAACTACAGCAACTTTAAGGAAAACTCATCTAGAAGCAGCTGAATTACAAACACACTGTGCGGTGGAGGGGATATGTGTATCCTTGAGAGAGGTGTGAGCTTATTTCAGAGTCATCCATAACTTCTAATATGATGAGCTTTGTCCTGGTGGCAACTATAACTTGGGCACTAATTCATTAAAGCCAAAGAAGGATTTTGATCAAAACAGGCATTGCATTCGACACAAGGGTCTCTGCAGAGTGCCATTAACTATATAAAAGCATTTGAAGGAAATTTCAGTGGGACATGAATTATAGACTCATGCTGTTACTGCCCCAGTCTCAGAGGAAATGATGGTTACTCTTAATTAACAACAAAGGATCACAGTTGCAAGGACAACTTCAAAACATAATCCACAGCAGATGGAAAACTGTAATTCACCTTCTAGTCTTGATTATCTATGCTCATGCACCTAGAACAAAGGCAAAAAAGCAGAAACAGAGTAGTCAGTTACAGAGTTCTGCTGTTTGGGCTTCTCTTGGTTTCTGATTCTAATGATCAAGAACTACATTTTTAGTCCATGGTTCAGCCAATTAATAAACCAAATAAACATGGTATTCAGATGTGATGGAAAGATCATCTTATAAGAATACACCCGTTGTGACTGCAGCTTATCAACTCATTTTATCTAACAATGCTAATTTTTAATCGACTCCTCCTCTATGATGGCAGAGAATGACCTTTCCAGATATCTGTTTCCAGATGTATAGGACTGCAATTCCCAGAATTCTGAGCCATCATAATTTCCTCCAGTGGAATCTGAAATTGGATTCAGGCTACTAAATGAGCGTTATGGTTGAGTGGATATATGAACTCAAGTCTTCCTGGTCTTAGTCCAATGGTTCAAGCATTGCACCAAACCAGCTCTCTGAAATGGAATTACTTCTAAAACAGAATGTATATTCTAGGGAATATAGCACTTCCATTCAGCTTGTTAGTCATATGAGAGATTTCCATTTTTAAGAATAATCTTAACAATCATCTGATGGAGATGGGTAATCAGAGAAATGCCTGACCTTCAAATTCCCTATCTTAATTCTTGTTTCGTAAGATGTGAAAGAGTTCTAACATTATTAACTTTCCTAATGGGATCCTGTAATAATTTCAGGATCGGTTGGTATAGCATGATCTGTTGTTTGGGTGGAACTTGCTATGAATGGTTATGCTTCAAATCTTTCTCGGCTTCTTCTGATGACACTTCAGTGATATCCCGTGTATGCTCTCCTCTGTGTTACTTTTCAGCATCACCTACATTTACGACGTTTCTGGATTGAAATTCAATGCCTTGCCTACTTGCACAGGAGGAAAAAGAAAGACAAATGCAAGGAGTGGTGCAGAGCATTCTACTGGAAGAGGGGAGATATGAACCAACCTTGCCAGTTTTCCTTCTGGTGCTTATGTCAGATGCGCCCAACATTTTGTGAATAAGACCTGCGGGAGCCATTCTGGAAACCTATTTGTGACATAATCTAGAAAATCCAAATGGGCCATTGCTTACTTCTGGTCCATGAATATTTCACTCCAGGATGAAGAGACAGGATGAGAGAGATTTGCATACAATATTCCTACCTCTGGTCCTGATGCTGCGAAAAAGGGACAGAAGTGAAACAAACAATTAAAAAGCTTTTCTTTTTAATGTTGAATAAACGTGGAGTGAAAATGGACATGAAGGACTGCCAATGAAGAACACTTGACTTAGTTATTTCCGTACCTTCTCATGAGGAACCTAGACCTCTGCATTAGTGGAGGGGAGGAGTTGCTAATTTTTAAGAACATTATTTTGTCTTGCTGCAAGATTTAATTTAGCACTAGGGCCATGAATGTAGAAAATTAACACATCTCTAGAAAGTGAGAGAAAATTGCTGCATGAGGGACATCTGTGCTTGCCATTAAAATATACATTCCCAGGAGAGCAAAAAACATTGTTTTCTGGGGGTGCAACAAAGAGAATTATAAATTCTCTTTGATTTCATGGCTATCTGAAATACCTGGAACACTTTTATTTCTTACTTCTACTACTTTCTTATTTTCCCTCTATTTTTCCCTTTTTCTTTTGTTTACCCCCCCCCCCACACACACACACATGCATACACATGGCACCTCTTTTCTTTTGCTACTTGTGATTCTGATCCTTTGGGACAAGGGCTATTTGTGTAATACTTTTACTCACTTGCAAGCCTCTGAGACGACCAAGCTGTAAATCTCAGCGATTATATATTTCCATATGGAGCACTTGGATTCAAGATACATAAACAGAATAATTTATTCCCTGCTGCAGAGAAATTCTTGGTGGGGGGGGACTCTGGACAAAATTCAATGTGTACACACTTTTCTCTGCCTGGGCCTCACAAAAAGACAGCAGAAAGAAGCTGGGAACAGACCTGGGTTGGAGAATGGCACCCAACCTGTTTCTTTGCACTTGGCTGAAACGTTCTCTCTCAATACACACGCACACATGCACACACACACATAAGCACACACACAGAGACACATGCATGTATTCTCAGACCCTCAACAGTTATAGGCACAGATGGAGGCTGAGCAATAAAGGACTGGAACAGATTTCCCAGCTGTTGCTAAATGCTCTTTTTCTTAGGAAGTGCTAGCCCAAACAGCACCAAGATATACACATGGCACATAAAGACTTTTCTTTGTGTTACAATAGATCTTCTGTATAAAGAAGGTATCCCTTCCATTTTAAGCTTTTGAGCCTTACCTTTCATGCACAATACCGTATAAAGCTTATCAAGATATCCTTGGTTGAACTGGATGCCTGGTGACAGGGACGCAAACTCCTCCTTATTATAAAGATGGATTGCTTCACCCCTGCTAATTATCTTACAAATATTCTGTCCTGTTCTTCACAGAATAGCCTTTTCTCTGGCTAGTCTCAAAATCTTGCCTTCCACAGTAATAGAAACGAGACAGAACATCAGCTTAGAAGATTGTCACTGCCCCTGTCCAAAGCAGACAATTGAACCAGTCTTCCATGCCCTATTGGGATATGCCTCTTCTACAAACCTAAAGCTTTGACATATTAATGTTTCTGCTAGTTAACCATCTACATAGGTCAAGTGAGAATTTCAGAACAGTTGACTGAAATTTCAAGAAAGGTAGCCAAGTTTTGCTCGACTGAAATCACTGTTAAGGGGGCTTGTAGTCTAGCTTTGTCTCGTTAATAAGTGATTACATCTGCTCCTGGGTGTACTAGCTTGAGTTTTTTTATTATTTTATGTTGGTTGATTAATTTTAATTGTATTATTATTCTTTTTTTAATTTGCTCTTTTCTGTTTCTTTTGTGGTTAAGTGAATTTGCTTTTCAGATTACTGGTCTTTGACCTAAACAGATCACAGCAATGATTACATAGATACCTCCATGTATTTTTTTTTCAACAGTTACAGAAGTGGCTTATTACTGCCTTCTTCCTATATAGATATATATTTTACTCTCTGGTCTTACCTAAATCCTGGAATTTTCTCATATCCAAGTACTAACCTGCCCAGCCTTACTTAGCTTCCAAGTCCAAAGCCAGACAAGGCAAACCAGATCCATAATGGAATATACATGCACAAACACATACGCAGATGTGCGCACACACACCACTAGTCAAAATGGATGATTCTTATAAAACCATGTGCTCACTTAAATCATGAGCAATCTTCCAGAGCTGTGATGAAAAGTGACCTAGGGGTTTCTCATTGACCTAGCTCAACTAAGTCTTAAGGCCTAATGCGCTTTCAGATGGATTTCATAGGATGACCCTCCCCAATTCCCTCCATGAGGGCTCATCTTCTGATGCATCAGAAGGACAGGCTTTCAAGATCAAGGTCTACCAATAAATATGGAATGACCTTCTGCCTCCATTGTGAGATTTTCCTCTGTAGGTGTAGAAGGCATAGGGAATGGTCTTGAAGGACAGGAGGAAGAGCCGCTACCAAGGCAATGGTCAGATAAGTGGGGCTTGAGCCCAGGCCAAAAAACTAGTTTGAGAAAATAGCACAGATAGGCCCCTCCCAGTTCACACAAAGATAAAGTGAGGGAGGAGGGAAGCAGATTCAGACTTGGAAGATTCTATTAGTATAGCTGTTAAAAGTAGTCCTGACCTATATGGCATTGGTTTCTCAGTCTAGTCTACCTTGTAGAGTTGACAGGTACAAATAACAGGGATAACTCTGAAAAGGCAAGGGGGAAAAACGACTATTGAGAGACCTACATGGGAGACAAAATGCTTAAGTGTATTTTACTTTATTTTAAGTGTATTTTACTTTATTTTAAGTGTATTTTATACTTGGTCATTAAAAAGTGGACCCTGTGGCTGGGCTCACAGAAGAGCTAAACCCCAGTGGAAAAAAGGGGCAATTATGAGACAGAATAGTGAGCAGAACCAGGACAAATATTAAATTATGTTTAATTAAAACACTATTTAAATTAAATTAACTGCAGTTTAACATTGTTAATTCTCTATATTCTATAGTTTTGATCTTGGAGCAGTTATTCTCTCTCAGACCAACCTACTTCACAGGGTGGTTGTTTTAGGGGAAAAATAGGAGAAAGTGCTATGTATGCTGCCTTGAGCTCCTGAAAGACACCATATAAATCTAATCACTCAGTAAATCAATCATTTTCTCCTTTAATCACATTTAAAGTTTATTTTATATATGTAGTAAGGTAGGCATTTTCTCTATATGAACTCCTGATTTATTTTTAACAGCAATATTTCAAGTATAATTAGGTCAGTTATTGCCAAGACAATGTTAATAACCATCATTTGGTAAAAATAGAACAGCTTGAAAACTATTACTTTTTCTTCAGATTCTCTAAGAACAAAACCATTCATACGCCCATCTTTTTGTATGCTGAGTAACCTGAACAGTCCTGTACTGAATAGAGAACTGCATGACCTCTGAGGTCCCTTCTATGAGCTTAGCGCAGGGAATGATGCCATAATCCTGGGAGAAAGGGCCTTCTAACGCCAATGTGCAGACATAAAGGATAAAATTTGACCCCAGTCAATCTTCCAACACCTTGATTCTACCCTGATTCAAAACATAGCCACAGGAAGGGTCATCTTCATTCATGTTGATGTACATACAAGCATCCTTAGCTGACTCTGGGCACCCATGGACATCCACAGAGGTGATCCAAGATTATGATGTCAGGCTTAAATACAATCAGGTAGAATCTGCATTGTGCCATGATGAATGTTTCATTTTGGCATCATTGTGGGTAGCTGTGGACACCTATATGTTTGCCATCAGCCATGCACTGTGCCCAGTTTATAACCCTCAGCTATTGGCATACACAGAATATTAACTTGTAGGTGCAGCCTTCTTCTGTGACTTACAGCAGCAGTTCTCAAATTTTACGGTATTATACAACGCCTAAAATGTAAGCGTGACCCCCTCTCATGAACAAAGCTTATAATTTCGCTGGTGCTGAGGATGGACAAGAAACTGACTTTTGATACTGCTCCCACTCTGCCTGGTTAAACAAATATGTGACTCTCCCATCCATAGCCTGAGAACACCTAACGCATATCTAATGAGTGGGATTGAAAGTTCATATACATACCTCAATAAATAAAATGAACAAGTATAATGTTTTTGACTCATTTAATTGGGTTCTCTCTATCTAGTTTTAGGACTTGGGCAGAGAACAGATCACATTTTAGGTCCTATTTATCCAGAAATATTGAAAATTCAAAAGGGTACATAAACTTTTAAGCAGCACTGTAAGTCCTATTACGACAAGGAGAATTTTGTTATTTTAGAGTGCATGTTTTATTTTGTTCTATATTGCTGCCAACTGGGTGTTTTGGGACCAGTCCCTCTCTCTCAGCCCTAGGAAGAAGGCAAGGCAAGGCACTTCTGAAACAAGTTGCCAAGAAAATGGTACTGACTTGTTCCTATCCTTGCCAGCAGTCACGACTGGCTCAAAGGCACAAAATATGATATTATATTCCTTTCCATTCTTTTTTTTTTCCTTAGTTCAACGCCTCGCAAAGGCCATCCACTGATGGCAAGATAGGGACGTAACCAAACAAATGCATGAATGAATTCCCTCCCTGGAGCCAGCCACACACACAGCACATACAAGGCCAGTCGACTTCTTCCCTGCAAAATAGGTTAGAGACCTTGTGAGGGAGGCAGAATCATCAGGAAAACCACAGGGAAAGCAAGGGATGTGAGATCAAAGTCTGTCCACCAACCTTCCCAGAAAAAAACCCCACCGAACTTAAAAATTCCTGCACTGAAATAATACAATAGATCGAGATTTATAACATTACAATAAAGGGGGGGGGGAGAACCAACCAAACTTAAATATTCCAATATTCCTGCACTGAAATCTGCACTGAAATAATACAATGGATCGAGATTTATAACATTACAGTAAGGGGGTGGGGGGAGACCCAAACTTAAAATATTCCTGCACTGAAATCTGCACTGAAATAATACAACGGATCCGGATTTGTAACATTACAATAAAAGGGCCCCAGCCTTCCCCCCACCCCGCTCGCACAACAGCGAGGCAGGCAGCCGGGTCGCCCTTCCACACGTCCCCATCCCCGCGCCTCCACGGCGAGAGAAGGGGAAGCGAGCCCGTCCCGCTTCGCCGCTCGGGCCCTTTTGAGCTCGGCTCCCCCGCCGCGGCCCGGGCCTGGCGTCCCGGCAGCCGCCCGCTCTCCCTCCAGGCCGGCCTCCCCGGCGCGTCCTCAGGCGGCAGGGGGCGGCGTCGGGCCGGGCAGGCGGCTTCCTTCCCCGTCCCTCCCCTTCCCCACCTCCCTGCGCTTCGGAACATGGCGGCGGCGGCGGCGGCGATAACGGCGGCGAGCGAGTGAGGCAGCCCGGCGCTCGGCCGCAGGTGAGCGAGCGAGCGGGCGGGCTCGGAGGCCGCCGCGCGGCGCGGACGAGCCCGGTGGGCGGGCGCGGCCTGGCCGCCGGGTGCGGGACGCCTCCGCCCCGCGCAGGCCCGGCCCTCCGGGGGCAGCCCGGGCCATCCTGGCCGGGTGACAGCGGCCGACCCGCTTGCCTCGGCGGGCTCGGCTCCCAGGGCGCCGCGGGCGGGCCTCTGGGGGCGGCTTCCCTCGCTTGAGGGTTGCGGGGCTGAGGGGGGAGGCAGGCCGAGCTGTGTCCCTGCCCGGGGGGCTGCCCCTCGCTTCCTCGGGCGGGGGGTCTGGTCTGCCTCCTGCGCCCCTTCTTGGAGGAAGCGCAGCCTTCCCTCTTCTCTGGCCTTCCCTGGAGCATCCCCTGCCTGAGGCGCCACAGCTTCCTTGCCCGGGGCGTGCTGCCCAGAGGGCTCAGACCCCCGCCTCGGGAGAGGGGCTGAAGGGGCACCCCTCTGGAGGGCACCGCTTGGGGAAGGAGGCCCCGCCAAGGGAGGCACGCGTGGAATGGGCTGCCCTGGGATGGAAGGGGGTGGCTGGCTGAGGGGTCTTGAAAAGCAGCCTGGAAGAGGGCGGCGGGCGGCTGTGGACCCAGGTTGCTCAATGGAGTCTGTAGGCTGAGGGGCAGCAGGAAAGCAGGGAGCATGACATAAAAGCAGTTATTTTTCATGGCGTGGCTGGGCTTCCTGGAGCCACTTTTCTGGCTGCTGCAGAAGTCGAGAGGTTAGACAATTTGGCCCAGGGCTGCTTTCACTTACTAATAGAAGATTCCTTGGCTCGTTTTTTTTCCTCTTGATCTGATCCTGGTGATCAGGATTCCCTCTGGTTCTTCTCCTGTCCTCCACCTGGCGCCAGATACTCCCTGATTCATCAGAAACCCTCCCTAACTGATCTTCTGATGCTTCCTGAAAAGTAGTTTGGGATGGTCAGCTGCATGCTTTGGGCTTTCTTTCCTGTGATTAAAATGATGTACTGGCGTTTACTGAAGAAAGTGGGCTCTAGAGTACAAAGAATTTCTAAGTATAAATAGGGCAAATATGTTTTTAACTCGGTGCCTGAAAATTCCAACTTTATTATTAAGTAAACTACCTCCCTCTTGGAAGGCATTTGGCTGCTGTAAGCTGCTCAGAGTTGTCTGGAGTGGGCAGCCATAATAAATTTAATAAATAATACTGATACAGGAATCATTCTAGTCACAGAAAAAAGTAGTTCTCTCTGTCTCACTCACTCACACACACACATACACACAGTTCTCCAGATTTAACTTGGATTGGCTAGTTCACAAACAAACCATTTTCTGGCTTTGCATACAATGTTGAACTGTCAACTAACCAAATGGTCTGGGTTAACACAACACACTAATCCGCAAAAAACTGATCAGTGGTACAGCCAGCCAAGCTTAGCATGCTGTATGAATGCAGGCGCTAGTTTGGAACAGAACTGTTTAAATGTGTTATATGAACTCAGCCATTTTGTTTATAGTCTGCTCTTGTGTTACGTGCATATGTTCTGGATTGTCAGTGCAAGCATGTTATTGTTACAGTTTTGAAAGCTTCATCTACAAACCCACACCGGTTACTTTTTGGAATTTAAACTTTAAGAGTCTGTTTTTTCTAATGCTTATTTAGTGTAGCTATATGTCTTAACTTCAGCCAAAAGTTATGACTGATCAATGGGAGTATTTTGTTTTAGAAGTAGATTGATGTACAAAATAAAATTTCCAAGCCCATCCACATAGAAAGGGCTTGCTTTTCACAACCTATTTTATGTCCAGGGTATGAAATATAGTCTAGAGTAAGAGCTCTACTACTGTGGTCTGTGTGGTACATTCCTTTGATAGGCTTGTTTTAGTAGTATCTTTGATTCTTAAAACTTGCTTGGGCTTTAATTTGTTCTGTCTTGATGGTTATTCATTCAACTGTAAATTTGTCTTACCTGTCAGGAACAGGATACATGTAATCTCTCAACTAAAGGATTGGTGTTGGCAAAACATACATTAGAAGGGGCTGGAAGGGGTAGCTGTTCTGACTGAGACAATTCCATATTACTGAAATGAAGGCCCTACAGTTGGATGGACAATCATCCATTTTGTAGTTCAGAGGCTTAAAACTGAAATGCTGTTGCATTACTGAACCATCTTCTGATTTAGAGATGCATAGAGAATGCATAGTTAAAGTTGTGACAAATGAATCTATTAAAACCAAAGGATAAAATACAATTTCAATCTCAATTGTTTTGGCATTTTGCATAAAGAAGAGATCATCCTTTCCCCTGCCTGGTCATTTTTTTCCTCAAAATCTTCCCTTGCCTTTTCCCCTCCCTCTAAATTCTCTAAATAGATTTTTTTTTAAATTATGAATTGTTTGGAGGTACCTGATGCAGCTGTCTTGCTCAAGCTAAAGAGGTTTTAATCTGGTTGGTGAATGGATGGGAGATTATCTAGAAACCTTATGTATGCTGTCTTAAATTCCATAAGGAGGGATAAATAAATTTTTAAAAATGTGGAACCCCGTCTATCATGCTGTAAAAGAAGAAAATGAACAATTTGCTTTCCAGACCACTAAGCACAGTTCAAAATGAAATTGCTTTAAGAAAGGGCAGTTTAAACAAGACAATAGAAAACCTATCTTTTCATCAAGAAAAGCTATGATTTTTAGTTGTGGTTCATTTTTCAAAAGAAAAAGCAAATCTTGAACAAGATACAGATTCTGAGATGGAAGACTTATCCTTTGAGCCCAGATATTGGAAGGTGGCTGTGGTTATATTCACTGAAATAAAACTACCTAAAGGCTTTGGTATTAAAATGCCTCTTGTGTCTTATATAATTTAATTTCATATTGGAAAAAGATACAAAAGTTGATCCCTGGATTAAATGAAGCAATACTAAGGAATCTGCTTCTAGCATTCAGCTTAGACTGAGGTGACTGCATAGATTTGTTTGCAGTTCTGATCATTTTGTTCTTGAAGTTAAGCCCACAAAATAGTTTACTAGTCCCTGTACAATAAAACCAAAAGTAATAACTCTCTTTAATATAAGGCCATGAGTGCTCAAACTCAAATTAACTTGGAATGGGTTTTGTGAGCTGTTCAGATCTGAAACAAGCTACATGTGAACGCTACAGTGTTGCAAAATTGTCACCTATGTATACAGCCCTCCACACTACACTTCCATAAGGTCGTGACAGCCTGACCAGTGGTTAAATTATGGGTATTGTACTTCAAAACATCTTGAAGGCAATAGATTGTCCATCCTTAATGTACACAATTATGCATGCTGTAGAGACTTACTAGAGAGAACCGTTTCTTCCTTTCTCATGGTACAAGAATTACTGGTCACCAAATGAACTGGGCAGTTTTAGGACAGACAAAGCTACCTTTTTGGACAATGCATTATTCATTGAATGTAAGGTCATGGCAGGTGAAGCATGTTTTTAAAAAGAGATAGAGAACCCCATAGAAGGAGGGGAGATTGTTTGTGGTTGTTGGCCGTAATCACTAATGCAGTGGTTCCCAACCTTTTCTATGCCCCACACCCCTAGGAAATGTTTGATTAATGTTTGCACCCCCTACAAAAGTAATATCACATTTGAAGATGAAGAAGTCTAATTTCTAATGCAGGTGAACAAATTGAACTTAAAAAATAAGCTTTTAACTCAGTGCATTAAATTGTCACACCCCCTGAAATCCCATCTCGCACCCCTGCATTAATGGATTCTGCACTTGTTTGTGGGGAGGCAGCAGAGAAGCTTTGGACTGCCTCCTGTGCAGAAAAGAGGTGCTGGATTAGATCCACCAAAGTTCTGGCATGTCTTCCCCATCTCCCTGTATTCCATTTTATGTTCTTGTATTCATGAGTAGTTGAAACATTATTTGAATGAATCCTAAGAATCCTGCCTTGATTAAGTGGCACTTAAAGGTGCTCAATTTAAGCCAAGCTAGATACAACATTTGTCACATAGCTTGCCATAACGTGTGACTGATTTTTTAAAAAACAACCTATAGCTGTTGCATTGGAAAATTGGCTGGGGGTGGGAGTGAAATCCTTTGTGGATAAGAATGGTCCCCAAACTATTCACAGTGAGAAAAAAGGTTTTTGTAGTTGGGGGGAAGAAAAGATTACAAGTAAGCCATGAGCTAGCTCCAAGATATTTAAGCATCTCACTTTAACATACAGTACATGCTTTTGCGCCTTCCAGTGGTTTTGCTGATAGTCTGCAGAGCCAGAGGGAAGACTCAACATTGCACTGAAGAGCATGCAGACCCAGTATTTATGCTATAGCTAGGATTTAGTACTTAGTGCTTCCAAAAGTGTTTTCTTGTCTGGAAAGCAAAGTGGAAAAGGAGAATAAATTCTATTGCTAAAAGCAAGACTTACACTTTCACTGATCATGAATTACCTTTCCTTTGTGTCTCCATGTCACAGGAAGTGGGTGTGGCTTCCTGTCCTACAACTGGCCATTTGCAATGTTGCTGAAGGCTGTCTATCTGGTTGGTATATATTTTTGATGGACTTTCCTGAGATCTTCAGATGCTAGAAATTCTTTCTTCTGCTTTCTTTCAAATTTAGAGGTGAAATATCTTGGCAGGCCTACCGTTTTAAAGTCTTATGATCAACATAGAATATTCCATACCCACACTGACCTTCTAACTTATAAATCAGTTACTAAGATTTTTGTGATTGTGTTTTTTTAAAATCAGCAAAGCTGTTTCTTGAAACCAAGTAGCTACAACAAATATGTCTTAAGGTCAATTTCTATTTATTTATTTAGAAAATATAAATGCCAGCCTTTCCTTGAACGGGTCTGCTGGGCAGCTTAAAAGGAACAGTAAAAAGTCTATTAGCACAATAACAAAACATAACAAATGTAAAGCGCAGAAACTAGAACAGTAGCATTTTATAAATACATTTCACATTTGTACTGTTATTTTGATTGAGACCTGCTCTGATAAGAAGTGCTGAAAAACATCTATAAATTTGTCCAAATGAAGTAATGGGTTCATTTTCCCTTGACTCTTCTGATACTCAGAAAAAGATAGATATTCTTATAGTATTTTTTTAGAATTCTTTAGGGGGTGTTTGATATTCAAGCACGAAGAAAATCCTTGTTTCTTCCTCTCAGAACAAGGCAAAGTTTTAAGAAATGTTTTAATCCTCTCTTTCTATGTCGAACTGCAAGAGTATGCGCAGACACGGGAGCATCTCCTAATTAGAATTCACAGCCTTTTACTCTCCCAGTTATGTCTAATCTACTGGTGAAAATGGTTAACAACTTCAGTGTCTGCTAGAGATCAGAATGAACTGAATTCTCACACTCTCTTTGAGGTTACCCTCTCTCCACTGCTGTAGTTGGCTCTGATGCACTCTTTCAAAAAGTTGGCTCTCGCTCTGTTTCGCTCTTGTGTCTACAAGAGTGAATCAGTCCAGAAATCTCTTCATGCTGTGTGGTTCCCCTCACCCCTCCAACACTAACATGCCTCTGTGACCGTGAAAGCATGTTAGTTTTCTCCCATTCAGAATATATGTATACACACACGCTCAGCTTCTCTACTGTTGGAACATCTGACTCTGTGCCAGAGATTGCAGGAGGCTCCCATTTCTTTGTGATAACAGTATCTAGGGAACTGTTCTGATTAATGAATTGCTGGAACTATTTGCTGCTGTCCTGTTGAGCATGTTGTGAGCAGACATAAAACAGGGCTTCTCCTAATGCGGTGTTGATATTGACAGTGAGAGAAGAGAGGGTCAAAGAGATGGTATTTCCAAGTGCACACGCTAATTGCTATAGTAGAATTTATTAAAACTCATTAGTCCTGAATCTTGCCCATGGTCTCATTCTTTGACATCAACAGTGAGAAATAAGCCAATTTTTTTTTCCCTTTCTTAGAATGTATAGTCATCTTTTGCTGACTAAGATCCTTCTTTCTCATGCGTCCTCCCAAAGGTCTCCCCTCTCTCCTTGAGGCTCGAGTCCAGCTTGCAGAAGCTATAGCCAGGAGACTTTTCAGTAGGCAGGAAAATTACGTTTGCTCCCTGCCTCCTGGCATGTCTGTTAGCTTCAGGCTGGGCTGCGATGCTTGCCAGAAGTGCTTTGCCCTGTTCTAGCCTTCCAATATTCCTGGCTATTTTGCAATTTTAAGAGGAGACCAGCCATCAGAAAGAAGGCAGCATGGTAATATGTTGATGAAGATTCTCAGTCATCCAGGTGGAATTATCTGGAGGTTGAGTCATGGCAACTGGACTTCTTTTCTTTTGGTTTATGAGGTCCCCCCAACCAACTTTCTAGACTGAAGAAGCTGCCTGGACAAGCAGCAAAACGTATCAGACCAAAAAAAAAGAAGTCCAGTTGCCATGACTCAACCTCCAGAAAAGGCAGGTAGCAACTCAGAAGGGCTTGCTGGAAAGCAGATATTCCCTGAAGTTCCTGGAAATGTGGGATAGTGACATTCTCCATGTAAAAACCCTGGTCGTTTTCCAGAAGTTTTGTAAAAGGACCTTCCTGGATACATGTACTCTGAAAAAGTCTGTTTGAACTTAGCGGGCTTATTCCTGGTAACAGAATAAAGGATTACAGCTAAGAGTACTTTGGGAACAACAGTCTAGTAGGGTGAAAGTGAAGAGTAGTTTTTGAGAGAGTACATTGCCCATAGTGCAAACACATGCAATACTCACACACACACACACACTTTTCCTTCATTGTTGCCTTTGAAATACTGCAAAAAAATCGTATACCAGGAAGCAAAAAAAGCCCCTGACTTTGCAGCCATAATTGATGGAACAGAGAAACATAATCATTAGTGCCACTTTTCAGTAATGAAAATTCAGAATCTGGATCTGCGACTTTAGGTATCACCTGTGTAGGAACACGTCCTCTTGAACTCTGTAGGACTTCATACACAGTCACTGGATTGCAAGTTAATTTCTGTTATCGTTATCCAGTAAGGAGGAGAGAACACAAAACTATTATGTGCTTTCAAAGTCTGAATGATATGTTTCTATAACTTTGCTAGCTTTCCCTTTTTTCCTTCCACACAGTTTAGTTACCACGTCTGTTTACTCCTTTATCAGTGGCCAAAAATAAAGTCTAATTGAGATTTACCCATTAAACAAAAACAGACATAGGATGATCTTATTAATTATTTTCTTATTCCTAGTTATACATTTAAAGTTATTTGGTGTTATTAAGAAACAGCTTGTTCAGCTATGAAAAGAGTAGAATTCTTGAATAGTTTCTTGCCTGTTTCATAAAGTTATCAGTTTATTTTTTAGCACATACCCTGAAATCTCACTAGGAATCATTTAAATTCTATTTCCATTGAATAAACTATATTCATAACTTGAAAACATTGTTGCAGTGAAGTCAGTTTTTTAAAATAAAATGAGATAGCATATTAGAGCAGTGCAACTTTCTTCTTAAAAAAAGTATTTTTGACAATATTTTCAATGCATGAATAATTTAAAAATTAAAATATGATCTGTTTATTTCCAGAAAGTATCCATCATACTTCATCAGAAACTACATAATCTAATAAAACACATAAAGAGAAAACAAATTTAGTTGCAAGAATTTAAAAAGTATATATTAAAACTCGTAATAATCAAATTAGGATGTTATACATCAAAATAAAAGTATCTAATTTCTGGCATAAGATGTCCAAACTGATGAGTTTCAGTTAAAAGGATTTTCCAGAGTTGTGCTTTACCACAATCTAGTCTGGAAATATGACTGAAAATCACCTGTTGTCATCAGGTAAGGTCACAGATTGCATATAGTATGAGGCTGACAAAAGGGACTCTCAGCCACAGTCACCACTTGACAAAACAGGGAAAAAAAGATGGATTTTTAAAAATCTATAAATTATGAACCTGTTCCTTCAAAGGGAGTGCAATCCCAAGGCAGCTAAGGCAGTTACCGCTGCAAAAAATAGAATGGAATGGTTACAAATAGTTGGTTCATTCATAAGCCCTGGAACTAAAATGCAGATGTTCGCAAAGGATATTTGGTTTGAAGTTTGAAATAAAAGAGAACTTGATTTCCAGTACTTTTGCTTACAATTGTTGACCACTTCTCAAGGTGTTTGTGTGCATTGTCTTTTTCCCTCCAGTCACCTTCAGATTAGTAAACCTAAGCCAGTTGCAGAGTGAGGACCTGTATCAGGCAATATAATGCGGAAGCCAAGCCCTCAGAAAGGTAAGTCATCATATTCAGTTTGCTAATCGCTTCAGTAACTTGAAATGAGACATGAATGGGGCCACTGTTGAAGGATATCGATGCTTTTAAGTAAACATCCAGACAAGAAGGACTTTGGGTTGTGTTTAAATATTGGGAACTAGAAAACCACTTCAAGTATTTTTATCCCTTTCTTCTTTCATGCCTTTTGTTGCTGGGTTGTTGGGTTTTTTTCTCCTTTTTATCTCTATCGTGTACATGCTAAGGCTCTTTTAGACAAAGCAAAGTTTAATCTGCTAAAATCACTAGTCTAATATGTGCGATACATGTGTTTGTTGGCCTCATTAAAGGAAAGGAGCTGCTCTCAAGTAAAACTGTATAGGATTGTATTGTTATTGTGAAAAATCTTTTCAAAAGAACATGGCACTTCTCTAGGTCAGATCAGGTCTCTCTAATCCCATATTCTTTCTCACCATGGTTCACTAGAGGTCTCTCAGGAGTAAAGAGTATTGTAGTCCTCTCCTGTATGTGCATTGCAGTAACTAGTACTAAGAACAGTGTTGCACCTCTAACTGGAAATAATGCATAACCATCAACAGCCGTTGATAGCTTGAATACATTCAGTTCCTTGTCAGTGCAACTCAAGCTTGTGACCGTCACTATTTCTTGTAGAACAAAATTCTGCTGTTTAATGATGTACAATGTAAAGAAGTACTTTTTTCTGAATCTCTTGTCTTTTTTTTTTTTTTGAAGGGAGGGAGGGATGAATCCAGGTTTTCTAGGTGACCCTATCCATTTTTTTCTCTCTCCTGTGTACTTTTATACACTTTCTGCCCCTTTCCAGTTGTACATACACTGTTTGAGATTTATTTATTTATCATATTTATATAGCCACCCATCTCACACAAGGTGACTCTGGGCGGCGTACAACAATTAAAAAAATAAATACATAAAAACAATAACAAATAAAAAACTGTAAAAACACACAAAATGGGAGGGGATAAAATTAGTAAGGGAGCCATCGTAAAATCTGAGCCCCAGGCCTGATCACATAGCCAGGTCTTGAGGGACTTACAGAATGTTAAAAGGGATGGAGCTAATCTCAATTCCAGGGGGAGAAGATTCCACAAGGCAGGCACCACAGAAGAGAAGGCCGACCTGGGAACTGCCAAATGCAATTCTCTAGTAGACGGGATCTGCAGCATGCCTTCTCAGCCAGATCTGATGGGATGCGCAGATGTAATCAGGGAGAGGTGGTCCCTCAGGTAACCCAGCCCCATGCCATGAAGGGCTTTAAAGGTCAAAAACAGCACCTTGAATTGGACCCAGAAGCAAACTGGCAACCAGTGCAGCTCGCAAAGCAGAGATGTAACATGTACCACCCTAGGGGCATACATAACTGCCTGCGCCGCTGCATTTTGCACTAGCTGAAGCTTCCGGATACTCTTCAAGGGCAGCCCCATGTAGAGATTCAGATGTTTGTTGGGTTCTTGGTGTTTGCAGAGATTTCATTACCAGGCTAGGTAGCATCATTGGTGCAGGGGAGAGTATTGTTTGCTGTCAAGCTTCTACCTGATAGAAGCCTGGCAGAACACATCCATAAGCATCAACTGGCAGCCAGAAGATATGATGAAAACTCATTAATGTGCCAACGCATAGATAAATTCAACCACAATTTCAACTGGGACACCACTTATTTTCTAGACCAAGCCAAATCCAAAAATGCTAGGGAATTCCTTGAAGCTTGATATTCAGACCAATCAGCCATCAACAGACACATAGAGATAAACCCATCTACATACCATTAAAAAATATATATTCAACCAAAGATTAAGGAAGGAAACAAACAGTCCAGAGCATATCCTCTCTAACAACCAACACTCAGTTAAGCAGGAGACAGCATCAGATAAACAGGGAAGAAACAGTACAACAGTCAATAACAGTCAAGAAAGAAACAATCAAGGAACAAGTTTCACAGGGTTAGTTAGATATAAACAGCCACAAACTCTACTCTTCCCTGCACTGATTTATTGAGAGAGAGAGAGAGACATACATACATACATACATACACACACACACACACACACATTTTATTAAGAATTTTATATTCTTTATATTCCTTCCTTCTACTTCTAACAGTCTTAATCTTTAGTCCATTCAAATATTGTCATAGGATTTTATTTCTCTTCATTTCTTCTTTGTCCCATTGCACAGAGTTCTTCAAGGCTTTAACAAACCTCTTTTGTAAATCCAGTAGCAAAAAATTATCCAGGTCACCCTCTTGGTTTGTCATTTGTATATCCCTTTTAAATTTTAAAACCTCAGCTAGTTTCTTTTGTAGATCCAGTGAAACATCCTTTTCTAAGTCATTCTTTTGGCCTGTTAGTTGTAAACCTACTTCCGATACCATCTCTATCTTGTCAGATAAAATTTGTTCTACGTCTGTCATTTCTCCAATAACATATTTTGGACATAGCCTATCCACAGAAGCAGACATTGTTGAAATTGTGACTACTATTTTCTGATTCCATTCTTCAAAAGTCTCCTTCAATATTTTCATTGTTATAATGTTTTACAATATTTTACAGGCTTATAAATCTTTCCTCTACCTAAAAACTTTAATCCAGTCTAATGTCCAGTTCATGAAATGATGAAATTGCTTATCTTCTAAAAACCAAAACAGAATCTATTTCCCATGAGAAGCTGTTTGTTCTTTATAATTAATGCCAAAATCTTATTGTAAAAGTTTCAATATTCCAATTTTAGCTGGACCCTTAGTCTATAACTTTCAAAGATCAAAGTCTTATTTAGCTTCTTGCTGTTTATTTCAGATTCTTTAAATTCTTAAACTTATGATTAGAATTTTCTTTCACTCAGGATTGAAGGCAGACTCACCTGGTATTTTCAAACTTGTCAGCCTGAAGGTCTCTAATAACTTAGAAGTAGTTAATAAGCAATTTCTGAAAGTGATTAGAAAGTGAGGTTTGCAAACTTAGTGTCCTTTAAAAGTCTCTGCCACGGTTGTAAGCAAGATGGCTAATGCTATGGTCTCCCAGCACTCCAACCCGGGGAAAACCACTGTCCTCCCTCGCAAGGAGCGGCTGTCCAGAGCACATGTGGGCAATCTCCTGTCCTCTCTTTATCTGGAGAGGTTCCAAGGAACCGGCCTATTCACAGATTCCTTGGCATTTGTCGCAGCCATCAGCTCAGCTTTCAAGAGCCATCTTTAGTTTGCCATACCTTCCCCAGAAGTCCTCTCCCCTGCACTGATGATGTTACCTAGTCTGGTAATGAAATGTCTGTAATAAAACAACCAAGCTCAGCAGACACCAAGAATCCAGCAGTTCAACTTTGAGCTACATATATATTTTCTACTGTTAGATTCAGTTATTTTTCAGATTTCAGATCCCATCATACAGGGCATTATTTACATTATAAGCTTCAAATATTAATATAACCTCTCAGCCAGATATACCCTCCCAAGGATCTTGGATGAATGTGAAAATGTTCTCCCACCTAATGTTTAGTTGAGGTTCAGTTTCTCCCAAATTAAGCTCTTGGATATGTCCAGGAACAGGTTTAGTGTACTCTGATAACCTGAAAACAAAATCTGGAGAATTGTATACACAGATATTGTACAGTGATAACTGTACTGCAGATGTGACCCATACAGAACAAAGTAAGAAAATATTACATAGAGTTCTTAACAAAATTAAGAGCAAGCAGGACAAAATAAAAAATTGTGCCATTCTGTTCTTGAGCTGCATTGCTGAGTAATCTCAGCAATTTCACTTATTTAATACTTCAAAAAGAAGCAAAAAGCAGCAAAATACACTATGCATAATATCAAATAGCCTATCACATAATGAGCAATTATGTGTTATGAAAACATAAGGCAAGAAAGAAACTTCCAGTTCATGAAAGGTGGTTCCGGTTCTGTACACTGAGCAGTGTCTCACATAGGTCTTACGCAATTTAGTTTTAGGTAAGTTTTATTAACATCACATGGGATTTCATCTATGGCAGGTCAGGCAATGAGCTGAATGTGGAGCCAAGCTCCTATACTGCATCCAAGAATGTGAGGTCCAAGTCTGTCTTGCTAGCATTGATTGACTGATTTGCAGGTGGGGGAAGAGAAAATGTAAGTGCTGAGAACTCTAAGAGGAACTAAGTACAGCTTCAAAGTTCATTGGATTTCAGCATCAGGTTTTTCTTAATTCTAAACCATTTAATTGAAACAAAATATATCCAGTGAAGTGGCAGTTTGAAGAAACTTAACTTCTCCAGCCAGGGGTCTATTAGCTTGTTGTTCTGCATACCATTTTAATCCATTGATGTTGCTCTGCTAGTGATGCTTGCAATTCACTTATTTTGCCTAGGAAGTGTAGTGGCTGGCAACCTTTTGGATTCCACCACTACAAACTCCCTACCTTCCTGCTTATAAACAAACTTTTTGCCTATGATGACATTTTTAAGGCAGTCCTAGCTTGCTATTCTGAAAACTGGCTGAAGGGAGCTCTTTTGAGTCTATACTGTCTCTTTGGCACCATATGCTTATAATCCCAGCATGGTGCAAGCCAGTGCTATGTTGGCAGATGCCTCCTTGACTTTTAATGAGGCATGAAACCAACAACCAGCCTACCTCACAGTACTTTCCTCTAGTGGCTGTAATCTTTTCTTCTCCCACTGCAACAGAAATGCTTGGGTTGTGACATATGCATGCCAGGCAGATTTTCTTTAAGGCTGTTTGCTTGCTGCTCTCTTTTGCCTCCCTCTCCCCCCACAACTAATCATTTTAGAAGAGGAGTTTCTGATTAAACCAAGCTTATTATTTGTGTAGCAGTCTGCTAAATTTACACAGAACAAGACAGGAGGAGATTGCAGTGAAGAGGGCAGGATCCACTCTCCATTGTTGCCACACTTCATTTAGAAAGTAGAAGAGCAATTGCAAGAAATTCTCATGCTTGACTTATGCTGCTGCTGCTGCTGCTGCTGCTGCTGCTGCTGCTGCTGCTGCTGCTGCTGCTGCTGCTGCTGCCGCCGCCGCCGCCACTGCTTCTCCACTTCCTTCTGCTCTGAACTGCTTTTGTGTCTCTGACGGCTCCTCCCACAGGATTGGTAGCCCCTCTCTGGCCCCACTTGTCCCTTAATAAAGTGAGAGTATATGGAGAAAAGGAGCAATCCAGGTGAGCATGCTGAGAGGCAGCTGGAGCCATGGATAATAAAGATGATGCTTGATTAGTTAAAGTTGAGGTTGGCCTCCATGGATTTTAGTCTTGCGCTCAGATAATCATCATCTTCATAGAGTACAAATCCTCCAGCTGAAACTGCTGCTGTGGTCTCTGGTTATGACTACTGTATAATACAATTCAAAACTAGCACCTGTGTTTGTAACCAGGCAGCTTGTTCTCAGTGCAGATGGCTCTCTTGCAAGCCATTGGAGAATATAGTTCTCATTGTTACAGGGATCCTGGATGTATACTCCCTGAATTTTGGTAGCAGCCTCTCTTTTCTCACTTTTGAACATCTGTCCTAATCAGGTTTTGTTTGTCTCAAAATTAATGACAGCTGCAAATACAGTTTCACCTTTTGAAAGCCAGGAAATGGGTTGCTACAGTCAGCAGGCCAGTAGTTCCCAAACAATGTCTAGAGAGCATTACAAATTTCAGATGGAAACCCTGAGGTCTTGTGAAATGTGGTGGTCTCATTTGGCCCTTAATTGAAAATGAATAAATATGTTTTCATTTAATTATGGGGTCCTGTAGACCAAGGGTGCCATGATACCCAGGCATTGGATTGCTGACTCCTGGTTTTGGCCACCTCCGTGAGGGTGGTGGTCCCAAGATCTTCAAGATGCCAGACACAGCATTGCAATCAAAACCTCACCTCTTTAGTACATGAGGCAACATCACACACACACACACACAGAAGTGGTGGAGCTTCTATGATTCTTGCAGATTTTGACACACCCCCCCGGACATCTCTGTCTGTTTTGTAGTGCTTGAGAGTTTTAGAAGATGATGTAGCAGTCTGCAAAAAGGGAGAAAGATTGAAAATAACTGCACTAGGTAACTCTGTGAGATAGTTCTTCAGTATCCCAATGTATTTAGTCGTTTAGTCATTTCGATGCTCACCTTCCATTTCCTTTTATAAGGAAATGGAGGCTTATTTATTTTTTGCCACATATAGACAGATGTGCCATCACTCTACACGGCCATCTCTTCTAGGCTTTGTTTTGTGGGCTTTACTTCTCATGCCCAGCAGATGTAGAGTTGGTGGGATGTTGTGGCACTGTAGTGGGAAGTATGATGCCTTTTGTGTGGATTTGTGGGTTTGTATTTGTTTTTCATTTTTATGGAACATTCCTGTAAGCCACTTAGGATTATCATGTATAAGATAGACAGCTGTATATGTTTTTGAAATAAAAACAGATAAACAAACAGGAATGGGGTAGTCTGAAGGAATGCAGGTATCTTTTTTCCTTGGATTGAGGGCAAAAAGAAAGAAAGCTAAGCTGGTTTGCTTTGTAGAGGAAAGATGTCTCACCCCAAAGGTTAAAGATGTTTTGAGTTTGACCAAAGCGTAGTGGGCAATATGGGGCATATTTGCTTACATGAGAAAAGTTATAATAATGTAATTAATGTGGGGTTATTTTCTTTTTACTCACTTTTAATGGTCTTAGCAATAGATTGGAAAGATGGCAAAAAGCACAAGTATGGACGCCTGTCTGAACCACCTTCTCAGTACCAAGGTATGAATGTTTCTGTGTCCTTTTTTTCTTTGTTGGAAAATTAGGATGTCATTCTTCAAAAGAGGGAATGACAAGTAGATGAAATGATCTCATTTAAAGTGGCCACAAGCTGCCTTGTACTTACTTACTTAATTTATTAGAATTAATTCTAGCTCCAGTTTCAGGCAGAGGTTTTCCTTAGCTCTTTTAAATGAGTTCAGGAAGAGATGCCAGGGACCTCTGAGCCTTTATAGAGCAGATGTTTCGATCTGAAGAATCTTGGTCTCTGTGCTGATAAAGAAATCATGATCATGGCAGTCTGTTCTGGGCAAGCAGTTTGCGAAAATGCAGTGTGTATCTGCAATAAGGATGCATATAGCTAACGCACACATGTGCAATATCTCTGATGGACTCAGAACCCAGTCTACCTACAGTGGGGCAAAAAAGTATTTAGTCAGCCACCAATTGTGCAAATTCTCCCACTTAAAAAGATGAGAGAGGCCTGTAATTTTCATCATAGGTATACCTCAACTATGAGAGACAAAATGGGGGGAAAAATCCAGAAAATCACATTGTCTGATTTTTAAAGAATTTATTTGCAAATCATGGTGGAAAATAAGTATTTGGTCACCTACAAACAAGCAAGATGTCTGGCTCTCACAGACCTGTAACTACTTCTTTAAGAGGCTCCTCTGTCCTCCACTCATTACCTGTAGTAATGGCACCTGTTTGACCTTGTTATCAGTATAAAAGACACCTGTCCACAACCTCAAACAGTCACACTCCAAACTCTACTATGGGCAAGACCAAAGAGCTGTTGAAGGACATCAGAAACAAAATTGTAGACCTGCACCAGGCTGGGAAGACTGAATCTGCAATAGGCAAGCAGCTTGGTGTGAAGAAATCAACTGTGGGAGCAATAATTAGAAAGTGGAAGACATACAAGACCACTGATAATCTCCTTCGATCTGGGGCTCCACGCAAGATCTCACTCCGTGGGGTCAAAATGATCACAAGAACGGTGAGCAAAAATCCCAGAACCACACGGGGGGACCTAGTGAATGACCTGCAGAGAGCTGGGACCAAAGTAACAAAGGCTACCATCAGTAACACACTACGCTGCCAGGGACTCAAATCCTACAGTGCCAGACGTGTCCCCCTGCTTAAGCCAGTACATGTCTGGGCCCGTCTGAAGTTTGCTAGAGAGCATTTGGATGATCCAGAAGAGGATTGGGAGAATATTATATGGTCAGATGAAACCAAAGTAGAACGTTTTGGTCTAAACTCAACTCGTTGTGTTTGGAGGAGAGAGAATGCTGAGTTGCATCCAAAGAACACCATACCTACTGTGAAGCATGGGGGTGGAAACATCATGCTTTGGGGCTGTTTTTCTGCAAAGGGACCAGGACGACTGATCTGTGAAAAGGAAAGAATGAATGGGGCCATGTATCGTGAGATTTTGAGTGAACACCTCCTTCCATCAGCAAGGGCATTGAAGATGAAACGTGGCTGGGTCTTTCAGCATGACAATGATCCCAAACAAGGAGTGGCTTCGTAAGAAGCATTTCAAGGTCCTGGAGTGGCCTAGCCAGTCTCCAGATCTCAACCCCATGGAAAACCTTTGGAGGGAGTTGAAAGTCCGTGTTGCCCAGTGACAGCCCCAAAACATCACTGCTCTAGAGGAGATCTGCATGGAGGAATGGGCCAAAATACCAGCAACAGTGTGTGAAAACCTTGTGAAGACTTACAGAAAACGTTTGACCTCTGTCATTGCCAACAAAGGATATATAACAAAGTATTGAGATGGACTTTTGATACTGACCAAATACTTATTTTCCACCATGATTTGCAAATAAATTCTTTAAAAATCAGACAATGTGATTTTCTGGATTTTTTCCCCCATTTTGTCTCTCATAGTTGAGGTATACCTGTGATGAAAATTACAGGCCTCTCTCATCTTTTTAAGTGGGAGAACTTGCACAATTGGTGGCTGACTAAATACTTTTTTGCCCCACTGTATATAAACACAGAGGCTTATTTCTAAGGCGATACATCTGAGATAGCATATTTCTAACTGTGCAGTTGCTTGAAATTGCTGCCATTTTGATGAGCATGATATATGTGAACCAATCCAGGATGAGGTGCTTTCATAGCTGGCTCACAGTTATTGACTTCCTCTGTCCTTAAACGTGAAAAGCCTGTATCTAAGTCCCATATAAGAGTATATGGTTGCAAGTTAATCTGCAATACATAATTGTTCCACTTGGTATCTATAAAATGAGTAGGTTTTTTTTAAACAGAGGCTGGGTAGCCACCTGTCAGGAATGCTGTAGTAGTAGAGTTCATGTTATCAGCAACAGTTGGATTAGGTGGCCTTTTAAAGGACCCAAGGCTTACATTGTGGGAAGGATATATCACTGTTATCAAATGTTCCTGTCAGGGTCTGGTGGTGACCTTCTCTTGTGGAGGCCGGATTGTTCAGCTCCCTAAAGAAAGTGGTGGTCATTAGTCCAGATGGCTTCAAAGGGGGGTTGGATTTGTGGAGGGATGGCCACTTTATAACTATTGGTTCATGATGCCTAACTGAAAACTCTAAGGCCAGGACCACTAAGCTGCTAATATCTAGTGTTTGGGACCAGCAGTGGGGAAGACATTTGCCTTTCTATTTTGCTTACTGTGGAGGCAAGATTAGGGTGGGTGGGCTTATTTGATTGGCTTTTATATGCTAAATCATATGTATGCGTGCATGCGTGTGCATGTGTGTATGTATCTTTTCTCTTCCTTTGAGTTAATTTTGCTGCATTCCCATAGTATGAGCCATATGGAGCTGACAATATGAGCAAGCCCTTAGAGAAAAGAGGGCAGGTTGCCACTGAAAACAGTTGGATGATTATCAAAATGTAATGAAGCTAATTGTTGCATGAAAAATTATAAAAACAAATGATGTTTTGGTAATTCTCTCATAAGCTGAAAAACATTTTTTGCTATATAAAAAGTCATGTGGTAATTAAAGTGTGAAGTTCCATACTTGAGATGAGATATTGTTAAATGTGTATAGTACAGTACTTAGCTTTTCATACTGGCTAGTTTTATACACCATACTAAACCCTAGATCCAAGAATCAAATATTATTGGATCATTCATACAACAATCTATGCCCAATCAAATACATCATGTTACGGTTTAAAGTGATGGTCTGAATCACAAAACACTCAAACTAATCAACCCCTTTTTATCTTACTGTAGTTTAGCACAGGGTTACCCAACCTTTTTTGACCCAATGCCCCTTTACAAAATCATTTTCAGCCCAATGCCTCCTCAAATTATGTATATGTCAATGCCTCCTATTATGCATGTTCCATATTCAAAGTTGACAGTTGCTATTTCCAAATCTTGATGTAGTAATCACATTAGTCTAATTCAAAGCAGCCAGAAGTCATGTGATCTGAGATTATATGATCTAAGATAAATGACAACCTATTGCCAGACTGGGAATCTTGTAGAGCTCTGGGGCATGGCATCATCACAATCATATCTGACCTCTAATGTCAGTGCCCCCTAACTGAACTCAAACTTCTCTCTAAAGTTTATAGTCACATCATTGGAAAATGCTGGCTTAGCATGTTTTGTGAACACAGTAGCTGTGTTGTATTGAGGTCCAACTCTGCAACTTTAACAGTTTCCTTTTATTAGTGTATTAAGAAGTGTATTAAGTAAGCCAATTACGTTTTTTTTAAAAGTACATATCTATTTGAGGTGTACTACCATATTCTTTTGCCTACGAACTAAGAATAGAGGTACATGTTTTACAGAACATGAGAATGTTGCCAAAATGTCAGATACATGTATCCCTTTCCTCTTCTTCCTGAATCCATGGTACTCAGTATCCTGACATCATTATTATAAGCATATCCTTGACAATGATGAATAAGGGATAGGGAAATTATGTTATAATGATAAGAAAACTGAGTAAATTGTGAATACGTTGAAGTAGACATTAGAGAAGGGAACTTGATTCATGGCTACCATTTGCATTGCAGTGTCTCAAACATCATAAGATGTAATTCAGCCCTAACAATCCATCTTGAATTATTTGTTTGGGTGAGGAATCTGCCTGTGGCAGGAACTCCATAACTTCTGATATTTACAAGCTGCTTTGGGAGACTTACTTGCTAAGAGTGGGATAGAATGCTAAAAATAAGTAAACGACACTCTTTTTTAAATCACATGCAATAATACTGGGATTCCGAAGTCATGGAGAACACTGTAAGAAGAATAATGGAAGAATAGTATAAAAACATGTGCTCTAATTCTACTACAGAAGAAAACCCGCTTGCTGGAAGAGTATATATATTGCTTTGTGGTCCTGGGAATATGAAGCCGGAGCATGCTACAAGCGCAGCACATAAATAAAAAGCTAAATTAGGTTTGAGCTTTGGCTAAGTTAAACGTTGTCTTCCTCTGCTAATCCCTTTATGACCAAAGCCCAAATAATTCACAATATGTATCAGACCTCCATCCACACCAAGAAGTGTAGAAAAATTATTTATTTTTTCCTGCAAAGAGGCAAAAAAGGCGAGCAGTAGCTAGCAAAGCTATGGATTGTTGATTGAAGACATAGTTGCTTTTTCAGACTTGCTTTCAAACCTTTCATCACAGTCAACCTTCTTTCTCCATCTTCTATTCAGGTCATTTTGCCTGGGATAAATACTTGAAAGAGACATGTTCCATCCCAGCTCCTGCCCATTGCTTCAAGCAGGTAATGGCGCATTCCATGTTCTAAAAGAGTTGGGATGAAGGGGTCTGCTTCTAGTCGGCTCATATACAAGTATGGAATAGACTCCTCTGCCTTCTGTTGGTGGGAGAAGAACAAACAAAGCAGGTACCCGGTTGCCAATTCTATAATAGAACAGAACTGAAAAAAAGGTGCACTGAGATGAGTTCTAAAGTTGATGAAATAGCTCAGGAACCTTAGTTCTCAGGTATTGCCAATGCCTCGTAACATGGGCTATGTATACCTAAGGGTACTTCCAGACATTTCTTGTGCTTCTCTTACAGAATAATTCTGGGAAAGGGTGAATTCATTCAATATTGGCTTCCATTTGTGACCCCTCCTCACTCTCACCTTTCCCCACACTTCTTTCATTTGTTTTTAGCATGCAAATCTGTTAAGGGGAAGAGACAGAAAAAACACTGACAGTGTGAGGAACTAGCCTGGAAGGACCCTGGACCATTGCATATGCATTCATAATGTATTATGATTGCTTTAGACTTAATGTAAATGATTGGTTTAGACTTAATGTAAATTAAACAGGATTACTGTTATAATATCTGAGCTCAGGTATGACCTGCTGGGTATTGTCTTTGGCTAAAATTTTAAAATGAAAGTGGCTCTTACATAGATAAAATGTACTGCAGTGGCTAAATGGAATAATTGCCCCAAAATTATCCATTTATAATTCTTAGCATGCCCATTTGATTTAACATCACTTGCAAAGTGAAAATATAAGAAGCAAAGATCTTGGAGTGCTGCAAAAGTGTTGGATGTAATCTGCTTGTAAAGGTACTGAGTGTAATTCCTAGCGTGTTCAGCTCAATAGGATCAGGTATCAAAGCAGACAATATTGGGGGAAATGGATAAATGGTCTGACTTGCTTATAAGGCAGCTGTCTATGACTTCAAGAGTATTTGATGAAAAAGGTAAGCATGGGGCTGGCTTAGTAATAGTAAAGTGGGACAGTTTGGTTGCAGCCTTGAGTAGGAAATTCTGTCTGTTTTACTTCAAAAGATACTGAACTGAAGAACAAAAGGAAGGGGGAAAAGTTTAGATTTTAATGTATTCAGTTGAAGAGAATTAATCTTCTGTTGATGGTTGGATTCTCTTCTCTCCCCCTGTTCCTTATCCTGTTTATTTCTCATTGCGTACTGACTGTGAATCATGGCCCAGAAAGCTCTCTTGATGTTCAGATGCCAGGAACAATTTAGGGAATGAGAAGGAAGGAAGAGGAGTTTGGGGATAGTAGAAAATTGAATGCCTAAAGTATGAAGTATGACCAAAAGCCTTGTTCTTCTCAGTCTTATACCCCACCCAGCAATGAATTCAAGATCAGCATGAAGTTAGAAGCCCAGGACCCCAGAAACACCACTTCAACTTGTATTGCTACTGTGGTGGGACTGACAGGTGCCCGTCTCCGATTACGCCTCGATGGTAGTGACAACAAGAATGACTTCTGGCGTCTGGTAGATTCTGCAGAAATCCAGCCCATTGGCAACTGTGAAAAAAATGGAGGGATGCTCCAGCCTCCTTTGGGTGAGTTGAAGCCTTGTTTTGCCCAAGAGGATTGTTCCATTAATGGTATCCCTGGCATATAATGTTTTTACAAGTATCTGCCAAATCCAGGAGACACTCTTGTTTTACTAATTGCCTTTTTGTGGTTGTTATGGATCAGTGTTTCTCAACCTCAGCAACTTTAAGATGTGTGGACTTCAACTCCCAGAATTCCCCAGCCAGCCATGATAGTGGTATAGCCATGATAAACAGTGATGGTAGGCTAAGTCCCATTGACACCATCTCTTTTATATCATCACTCACCATTTTAAGAAAAGCTCCTGGCCTCTTTTTGTTACTGCTTAAGAGGAGAAAATTCCTCATGACTTCAATAAACCACACGCGCCTTGTGTTCTTGCCATATCTACCCTCTAGAAATCATAGAAGAGTCCTGAAAATGAAATCTACAGGAGTTTTGTTTTGCCTTTCCAAAAAGCACATTCTATTATCCTTTCCTAAATTTGCTGAGGTTAATTCTTCTTTCCCCTATGCTGTCTGTGGATGGATTCCAAGGAATCACTCCCCAACTTATAAGCAAGCCAATTGAAACTAGCTGTGGACTGCTTAGCAGTTTTGAGGCTCTCCATTTGTTTTTGCACTGTACTGAGTGCAAAACATCTTATTCTGGTCATCCTTGTGCCATTCTCAGTTGTGCTAGTCTGAAAATAGGTTTAAACTAGATTTGTTTATTTATTGATTAATCAAATTTATATGCCACCCATCTCACTGCATAAGTGGCTCTAGGCAGCTTACACGTAGCTCAGTGACTTGGCTGGAAGTGTTTTTTGATAGAATTCTTACTGTTGTCTTTATCGTTACTGTTTTCTTTATCTCAGTAGAGTGGTGTTATTGGAATCAGTGGTAAAATACATTAAAATTAAGGAATAATCTTTATATCTTATTAAGCTACATTAGCACCACTTGCTTTGATTTCTTTTATTTATTGCCATCTAAAATGACCAAGTTTCCATATTGTACTGAAGTTCTCTTATCAGGATTATTACTGATTATAATTATTATTACAATAATTATTATATATACACACACAGGTGCACACACATACATACATACATGCATACACACACACAGGCACACCCGCACACACATATGCGTACACACACTCAAATGGAAAATAACTTAGGGTAAACTGAGCTTTTAACTTGAATTTACTTGGCACAGACTTCCTTTACACTTTCATGCATTTAATGTGCTGTGGAAATATTTGCCAAATACTGTTATTGAAACATCAGTATTACTGAACACTATGGTGGTGCCTTCATGATGGAAGGATAACTGTTACGATGAAGATGTCTTCAGTTGCAGCTACTATTTTAACAGCCTACATCTCTGCTTCAGGTTTTCGTCTGAATGCTTCCTCCTGGCCTATGTTTCTCCTGAAGACTCTGAATGGAGCAGAAATGGCTCCTATTCGGATTTTCCATAAGGTACTGTAGCATGCAGCCTTTCTAATCCCTGAAACCATGTGGCTCCATTTGTTGTAATAAATAAGTCTGGCTACCTGGGCTTGATATTCCAGTTGTTGGAAAAAATATATTTATTTAGCATATTTATATGGCTGCCCATCTGCCAAGGCACACATAAAAACAGAACCGATAAGAACAGAACACAATCACAATCCATTACATAAAAAATACCAAGTCAAGGCCCCCCAAAAATTTCACTAGCGCTTAACAAATTAACCTGCACCCACATGAGAGCTCCATTAGCACCCTGGTCCCAGTGCTTGGGGGAATAGCCAGGTCTTCATGGCCTTCCAGAAGACTGGCAGGGTTATGGTTGTCCATATCTCAGGGGGAAGGATGTTCCACAGGACAAGTGCCATGACAGAGAAAACATGCTTCACTGATGGGACCCAGAGCTTGTCCAGTGTGCCCAATCTGATGGGACAGGCAGAAACCATCAGGGAGAAGCAGTCCTGCAAATAATTTGGTCCCATGCAAGTCAGCATCTTGAATTGCACCTGGACACCTACTGAGATTTCTGGATGAGATTATGTGAGTAGTATCTGTAGGCTGAAGAGACCAATCTTGGGAGAACTGAATTTCTGTAGACACTAAAATGGAATCAGGTTAAGCTGGGATTCATTCTGTGTGAACATGAGGGCAAACAAAATACAGTAGCTAAGAGATAAACTGGGGAAATGGGAACGATATTTTGTGTTAAAATTAAAGGCCAACAAGAGGGAAGGCTGAATATAGAAAAATCCATTATGAAAACACAATTAAGGTAGCCATAAGAGATACACTTGAGAAAAGAATAGCTACCAGACCATTGAGGTGTAAGGATGGAGGAAAGAAAGCCAAGATTTCATGTTGCATTATGTTTATATAGATGACTGAAGTCTAGCTTGGTAGAAACTGCTCCTTATCTTTTTTGGGTTGCTGTGACTGCAACAAAGAAAGTTTATATAATCAAATTGAGTCCTAGATTTCCTTTGAGTGTGCCAGGTTTTACTAAGAATTATTACAGGTGTCTGAGGGCAACCTTGACATTTGGGAGAAATGGTAATTCAACCTGACAACAGGAAAAGGCAAAAAATGTTAGGAGAACTGGGGTTGGCTGGCTATTCCAAGGAGTTTGGACTCTCAATATCTCTGTTTAGTCATAATGTTCAAGCCTCCTTTTTTTAAATTGGGATGTATTTTTTTAACCCCCTTACTTTAATGCTGTCCAGATGAAATAGATACTGCCCACAGAGCAGAATGCTATACCTCTTATTATACTGTCATATTTCTGATCTCCGCACTCCTTTTCAAATGGGCTACTTGATACCTTCAGCACACCTCTGTTCTGCCATCATTAATTAGTTCAGGATCAGTTGGTTTGAATTTAAAAAGATCATTTGGGTGAACTGCAAATAAGAACTTCCCAAATAAAGCATCCTGATTTCTCAAAATTAAGTCAATAACAAAAAAATGAATCTGGATATTGTTGCTCAGATGTAGAATCCAATCAGATGTTTTAAAAAACAGAAGTTCACAATGCATCTGAAGTTGAGCTATGAAGCATTTGAGTCATTCTGATGCAGAACACTTGACCTTTTCTGATTTCTTGTGCAGGAGCTTTTTGGGAAACGCAGCTGGACAAGTCTGCACCTATGTTTAACTTAATGATGTTTCCTGGGTCTTTCTCTCCTAGGAGCCACCATCTCCATCCCAGAATTTCTTTAAGATGGGGATGAAACTTGAGGCTGTAGACAGGAAGAACCCACATTTCATCTGCCCAGCCACTATTGGTGAGGTACGGGGTTCTGAAGTCCTTATCACTTTTGATGGCTGGAGGGGAGCCTTTGATTACTGGTGCCGCTATGATTCTCGTGACATCTTTCCTGTTGGCTGGTGTTCATTGACTGGTGACAACTTGCAGCCCCCTGGAACAAAAGGTAAGTGCTCCGTCACAGTTTCTACCACCATTCACCCATCTATATCTCATATCTCTATGAGATTTATCAGAAGATAAGAGAGTGGGGCATTGAAAATAGCCTGGGGCCAATCATTAAAGGAGTAACTAATAGGAGATTCAGGGGGAGGCTACAACTTGACAGTTGTAGGAGAAGGAGGGTAGCCAATGACATCTCTTCCTTTCAGGTTGTAACCTAATCAAGGAAGACAAAGTGACAGTGATAGTGGCTCCTCCAACCTGAACAATTGTTTAATGTCAAATCATTTGATAAAACATCTCTATTATCCATAATTTAATCTTGGATGAAAGCACCAACCTTCCATGTGTCTCAGAGACCTGACTGATACACAAGGGAGAAGTGTCTCTCTTTCAGCTTTGTATGCCAAGCTACTCTGTAATACAGCAAGCTAGGATTGGGGGACAGGAAGGGGAAATAGCTGTGGTCTGTAGGAATTCTCACTAACCAGATTGTTCATCCAGCACTGTGCTGAATTTTTATTTTTTGTGTTCTGTTTTTGTTTTCAATTTTGTTATATGGCTTAAATGTTTGCCAGAGCAGAAAGGCAGGGTATAAATCCAATAAATTAATAGCCCTGGGGAAAAAGATGACAGTGGAAGAACAACACAAGAATGAGTACAGATCTCCAATGAAGCATTACTGATTGTGGATTAAATCAGCATTTCTCTAATTTAGAAGACCATGTAAGACCAGACAGTATTCCTTTTTATATGAAACAAGTTTGACAGTTTCTTAGGAATTTTATTTTTCTTTTTATTTCTTGCTTGGGTTATAAATCTTAATAACAGCATACTCCATCAGTGTCTGGATTAAGCATTATTAAGAAAATGTTAGAGTTGTCATAATGTTCAGCCTATTTCAGTAATTGCTCTTGGTTGTAGTGAGTGCTGTAAATCCATTTTCTGTAAAAATACGGTGACAGAAAGAATAGTAATACCTTCAGTGCTTTTGAAGGTAGCCATAGAACATCCTCAAGTTGTCTAGGGAACCCTGATGTTCCTTAGAACATAATTTATTACACTCTAAATTACCTGTTCTTCACCAAGCTAATCTTGGTAAAGAACAAGTTTGTTTGCTCATTTATCTGTCTTTTGAAAAGTCCCCATTATTGCAGGCCTGCTTTACTGCCTTCTCTTGCCCAGAGTTAGATGATTTGTAACTTTTCAGGGAACTATTTAGGATTTGGAAGGTGACTTGCAGGTCCTTAGACTACAGAAGCTTGCTTTGAGAGAACATTTTGGTAGTGTGAAAGACAGAATCCTAGTGTCCATGAAGAACTGCCTAAATCTCTCCCACTCCTCCTTTGCATCTTTTTGTCTTTTGGCCTTGGTTTCCATTTGTATCCAACTCATGAGATGCTTTGAAGTCAAAGCCCTGCTGCTGTCAGCATTAATAACAACTGCCATGTATTTGCACTTCCTATCATTTCTGCTAAAAACAACAGAACAACTTCTGCTGTTGCTGGATTCCCATAATACTAATAATGCATCATGAGTCTGATCTGAGTGCTGGCAGTCTACTATAAGTTGAGTGAGGAACACATTGAGATATTTCTTGTTGCAGTGAGTAGGCAGTAGCAGTTCACATTCTCCCTGATTCCTTGCATGTACTGTACATCAAGCTTAGAAGCAGGCACAGAACATCCTTCTAAAGTTTCTGCCATTATTGACTGGGGCAAAGTGCAGTAAAAAAGGGCCCAAAGCATTCTTTTCTCATGATTGGAAGCATGTCCCCTCTCCCCAAAAAAGAATACAGGTTTGCAAAGGATGATGTATTACCTTATCACAATTTGCTATTATGCGACACTGCTTTTACCAATGCTGATAATCTTCCACTTCCTGTTCACATCAGCATAAGATTTGGCAAAGTCCCTGCATGGCTTGAAGTTGCCTGCTGAAAAAAAATGGCAAGTTCTGGTAGCTTTTCAGGAAACAAAACATTGGAGTCCGTTGGAATTGAGTGTCTTATAAATTCAAACAAACAAACAAACAAATAAATAAATAAATCCACTAGTTCTGTTTACATTGTAAAAATCTATCTGGTGTAAATTAGATTATGGTTGGTACTTCAAGTACATTCTTTGTATTAATTTATGAGCTAGTTCAGTCCTGTCAGCAACAGTAGTTAATTTTCCCAGCCATTGAGCCATGCAAGAAATGGTCTATAGTTGGATTATAGCTCAGTGGTAGGACATGTGCTTTATATGCCAAAGTTCCCAAGTTCAACCCCAGTCAACAGTACGAGTCTAAATGGACAGTGATGTCACTCATCATACAATGATATCATGTATTTCTGTGAATCTTCCCTAATCTGATGTCCTCCTAATTAGTTTACACAATCCCTGTTGGGCATGCTGGCTGAGAATAATGGGAGATGTATCCCAACTCAGTGGGAGGGCTGAAGAAAGCTATTCTCAGGATATCTGTAGTCTGCAAATTACCCTTCTTTGGTTATTATTCTTGAAGCACATCAGCTGATAATGCAGTACACCAAGCTTTGAAAATAGTTCGAAAACAAGGAGATATGCTGATATTTTATGTCTAGAGTTTGGCTAGTTGGCAGCAAAACCTCTGCAGCATTTTAGCTTCTTTAGCACTAGAGGGAGCAGAATATCTGTTTGATAATCTTCAATTTACAGGAGCTGCCAGCTTCATATATGTAATGCTGACAAATAAGCAACTCCCCATTTAAAACAAAGCTGATTTCCAAGGTTCTTGTCTAAATGTCAGTGATCCCGTATGCATGTTTTAGTAACCATCAGGATAACTATGAATCAGCATTTCAGGAGGCTGATGGGGAAATTCAGAAAATCCCAATATTAATTGCTAAATGAAGAGCAACAAAAGCATTAGTCTGTAATTTGTTTTTTACTTCTTTTATCTGTTGGTTACCTCTCAACATTTAACAAGGCATTTGATAATTACCCCTAACATGTTGATGATAGTTTTTATGGACATACATGAGTATCTCAGAAACAAGTAGCTACCTCCAAAAAATTTTGGATCAAGGTTCATTCTTCTCTCTTGGTCTGCATCTGATTTTCAAGGGTGGATTTTTTTCAGGGAGTGAGAAACTGGCAAGCCAGATCTTCAGCTCCTATCTTTTAGAATGGTCTGCTAGCAACTGACCTTGCCTCAGCTGTCGATCCCTTCACACGCCTCTTTACCTCTTGGCTTGCAAGGTGTGCCAGTAGTTCTTTTGAAGTTGATGGAACCCTTCTGCTTAATCTTTGTTGCTATCTTGGTTTTAGGGGCTATGCCATGATCGTGTGCCGCTTGTTGCCCTGTTATAAGTCTTCCAGATCATGGGGAGCAAAGTAGATGGTTAGTGATAAAGGGAGGAAGCCTTTATCAGCAGAGTAGTCTTTGTTGCAGAGGGTAGAGGGAGAAATTTTGCAGAAATGAGAAAATAGTTAAAATGAAATGTTAAAAATGACAGGCCAAAATCAACACATACTGAATTTTTAACTATAACATGCGCCCCTCTGGATCAAGCTGTACTGTTTGGATTCACCAAGACAATGACCCCTAAGATTAGTCAGCACTAATGAAGCTGATTGTCTGGCACACTAGCAGCCAGGAGACAGGATCATGAGAGTCAATTGTCTTTGGGCAGTCTGTGAGCTAGAGGCAATCTTCTGCACTATCAAGAGATCTGGAATGTGGAGAGTAGAGTTTCAGCCTTGGCACCCTTCCAGCTGGCAGAGATGCAGGCAGGTCCTGCCAAGCAAAGGCGGCTTTAAAAAAGGATACACTCTTTTCATTGCTGTGCCAAGGAAAGTTACAGCGGGTAGGCACTTGTCCTAATTTTCTTTGTTCTGGTTGATGTAGTCACCCATTCAAATAACTTTATTGTGCTCAGCAGGCATGCAAACGTTAATCGTTTTTAAAGTTACTATAGCTATGTGTTAAGTGGCACCTGACATTCTTCTCATGCTTGTCAACCATTTTTTTCAAACAATTGTGAACAGATTAAGGGGTTTGGTTGGCTTTGCTACTTTTGGTTGGAAGGGAGAATAGCTTCAGGTAGAAACTGGAAGAAATGGTGTCTCTGTCAGATGATTTGTACCTTTGCTCCTCCTCATTCCGTTGAATTCCCAGGAGATAAACACTGACATGACTGTAGATTTGTTTCTAAAGTCGCAAAAATAACAGACTTCACCAGTTGTATATCTAGTAATCCCTATTCTCTTCCTGTTTTGAGAGTTGAGCAGAAAACCTGGTGCCTTACTGTGTTATGTAGTAGCAGAAGATGTAATGTGGAACTAGAAAGTCATTCTGCAGCCCTTCTTGTTAAGTATTAAGGCTTCAGGAACATGCTTGCAGTTGAGTATGAATGGGAAGTCTGTGAACAATTAGCTCTTGTGGATAAGCATGTTGACCTAGGTTACTCTGTGCTCTTCCAACAGACTACTTCTGAAATTAAGTCCTTGAATATATTTTCTCTGTGTGCCTTGTTTTTAAAAGCTGTCCAGACTGCTGTTTACAGAAAAGTAAAAATAAAATATATAAAACATGATAAATGGTAGCATATTAAAAGTAAGTGCTTGCCCACTGGCATTATTTTGTGTAGATGGTATTAATGATGATAATTTGTTTGGATAATTTGTTTTATTGTACGCCACTCAGAGTCACCTTGTGGGCAACCGTGTAAATTTGATAAATAAATAAATAAAAATAAAATTGTTAAAATCCCTAGAATTCAACATTAGTTTATTTTGGAGTTGTCTCTTGTGCATTAAAATTTTGCATTCCATAATGGTCTACAGAGGCATCTATTTCCTGTTTGAAATTGGCACTGTTAACATTAAGCAATACGTTATGCAGAGTCTTGGATCTTGCCCAGCATAAGGTACCTGGCACCTATCACAATTATTCCCTTACACATTGAAGGGAGGAAAGATTTTTCACAAAATGCCTGCTTTAAATGGAGCCAGAAAAGATTTGAAAGCCCAGAATCAATCAATTAAGACCAAAAGCACAATAGAAGAAAACAAAGTTAATCACTTTGCAGAATGCAAGAAGGTAGGGTGCTGCACATACTTTGGGGGAAGCATGTTCCAGAGTATCAGCAGGTGAGCATTCTTGGTCATGGTTCTGTGGATTTCATACACTCATGTAGACATGCATCCTCCTGCTGGCTGAAATTATCCTACTTTAGACACGTTATGCAAAGACCTGGCTCCCTAGGGAAGGCTTCAGTGCTGGGAAAGGTGGAAGGAAAGAGAAGAAGAGGATGACCAGCAGCAAGGTGGATGGCCTCAGTTACAGTGACGATGAGTGCGCAGTTGGAAGACCTAAAAGACCAGGATACAGACAGATGTCATGGAGAGAATCTATGTGGTTGCTAAGAGTCAAAAATGACTTCATGGCACATAATCAATTAAGTGTCCTGTTCCAAGCCATGAAAGTAACAGTAGATTTGCTGCTGTTGGATTACAACATTCCAAATTCAACCATATTTTTGGATTTGTACCAACTTCCCCTTAAGCTTTTTTGGTGGTGGTGGTGGTGATGGTAAGAAATTGTTAGATGCTTGGTGCCCCAGAAGAATGCATTCTGGAGATAAAGAATACAGATTTTAGCACCCATCAAGGGGGTTATGACAAGGGAGACCTCTAATGTTTGTTTCAAAGTAAAGAATTCCATTTTGGAAGACAGTTAAAGGTAAAACAGTGGGCTTAGAAGAATACTTGATGAGCTCCATTCTTGATACATGAGGAACACAAAGGATAACTGCAGTTATTTAATGCTCTATGACTAATATGACTGAGAATAGGAATTGAACTTTGCCCTGGTCTTGTAGCAATTACGGAGTATTACCATTGTCTTGGAGATAGCTTGTGATCATTTTATGGCTATGTAAAGTACACTTTACTGCAGTACAGATCGCAGAGTGTTAGTTTACATCCTCTCTGTATTTTTACCTGTTGTAAACAAGCAGTGTTTATATAATGGTGAATTATTTCATGTGCAGATCCTAAGCATCCTCCCTTTTAAAATCTTATACAGAAGTGTAGCAAAACAATTCGGGTAGGATGTCAGGAGTAATCCCTTGAAAGTGCGTATGGTTTGACAGTAGAAAACATTTCCTAGAGGAATAGGGGAGTCTCCCCCTCCCTGAACAAATGGAGACTGGACAGCCATGTTGTGAGGATGGATTTCCTTCAGTCTCCTCTAACTCTTAAGATTGTACTCCTTTCATACAGACAAGCTAGTTGCCAGTCTATCTCACACTGAGTCACTTGACGTTTTTGAGTCATCCCATGAAAAATAATCTTCCAAATATTCCCATCAAATAGAAATGTTTATAGGAAGAAAAAAGCTGTACAGCTAAAGCTTTACATTGCACCCTATGAACATTGGGTGCATGTTTGTAATGGGTACATGTTGAGAATACAGTAAAACTATGACATTGTTTCAAAATGTCCATTCATTTTGTTTATTTAACCAATCGTCACACTTCTTTCCTTCCTGAGACAGATTAAAACAACTACTCATATACAGAACAAGTATTATTCAATAAATTAAAAAGTTAGAAGTATTTCAGCCTTAATACAAACATACAAACAGAGTGATTGCATATGTTAGATATTCCAGATGGGCTTTTGCATGAGGCTGTCGCGGTCCTTGACTGTCTCCTCTCCTTCCTCTCTTTGCCAGTGGTCATTCCAAAGACCCCGTTTCCTGCCCCTGACGTGATCTCCGAAAAAAGCACCATGCACAGCAGCACAAAGAGTATCCTGGAACATCCGCCTGGACAAAGAGGCCGCAAGCCTGGTCGTAAAAGAGGCCGGACACCCAAGACTTTGACCAGCCACCCCAACCCCAATCCCTCCAAGGCAGTGGAGCCCTTAAAATTCCCCAAAAAGAGGGGACCAAAACCTGGCGGTAAGGTAGGTGGTCAGTATACGTAGCCAAACACAGACCTCCCTCCTTGATATGGTCACTGCAGCAAGAGTATTTTACACACAATGATGGAAGAATAATGAAATCCCCACAGTGGAGGAATGGGTTGTGAAAAGGTCAGAATTTGCAGAAATGGTGAAACTGACCTGTTGGGTCGGAGAATAAATAACAAAAAATTGTTTTGAAAGATTGGCAACCTTATATGGACTTGTTTGCTGAAAGAAGAAAAAATGAATTGATGATGTATGGATGTGAAGATTAAGAAAGATGTGGATTAAATGAGGGCGTGAGGGAATTTGCAAAATATTTAAGAGGGAGGAGGGACAGTAAAATTGTAATTACCTGTTGAAAAGAAGTTTGGAAGTCATTTATATATTTCTTAACTTTGGTTTCTTTTTCTTGCATTTTGTTCTTTCTGTCTGTCTGTCTGTCTGCCTGTCTTTTTATTATATGAAAATTCTTAATAAATATAAATAAAAAAAACCACAGGCCTCCCTCCTCCAAAAGGCTTTTGCTTAGGTTGGTCCCCAAGTTGAAATTGCAGAGCTATTGCCATCCCCAGGCCTGAATAATCTAGGGCTGTTTCTCAACCTTAGCAGCTTTAAGATGTGTGGACTTCAACTCCCAGAATTCCCCAGCAAGCAGGGGGATTCTGGGAGTTGACATCCACACAACTTAAAGTTGCCAAGGTTGAGAAACACTGGTCTAGGGCTTAAGAGTGTTAGACAATTGTTACAGTTTCTCCAAAGGCTTCTCTGGATTTGCCAATGAGGTTATGATTGAAGGCCCTTTAATCAAATGGGACCATGGAAATCTGGGAGGCACAATAGTTTAGGAGCGGAGCATATGGATGTATGAAAAAAGCCCGAGGCTCATTTTCTGGTGGATGTAGCCACCAGGATTAGAGAACAGCAATAGGAAGCTCCCTGCCCAAGGCCGTGCCACTGCATAGAACAGACAAGCCCCAGCTAGGCCAACGAACCCTTTGACTAGGTCCAAGTCCTTTTCGTAAATTCCTGCATACAGCCTTAAAATCACTGGAAGGACTCCCCAGGACTGAAAAGTTTGAAAGAGCTTTATTTCTAAAGCTAAGCAGACTGTGGGCTGACCAGGGCTCTTCATATGCTGCTTTCAAGCTCCGTAGCGGAAAGGCAGGAAGCAAAGACAGCCGACGGCATAAAATCTTGGTCACCGCTGTAAATCACATTTTTATGCCATCCCCCTCCCCTTTGTGGCTGCTGTTGACTCAAGCTATTTTTATCGCTCATTGGGCTTTGTACATTTTTATCACAGAGATACCATTTCCTCTTTACGTTCCTGAGTGGGTGTCCTTGATGCCGTAATATCAGTTTTTAACAGCTTGTTCCTTTTACCCGCTAGACTTTGTTCTTCCATTGAAAACCATTGAACTTTTTTTTTTTTTCAGAGAAAGCCTCGGACGTTACTAAATCCAGCACCTACTTCCCCTACAACTAGCACTCCTGAGCCTGACACCAGTACGGTACCACAAGATGCAGCTACTATCCCCAGCTCTGCTATGCAGGCCCCTACAGGTAAGGAACTGCCTCCTTTTATTTCTGAAACTTCCTGCTGTCCTCTGAGAAAGCCTTCAAACCCTGGCTCTTCCTGCAGGCCTTGAGTTGGGGTGATTAGTGAACTCACTGCAGCATTAATGTATTTTGAGTTTTGTCTTCCCCTGGAGGGGCTATTCTGTTATCTTGATTTTTTAGTTTATTATCCTGACATTTTCAAATTAATACGCTTTGTAACCTGCCTGGAGTCATTTAGCAATTGGATGGAATTAGAAATCAAATGAATGACCAAACGAATGAACAAATGACAAACCTAGCAAGGGAGATTTTCTGAATGCTAGGTAGTAGCAACTCCATATGATAAAAAATAAGGGCAAAAGAATGATTGTCTAAGGTAATACTTTCCTTGGGCCCTCACAGTGTGCTTGTGTAATTGGAATCAAACTAGAAATATTGGAGTGCTTTGTGATTGACCTTTAGGTATTTAACCACACAATTCTTCCATAAACTTAAAAAAAGAAGAAGAAAGGCATATCTTGGTTGCAGTCTCACAGCCTGGAAAACACTGTTTTAAAACAGTCATTTTGTGCTTACAAATGTTCATGCATCAGGAATTAATAACCTAAGTGAGGATAAATTTTACTATTGTACAGGAGCAGAATCTGAATATTTGACATGCATTGAACAATCCATTCTGCAGGTGTGAAATGTCTGTGTTAGAGCCTGCTGAATGGATTTCTAAACATTCAGTAGCTGTGTATGATCACTCACACTAGAGAATCTGTCAGGAGACCCACACAGTTAAAAAGTGCAAGGCTGTGGCAGATGCAGGTGCAGTGATTTTAATTTAGTTCACTGCAGAGGGATGCTAGCTGGGGAATTCTGGGAGTTGAAGTCCACACATCTTAAAAGTTGCCAAGGTTGAGAAACACTGCACTACTCTATCTATAGCTTAAGTCTCAGACTCTCATCTTCATGGTTCATTAAGCAGCTTTTGGCAAACTATATTATATAGTGGAGAAAAAAGAGCAATTTTCAGGATATATGGACTCTCAAAAACTAATGCAGCATATGGATCTGTTCTCTGAAACTCAGCCAGGTTAGATAACTCATTTGCAGAAAAGAGAGATTAAGGGACTGCTGCGTGATCCAGAGTTACAAGAAATTTATCTCTGCTTTTTCAAATTAAGTACTGAAGGCTTCTTATGTGTTTGCTTCCCCCCTTTCTCCCCCCTCCCCCCACATAGTTTGCATCTACTTGAATAAAAATGGTAGCACCGGGCCTCATCTGGACAAAAAGAAAATCCAGCAATTGCCTGACCATTTTGGTCCAGCTCGAGCATCTGTAGTCCTGCAGCAAGCAGTCCAAGCTTGCATTGACTGTGCTTACCACCAGAAAACTGTCTTCTCATTCCTTAAGCAAGGCCACGGAGGAGAGATTATTTCAGGTAAAAGAGCCAGCACCAATGTGGATCTGTCCTACCATGTTTGGAACAGTCTCTTCCAGGAGACATTTCTACTAGCCATGAGATTCTTATGGCTGAGACAACATACAAAAGAAGTGATTGCGGTATGGTTTGTATCCTGTTCTGAAGTAGGAGAGAATCATTTCCTAATCTTGATCAGGCTACGTCAAGAGCTTATAATAAAACATAACACCGTGTGCTTTTTAGAAACCATTGGAGTAATGTTCTAGTCATTCTGGCTGGGATATTGGTCCCAGCAAATCTGGAAAGCAACAGATTGGGAAAGATCATTCTAGCATTTTATTAACTGAATTACAAGCAGGCAGCTGTGGGGATTGAGCAGTGCCTGCCATCTCTGTTAAATGTTTATATATTTGGCTTGGTTGTTTTTCCTCTTTCAGCTGTGTTTGATCATGAGCAGCACACTCTAAACTTACCAGCGGTGAATAGTATTACTTATGTCCTTCGTTTCCTTGAGAAACTTTGCCACAACCTGCGGAGTGACAACCTCTTTGGGAACCAGCCCTTCACTCAGCACCATATGCATCATTCCCGAGAATATGACCATGATAAATACCTACCAGGTAAGAGCTGGGGTGGAGAGCTTTCATGGTCATCTCTGCAGGTAGAGTGCAAACAGATTCCAAGCCAGTTGTCTATCATTAACCATTTTTAACATATTCCTGCCACCAGGCTATTCTTGTGTGCCTCTTTTAAACTTGGAACAAGTTGCATTAATTTTATTTTACCTGATACAGAGCTGGACATGGTGTTAGGGCCTTTCCTTGTAAGAATATTATTTAAGTGCCTCGGATTCTATGTTCTAATTATGTTATATGAGGCAACAATACAATGACAGACTTGCCATTGTTCAGGGGTTGGTGGTGGTGGTGATAATGATTAATATGGCAGATATCACACTTAAAAACTAAAAATGAAAGCATTACAATGAAAGCCTGATTGAATAGACCAACTGGGGGAAGAGGGTGCCAGTTATTCCAAATGTCTGTTTAAGTTGAAGATTACATCATTCATTGCAACTACTTAATTTGTGTCATTTGCATCATTAACATAAGTGTAACTGCCTTGTCCAGATGCAGTAGATTTGTCCGTTATTTCAGGAGAATGTCTGGATGGAAATTTGTTCCATTGCATCCAAAGTCCACTAAGGGCAGCCGGATCCATTAAACTGAAGTTTCACTGTATTTATCTTATTTCTGATCTGGGATAGCTCCCAGAAAATTAATGCTTTCCCTCTGATTCTCTTTGACATGCCAAAGATCTAGTATGTGGGCTATAACTTTGAATTGATCCAGAGCCTTTGATACACCTGTGGAAGCTGGTTTGAAGACTGGACCTTTTTATTTATTTTTTTTACCTCTGCATTTTTTTTCTTTTCTCTTTATGGTGGAATAGCAGAAGGAAAAGTAAGATAGTTGATGTGTAATTATGTTATATATAAATAGCAAAGGCAATGAAGCAAGAAATGATAACCATGTCCTTTTTCCTGGTCCTCTGACGGCTTTGTGCAGCTTAGCCCTTTTCCCTTCTCAGCATGAGAATGATGTCCAGAGAGCCCTCAACAGTGTTTTAATTGTGCTGATTTGTCTGGCCTACTCCAACTATGCTAGACAAATCTGTATTGGGTTAGAAAGTGAATAATTTAGATTGACCTCCCAAGTTTCTTGTGGTTTTTGAACTACATTCAGACAGAGAATTGGCTTTTACTGTGAAAATGAACCACAGAGCTCATTCTACCACTTTATCTGAGTACCCAAAATGCCTTCAAAACCCCAGTGTTTTAGTAGCTATGGGTGAATCCAGACATTATCATATTTGGAGTAAACCCATTGACATCAGTGAAACTTTAATTAGCCATAACTAAGCTGTGCCCTTTATATTTTGGTTCTCTCAGCTTTTGACCCAAAAATCAATATCCTATTATTTAAATAATATTAGGCATGATGGAATAAAAATATTTTAAGAAATTTGAATTTAAGATAGATAAATGTAGGCATAAATAATGCATGTAATGTATAATAAAACCATCCTTGTCTGTTCTAAACCTAGGTACAATTATGTTATTTCTTATTTCTTCATGACCTAATTGTACCAATTCTGTTTAGAAGAAACTGTTCTAATTTCACAAAAGTAAGAAGTACTGTAATCAGTCCAGGTGAAGTCTGGCACATAGTTCAGCAATAAACCACAGTTATTCAAAGTGTATTTATGTACTCCGGCTTGTTTAAGCTCTTGTAGAAGATTTGAATGCATGTGGATATAGAAAAATATAGTCTTAGTTGATAGTCTTGTTCTAGTACTAATTGCCAGAATGTTTAAAATTACAGTCTACGTGCTTATATATTAGACTAGTGTTTCTCAACCTTGACAACTTTAAGATGTGTGGACTTGAACTCTCAGAATTCCCCAGCCAGCCATGCTGGCTGGAGAATTCTGGGAGTTGAAGTCTACACATCTTAAAGTTGTCAAGGTTGAGAGAGGTTGTATTAGACTAAAGAACTTCATCCAAAGACACTAACATTTCCACATCAGCCCCCAAGCCATATTTTTATTTACTAAAATAACTTGTAATTCACAGGTAAACAGGTCCTGGGCTTCTTGCATCCAGAGGGGGTAGGGCTAAATATTTTGGATTCCTTAAAATTTTGGAGGGGTTTAAGGGATCTACCCCTTAAAAATCCCAACACCTCTCCAGATTAAGCCAACTTTTCCTCTTTTCAGAGGCTTAAAGGGCACCCATTTTGCTTCTTAAAAAATCCCAGAAGAATATATATATTTGCCCTAACCACAACAGTGCTGTCATAGTGTCACTAGTCACTTCCCTTCAACCCTCAAGTAGGGCACAAAGAAAACGTACATTCCATAAGCTGAAAAGTTTGCCCATTCCTGTTATTGACATCTGAATGGTCTGCTCTTATTTTTATTTAAGCCGGCAGGAAGTTGCTGATTTGTTGATAATATTTGCCAGTTACTGTACAGATGTAATGTCTGGCTGATACTTAAAATCATCTCCAGCAGAGCCTGACTTAAAGAAATTATACTTAAAATTGTAAGGAAAATAAAATGAATTCAGTTGTATCAACACTATGCAGATTCTAATGGTGTTCTGGAAGGTCTTGAAAACTGGCTCTTTTCCTGGGTGTTGGAGTAGGGTAGATGTGATTCCTTTGTTGAATTTAGAGTTTGCTGTCCAGATAGATTTTTTTATATATGTTTCATCTCATACATTATATTTTACATATCGTTTGTTTTAAATTGTAAGCTGCCCAGAGTCACCTTGGAATCAAGTGGTGTCTAAATGTAATTAAATAAATGAACAAGCAGGAGGTGACAACATGGCCTTTAGACATTACATACTAACCCTGCCCATGTTGCAGCTCAGCATACTATGGGAACACAGCTACTATGTTAAATTAATTTATTTTACAATGTTTATTGACCATGCCAATCATAGAGATTCTGAGCAGTGAGTTTCCCAGTTGGGGCTTGGAATGGTGCTTGAGGCTTCTGAAGCTACGGTGGCCAGTCATCAGACATCCAGCTGCTGTAGTTATTAAACCCTCTTCCAGAGCCTGAAATGTACATCACTCAGAATAACTTCTGATTAGAGCAGCCAATAAGTCCAGTAAAAATAAAATAACATTAGAACCATTATGATTGTTTTCATTAATTAATGTGGAAAGATGAGGGTTGTGTTTCTTGTACATTCACAGAAGGTGCTAAATGTACATTCACAGAAGGTGCTAACTGAGCTTAGAGAACCACTGGTAAATTTTAAATCTAATGTATCCATTTTCTGGGCTGATGGTCCAATGTGTTTTATATATCTTCCAGTCTTAAGAACTTTGGGTCAGAAAAGTTAGCCCTATATGAAGAAGGAAATGTTGAATATTTTGTAGCTGGTTTTTTTGTGTTTGAACATTCAGCTTTACATGGTTTTAATTCTTTATAAATATTGTTCACCGCTTTTCAGTGAGATCACAAATAGATGTCTTGACATTTAACTTCATATTCTGAAGCCTACTCATTCAGCCAAACAAAGGGCCCTGAAGTTTCCCTGGGATGAGCAAATACTTTTAAGAATCACTTTGAAAAGCACCATGGCAAATAATCAAGGATTAATGGCATGCAGGAAGCTTGAAGCAGGCAATCACACAAATCATCTGAGGAGATCAAATTAACTATAAAGAGGCATTTTGTCATTCCCCAGCTCTGTTAAATGTTGTAACTACATATTTAGATTCCCCATCATGTGTATAAGAATTAAGATGTACTGGAAACAGTACAATAATTTCTCAGGAGAACAAAAAGACTTTTTTTAAAAAAAATGAAAAGGTTTGTCCAAATGAAGCATTTATCCTCACTGAAAATGCTGCTGTCCTTTTCATAAAATTCTTCTGCTGTTTTATGGAGCAGAAGGCATGACAAGGTGATTGGTAATGCCCAGAGATTTCAAAATCATTCTCCAGTTCAGCAATACTACTGTTTCTGCTGGCTGAATTACAGGTCACTGTGTGGACAGTATAGGAAAAGAAGCAGAATCTTTATTGCGGTCAATGACCAGTCCATATAGTACAGCATTCTGCTGATAGGAGGCAGAACATTCGTTTCCCAAAGAAGACTCTGATCTTAAGCAAGGGCTTGTTCTCTCTTCCTAGACAGGAGCATTTCGTTAGACGGCTCTCTGCAGGGACCAGGCCGGGGTACAAAGAGGTATTCCCAAGATTTCCCTCCATACAGTGCTCCTCTGTCCCCCAAGTTACCAAAGAATGACCATCACCCCTTGGAAGGTGAGCACAGCCTCTTTTCCCAGCCTTGCTGATATTATTCATTTAAAAAGCAGCATAGGTTGAAGCTCCTGTCCAGGAGTCTACTTCCAGCTCAGCTGTGCATTGTAGAGCTTGTCTTGACAGTGCCTTCTGCTCTTCTGTGCCAAGCAGGACTGTAGACAGTGGGCCACAGAAAGGAAGCATATTTCCTTCCTTCCTTCTAACTTCTTTGGTGGGCTCCTTCATCTATATGGTCCTCATTATCTGTGCCTAACTATGAGAACAAAAGCCATGCTATAGATCTAAATTGCTGGAACTGAGTTTCTTTGTACACTTTCTAGCAATCACCATAGCTTGAAGTAAAATATCAGCCTCTCCTGTCCCAATACAAGACGTTATTCCAGTTGTGTTCAGACAGACAAAATGCATTTTGACTCCTGCCTGTAATCAGTTCCACCACTTTTGTGAAGATGGTGGTGAATGGTCTTTTCTAGCACAGTCTTATTTTTGCTTCTCAGAGCAAGCAAGGACAAAAAGGATCTGCTTGCAAAAAGCTTCATAGGCTTCCTTTAACGGAAGATGAATGTTCCATTCCCATCTGACTTTGATGTCTTTTATGGTTTGAAAGAGAAAATTAGGTCTGCTGCCCATGACTTTTTATCACTGTGTGTTATCCATGATATCTGTATGGAACCTCTGCTTCCTATGCCCTTTGGATACCAGTTGCTGAGGACCATAACAGTGCCTTCATATTCTCGTGAGCTTCCCAGATGCATCTAAGAGTAGAAGAGGGAGCAGGATGGAACAGGACTCTGAGCTAGTTGAACCTCTTACAGAGGTTTCTTTCTCGATTAGACAAGAAAGTAAGCACTCTAAATTTTTAATGTCCTATTCTTTGAGATTCCCCGCAGCTTCTAGCAGACAAGTAATCTCCACTTGCCACTCATGGCATGTAGTCTCCTCTTAATAAAAAGGTTTCCTCCCATCTCTGAATGTATGTTGCTGTATGACTATGGGCACATTAGAGGGATGTTTTTGTGGGGGTTTTTTAAATTCAGTATTCAATTTCAACCCTTGCAGAAGCTTTGTTTCAGTTGTTTATTACATTTAAGGGCTGTGGTGAGCAGCTAAAAGTATGGATCGGGTAACAAAAGGTGAAAATACAGTAAGCCATGCAAACTCTAGGGCTGGTGCTGATTTCCATCAGTTGTATAAATCTGTGGATTCTTGTAGCTGAAACCCCCTGCATTTCTGGACTGTTGCTGTCAGGAGTTTTGATAAGCAGACACAAAGTTCATAATACAAGGGTTATCGGGAAAAGACCCGAGTGTTTTAATTTAATTCAACACTATGCCAGAACCACGCAAAAAAAATTTCTTCCTGTATGTGATCTTAGTTGCCCCACTTTTAAAAGCTATGCTAGGTAGCCTCAAATATGTTAAGTTCTGACTGCAGGCACATTCTAACATTTCTGCTTCTGAAGCAGGAGACACTCTTCTGTTGCCCGAACAGCATGTTCAGTAATGAAAAGTACCCGATTCAGAGAAGTAGGGAAGGATGCTAGAATGCCGTGTCTTGTAGGCAGCCTCACAACTTGACTTCAGAAGAATTGTGTCTTTTTTTTTTTTTTTTTGCTGGTTTCTAACAGATTTTGTGTGATTCCTTAACTATATTCTGCAAATCAGAGTATAATTCTTACATCTACTCTCTTGACTCTCCCCAGTAAATCTTAAACAGTGCCAATTTATTTAAATCAAACACAAGGTGGGTTTCAAAAATTAAAATTGTTAGAGTAGGAAATAACTTTATATTTCCGCTTCCATTTGAATGGATAATTTTCATATATACTGTCAGCATAAAAACTGCTAGCAGTTAGGAGGTTGATCTATGACCCAACCTTGTCCACATGAAAATGTCCAGATGTTTGTTTAATCTATTCAGTGCCCTAGAGTGAATCTTCTGTTTCATTATTCCATCATTGGGGTGTATTACAGGATCAAGTAAGATGTGATTTTTTTTTTTTTTAAATGTGACCTGAAGGACTCATCTCATTAGCTGAATAGTGAAGACACTCTATTGCCATTAAGTAACCAATGCATGACACTTCTTTGGGGATGTTTTAAAGATGATGCCATTGCTCAGCAGATCAAAGTCTCATACATAGAAGGTGTCAGGACCTGATGGCATACATGGTCCAGAAGCATTAATGGCACAAGTTGTTCTGGGCATCCTACATGTAGCATTGAACCAGCAGCAGCACAGAAGAAATTTCTGTTTGTGGGAATTGGGCCTGAATGTTTTGGTGCTTGGTTTAGAGCTTTTGGAGAGTTTCTTCCTTAACCTCAGTTTATATTTCTGCCAGAATGAAATGAAGAATGTGTGCCAAATAATGGTCCGTGTTTGTTCTGTCCAAGAGCTGGCACCTGACTACGAAGAAGCAGCAGGAGTTGGATAAAGGAATGTCTAGGCAGGCTCTTATTTCAATAGTAGACATGCTAGAAAGAGGAAAAAGCTGGTTTGATAGATTCACAGAAAATTCCTTATTGAGTCTTCTCAGAGAATTGTGTGGTGATAAAAGCAGAGCCAAGATTACAGGATTCGTGGTACTTTATTTTAATACAATCCTGCCATAACATGCCAAGGGAATGTTAAGATGGTCTCTTAACAAGAGAAGGCTTAGCCTTTCCGCTGCATTGACCTGGTTAAAGAAATATCAGGAGTGCTCCAGAATGAATGCACCTACTGCTTTGTATGCAGAAGAACTTCTAGGACATGAAGAAAATGACTGAACTTTGTTACGTATGATAATAACAGAGTGTTTGTTTATTTATTTATGTATTTATTTTATTAATCAAGTTTATAAGGCCGCCCATCTCACAAAAAGTGACTCTGAGCAGCATACAACTAATAAAACAATAAATATAGTAATTATTAAACATTAAAAACTATAAAAACAAACTAAAACAGAAAAGGAAAATAATAGGTGAAGGGATGTTAATAATAGAGCCACCTCACTAGTTCATCTGTCCCCTGGGGTTCCCAGGCCTGCTGACATAACTAGGTCTTGAGTGACCTTTGAAAACTCAGGAGTGATGAGGCCGATCTCATCTCTTGGGGGAGAAGATTCCACAATGTGGGCGCCACAGCAGAAAAGGCCCACCTAGGGCCTGCCAAACGAAGCTCCCTAGACGATGAAACCCACAGCATACCCACTCTGCTAGATCTAGTGGGATGGGCAGATGAAATCGGGGAGAGACAGTCCCTCAAATAACCCAGGCCCATGCTATGAAGGGCTTTAGAGGTCAACACCAGCACCAGTTTAGACTGATTAATACAATTATTTGGGGGTCGGGGGAGATTATCTCAAAGAAATTGGTACAACGTGGTGAAAATGATTCCCTCTCCCCAACTTTCTAGCTGAATAAAAGTTGCTCCATGTTGCTGACTTACCACCCTAGATGTTTGTGTATACTGCAGCACCATAGCTGTTGCTTACCTCTCTCTCACCAGTTGCTTGTGTCTTCCAGGTGAAACCTTTGTTTTGAATGACAGCCTCCCTGGTCCTTTGGAGCCTCGCTTGGACCCGATGGACTCAGCCTTGAATGCCGTCAGCGCGTCCAGTCCCATTCGGAACTCAAGGGACTTCCGCCTTCAGGGATATAGACACCTTCATCAGCCCTCCAGCCTCACTCAGTGCAGTACCTCTGCCTTGCATAGACTGAATGCTGGGGGTAAGAGGCCAATGCTCCAACCCTTCTTCTGGGAAGCAGTCCGGCTCCACCTTTCTCTTACTAATAGGGACCCCTGGCAATGCAGGGGGAGACCTTGTGAATCCTGGGTGGGGAAGCTGATACTTCTCATGCTTTCCTTTATAGCCACTTTGCTACAAATAATAAATTTCCTTTATAAACACTTTGCTACATAATCAGTTCTTGGAAAGAATTGATACTAGAAGGGCAGAAACTCTACTCCCTTCCCTGGACAGATATGTGTGGTCCAGTTGCATTTTTGGTGTGTATTTTTAAGCCATTTTTTGGTATGTATCTTATGCTTGTGTTTTTTTTGTGTATTTTTAAGCCATTTTTGTGTGTGTCTCTTTAAGCAATAATTGTTACAAAATAGAGGGTGGTTAAAGTAACATACTGTGTAATAGCTGGTCAGACCTCTCAAAGCATTAATTATCTGTTGAGCCATATAGTCTTACTGACTTTTTCACAATATGTTATCCACCAAAATATTGTCAGGGCCTGAATCCTGCCATCTTAAGTGTTTGTTATTTGATTTCTCCATTTCTGCAACACATCAAAATTCTTTTGTAGTAGTTGTTGTTGTTGTTAGTATTTTTGTAAATATCATAAACATTAGGAAGAGAAAATCAAGAAATTATGTAACAGGAAAGCATGTCCATTGGTAGGCCAAATTCAAAACTGTGTCCAGTCTATCATAGCTCAACATGTTAGCAACTCAACTAGGCAGAATGACATATGTTCCCCTCATGTCTATGTGTCTGTTCAAACATTATGCCTGCAATATATTTTGGGTTCAAAATGAGATGGATTCAAAGGGCCCACTCACTAATGCTTTGAAGAACATTTCCATTGCTACTGTTGTTAAGATTTCTGAAAAGGAGTGCTGATGACCCATATGCCAAATCTTTATCAAATGTTCCTTTACATCCGCTGACCCATTTTGAAAATACACAACCTTTGTTCAGTGTTCTCTGGGAAATGGGTGTTTTAATCAAGTCTTGGCCAAGGAAGGGAGCACAGTTTCTGCCTTTCTAGTATCAGTTCTTTCAAAGAATTGATTATGTAGCAAAGTGTTTATAAAGTTGGTGATGTTGGACATTTCCTTTGGCTTTAGTTAGAGTATGTTCTTTTGGAAAAATATATCTTGGTTATGACATTTTGGAAACATTAACAGAAAGCTTCATGCAGTAGAAGATTGAGGGGAAAACCCTAATTCTGTTTATATTTGCTTCTCCCTTGTGCTGGCAAGAAGTGGCTTTCCTATTGTCCCTCTAGAAGCATTTGGTACAAATAATTCATTAAATTTGACAGAGTGGTTTGTTATTTTTAAAAAATATCACCAGAAACATTTCAATGACATGGATCCCTAAGCTTCTGCAGCACCAGAATTTATTTGATTTTTTTCATTGTGCCCTCAGGCTCCGACAGATACCTGAGCTCTCGAGACACTTCACGGTTGGGTACCCGGGACCCCTCCGCTTGGACGGTGGAAGATGTCATGCAGTTTGTAAGAGAAGCTGACCCTCAGCTGGGACCCCATGCAGATCTCTTCCGAAAACATGTAAATATGACTTCAGGGACATCAGACTTGGCCTGGGTAGAACTTTCACCCTGATGGAAGGGCTGCCACCCAACATATGGTTCTGCTGATGAGGCAGTTTTTAACACACTATTAATAATTCTATAGTATTTCCTTCCCTCTCAGAAAGTCAATATCTATCAATGTCACAAGAGGCAAAGCTTCGGTAACTTCTCATAGTAAACACGATTATTCTGGCAACAAAGGGATGGATGTATCTCGCCATCAATGGTAGCATAGGAATTGAAGCAGAGAAATGGACTAGTACAATGCAGATGTAAATAGCTGCTGTTCCCATGGGCTTTATTTATTATGAAAAGGTTGGAGTCTGATTTTAAAGACTTTCTCCAAGTAGCTAAGAAAGATGTAGCAAAGAAAGAAGCCAAACCCTAAGCCTCTAATCTCCATGTAAAAGTTATACAAATGAAGGGGTTTTGATGGGTGTCACTCATTATGTCAGGCCATCTGGAAGAAATTTCTTTTTCTGTGCAACTGATGTTGCAAAGTTAGGTAGCCCTGTCATGTATTATCTCTGATCAGCAATTGCCCTAAACCAGCCTTGTTTTACTTCCGACACACAATAAACATAGTTTTTTCTACTCTATGTCTACAGGAGATTGATGGCAAGGCCTTGCTTTTGTTGCGTAGTGACATGATGATGAAGTACATGGGCTTGAAACTGGGGCCAGCGCTGAAACTCACCTACCATATTGATAAGTTGAAACAGGGCAAGTTCTGAAAAAGACTCTTCCTGGCACAAGCATGGCCCTCTCAGCTCTCCATGAAGGCACGCAACGTGTGCCTCCCTTCTGCAGCCACCGCATCACAGAATTACTAGGACACCTTTCCTACTCAGCAGAAGAAAGGTGATATCCTGCAGGAGGACGGTCCTAGGCACCCTGAACCGTCATATGAAGCTTCAGATAGATTCTCACAAAGGGATGGATGTTTCTTCAGCTCTCTGCTGGTGGCATCTGGGACCATATCTGGCAGAGGCAGTGAGGCCTCCTGTGTGTGGAGCTCTGGCAGAGCCACCCATGCATTAGACTCGGCTGTTTGGCCCTTCTTTTTTAATTGCGCCATGTTCCTTTGCTGCTCTCCTTGAGAAGCCTCTTCATGCAATATGAGGAGGATGTCAAGAGGTCACTTTTCTGTGCCATACAGAAGAAACTGATAAGAAGAAGCCAACTGATTAGGACAAGCAGCTGCTGCTCTCCAGATGGTTCACTCCCTTGGGTGCAAGGGCAGGGTGGGAGTTTTGGCAGAAGCCATATTCTGTGAGCCGTACTACCTGCCTACAGATCGCTCTTCTCACTTCTCACTTGGTGCTGTTAACCTCTTCCTGAATTGAGGACTCAAGCTGGCTTCCCCCCGCTCCCCCCACGTTGCTGGCTGATGGGCAGACAATTCTAATATTTATTTGGAACAAAGAATGGAGGATAACCAGTAGTCACCACGAGTGGCTCTGTGTTTGTGTTATCCACTATTCCAGCACTACAAGTGAGCCGGGAGGATGGGAAGTGTGTGGTCCTGTACTGAAGTGGCACAAGGCATACAACTAAGCAACCTCCCCCCCCACTCCTGTCCCCAAGCTTGAAAGTTTTCTTTTCTACTTGCTATTGAGATGGCAACTATTTTAACGTTTTTCCTGGGGGAATTACACGTCTCCTATTCTACAGTGGTACCATTTAAAACACCCTCCACTTCAACCTGGCAGAGCTTCCTTGATAGCTACCTGGCAGGCACGTGGGACAGCAGAGAGACGCGGAAATAGGCTTTTTTTTATGTCTCTCTGCCAATCCCAGTAGGGAAACCTGAATTGTTTTGTTTATGTGTATTCTGGAAAATGATTAATGTATTTATTTTTTATGGCACTTGAGTGGTGGCCCTCATTGTCCTGTAGTTAGAGGGGTTTTGCTGCTGGCAGATGAGAATAGGAGAAGGAGGTAATTACCTGGTGACCCACCGCTCTGCTTTTCTCCAGGTCCTCCACTGAAGTGTGCTTTGTGTCTGGAAAGCAAGCGTGTGATACTTTTTTATTCCTCCAGAATAACCATAGCAGCTTGTCCTTGGGTTGCAGACAAATGAATGCTGAGACGGTTGCCCATTGCCTGCCCCTGGTTCCTGAACTGGGGGGTGGGGCGGGCAAAGGTACAAGCCCTTCACAGGCGTTTCTTTCTGCCCAAGTTACGTATCCTGCTGCTCCTTCCTGTGGATGGTTCTTTCTCTCCGAGACGCTTGTGGAAGAGGAGCTCCGCAGACCAGGCCAGAAGGCAAGGCGAGAGGGCTTCTAAAACAAGGAATGAAAATTCACAGGCAATAACCCAGTTCCAGAAAGGAGGATCCAGCAATGACTGCAACGTGCTGGAATGGTGCAACTTGGCTACCATCTTGGTTGTCTAGTTTAGCCCCCTGGGGCAGGCCACCTGTTTCTGCTATTACTGCCTGGTTGCAGAATACCATTGCTGTAAGCACTGCCTACGGCAGGTAGCAGGAAGAATCCTGCCAATATTCTTTTCTGCACTTACTCTGTTGATTTTGTTTATAAATAAACTTAAAAAAAAAGATGAGTGGTTTCCTCTTGGCTTGGTTACTCACAGGACACTAAATGCAGGCATTCCAAGATCTGAGTTCATAACGCAGCCCAAAGCAAGGTCAAGTTGCCTCAAGTTGCCTCAGTAAGCCAGTAATTTTGGGAAACAATTTTACTTACGTAATCTCATAATCTTAGATTGGTGGGGATTACTCCTTTGCGCTTTCACCCCATGATCTGTTAGGCCATGCAAGGTAAATAACTTCTATTTAGAATAGGGAAAAGAATAAGAATTATCTTTGAGGAGATTTTTTAAATAGGAACAGAGCAGATTCTGAGTTTGGCTGCAAACTAATATGCCTTATATGAAGAGAGAACATGGACCGTTGGGGAAAGTATGCAAGGGAGGCCTGATCATATCTCTCTCTGTGCCAGCCCATTTTAGTGTCCATGCCTGGATCGTGCATGCTGACATTCACATACATGACCCATTTGTACAGGTAGTCCCAAGGTTAAGAATGCTTGGTTTACAGATGACCTATAGTTAAGAACGAAGCCTATTGTAGCAAAATTTGAGTTAAATACACAATGGTTTGAGTTCATTACCCAATACTACTTATACAATAATACTATTCCAGCCTACATACAAATTTGACTTAAGGACAGGCCATGGGAACAGAACTCCTTAAACTGGGGACTACCTGTACATTAAAAAATTTAAATCTAGTCAAGGCTGTCCAACATTTCAACCAAGTGTTTCATTTTAACAAAACTTCCAATTATTCCTTTGAAGCTGTTTCATAAAGCAATAGGGCCCCGCTCACTTCTTGGATGGAAGTGAAGCAGCCGTATTGCTTGGCTTCAGCTGTTTCAGACTTCTTAGATGTTGCACGGCTGGAGAAGGCTGAGAGGGGGGCCCTTTCCTGCAGTGTTGGCTGAAGGATCTCCCAGGTTGGGTGGCGCCACCAGGAGCTGCAAGGAATCTACAGCATAGCCTGCCAGCCCAAAGTCCCATGGCATGTAAAGGGTCTCTCAGCCTGGGCAGTTCTGACACAGGCTTTGAGGAATTCTCAGGTCTGTTTGACCAGTTGAAAGAGGCCAACAGTGCAGAAAAAGCTTTCATCTCTCTGGGCTTTCCTAGCTTCTAAGCTGGCTTGTGGTTGTGGACCATCCCGTCACAAAAGAAGCACATTGGGGGAAAAAGACCATTTGTGAGTGCTGCAGGAGAAGGCTGAGGGAATCCTTCCCCTCCCCCCGCTCCAGCAATGGCCCAAGTGCTTCTCAGGTCAGCAGCACTGAAGGCCCCTAAGCTAGAACTTTGGCACATACTGCGGTTCTTCAAAGCAGGTTAGCTCTAACAAAGGCTGTGAGCAACCTTGAAGTCACCCAACATGGAAACTCTTCAGCCATGCTTTATGGGGACAAGTCAGGTGTCCAATTCTGCAGATAAATCATCTCCATGGCCCAAATTATTTTATTTTGCATAGGCCTAACGTATAGCACCCCTCACATAATGCAAGAAGTGTGTGCTGCTCTTGCAAATATTTAAGTGATGAGCTACCTGACTAGTCTAGAGATACCAACTGAAGCTGACTGCTCATATTATGACTTTGCTCAGTCTGATTCTCTGTAAGTAAACATTGACTTGACCTGTGAGAATAAAAAGCAGAACCAATTTGTAGCACGGGTTTGGTTTACATTGTTTACCACCTAAAGGAATACCAATCTTCCATAGTTGTTTCAGTAGTAACAACTATTACTTTCCAAGGTTCTAGTATCTATGTTTTCACCCCTGAGAAATGTTTTGTTTAGCAAGGTCAGACTGGAGCCAATGAAGGATATCTTTTTATATGGGGAAATATTGCCTAACCATGCTGTCCACTCTGGGTTCAAATGAATATGTTAGAATTGTCGCAAGAACATCTATGACCTCACAATTTAAACTCTAAGACTTGGAATATATGCCTGAGAAATAGCATGGTTAGCTGCAGCACAACTTTTGAACAAGCCTGGAGTTTTAAGAACGATATGAGAACCAACTCCTTGTATGGTAACATGATTTTTAAGGATGCAAAACTGAGGGTGGGACAAGAACATTAGTGCTGGATGGAGTGTCAACAAATGAATTGTGCTACAAGCTTAGTAATAGAAACACTAAAGACTTTGTGTTCATTTTGGCCATTTATTTAGGCCATTTCAAATGCTTTGACTTTTACCTATATAGCCCTAGCCTAGTGAAAATGCTGCTCTGGCACATGGACATGATGAAGCATGGTAGACAAGGAGTGAACACAAGGCAGGTAGAGCCAGTGGGTGACTTGCAGCAGAACAATGATTTGTCATTCCCAATATCTTAACAATGGCAGCAAAGGAAAGACTTCTCCACCTAGCCCAAATGATTTTGGTGAAATTAAGAAAGAGGAGAAGGAGAAGGAGATGGGAAAGAACATCCAAGTAGATGCACATATGGAAGGATAGTAACTTCAGTTCCAATATGCAAAACCAATTCCTGAATTCATAATGTTTCAATCACTTTTACAGTGCGAGCTGGTAGATCTCAAGGTTCTAGTAAAGGACAGAATAAACACACAAGCTGGAATTACGCCCATAGCTATTACAGATGGGACAAAATTATTGTAGATAGCCCTGCTAGATTACTGAGGCACCAGAAACACCTGGGAGAGCACTGTAAGTGCAAGTAATATCTCTTGAGGAAAGAAGTTGTTTCATCCTGAAGAAACTTCTCAGGGGAAGGGTGGAAAACTGCAATAGAATATTCACTGACAAAATGAGTAATTAAGTCATTACATAAATCTAACAGAATGCTATAAACCTTTATTATATGATCTAGCAAGGCAATTCTCATTGTAAGCTCTCGTAACCTACTGTTTGGGAGATGGTTGCTAAGTAACACCGTCAGCAATCTCCTAGGGCCAAATCACAATTAACAGCCCCCAATCTCCTAAGTGTCAGAATTCTTTGTGGGTTGTTTCCCCCATAAGCTTTGACCCCCATACAAAGATGTTATGCACCTGAACATTGGTAGGAGCAAAATTCTGTTTCTACTTCACAGAAGCAAAGAAAGGAGAGTTCATTTTTGAATCATGTACTACTGATACCATCACACAAGACCAATGTAGAACAACATAACCTGCACTTCTGTTCTCCAGCTGTCAACCACTGAGAAATACAGCCAAATGCAAATCTTTCTTTAAGGTCTGAAAATGGAAACAGCTGAAACTCCAGAAATCATAGCAGAACATATACAACTAGCTGGCAATGTTGATCAGGTTCCAGAGGCAGCTTTGGAAGAAGCAAATGCTGGGGAACAGGAAGATCATTCTGGACAGACCCAAACCTACATCCTCTACATTGGAAACTTAAACCCCAAGTATTCCAGTGAAGTTCTCTGCAGCATGCTGAAGGACATCCTTGGTATGGCAAGTGTCACCCTCCAAAGATACAATATTGAAGTGATCAAGAAACGTAAACAGGCCTATGCTTTTGTTCAGGTGGCCACAGAAATCAGTCTGGAGCAGGTTCTAAAACAACTACTGCTCGCTTCTGAAGCAGAACAGAACCTGTCCAAGGAGCTTGTGCAGAAAGGGAAAAATCTCGTTGTGGGACAAGGCAAAAAGCCTGCATCTGCTACCAAAAATGGCAGAGAGGTAAGGTGGCAGAACAGTGGTTGCTCTTTTATACCAGGAATTCCAGACTATGGGGAAAAAAGCAGGAAATGTTGTATGCCAATCCTGAGAGTATATATAAGAGCTTCTCACCTGGGCAACACTGAGAAGAAGGAAATCAAGAATCACACGAGCTGCACAAGCTAGAGTATTCTCATACTTACAATACCTGTACAAACTTCCATCTACAATTAACAGTGAAAGACATTTAATATCAAGTTGCATGCCTGAAGCAGGCCAGAATGCTTCTCTACTGGAGAAGTCAACGTTCTGAGAATCCTCCCCTTATCCAAGGACGTGAGGAGAAAGATACACATACAGCAGAAAGCAATGTGCTGCTACCCAGAGGGGCTGCACATAGACACCTATACCCTGAAACCCTTTTATTTCTTGAGCTGAACCTGGGATTCTGCAAGAAGTGGTCCTAATAGCTCTATCACACATTTCCGCTAGCACTGAATACCAAAGTGAGGAAACGGGATGGCAAGAACTGTTAAGAATTTTCGATATTAGAAATTCTTAGGTTGGCTAGGGAGAAGGAAGAATGTCTTGATACAAGTATGAAATGTATGCTTTTTTTTCTTTTTTCTCCCTTGCAAGGAAACATTTTCCTTGCACCAGAATAGCAAGGAGTAACTTGGCTTTTGCAATAAGGAATTATTCCTTGCCACTTAAGCCCTAAATCTTTTCTCTCTCAGCAAGACGACAGATCCAATCTAATTCATAAAGACGTAACAGAGGCTACCTTCATGTATTACAGAATATTTCTCACACATCTGGACTCTTTTTCCACATTCCTCTAAAATAGTATTGAAGCAGAATAGTCTAAATGCGTACACACAACCCACGAAAATAAGTATGTCATGGTAAATCTAGGCCAGTGCTTCTCAACCTTAACAACTTTAAGATATGTGAACTTCAGTTCCCAGAATTCCCCAGTCAGCATGGCTGGCTGGGGAATTCTGGGAACCGAAGTCCACATATCTTAAAATTGCCAAGGTTGAGAAACACTGATCTAGGCATTGTTTTAGCATATTCTGTGAACTATCATCTTAAACTAGAATATCTGTTTGCACACAGCATATACAAGCCCAGCAGTTGTTTCTGTTAACCCAGATTTGGGATTTAGCATGTCTGAACCCAGTTACCTTCTCCCAATCTAACATCACAATTCTATGTTCCTTTAAGCAAGATGTAAGGTTCAGTAAGCTGGGTAAACCCAGCTTTTAAGTGTTACTTAAAATAGATGTTAGCCCATTTGGCTAAGTAACTCCCAAGTTATTGCAATAAATTTCAGAGCGCCTTGATGTCAACAGACAATAAGAAATTTAGACAAATGTGGTCATGATTATAACTCCAAACAGGCGTATTTTACACCAGCCCCATCCTCAGTGTGGTACTCTCTAAATGCATTGGATTGCCACACCCGCTAGCACTGAATACCAAAGTGAGGAAACGGGATGGCAAGAACTGTTAAGAATTTTCGATATTAGAAATTCTTAGATTGGCTAGGGAGAAGGAAGAATGTCTTGATACAAGTATGAAATGTATGCTTTTTTTTCTTTTTTCTCCCTTGCAAGGAAACATTTTCCTTGGACCAGAATAGCAAGGAATAACTTGGCTTTTGCAATAAGGAATTATTCCTTGCCACTTAAGCCCTAAATCTTTTCTCTCTCAGCAAGACGACAGATCCAATCTAATTCATAAAGACGTAACAGAGGCTACCTTCATGTATTACAGAATATTTCTCACACATCTGGCCTATATAGCTGTAGGGAACCTACAGTTTGGAAAAACTCTCTTAAAGCATCAGTCACAAAGTCTGCAAACTTAAGAAAGTTTGAAAAAAATGGTCCATGGCATACCAGGCTACAAGGTGAGTTTGGATTCCTCCACAGGGATCCAAAGTATGCTATGTGTTACACATATTACCAGTTGGCTGTTCTAAATCAATCATGGAGGCAAACTCAGTGTAAATCTGTCGTGAAACATAAACTCCTCCCTAGTTTCAGAATCAGGTTTTTCGGCAATGACAGCCATCCAGCTCTCAGAACTCAAAAACAATCAGGGCCAATGTTAAACTCTTATTTCCCCATTTTAACACCAATATTTGTATATTTAGTACAACAGGAAATACTGGATCTATATGGGCATGTAATTTTTATCACAATTACTCAACCAAAACAGGAACCTACATTCTTGCAAGGTGCAAGTCCTTTTACTGGTGACCAATCCTATGACGTTTGATTATGCGCTTGAATTTTGCTCATCATGCCTACAGAGCGATTCCATGGGAAGCAGATCAGATGTTCTTCTAGGAGGACCACCAGCACCTGAGAGAAGGAAGCAACTGCCAAATGACAGAATTAATCCCATCAGAAAAAGTGCTAATTACCCTTGGAGACTGGTAGATTGGCCAGTGACTTTTCTGAACAGCACTCGCTCGGACAGTGCCATTGTCCAGAAAGAGATTGTCGGTAGAGAGTGTCTATTCTATGGAGCTTTCATAGGTGGGGAGACCCGGAATGTGGAATTCAAACAAGGAAGCGGTGAATACCTGACAGTAACTCTAAAGCATCATTTGCGGAAGTATGTGTGCGCTTTCCTCAACAGTGAAGGGGGCAGTCTTTTTGTGGGGGTTGAGGACAACGGCTTGGTCCGTGGTGTCAGATGCAACCACAAAGAGGAAGACAGAATTCGCCTGCTCACAGACTCTCTTTTAAAAGGCTTCAAGCCACAAGTTTTCCCTACAGCCTACACCCTGAGCTTCATCCCAGTTATCAAAGCAGAAGACACGGGCATCTTTCTGAAAGTCATCCGGTTAAGCGTCCATCCCCCCAAACTGCACGCAGAACCTCTCCTTTATGAAACAGACCAAGGGGAAGTGTACCTGAGGCGAGATGGGAGCGTTCAGGGACCCCTCTCTGGAAGCGCTATCCAAGAGTGGTGCCGGCAGGTAATTTTCAGATTTTGCACATCCTTATGTGGATGTCCACTTGGGGCCATAGAAGCAAAATTCTAGTTGTCACGTGGGAATTAAGTTTGAAAGTGCAATAAAAGAGAGAAACCAGAGTAAAAACAAAAGAATCATGGTAGTTATATAAATGTATTAGAAGTACATATGGACTTGAATATTTGCATGAGATAAGTATATATAGAATTGTAATTGTTTACTGTGATAATGACATATTAACATGTTTTTTTCCTTCTATTTCTTTCACTTTTTTGTTAAAGCACTTTCTATGTGTATTTTTCTTCTCAATTATAAAAAATAAATTAAAAAAAAGTTTGAAAGTGCCATCCAACACAGATGGCTTCTAGCTCTCCAACATACAATCCTCCTTCTCCTCCTCCTCTCCAGTTTTGTATCAGATTTGATGCTTTCTCAGGAACAGATACTTTCTTCACTGAAAAGCAAGTTTAAAGCTCCCAAAGGCCATTTGGGAGAAAGCAGTTTTATCTTACTGCTAAATCCTTTCAAATTAGAATCATAGGTATAGGACAGTTTAGTCATAGATTGCTATTACAATGAGTCTTTTCTCTAGCAACCCAACAATGATCATTAAAACATCCAAGACCACTTTCCCCCCATTATTTCTGCTACTGGGCTTTTGAGTAAAAGGAAACCCTCTGAAGAATAGAGGCTAAGGTGTTCCACCATAACTAGGACTGTTCCTGGCTCAACTCTCACCAGAACAAAGGCAAGCCAGACCATCTCCTTACCTTTTAGAGAGCGCCCAACTTTCCATATGCCTCCACCAGAGTCCAGCTTACAAAACCAGGTGGTCATTTGACCACTGCTATTATGGGGAAGGGAATGACCATGACTTTGTCAATTTCCCAGAAATGGACAGAGGAAATCAAGAAGCTGGAAGTGAAAATAGAAGACTTGCTGAAGGAGAAAGAAAACCTGCAACAGGAGAAGCATACACAGAATAACAGCACGAGATGCTGCGTCATCTTCTGACATTCAGCCATGCCACCTATAACCATCTGGAAGACAGCTACGTACCTGGGCAAAGAAAACATAGCCCGGTTAAAAGGTAGTAGATGATCTACCTACTGTCATCTTGCCCCAGGAGTCTGGTGGCTATTATGAGACCCTGTTTAGTTCTTTCCAATAGAAGTAGTATATCCTACTGCAACCAACATTAGAGAAAGTGATTTTTTTCCCTCCACTATCGATCATCCATGTGTGTGTGTGTGTTCAAACTAGTCAGTTTGATGAAAGCAGTGTTGCCTGCCTTGATGGAAATCCCACCCCTTTTGTACATGCATTGCTGTACATCAATATATACCTTGTTAAGGGAACTTTAAAGGGGAAAAAAGCCATCATGGTCAACTAAAGTTATACTTTAACTGACATCTACCAGGAGTTATATTGGTGAATGTTTCAGATTACAAAATAACAGCGACCTCCTTTCCATTTGTTAATGACAGCAGCCAAGTTGATTCTTGCGTAAATATTAGGCAATGGGCCCTGGGAAGTTTTCAGCTGGCCCTTAGTTTGATTGGGGGAGCAGAGAAAATACAAGCAGTGTTCTCGGCCATGCTGCAATTCCAGGTTTGGTAGGAGTCAGCGGGGCTGTTTGACCTGACACCTCTGATATATTTATATACATATAAATAACACCACTGCTGTTCAGGGAGCATATAAAAACCATTACTGGATTCCAGGGACTAGGTAGGAACATCTAAAGCCTATCTGATGTTCATTCGTATATAATGTATACCATCCCTATCTATACCATACCAACAAGTACAGCATAGGCAACCAGAAACATAAGGAATCTAAACTGAAGGAACAAAATGGATGGATGCCAATCAATCTTCCATTTTTCCAAAACAGACCACCTTATTTTTTTAAAAAAAATGCAGGGATCTTTTAAGTAGCTTACCACTTAGGCTTCAAAATCTCTCCTCAGATCCTGTTACCTATTTGAACAGGCAGTACAATAAGCCACGAGCTCATGCAAAATTAGTATTCTTCTCAGAACCTGAAAAGTCCATTTTCCACAGACCTTTATGCTACATAAACTGTTCTTGAAGGATTAACAAAGATCTGTTGTTTCTAGCCTCAGGTTTGAAGCAGCAAGGGGACTAGAATCAGGCTGTTTCAAGTAATGTGAAAGAAAAGGATGGATCCTGTGCTAATAAACATATAGACAAAACAACTTTCCATTCCCTTCAGTGATATAGCTAATCCATAAAGGAAGGTCTGTCAGCAATAATCAAGGACAAGGGAGGGAGAGGAAGGCAGGCAGGCAGGCAGGCAGGCAGGCAGGCCGGCAAAAGTGATGTAATTTTGAAACAAATTCCACTCTTTTAAATAAAAGAAATGGAGAGGGCATGGGGAAAAAGATTTCAAGAGCAGACCAATTGTTTTCCCAAAGTTTTAATGAACTGAAAAGGATTTGTACATCTGATATGTTTGTAGCAACACATTGTTTCACCTAACTTGCTGGAAATACAGTTTATAACCTTCACTGGGAAAAGACTGTAAACAATGTTTTTGTGCAGCTCCATTTGCAGGTTTATCCCTTCTCTTTTCTGAGGCTGCATCAGTGTATTGCTGGACACATATATATCCCTTGTAAAAACAGGTGTGCAGGACAGCACATACGCCGACGTGACCTCTTCTTTCCGCATACAGTGGTCTCTCTTCGAAAAATAAGAACTTCAAGGCTTCTTTCTAGTCCAAGGCAAAGCTCTCAATGAGAGGTGCAAAAGGCAACTTCTGAAAAGTCACTTCCTCATACGTGGGCTCCCCTTGATGCAAGGAACTGTATCCGTTCAGGAAGCTGAACTAAAGAAAGCCGTGCCCCTCCGGTGAATGTGTAAAATGGTGGGGGGAGGGGGAGGGAAATGGCACACTCACATTTTCAAAACATCACTGAGTGTGACCAGACCTGCTCAGCATCAGAGGACACCGAATCTCATGAACAGGAAAATTATACTCTTGGGGAAAGGTTAAGCAATGTCAGTTGTAGCACCACTTTGGTTTAGAACAGTGTTGCCCAAACGTGGCCACTTTAAGATGAGTGGACTTCAACTCCCAGAATTCCCCAGCCAGCCATGCTGGCTGGGGAATTCTGGGAGTTGAAGTCCACTCATCTTAAAGTGGCCACGTTTGGACAACACTGGTTTAGAACACTTGTGAAGATTAGGCTAGCCTGCTTTGTACACCTTGCCGCTGAGATGCCAATGGCATCGTATCCGCCTCCGACAACGGAGGTGAACAGAAAGCCCGAACAGAGATTCTGCGTGGCATCTTCCACGAGCATTTAAAATGGTCAGTTAAACTTCCTTATGCATCTTTATGACTCTTCCCTCCCTCAGCTTCTGCACTTCAGGTTTGTAAGCTCACAGTTCAGCACGAGTAGGCATCGGTGACCATTTCTCGGAATAATTTTTTTTAAAAAAATTTAAAACAAAAGTAATGACATGATCTCTCAAAAAACAATTACAATAACATGATTTACAAAAGCCCCAAGACGTGCTGTGTCCAATGAAGAATTTCCAACACCTGGATGATGGGTGGGGTGGGGATGAAGAGAGAGAAGAAGATCAGAGAGCTTTAAATCAAATTTATTAGTATTTTAAAAATACATTTATATCTTCTCTTTCTTTCGTTCAAATAGCATACTCTTAGCACCCTGTTTTTTCCCCACTAACTAATTTTGTGGAACTGGTTAGGGCACTTCGTGGTGGTGTTTGAAGATTAACTTTATTATGGTTACAGACCATTGTAACAGACTAAAAACACATGAAATATATCATCATATGCTGTATATTGTGAAGCACAGGCACAAGTTAATTTCTCCGGCCCTGCTGTACTTAGAAATGGTAGAACAAACGGTGCCATATTTAGGGAGATAGATGGATTCCAGTCCGAGTGTGTTTTAAATTAAATAAGTTTGAATGTTATTTGTTAATAAAAGGGATATAAGGCAGAGATAACATATCCATATAAAGTTGACAGTAAAGAAAGATGTGTTGATTCGATGCTGCTGGTACCACATGGTCATAATCTGTCCACATATAGGTATTTTTTAAATTTCCTTTCTGTGACCAATGTGGGCTGCATTCATGCAACATGCCGAGATAAAAAGGAGTGGGTATTTTGCAATTCAGTTTGTTTTGGAACCCAGCCATTATCTGAGCACATTATATGAACACAGCAATTGTGTTTGTTAACTTTAGCAAGCTGTCTGAACCTAGCTGCTCTTTCTCAGTCTTGAAACATACAGAGAACTTCATGGTTCAGTGGAGATTTAAACCCCAGTTCTCCCTGTTCTAGACCTTCCATAAGTAGCCCTCTCGAGCTTTTCCTAAAAACATTCAAAGTAACAATACACCATTAATCAGATTCTTTTCAGATTTTCACCATTATCAGCTCAAGTTAACCTGCATTTTAGATTTGAAACATTTGCACCAATAGAAACTAATGCTAGATTCAAAGGAACTTTAAAAATTGAACTAATTTAAGTTCCTTTGAAAAAATTGAACTAATTGAATTGGTAATTTTTACCACCAACATACCCCCCAAGAAACGTGACGCAAGCAAACAGGGAAAGAGAGATCATTTAAAAACCCAGAAAAAGAAAAATAGGTTTTTACCAGCAATTTACTCATGATTCACTGCAGTAAATTTCAGTTCTGTGATCTCAGAATCAGGGGAGCTACTTCCACTTCTGTCACTATAGGTGTCCCTGTAAAATTCAGACTGTTAGAAAAATAACAAGATTTTTCTTACATACATAACAAACTCTGCCCCTGATCTATTGGTTCAGCCTGAATTCCTGGCCACTGAGGCAAGAGAAATCAAGAGAAAGAACATACTGTGATCTACAGCAAGCAATGGAGATCTTAACTTTCCTGAAGATATGGTTTCTTGGCTGCATTTATATAAAGACCTTCTGAAAGGGACCCATTCTTGTTTTGAGGCAGCCAATATTTATTTGTTAATTTACTGAAGTGATATGCTGCCAGATTCTTCAAAACATGAAAGGCTAGAAAACGCACACTAAAAATGTCCACAATACACCCCAAAACAAGCCACCCCAAACCCAAAACAACAATATAAATCAAATTAGGTAATAAATTGGAACTTTAATACAACGATGACGATCACTCTCAAAAGGTCTTTGGAAGAACTCACCTTCCACCACTTTTTCAGAAGGATGTGACCAAAAGAGTCGATCTCACTGTGTTGGTGCCATGATGGCAAGATTTTTAGCCTTCGACTCCCCTCATCTTAGAAAAATGGGGCACTAACAACAGTTTCTGCCAAGGTATTTCAGCTTTACCAGCAGTGGTGGTAAGAATACATATTGCAAGGCTCTTTGGCAGCAATCAGAGACTGAACTAGTGTCCCTAAATCAGTGTTTCTCAACCGTAGCAACTTGAAGATGTGTGGACTTCAACTCCCAGAATTCCCCAGCCAGCATGGGGGAGTTGAAGTCCACACATATTCAAGTTGTCAAGGTTGAGAAACACTGCCCTAAATGAAATGAAAAGAACAGCTCTCAGACGAGCTGCATGGAAACAGAGCAGTACTGGTGGGCCCCACTCAGCCCATGGCATTACAACTGCCCTAAAGAATCAATTACCGGCCCCCAAACTGCTTCTCCAGTTTTGATGTTTCTCACATCTTCATCCCACTTCTGGTTTACACATTTCGTAACATAATGACCTGTTACAGGAGGATTCAGCATCAGATAGGCTACAAAAGTCTTGAAAGTTTTTGCTGCCAGGCTAACTTCAAGCATAATGCAGAACCAATCATTTAAAAAATGAAGGGAAACATGTGAAAACAAAAATACTTATTTATCTTTGATCAGATGCAGAAGATCAAATGCTTGGAACTCACAAATCAAAAGAAAGGGGAGAAGAGTAAACTGCCATTCCAAGAGTGGTATTAGAGACACATTTTGGGACTTGAAGGGCCGATCTTACAAATTTGGACTGTACAAATTCTAATGGTGCAAAATTGGAGAAGGGGCCCAGCTGGGCACCATAAAGAAGCTGAGCTATTGGCTTGGCTTTGAATAATCTGAGTGCTGCAGGTATGTAATGGCCACCTCTTGTCTTAGAATTTAAGAATGGCAGATGAGCTCCTCTGTGCATTTTCAACAACGTAGTCCCCATAGGCTTTCCCACTGCTGGCAGAATGAAGGACTATCCCCAGTATTTGAAGCAGGAGACCTGCTCAATCTTGTGGCCACCCATGCTCCAGGAGTGGCTCTTGGGCCTTTTGGCAAATGCCATGATTTTAGTTGTCTGATAGAGTTCTCACTGGTCTTCCTTGCAGTACCGTGTTAGTGCTCTCAGTGCTCTTTTAAGGCCAAGATATACAGCAGGCTGACCTTACCTGGGGGAGAGTCTGCAACCTTTCTGGAGGTAATGTGTGAGTCTTCCTGCAGAAGCCAGGAGGAGGCCAAAGTAAGGGGGCGAGGGCTTTATAGGTCTGGATAGGAATTCTGGGTGATACTGAACTCCCACAAAGAAAGGATGGTCTAGGAGAGAAAGTAAGGCATGCTTTATTAGCTTAATCACCAGAACAATTTATTCATAAGGCTACACAAATATTCAGTATATCCTATAAAAAGCCAGGGGTGTGCAACCATCATTGAAATTCATTTTACAAAGAACAAAAAGGAAAGGACTCTTTCAAACTGAACCCTGATGACCTACTATCTCTATTCTGATGATTCCAGAATTTAGTTCATATCTATTGTAGCAATTCATACTTTTTTCTATCCAAGGAAGAACACTTCCATAAATCTCACAGAAACCCTTAAAACGTTTCCTCAATTAACAACATCAACCTTCTGGCTACAGATCAATGCTCACCTTCCAACTCAACCACTTCCATTCGTTCTCCTTCCACATCCTGGCCCACAAACTTCATACCTTTCTCTTCAAATGAGTTTTTCAGTTCTGGATTTACCTATGAACAGAAAATAATACCAGGTGATTTTTTCTTTAAATTGGACTTTGGAGAAAGTCCCCCTTCTCTACCTGCAAGTAGCCATACCTCAAATCTGTGTCTGTGCCTTTCTTCCAAATAGTCACCATCTCCATATAGTTTTCCTATTGATGGAGAAAATATATGGCCATTTGCTTATTAGAAACTAGCATACCTGTTAATACCATACCTTCCCCATCCCTTTTCTTGGGATAGTGTTGATTTGCTTTCCCTTATAGCAAACTTGATTAGAAAGCAGTTCCCGTGCTTACCAGCATGCCACCAAAGAATGTATGAGCCTATCATCTAGCCTAAAATGCTGTATCTCTAAGCATCTTATCTCAACCAAGGGCTTCAAGAAGCCCATCAATGGCTTGAAGGCGATGGTCTTCCCCACCTGCAGCTCCCCAACAGCTGTTATTCAGTGATGTCATATACCCTCTCTGGACCTGGAGATTCTTGTTACAATTAATACCTCCAAACTGACTTTTCCTCTGTGAATGTGTTCAATCACTAGGTGGCCATCACAACATCTTGCTGTTATGAATACCTACGTTTATTATACACAGTTTGAGGTATATATTTTTCTTCTGTACAAAGCTACTACCAATGTCATTAATTGCCCCAAAAGTCATAGGAAAATGGAACAGCCACTAGCTATAATTTCCCACACTTCCAGGCAGCCTGGGCATTTGTACAATCAAAATACAATCAGGAATCAAAAGAAAGGAAGGAGAAAGGAAAAAGCAGGGCTAAGCAAAGCATACTCATGACTGAGTTCTTGGTTTGAAAGATGGTTCTCCTCTTGCCCAGCCTCATGGTCCCACCCATTTGACCTGGATTGTGTTCTGGCATGTCAATAACCTGAGAAGTCAAAGAGCACGATGCGATGGAAAAGAAGTTAAGACAACACCTATATATATGCTCTAGAGAGATTGCTAAGCAAGCATGCAGAGAAAACAAAACGTATAAGCTGTTTCATTTACTACTGACCAGTAGGAGGCACTATATGACCAATTTCATCCTTGCATTGGGCCTCATCGGAGGTAGGTAGCCTTGAAAGCTGCCTATGCCTGACAAGGTCCAATATAAGAATGAACCTGATTATATAGAGCAGGGTTTCTCAACCTTAGCAACTTTAAGATGTATGGACTTCAACTCCCAGAATTCCCCAACCAGCTTGCTGGCTAGGGAATTCTGGGAGTTGAAGTCCACACATCTTACAAATATAAGCTATAAACCCTTCTTATAGGGCAGCTCTTGAAACCTCTAATAGTAGGCCCAGACAAAATTAACACCTATATATATGCTCCAGAGTGCAAAAAGAAATAGGAAGGCTTATTTTCATAGCATCTAAAAATATAATTGATGGTTTCTGGCATAAGCAATCCAGCAGAAGGCCTTAAACACCCATCCTAACTGCTAATAGTATTTTTCATGTCCAGCATGAGTTTTAGAGTGGACTCACAAGGGTTCATAATGTTTTTAACATACAGGTACATATATACAAACATGCAAAAGTTTACTTTTAAGGTATCTGAAGCACTCTTGAAAAGAAAGTCAAATAAATATAAAAATGCACATCCTGTTTGGTCAAATTGGAGAGACTCCCTGGCTCCAAATTAAATAAAATACAATATGGACTTTCATATCTACAAAAAAATGGCAGAACAAGCCACTGAGAAACACCTATCTTCAAATATCAGAGAACAGTTTAAAAGAGGTTCATTAATCATAACACTATGGGGAAATCTGATCATTCTCACTGTAATTCATTCTAATTAGACCATTATTAAATTTCCTTTCAAAATAATTGTTGTGAGCCACGGGAGGGAGGAAGGGAGGGGGGGAGGAAGGAAGGAAGGAAGGAAGGAAGGAAGGAAGGAAGGAAGGAAGGAAGATAGGAAGATTTTAATGTTCTTGGTATACATGAAAAGAAACCACAATGGATTAAAAAGTACCATCATACTTACCACTGGGTGTGTAGTTTTGGGGTCAAATTCTGTAGAATTGGCATCTGTGGATCACAGAATTTGATCATATAAAGTCCCAGGTCTTAAGAAAAACCTACATTTCCACAGTCCACAATAGGAAACAGCCTTTCCATTAATTAGCATTAATGACAAAGTACCCTAAGACTCAATGCAAATGCTTCACCATAACATGACCAATACATTCCTACCCAAATCATTAGCATACAACAGGTATATTTTAATAATCCATTAAATAAGTTTGAATGTTGTAAATACATGCATACTTTTTGAACAAGATTCGCACATTTAAGGCTAATAAATAAAGCAATAAAAGCATGGAGATTCATATTTTGTACTGTGAACAATTTAGATAATTAAAAGCTCATTCCTTTAGAAACTCTTACAGAAAATGAGTAAAGAGAAATGGATACAAGTATTTTAAGAGAATGTAAAGCTTTACTGACATTTAAATGTTTCTAGTATATTGCCACCCTACAGCAATTATATCACAAGTGATTTTAAGGATTAGCATCCTTAAATCCAGGCCCAAATGTTTATTTTCCCACATCTTTACCTTGCCAGCCAAGGACATTGCGAGCAAACTCCACAACTGCCAACTGCATTCCCAAACAGACTCCTACAGAAAACAGAGCAAGGAGATATAATGCACTGGCATCCTCAAATACCCAACAGAACTCCCATTATGACCCTTTATTAGAATCAGAGTCTACATAAGCAGCTGAAGATCAAGTACAGGAGGACCCTTGGGATAATTTATGACCCTACAACTCTGGCCTTTCACATATGATTTCAAAGAAATCAGATACAGGTTTCCTGGATAACACTGAACAATATTTCCTTAACCCATCATTTCAAACATGCTGGTGCAACAGAAAAGACTATTTCAATTCTGGCTTATGGTCAAAGCACTACCTTGTATTTTATTTATTTATTTATTTATTTATCTGATTGGTTGGATTAATTTTAGAGGCTGCCCAGCTCCAAATGACTCCAGGCAGCTTATGCTGTAAGTAGAGAACCATGAGAAAAAGAAAAAAATCATGTATGGCCAGAAGGAACAAACATCAACACACCAAAGAAAGTCCAACAACCACTCTATCCCCAGGCCTGGGAGCAAAGCCAGGTTTTTAAAGACTTTGGGGACATCACAAGGATGGGAGTCATATGGATCTCTGGAGAGATGCTGTTCCAGAGGGCAGGTACCACGGCAGAGAAGGCATGCTTCCTAGGTCCCACAAGATGACACTGCGTAATTGAAAGGACTTGGAGACCACCCATTCTACTGATCTTACTGGGCAGGCAGAAACTGTTGAGACAGGTGGTCCCTCAAAGAAAGGCCCAATGCCTTGTAGACAAAGTTCTGCTGCATCTTTCTCCATACAAAAAAACCAACATTCAAGCATATTTTCTCACCTAAGAAAGGTTTCTTCTGTTTTCTTGCCCAAGAAATGGCTTGAATTTTTCCTTCTGTGCCTCGAACACCAAAACCACCTGGAACCAAGACTCCACTAAACAAAAAGAAGGAAGTCTATTTGATAAACCTGAGCATTCACGTCACTTCTGCATTATATTTATCCTAGTCCTCTGAAAATAAATTGGATTCATACAGCAAAATACGCCACAATGCGCTTTGCCTAGTTTGGGCTAAGGATGCTGTGTGATCCCAGTTATTGTGTTTATAAACCACAGCCATGGTGCTTTATTTAACAACTTTAGTGGAAACAATCATGATTTAGCCCAATGTGTTAATCCAGTGAGAATTTCTCCATGTTAATGTTTATGCAGTCACTATGAAGTGAGACAATAAAATGCGGAAACACTGTTCAAAATAATGTGAGCTTTTTGCAACATCAGTCACTAGCAAGAATAAGAAGCCTCAGCCAAGCAGGGATTTGCAGCTGAAATTTGTGACAGACCTGCAAATCATAGTAACTCCCCAGCATGGAAGGTTGATTGTCCAGGGTTCAACCCCTGGCACCTCCAGGAAAGGCTGCGAAAGCTCCTGCTTGAGTGTTAGAGAGCCCCTGCCATCCATATCAATAACACTGGGCTGAAAAGAATCACATTTGTTCATTCTGTGGCAGAATCATATGATCATCACAAGAGGGTTGTGGTTTGTGAACAAGGAACTTCTACATGACAGTTACTTATTTATCATGTTATTTATAAACAGAGCAGTTAAAGGAACTTGCTATGTTTAGGCTAAAGAAGAGAAGCGAGGCATGATAGTAGTCCTCCAATACATGAAGGGATGTCACAAGGAAGAGGATGTGAATTTATTATCCAGAGTGTCAGAGGATAAGACAAGAACCAATGGGTGGAAGTTAACTGAGATCCAAATTTGAAATAAGGAGGAATTTCTTGACTGTAAGAGCTATGAAGCAGTGGGACAGCCTGCCTCCTGAAGCTGTGGGCGCTCCAACACTGGAGGTCTTCAAGAAAAAACTGGACAGCACTTTGTCCTGGATGAAATGAGGATTTCTGCCCTGGGCAAGGGGTTGGACTGGAAGACCTCCAAGGTCCCTTCCAACCCTAGGACTCTCTCATTCTATATGTCACCCTATTCCAGTGTTCTTCAACCTTGGACACTTGAAGATGTGTGGACTTCAACTCCCAGAATTCTGAGACTTGAAGTCCACACATCTTCAAGCAGCCAAGGCTGAGAAACACTGCTCTGTTCTATACAACTCCAGGAGATTCAAAACCACTTGGAATTAGTGCAGAGCCATCAACAGAACCTTGTTTCTGATGCACCTCGCCCCAACACTGAGAAACAGAAAATAAGGCCTGGTGCCTCCTCATAAAAGAAAGATACTTTGACACTCTTTCAACCAGTCTGGCCGAACAGAAATGAAGTTATCGCTGGAAGCGGTCCAAAAACCTGCAATAAAACCAGCAGGAGACATTTTCTCCTTATGGAAAGCAAGGTGATGAATGCCTACTCAGCGCTGCAGAGCTTTTGCCAGGCTTCGTGGTATCGAACGGGTTCTTCTTGTAGAGTAACCGGTTCCAAATTAGCAGAATCAATATACTGGGAAGAAAGAGCAAGACTGTTTAATTTTAGATCTTGAATGACAATGTTTGTTGATCATTGGCTTGATTACACTATGACCTGACAAAATATGGACTGAATGATTTTCATTTGTAATCTTAATTGTTTTCTACAACAACACAGGACACAGCTGTTCCACGTTATAGACCTTGGAGGCTTTTTCGTCTTAAAATAGTTTATAGCCAACGAAAAATGCAGCTGTAGGAAGCTGATGATAAAAAAAGATTATTTTAATGATCAAGTTACCATTTTGGTTAATAGACCTTGAAAACAATCAAAACTCTTAGGGGCCTTTAGTCCTCTCTTGAGGGACTGAAGGATTTGCCTACGTCAGTGTTTCTTTAACTTTTTGTTCTCAGTACCCATTCCCACTTTTAAAAGTTATGGAGGATCCCCAAAGAGCTTTTGTTTGTGTGGGTTATATTTATAAATATACCGTATTAAAAATTAAAACTGACTCATCCGTAGAATATTTATTTATTGAAACATGTAAAAATAACAATATTAAACCCATTGGATAAATATTTTCATTAAAAAAACCTATTTTGTTAAAAATATAAAATAATGAAAAGAGTGACATTGTTTTAAATTTTTGCAAGTATTTGGCAATATTTCAATAATAGGCAAATAGTTTTGATTTCGTGGACCACTGAGAAGGTCTTGTGGGACCCCCAGGGATCCTTGGACCACGCTTTAAGAAATACTGGTATACATCTTTTGATCCACTTTCCCCATTAAGTTTATAGCCATGGAAAAGTATGGTAGCCAACTGGGGTACTGATACAGTACCAACATCCCAAAGACTTTTCTATACATTATCAATGCTTGTATTGATGTTATCTCAATAATAAGCTCTACAGTTTCTAACACTGCTGAATATGACTCTAAGGTGGGCTGGTTTTTGTTGTTGTCGGTAAGCATAATAGGTTTTTGTGCCAGAATTATTAGCACTTTAGATGCAATACCAATCTCAACTCAGGGTGGACAACCCATGCAGCTTTCAGCTTCCAAATTAACCCAAGCACGAACATTTTTTTCCAGTCAGTGGAAAAAGCATACCTTTATCTCAAGTTTGTGATTGATTGCTAGAGCAGAATGTTCCAAGGCTTTAATGACGGAGGCATACGAATCTGAAAACTTTGTATATTTGCCAACAAGGGCAATAGAACAGGTCTCCAACAAGCGATCGTATCTGCATAAAAAACAAAAGGCCGCAACTTTAAAAACTGAACATAAAAAGTATGGAAATGAAAAAGTCAGTATATTAACACCTCAAGAGACAGTTTAGTCTAGTGGTTAAGGTGCTGGACTAGAAGCAGTGAAACCTGACTTTTAGTCTTGCCTTAGGCATAAAAACCAGTAGGGTGACTGTCCCTTAGCCTCAGGGAGAAGGCAAGTGCAACCACTTCTGAAACTGCTGCCTAGAAAAATGACACAAATTTGTCCACATGACCGCCAGACTCAATTCTGACTCAAAGCACCCACCCCACCCACCCTCGCCAAAATCCTCTTAAGCCCGGCCCACACATTCAGTGACTTAGATAAAATGCAAATGGCCAACGTTGCCAAACAGACCGTACCATCTAAAAATACAGGTATGCTATGTTCGGATGCAGAGTTAGCTCTATTGAGGACATTCTGCAAACTGAAACTTAGCTCAGCCAGAGCCAGGCTAACCAAAAATGTGTCTCCAGGTCAGGAGACAAACTGGTCCAGAATATACCTCCATATAATCCTAGCTTTAAAAAAAAAACACTACAATGGAGCATTCCATGTCATATCCTTTCATCCGTGGTCTGAAGTTGGCAATCTAACATTGGGCGCTGCACGGTTCAGTGTTGTGGGAATCCAGTGGTTGTCTTAGCTGGTTGCGTTAACCAGGCCATCACTGCAAGCAATAATACGGTTTGTTTGAGCATTATCAAATTGCACAGCACTTGTGCTTTGTTATCTTAGTTTTAGGATTTACTGTGTTGTGTGAAACGAGCCAGAACAGCATTACTGTTTGCCCAGAGAAGCCCACCTGTCTGCCATCTCTTTCCACTTCATAAGCATTCTCTGGGGCTGCTTTTCAATGGGAAGGTTGAGCCTGTGTCGAAAATAATCAACCACTCCTTGCTCCTCTAGCAACAGAGGAACCCGATAGATGGAAGAGACGTCATGGACACAGATTACCTGTTTAAGCAAAGCAAATTACCTGGTTAAGCAAATATCGCTATGATCTTACAGCCATATTCACAAATACACATAATGATGTGCAGAACTAACTGCTGCTCTGGCAATCAGAAAATCAAAACAGTGTGCATTGCAAGTCCAAGCAAGTGGGGGGAAAGGGGTTGTACATCCATAGAATCTTCTGCACAGAATTCTCTGATCTGACACAGATGTGGGTCTCCACAGCTTTGATGAAAAGGAAGGATAGGTAACGCGCAGCCTACAGGCAATGCTTCAGCACCTCTTACAATTCATCACAAGATTTGGTGACAAACAGGTGAAAACTAGCCCTGTGCATTTCTATCTTTTTTTCCCACCAAAGAATTAAAGTTACATAGGAGATCAAAACTTAGATCCATGCATGTAGAAGCTATTACTTGAAATCGCCTGCAGAAAGCAAAGATACATGCCCAATGTTACTAAGTTAACTTGAAGCAACTTTACCTGTTCTGGCTCTACATGACAAAACATGGAAATTTTCTCTTTCACTGAGGTATCCAGAGGTGTAGAGCATCTGCACACAATCTAATAAAGAAAATAATGAAACCTTCAAAAGATATTCCCCAGATTTATATCTAACCTTCAAACAGAACTTGGGCCGCTAGTCAAAGAATAATTAAGCACATTATATATTCTTAGCTTCTGTGAACAGATTTATATACCACTTTCATAGCAATTTATTTCATACTTCTCAAACTGCTGAAAAACACCTTCCCAGCCTCAGCCTGACAGTGGTGTGAAATCCAGTCAGTATTTTTTACATACATCACAGCAAAACTTACTAGATCTGGTGAGAGACCAAGGCCCCGAAGTTCACGAACACTATTCTGGGTGGGTTTTGTCTTCTGCTCCCCTGTAGAACTTGGCTAACAGGTCCAGGGCAAGAAATATAAACAAGAAGACAATGTGTTAAATTAAGATCAGATTTATTTTCCAACCTGTTCCAAAACACTCAGGTCATTCCTGCAATCTATCTATTTACTTGTTTATTTGCCCAGTTCCTAGGCCACCCAACTCCACAAACAGCTTCACATGATTAAAGACAGAAAAAGCAACATGATATAAAAAATCCATAAGGAACTGCCTTATGGAATCTTACCTGGGGAACTAGACTGACATGAATATTACAGAAGTTCTCTCGCTTGACTTTGAATTGAAACTGGCGGAATGCTTCGATGAAAGGCATGCTTTCAATATCTCCCACTGTTCCTCCAAGCTAAAATACAGACATCTAAAATTAAACACTGTGCTCTTTTCTTAAACCACAAATCCTGCACCCAAATCCCACTGCAGAACAATTCAGCTTATGGAATCAAATGTGAAACAGTGCATACCATAACAATCCATCCAGGCTGTGTTGCGCTTACTGATTTAAATGGAAAGAAGTTAATTCATAGCCCATCTCTCCCAGTGAGACCCATATGTTATTACAGGTAGCCCTCGTCTACTGACTACCTGTAAAATTCATTTCTGATCCCATCCAATCTGGTTGTTTTTTTAGTCTGCCACAAATTCAGTCTGGTTAAAGAGAGGTCCTGAGGCTTTTCCAAGCTTTGCCAGTAGTCTTTAATTTTCTCTAAATATTCTTAAAACTATTATAAAATGTTAGCTTCCAAGAAAACTAGCTGGAGAATAAGCTTCACTGCTTTAACACAGGGTGCACAGTCTGAAGCTCGGGACCACATACAGCCTGGAACATGGTCCTTGAAGACTCTCCTAATGTTATCATTAGGGCAGTGAGAGAGCTAAAGACACCAGGCCTCTTAGGGATAGGCCCACAAAGAATGCAAGAATGACACTAGATATATTCCTGCTTATCCCTGACCTATCAGGCAGAAGCTTATTCTCTTTGCACAGCAGCTGCTATCTGCTCCTTGAAGCCTGTTCTTTAAACATGGCTTCAGAACAAACAGACGAAAAGAAGAGCAACAGCAACAGGCACAGAGCCCAGGTGTCTCCGGCTTACCTTACTAGTGGGCAACTATAGCTGGCAAATTCCCTAGTCTTGAGAAACCAGGAAAGTCCATTTACTTTTTTCTTTACGCTTTGGTTGTATGGATACTGACTCACCAAGCTGGCAAAACCTCTTCAAAGGGAAGATGGTGGGAGATGCAGTTTTATAGGCAATCTGGATTCAATCCTGTCCAGCCATTGGCTACTTGCTTCAGGACTTTCTATCCTGCCCTCTTCTTCCAATATTCATGTTCCTTTGGCCTTGGAAAGAATCTTTTATCTTTCAGCTGGGGAACAAAGCCTCTCTCTTCTTCTTCTTCTCCTTCTCCTTCCCCATTTTTTCTTTTGATCTTTTTTAAGCCTATCTTGAGTTACCAGGAAGTTACTCTCAAAGTTCTTAATTCCAGGTGTACCTGGAATTGTTGTACCTGTACAACAAAAGTTGTACCTCTGGTTGAAGCACTGTCAATGGCATCTTAATTTGCATTATGCATCCCCACACAGTACTAGGTGAAAAGGGCTTGATGATGGTAGATGAAACACATCCATTAAGTCATAGTTCACTGAACCAGGAACAATTGGCTATCTTCAAACATCACATTAAGCCACAGACCATTTTTTTTAAAAAGTGGCGGGGCTAATGTATGATGCTAAGCAACAACCAAGTTGGGGTGATATATGAACCTAGTAATGGTTTCCAGCATCTTTAGCAATACCCAGACTACAATAATCAACCCATACATTATATTTTGTCTGAAATCCTGGCAACAGAATAGAAGGCAATGGACACCAACCTCAATCACACAGACTTGGGGTTCTACGCCATCTTCGTCTACTGGGATCCGTGCTTGTCTCATTACCCACTCCTGGATGGCATCAGTAATGTGGGGCACAACTGCAAAATAATAAAAAGAGATGTTTTTTAACCAAATTATTGGTTCAATAATTTCTGACTACACACTTTGGCTTGTTCCAAGAACTTCAATTAGAATCGTCCCATGTTAACATTAAACATTCATTTCTTGATGAACTTCTGATTGATTTCATTTTATTAATTCGATTTGGATGCCACCCAATGCCCACCAACTTGGTTATTTTAATGCAGTGTTGGATAGTTTATCATTCCTTTTGGCTGAAGTGACTGCATTCTCCTAAACATGTTCCTGAATGAAAATCCAAATCTCTCCACAGTTCTGGCTTACAGCAACATGCAAATGCAACTAGAATACCATCAAGTGTTCCAGGGTGTGTGTGCAGTGTATGCTCAAAAAAGTCAAGATGGTGATTGTAACAATGCGTTCAAAGCTCCACTCACATGACATACATAAAAAAATTAATGAAGCTTTGATTGCACCTTTGCAGCCGATACCTTGATTTTTTTGACCATACCCTGTGGACATCCTTGAATTGCTCTAACGATCATTCTATTCTTTAATTATTTATATTATTGGAAAGAGATGTTTTTTAACAATGTTTTTAGTCATATTTCAAGATGTCCGACTTTCTCATCTCCATAACCATATAGGTTATAAAAATAACCACCTATACGGTAGCTACAGTACATAACCAACCAACCATGATCTTTATGGTTGAAATTACACTAAGTCCCCAGCCAAAGGCAACAGTCAAAGGAGAATGGATCCATTTCTAATACTTTACCTTGAACAGTTTTACCTAAGTAGTCTCCCTTCCTTTCCTTGTTGATGACATACTGGTATATCTTCCCTGTAGTCAGATTATTGTCTTTCGTGAGTCGGATATCAAGAAACCGTTCATAGTTACCCAGATCCAAATCCACTTCCCCTCCATCATCCAACACAAATACCTCACCTAAAACAAAATGAGTCACAGATTAGTCTTCCCTGTCACCTTCTTCTGTATACCCAAGTTTGTATGCCCAAAACATCCTTCCCAAATCTAGCATCTTCCAGATTGGTTAGCAATGGTGATGCCAGCTGAGCATCCTGTCCATCCTTCTGAGAGAGCATCACACTCGCTTCCTGCTATAGACCAAACCCTAGCAAGGACTCCTCTGCCTGTCACTTTCATTGCCCTGAACAGTCTACAGAAATGGAGATTTCTAGCAACGCAAACTGCAGGCACGGGGAGCCTTGAGTGCAATTCAGGTGGAGGCAGAGGGAGGGGTGATAAAGCCTCTTTATCTCTTTAATAAATGTATATGGCTGCCCATCTGATGTACATGACTCTGGGTGGCTGACAATTAAAACAAAGTAAAACAGAATAAAAACACAAGCATTATAAATATAAATAATTATAAACATAAATAACACAAAATAGCCCAATAAACAGATTGGACTCTCTGCACCACTAATAAATAAAAAGTACCTACAGTACACTTAAGGGCAGGGGTACTCATTCCTTGCCCCTATATTAAGAGGAGGAAGAGTTTTTCATCTCATCTTACCATGTTCATAAGGAGAGAAAGTGCCTGCATCAATGTTAATGTATGGGTCAATTTTAATGGAAGTGACGTGTAATCCACATGATTTGAGGATTGTCCCAACGCTGCTGGCAATGATTCCTTTTCCAATCCCAGAGATAACACCGCCTGTTACCAAAATGTACTTCATTTGTTTCAATATCTAGAAAAAGAAAAAAAGTTAAGTTTATAAAATATCTCTGCCTATTATATTAGAATTACTATACCTACTTTTTAACCCAAACATGGTCACTGTGTCTGGAATTAAAGGGAATATGTGTGAAGTTTATCAAATAGAATCATTCACATCTCCTATAAAAGTCTATCAATTTCATTGTAAGAAGTCATAAGATTCTAGCAGTACACTGAACTCAAAATACAGACACAAATAGAACGGTTGATTTTAAGTTTCCGGCTGCTGCCCCATGAACTAAGAATTCACACTGCAGGGTCAATGTGCATTTAATTATAGATCCTTAATCTTCACTCCCTGATGAAACCAAGCATAGGCAGCAATTCTGAATCCATTTACAAAAGAGTGATTCCTACTGAATTCAGTGGAATTTCTGGGTAAACACGTTTAGGATTGAGCTATATGAAGTAAATTTCTACCCCATCAACTCTCATCTTTTGCTCCTCCTCCCACTGTTTAAAATTTAGACTGTAATTTTTGAGAAAGAAGGTTGTCTACAATTTGAAAAATAAAACCCTTTTAAGAATCTTAATGCTACTGTTCCAGTAGAGATATAACGAAAGGTCAGAAAGGGGACCTTCCTCTGTTAAGAAAGGGGAAATCTACTGGCCCATGCTGCTTGATTGTTTTTGGCTTGGATCAGTCTTGCTGGAGGACCTTCTTCCAATAAGACTTCTCTCTTAACAGAAAACAGGATTATATTTACTGTATACCCTGTATTTAAAACTACAATTCAATTTTAAATTGTTATTGATTTTGCCTGTCCATTTGTTTTCCGTATAAGATTACATTTTAATCTTATTTTGCACTGTCTTTATGTTTTGCAAGCCCACTTTGTCTATATATGCATTACTGTTAGTTTAATAAAATAAAGCACCATGCTTATTAGACCTAGTCCATAAATTACTTATGAAAATCAAAGTCATTTTCCACTTTTGCCTCTCCCCATAAACTAGGATATGCACTTTTAAGGTCTCAAAATTTAACAACAAATTTACCTACATTTCATGGCCTCTACAATGCATAACTTGTAATAGTACAAAGTTTCCCACTCTGACAAAGATCAGAACAACTAAAGACAGGCAAACTATTCTATCTACAATGCTTCATTTTCTTTAAGACAGTATTTTTCAGTCTTGGCAACTTTATGATGTGTGGCCAAGGTTGAAAAACACTGCTTTAAGGGATAGTGAGACAGCAAATCGCATGAGCTCCCAGATCGATATAAGGCTGAAGGACAGAGTGAAAGTGACAGCAACTGCTAATTCATTTTATACCTTTTTATTCCACAAAAGCGGCACATTATACATTAAAACAAATGGAGAAAAAATTAAGAAAACAGCAGCAACAAACTTTTTGCATCAGATTAAAAATAGAAAAAAAGGAAGCCTCCACTTATAGTGCCTAATTTTCAGTCAGTTATTACCTCTCTCTAACCTAACAGGGTTACCGAAAAGTTACACAAAGCAAATAAACCATACAGAACAGAGTTTCTGGAGCAATAACTATACATCTACATGTACATGTGTGCTGGGAAACATGGGGTGGGCAGTGTATGCTACCCTGTGGGTCATGAGACCTAGAGGGAGAAGGGAGGCCTTAGAACTGAGCAGTCAGCAACAACCTGAGCCATTGTCTTACTGCCTCTCCCATTGGGATGCATTGGAAAAAAAATGAGGATAATTTTTTTCCAGAAATCCCAGCTGAATCCAGCCCATTTTGGAACTCCATCTTTCTTCTGCCGGTTTCTCCCTCCAGACCAAATGTGGTCCCGTTCTGTGCTGTTTTGAGAGAGTTACCCTCCTTTTTTTTTTTTTTTTTTTGTAACAATAAGAAGAAAAATTATTCAAGAACAAGACAGAAGCTTTTGGGATGTCGAAGAGAGAACAAAACCCTTACAAAAGTTAGAACCAAAAAGAGAGAGAAAGCGAGAGAAAGGAAGGAAGACATTTCATGTCACTCTTGAGCCAAATCCAATGGCTTAGCAACCGCTAACCACAAAGGAATTTGGGAATAAGGTTGGAATGCAAGTTAGGCTATCTCACTGAAACCAAGGTTGTAATTAGAGACACATTTCTTGGAGGGGGGGCAAAGGAAAAGAATGAGAAGACACGAGAAAAATACTGAGCATAATTAATTGCATTAACACTAAGTGCAACACTAATTTGCATCACAGTTGCTGAGCGGCAGAATTCATCCATGTTTCCCTCCCCCACGTTATCCTCCTCAGCCGGTGTTTCTTAAAGTGTGGTCCAAGGACCCCTGGGGTCGCCCAAAACCCTCTCAGGGGTCAGCAAAATCAAAATTATTTGCCAACCTATGTTGAAAAAGAATACAAGGTTAAAATCCCATCAAGCAATCTTGAGGAGCGGTTGCGGCAGCGAAGGCATCAATTTTAAGGTTTCATATGATCAGTATCGATCAATATAACCCATACAAACAAAAACTCTTTTGGGATCCTTCATAATTTTTAAAGAAAGCCAGTCTGGGGTAGTGGTTAAGGCACCAGGCTAGAAACCGGGAGGCTGTGAGTTCTAGTCCCGCCTTAGGCACAAAGCCGGCTGGGTGACCTCAGGCCAGTCCCTGTCTCTCAGCCCTGGGAAGGAGGAGGCCAGGGCAAGCCGCTTCTGAACTATGGCCAAGAAAACTGCAGGGATTAGTCCAGGCAGTCGCCAGGAATCTACGATGACTCGAAGGCACACCAAAAAAAATTAAAATTATTAAAAGTGAGAAGGAGTCCTGAGAGAAGAGAGTTTAAGAAACGCTGTCCGAAGCGATCAGGATGTCAAGCTATGACAAAGAGGCAAATTAGTGTCCCTCAGGCAAAGCCCAGCAGGAGAGCTGGGGGGGCACCTTCCCCCACCGCCTCACCCCCTCCATCCCTCTCGGACCCCTCCAACGCGATGATCAGAGCCGCACCCTGATGCGGTCTTAGTGCAGCCCCACGTTTCAGGGGCGCCAGCGCAAAGCCTCCTGGAGGTTTTTCAAGAGGTCGACTCCAGGGCGGCCTTCCCACGACCAGCTTCACCCAGGTACCCAACAAACCCATTCCCGGCTTCGGGTCGTGCACGGAGCCAGACCCTTCCCCGAAAGGACGGGGTGGCGCAACCGGCTCGGCCCCCAAGCAGGTGACCCGGCTGTGCCGGCCGGCAGCCGCCGCGATGTCTTGCCCCGGCCTGGCGGAACGCGTCGTGCGAACCCAGGCGAAGGGCCGAGCTCCGAGTCCGCCCCGCTCGTCTGCAACCGCCCGCCCGGTCCGCGCGGCCCCCCAAAAGATCGGGGAGGGAGGGAACCGAAAGGCAAGCGCCCCCGATGAGGACGTGCATGGCAGCCGCCTCGTCCCCGAAGGTCCAGGGACGGACTACAACCCCCACATCCCCAGGCAGGCAGCCGGCCCGGCCGGGAATGATGGGCGTTGTAGTCTGCGGACTGCGGGGACGGGGTCTTGCGGGAAACGTGGGGAAAAGGGCCGCCAGCGGCTCCCAACCCTGTCAAGGGCCAGCCCCCGGCGCCGCTGTCATTCCTGCATCCGGTCTCCTCCCGCCCCAGCGTTTGACAGGCGCCGGCCGAGCGCCTCTCTCTCCCGCCGGGCCAGGCCCAGGAGCGCGCCCCGCCGCCCCCGGCTCCCCCCCGAGCTCCGCTCCTCGGATACTGACCCTCCACCGGGCCTATCCACTGCGCACGCGCGCGGACGCCGAGCCCCCCCAACAAGGCTTTTGAAAAAAGGCCCGTCCGCGTCTGCGGGGAATCTTCCGACTCCGGGACACAACCAGGCTGCGAACGCATGGAGCCGGCGCGCGCGCGCTTAAAACGCACGCGGAGGGGAGAGAGGGAGGAGCAAGAGGCGGGCGCAATAGAAAATCATTTTTTTTTTCTGGGTATACGCCTGCGCTAACTTAGAGAGCGCGGTCGGCCCGCCTTCTCCCCGAAGCTGTTTTCTATAGGCTGGGATTTCAGAGAGGGCGGGGTGAAGGGCGTGTCCCCGGACGACCGAGCTTGAGCACAGAATGAATGAGGGAAGGTGGGGAGGGACGGCGAATTCTGCTGGCTGAGGGTTTTCTGCCGCCCGGAATTTTTTTGCAGCCCGGATGGAATAGCATTGGTTTATTTAGTTGCTCGCATTTATTCGCTTGACGTATATCCGTGCCTTTTTGCGCTGGCGAGCGCTCACAATGGCCAAGGGCATTTAAAAATATATATACTAAAAATTAAAGATTGCAATACAGTCTATGGGAAGCAAAAGTTGGACTTTAAGGAAGCAGGATAGGAAGAGGATTGACGCTTTGGAACTTGGGGGATGGAGAAGACCCCTGAGGATACCAAGGCCAGCCAAGAGAACAAACCGATGGATCACTGAACAAATCAACCCAGAGTTCTCCCTCGAGGCACAAATGACCAGACTCAGATTATCCTACTTCAGACACGTTATGCAAAGGCCCAGCTCTGGAAAAAGTTCTAATGCAGGGAAAGGTGGAAGGAAAGCAAAGAAGAGGACGACCAGCAGCAAGGTGGATGGACTGAGTTACAGTGGCGATGGGTGCGCCATTGGAAGACCTGAAGGACCAGGTTAGGGACAGATCATCATGGAGAAAATCTATTTACAGGTAGTCCTCACTTAATGACCACTATAGGGACTGGAAAATTGGTCATTAAGCAGAGCAGCTGTTAAGTGAGTCACCACATGATGGACCCTATTTTATGACCATTTTTACAACGGTCGTAATGCAAATCACTGCAGTTGTTAAGCAAATCATGTGATCGTTAAGCAAATCCAGCTTCCCCAATGAACTTTTTTGCCAGAATTCACTTAATGACCACGTGATTTGCTTAAGAACTACATGATTTTCTTAACAACCACAGTGATTCACTTTATGACCATTGTAAAAAAGGTTGCAAATCACAATCATGCAATAGCAAGGTGGGTGCAACAGTTTACAATGGTCATAAGTTAAAGTACAGGTCGTAGAGCACTTTTTCCAAGGCCATCATAACTTTGAACCATCATTAAATGAATGGTTGTTAAGCGAGGACTACCTGTATGTGGTTACTAGGAGTCAAAAATGACTTGATGGTACATAATCAACTGAAAGCTCTGCAGGTCTCATAGATTTTCTAACTGAAGGCAAACAATAGATTTAATGCTTAGATTTGATAAACAGAGTGCCTGAAGAACTATGGACAGAAATTTGTAACATTATTAAAGAGGAAGCAAAGAAAAATATCTGCAAATGTAGAAAGCAAATGAAGGCAAAGTTTCTGTTGATACGTACATTGAAAATAATGGGAAAAAAGCAAAAGGCAACAAAAACAAGAAATTTTGCCCAACTAAGTGCTGAGTTCCAGAGAAAAGCAAGAAAATACAAGGAATTATATCTAAGTAAGCAATGTACAATAATGGAAGGACAAGAGAGAAAGAAAGAGAAATCAAGGGAAACTTTTATGCAAAGATTTGCACAATAAAAGACAACGAAGGCAGAGATCTAAAGCAGAAAGAAGATATAAGGGAGAGGTGGTGCAAATTACTGAAGGATGTACAAATAAGATTCTAAAAATTAAAGGTACCTATTAAGGTAGGATCAGTGATGGAGAGCCAGACATTTTGGAAAGTGGAGTTAAAAGGACTCTAGAAGATATTGCTCACAACAAAAATCTTGCCAATGATGTAGTTGCAATTCTTGGAGTCTGAAGGCAGTGGTCAAGGGTATGGGGAAAACACAGCAGTGGTCAAAGGTATGGGGGCCATCTGGATCTCTGGGGAACCTCATTCCAGAGGGCAGATGCTGCTACAGAAAAGGCACGCTTCTGGGGTCCTGATAGATGACATTGTTTAATTGAAGAAGTGTGCCACCTCTGCAGACTGAATCAGCGAGACAGATACTACGGGAGACAAACAGTCCCTCAAGTAACCAGGCGCTATCAAACAACTCTCAGCAAGGTAGGAGTGTAATAAATAAATAAAGGAATATACTTTTTTTTTTCTCCCATACCCTTGGCCATTGCTGTGTTTTCCATACCTGCCTTCAGACAGCAAGATAGCACTTAAGAACGTTCAGACTACTGATATACCACAAGATGATGCTCAAGATTTTGCAATCCAGATTTCTACAATACATGGAACAAGAACTGCCAGATATGCAAGCTGGAATCAGAAGAGGCAAAGGAACCCAAAATTACATTGTTATGTATGATAAATAATAGAAGAGGCAAGGGGATAGACCTCAGCTTTTGCTTTATTGATTATATTAATGCAAACATCTTATAACTAATGAAATGTGTTTAATTGTTCAGAATATGGAAAGGGACTATCATTTATATATCTTACATACAGAAAGTAGAATGAAAAATGCTGGACCAGAAGAAATGCCAGTTGGAATTAAAACTGCTGTGAGCTACATCCACAGTTTCAGACAATGTGGATAATACAGCTTTGATGGCCAGAAGCAAGGAAGAATTAAGGTATCCGTTCTTGTAAAGGAACGGAGAGAGTGTAAAACTCTTCTGCTGTTCAGTATTAAAAAACCTAAAATGATGTCAACAGACAGTGTCAACCTTACCTGATGCAAAAAGATGGAGCTAAGTTGCAAATGGACAGGCTTTATTTTTCTAGGCTCAAAAATTCACAGGGATGGTAACTGTAGCCATGAAATACATGATATCTGTTACTTGGGAGAAAAAACTATGACAGATCTAGACAAAATATTGAAGACATCACAATGACAACAAAGATGTATATTGTCAAGGCCATGGCTTTGCCAGTTGTAACAGATGACTGTGAAAACTGGACATCAGAAAGGCTGAACACAGAAAAACAGACGCCTTTGAATTGTGGCACGAGAGATAATGGTTGAGAATATCTTAGATCTCAAGAAAGAGAACTCATTCAATAAGAGACAAAGTGAAACCAGACTCTTCATTGGAGGCAATAATAATGAAGCTACAGCTGACATATTTGGCCACGTGATATGAAGGCAGGAATCATTGGAGTAGATCCCGATGCGTGGGAAAATCAAAGGCAATCGAAAAAGAAACCAAGAGAGGACAAGGTGGACTAGATGCTATCACTGAGGACACCAGAACTGTAGGAGCTTATAAGAACTCAAAGAAACCATTTGGGACATAAAAATTCTGCTGAATTGTCTGTTGGGTCATGAAGAATCAGAAGCAACTGAACAAAGCTGTTTTAAAGCTACCCCCCTTTTCTCTTCAGATTAAAGTCTAAAGCTAGTTTTCAAGTTATATAGAGGCAAGGGAAGATGGCTTGGTCCACACACTGCAGTAAGCTATGGTTTACCTAAACTTGATTTTTGAATCCAGTTGACTGGATTCATACAACACACTAGGCGCAAACCATGGCTTATAAATCACAGTGGCCACATTCACATAACATCCTGAGGTTAAGCCAAAAACAATTCACATTATAATTTAGCATGATGTGTCAACCAGGTTTATGATATTCCTCAAAAAAAGGTCTCTTGTAAAGTAAAGGCTTTATACCTGGTGATTTTATGGACATGTCTGTCTACTTTTCTTGGCATAATACAGAAGTGATTTGCCACTGCCTTCTTGTGCAAATAGTGCATGTCAAGACAAGTGTGCAAATAGAGGATGTGACCACTAGATGTCAGAATTAATCCATGAAACATGGCTACCTCTAAACTCAAAGAGTTCAACCACCAAATAAGTGTCAACCCTGGAGAGCTGTCATTTGGCCAAACTGCAAGCAGGTTGAAATACTTGACCTGTAAGGGTTCAAGCTTTAATCTGAAAATTAGGGGCTCTGGGAGAGAAACTGATGATGAAACCTGTTTGCCCTTAAATGCTGACATTACTCAGTGGACACCAAACATTTTTTATTTTCCGTAATTATTTGCTCTTTCCAGAGGATGTGGTGGTGGCCCATGGTTTAAGGTAAATGGAGAACTGAGTACAACTCCCAGTGACTACATGGACGCATCCATGTTGTTTTCTTGGTAACAGAAGTAGTTGTCCCTTGACTTCTTCCAGGATTTCTAAAAATCTCTTTCCAAGTTAATCTGCAGTCTGAGATTTCCTAGTAATCTCCCATCTGAATATAACTTAATTTAACTTAACATTATTATGATCCCTGACCAGCATTTATCTGAGCATTAACTAAATCAATCCAACTTAGCTTTTTCACAATCCGGCACGTCACCTAAATGTTGCCAACAGCTTTGGCTGCCCCCCTGGCTTAAGTGGCATTACAACAGAGTTTTAAAAGGTCAGGGGCCTGAACATTTCAGCTTAGCATTGCACATGGGCTAAGTGCATGTCCTAAGAACAGTGACTGGTGCTGCTGAACCCCAGTTGTTGGAGGATAACTGCAGAAAGGGGCAATTGCCAGGGTACCCAGTTTGGTGTGGATGGGCACTAACGTGCCTCTCTTGGGGCCCATTGTGCCTGGCGTTAATACTTTTTATTCTTTCTAATCAAGTGGAATGCTGAGAAGAAACAGGGTTCAGTATTCCGTCTATCTGTCTGCCTGCCAGCAGGATAACTCTCCCAAAACTGAGTACAACTGGGGCAAATTGGGGGGGGGGGGGGTTGAGAAGCCAGGGAGGAAAAAAGTTTGAGTTCAAAAATGGGCCAGATCCAACCAGAAGCTAAGGAAGGCTTTTTTAAAAATCCTCAATGCATCCTGATGGAAGAAGAGTTGGGCAGCAGCTCTGAATATTTACTGAACATGTGAAATATTATTTATATTTATTTCGTCTTGGGAGATAAGCATTATAAGACCCCATAACTCACATGATAGCCTTGGAGCCAGATATTGACACAAATACCTGTAGGGTCAATATAATAAATAAGCCAGGATTACTTTCCTAGGGCCTGGGTACTCAAAAACCACTTAAAAATATTCCTTTTACTCTATAGCCAAAAGGGGGGGAACAACCCATACAAAATTAAATCACAACATGTACAAAACCCCCAGAATAAACCAAAAAAGACAAGAAAAGAAAGAAATTTTAGAACAAATATGTACTGTATATACTATGGACCAGGTCACAGACAACAGATAAAACCTTGACCGTAAAGAATTATATTGATCAGATTTTTACTGGATTGGTAGAAAGTTACTTTATATGTGGAAAGTGTAGATACATCTTCCATGCAAAACTTATGGATAGATACACTACAGTCTTACCATCAGGGCAAAATGATCTTATCTGCTTCCCACAAACAATAAATCATCCTTTCAAAGATTCCAAATTTCCAGAATATAATTTAGCAATGCATTCACGTCTTTCACCTCTTATGTTTTTCCCCCACCTCTGATTTACAACCTCCTATTAAACCAAAAATAAGCTTGCAGAATAAGCCCAAAACATATGAGCAACCGTCTCTTCTAACCTATTACACTTTCAACATTCAGGAGCTGAAACCCAGCTCTTGCTCCTCATCCTTTGGGGTGTCCAATACTCAAAAATAAATCTTTTATTTCATTAATCTCACTGGAAGATCATGCAATATGAACTTTCTTAAAAACTCCTACCCACTGATTTGTTAAAACATGATATTCCAGCTCATTATTCAAACTACCTGCAAGTTTCCCATGTCTGTCTTAATGCAACTTTTCAATTATAGATTAATCCCACTTGACAGGAGTTTGGCTAAGCTTTGGTTTGTTGTTGTTTAGTCGTTAAGTCGTGTCCGACTCTTCGTGACCCCATGAACCATATTGCGCCAGGCCTTCCTGTCCTTCACTGCCTCCCTGAGTTTGCTCAGTTTCATGCTCATTGCTTCAGTGATGCCATCTAACCATCTCATCCTCTGCCATCCTCTTCTCCTTTTGCCTTCAATCTTTCCCAGCATCAGGGTCTTCTCCAAAGAGATCTCTCTTCACATTAGGTGACCAGAGTATCTGAGCTTGAGCTTCATTATCGATCCTTCCAATGAGCAATCAGGGTTGATTTCCTTTAAGATTGACTGGTTTGACCTCCTAGCAGTCCAGGGGACTCTCAAGAGTCTTCTCCAGCACCACAGTTCAAAGGCATCAATTCTTCGGCGCTCAGCCTTCTTTATGGTCCAGCTCTCACAGCCATACATTACTACTGGAAAAACCATAGCTTTGACTATGCGGATCTTTGTCGGCAAGGTGACGTCTCTGCTTTTTAATATGCTATCTAGGCTTGCCATAGCTTTCCTCCCAAGGAGCAAGCGTCTTTTAATTTCATGGCTGCAGTCTCCGTCTGCGGTGATCTTGGAGCCCAAATAAATGAAGTCTGTTACTGCTTCCATTTCTACCCCTTCTATTTGCCAGGAATTGATGGGTCCAGATGCCATGATCTTAGTTTTTTTAATGTTGAGTTTCAAGCCATCTTTTGCACTCTCCTCTTTCACCCTCATCAAGAGGCTCTTTAGTTCTTCTTCACTTTCTGCCATTAGGGTGGTATCGTCTGCATATCTGAGGTTGTTGATGATTCTCCCTGCAATCTTAATTCCGGCTTGTGATTCTTCCAGCCTGGCATTTCTCATGATGTACTCTGCATATAGGTTAAATAAGCAGGGTGACAGTATACAGCCTTGTCGTACACCTTTTCCTATTTTGAACCAATCGGTTGTTCCATGACCGGTTCTAACTGTTGCTTCTTGGCCCGCATACAGATTTCTCAGGAGACAGGTAAGGTGGTCTGGTACTCCCATCTCTTTAAGAATTTGCCACAGTTGTTGTGATCCACACAATCAAAGGCTTTTGCATAGTCAATGAAGCAGAAGTAGATATTTTTCTGGAACTCTCGTGCTTTCTCCATGATCCAGCGAATGTTGGCGATTTGATCTCTAGTTCCTCTGCCTCTTCGAAACCCAGCTTGTACATCCGGTAGTTCTCGGTTCATGTATTGCTGAAGCCTAGCTTGTAGGATTTTGAGCATAACCTTGCTAGCATGTGAAATGAGTGCAATTGTGTGATAGTTTGAGCATTCTTTGGCATTGCCCTTCTTTGGAATTGGAACATAAACTGAACTTTTCCAATCCCATGGCCACTGTTGCGTTTTCCAAACTTGCTGGCATATTGAGTGCAGCACTTTAACACCTTTGTCTTTTAGTATTTTAAATAACTCAGCTGGAATACTGTCATCTCCACTAGCTTTGTTGTTAGCAATGCTTCCTAAGGCCCACTTGACTTCACTCTCTAGGATGTCTGGCTCAAGGTCAGTGATCACACCAGTGTGGACATCAGGGACATTAAGATCTTTCTTGTATAGTTCTTCTGTGTATTCTTGCCACCTCTTCTTAATCTCTTCTGCTTCTGTTAGGTCCCTGCCTTTTTTGTCCTTTATCATGCCCATCTTTGCACTAAACGTTCCTTTCATATCTCCAATTTTCTTGTAGAGATCTCTAGTCTTCCCCATTCTATTGTTTTCCTCGATTTCTTTGCATTGTTCATTTAAGAAGGCCTTCTTATCTCTCCTTGCTATTCTCTGGAAATCTGCATTCAGTTGCTTATATCTTTCCCTTTCACCCTTGCTTTTCGCATTCCTTCTTTCCACAGCTATTTGTAAAGCCTCATCAGACAGCCATTTTGCTTTCTTGCATTTCTTTTTCTTTGGGATGGTTTTAGTTGCTGCCTCCTGTACAATGTTACGGACCTCCGTCCATAGTTCTTCAGGCACTCTGTCTACCAAATCTAATCCTCTAAATCTATTCATCACAAGCTTTGGTTACCACAACTGTAATCACAGTTGACACCCTCATGAATGAAGGACCAGATGGGCAACCCAAGTTCAATCTAGTACCCAACTAGATTATATTTTGTAGTCATATTTCTCAGAGAGATCATCCTTTTTCTCCCTCGAACAGCCTTGATATCCGTCATAATTTCCTTTCTTTTTTAAACACAGCAGTAGATCTTTCTTCTACCATTGAAGAAACCCAAACTATATAGGTTGCAGCTATGGCATCAAGAAAGGATAAGTATGGGGTGAAGCAGCCACTTTTCAGTGGAGCACCTTGAAAGATGGCTTCCTTGAACAGGTTAGATCAGGGTTTCTCAACCTTAGCGACGTGAAGATGGGTGGGCTTCAACCCCCAGAATTCTCCAGCCAGCATGACTGGCTGGGGAATTCTGGGAGTTGAAGTCCACCCATCTTCAAGTTGCCAAGGTTGAGAAACACTGCTCCTAGCCAACCAATTTCTCTGTTAGAGGCCCATTGGTGACTGTTCAAATCAATGCCTGGTCAGGAGGGAGGAAGCTGATATCAAAGCTGTTTTAGCAACCAATTGCCATTCAGGGGCATCTATTGAGAAGGCATTCAAAAAAGTCAACATGGCGATCATAGCCATGCAACCAAAACCACACTCCTTTTTCAATCATGGGATCATCTTGACTTTTTAAAAACCCTCCTGCAGATTCCCCTGCTGCCATTCAAAGTATGCTATAGGATACTGATATTAAAAGTCCTGGATAACACCCCATCTTCCCCACTGTACTGCAGTTTTGCTGGTGTCTAATTATCTTCGCTGATTAGGACATTTCAGAAACTCAGCAGGTTGCTACTGTTTTGTAAAAACTCTACAGCTTTTAAATGCCATAGTGACACCTTCAGCCTCCAATGTTGTCTCTTTCAAAGATAATCCCAACAAATAGCAAAGAACATTACTTATGAAACACATGAGTACAAGAAGTCCAAAAATGAGACACTGTCTTTTTCACTTGGACTAAGATATTACCATAAAGTGAATTATGGCCAAATGGATTCGAACATGCAGCAAAGCCATTTGATATTGTGAATGCAAATGGCTAGCTCTGAGTCTCTTGATCAAATTAACCAGCAAGTCAACTGAGCCTGAGATTGAATTAGCTGGAAGGCAATTTGTCCCTCGTGCATAGTACAAAAGTGGCTAATCCAATCCTTTTAAGATCACGCAACTGTCCCCTTGAGATGTATTTGTTCTTCTAGCAAGAATGTGTGAATTATAACAGATTTCTCTCCTCTTCCTTCCTGTATTTTTTCTTCTTTGCAATTCCTGATGGAGAGGGGGGGAAAATCCCAAGGTATCAGAATTTAACAAACTCATATTCAGGGACAGGACTTTGTTGCTGAGTGTTGCTTGCAGAAGTCCACAACCTGGGGTGGCGCCGAATAAAATCTGAAAAGGGTGCCAAAATGTCATTTTTTATATGACCAAAGGGGAAAATAGTGAAATACGTGAGGAAGGAGGGTTAACAATTTATTTAATTAATTTAATTGTTAAATTCAAGGTTATTTGCTGGAGATAAGAAAAAGGCAGATGAATCTGATTTTTTTTCCTAGTTGCTTAAGGAGAGATGCCACTTTGGCATATCTGTAACTATGAAATTCTTCTGCCTTGGAAAGTGGATGAAGGCTGCCCTCTCACTGTAAACCATAAACAGATTTGTAATGGACTTCCAAGACATCAGGAGGCATTATGTTTGAAAAGCATGTTAGGAAAAACAAGGAAAAAGATAAAACAGGTTTTTATAATAGTGGCTAGAATGTCAGTAAGAGCAAGGATTAACAAGTTACTGTGTTTTGTTTTTTCACTAATATGAGTGCTGTTTAAGTGTTACTGCATGGATATGTTACTATTCTTTAGGACAATATTTCTCAGCCTTGGCAGCTTTAAGACATGTGGACTTCAACTCCCAGAATTCCCCAGCCAGCATGCTGGCTGGGGAATTCTGGGAGTTGAAGTCCACATATCTTAAAGTTGCCAACACTAAGAAACACTGCTTTAGAGCAATCTTTCCTAACCTAGATGCCCTCCAAATGTAAAGTCTTCCAGGTGCTGAGAATTTATTTATTCCTTTATTTATTTACACAATTTGTATCTGCCACAATCAACCAGATGTCCAGAGAATTCTGGGAGTTGACTGACTGATTGATATTTGCTTCGGTTTACCTTCCACTGTGTTCCCCCAAACTCTGAGTGGTTTACCACAGACCTGCACAAAATAAGTTTAAAAGCTGAACCACAATAAATTTCAACAAATTACAGCCAATCTGATATACCACCGCTTGGTGGTATTATAGTTGTCGCTGGTCCTGAAAGTTTTCACAGTTCTCCGCAAATGTAGTAAGGAAGAGATATTCAAGGTTAAGCTATCGCAAAGGGAAGAGACCATTAGTGAGAAGACTTGACCTCAGACTCAGTGCAGATGGCCTCCTTTGAGGGTGGGACCCTTGGCAAGCCACTTCTCCCTGATCTCACTAGATGAATTCAACCCAGAGGAGATGGTCTTGGAAATATCCAAGCCATATAGGGCTCTAAAGGCGACAACCAGCAACTGGAAGCTAACGGGCAGACAATGCAACTGTGATAGTAGTGGTGTTATATGACAATCCTCAGAGTGCTTATAATTAACTGGATGGCCATCTGCTCAACCAGCTGAAACCTCCACATGATCTTCAAGGGCAGGCTGATGTACAGCAAGTTAATGTCCACACACCTGGGAGAAGTCCAAGTTGGAGCCAGTCTCTCTAGACTAGGAGTGGGGAAGCAGTGGCCCTCCAGGTATGTAGTCCTGTGTTTCAGAAGGATGGAAGAAAGAAGAAAAAGAAAGAAGACAGACAGACAGACAGATGGAAAGAAAGTGTGATGGACTGGAATGGTGGGAGGGGAGTAAAGAATGTGCTCTCATCTCCAGAGGAGCGAGGAAGAGATAAGCGGAGGAAATTGGCACCTTCCTAAGAAATCCCATTGGTGTGAACTGACTGAACCTGGGAACTGGGCTTCAGTCTGGGAAGATTCTTGTAAATGGGTTGTAGCTAATAAACCTTGCTGGATAATTTCTGTATGGTCTCCTGGATTTCCTTGGGCTAGGCCTGACAGAAAGAGGGGAGGGAGGGAGGAAGGAAGGAAGGGAGGAAGGAAGGAAGGGAGGAAGGAAGGAAGGAAGGAAGGAAGGAAGGAAGGAAGGAAGGAAGGAAGGAAGGAAGGAAGGAAGGAAGGAAGGAAGGAAGGAAGGAAGGAAGGAAGACAATTCTCAGTCTGCCTCAACTTTTGCCATACTACTGGTTGGGACTGAAGGGAATAGTCAACAATATCTGACGGCTGCAAGTTCTCCGTCCTCCATGTCATCTGTAAGCCAATCAATATGTCAGCCCTCAAATGGGAAGAAACGAATCATGATGTCACCTTAAAGAGGGAGAAGAGGTGATCCATTTATTTATAAATGCTGTAAAGATTGGAAGCTGCTTCTTTATAGCTTTTTTCCTTCTCTTCTTCTTTTTTCCTTTCTTTTCCTTTTCTTTATTCTCTTTTTCTTAAACTTCTATCGCTTTTATTACTGTATAAAATTCTTCAATAAAAATTAATTTAAAAAAAAAGTATATGATAAAAACAGGAGAAGTGATGCTAACGGGGAAGATAACTGCGGCAGGAAATCACGGTGTATTCAAAACCTTCAGACAAAGATACAATTCTAATTGTACGGGGTGGCTACAATTCCCCACCACCCCCTCAAAAAAGCCTGGGGGTGGGTGGTTGTACAACAATGCGCTATTTTAAAAAAAAGTGAACAAAAACCAGCAATTCCTAACGTGGAAGCAACATGAGGCCCAACAAGCTCATTCTTTTCATATTTTTAACTCTGCATTTCGGAAAGTACGCAAGTCACGATGCTCGAGGACGACAAATAGTTTGCAGCAACTTCGTTTCCCCCCGAAGAGACGATTATTATTCTCATTGTCCCAGTCATTATTGGTAGCCCTCCCTTCCGCAGTGCAGCTGCTTTGGCGGACGCTTCCGTCTTTTTCTTTCATTTATTTCTACAAAAATAAAAGCGCAAGTTCTCTTGGAAATGACAATGCAGGAAAATGAGTACTGTCGATATATCAGCTAGAATTAACATTTCTAAAGGGGACGCAAGACAAAAGCGAAGCTGGTGATGAGGAAGGAAATGAAATGGAAAGAACGTCCTTCCCATTATCCGGCGACAATATGGGATGAAAGCAGCCGGGGCCTCTTAGTTAAGGAGAAAAGAACAAGTGGGCTCTGGGCTGTCTTCCACCATTTCTCTCGGAATAATTTTTATCCATGTCCGAGTGGAAATGCAGATTGGAACAATGCTTCCTTCTTAAGAGAACGACAAGGCCATTGGTCGGAGCAGTCTTTATCAAGACTGCTCTCTCTCCAAAATCGTGCAATAAATGACAGAAGTGTAGAGTTGAAAGGAGCCCTTGAGGTCATTAAGTCCAACCCTCTACTTAGCGTAGCGATCCAGATGAATGCGTCCTCAACAGATGGCTGTCTAGCCTCCCAGAAGCAGCCAGAGAAAGGAAACCCTTTCCAGACACTTTGGATGATTCCAAGACTCAAGAGGGAATTTCAATAGGAGGAACAAGAAGTAGATTTCACTGCATACTTATTTATTTATTTATTTATTTATTTATATTTCAAATTTAGATACCGCCCATCTCACAAAAAAGTGACCCTGGGCGGTTCACAATAAAACAACAGTAAATATTAATTGAAATACAATAAAAACAATATAAAATACAGTAGAAATAGAATAAAACCAGACACATACGCAAATAATAATATCTTCCAAGATGTTGATGATTAGTAAGATGTTAACATATCAAGGTGCTAGCCACCCCCAGGGTTGGTTGTCCCTTTTTTTGCCCCATGCCAGTTAAAATCCTCACACCCGTTGCATGGCAAGGGAGAGCCTGCCTGCCTGCCTTGGATTGGGAGGCCACCCAACAGTGACTTTGGACAGCTTGCCAAAAAGGGAGGTCAGTGGGCATGGTGCACAACTCTGAAGCCCATGGATGTCAACAGCCCACACATTAGAATAGGATTGTCTAGGTTACACATACTGAGATTACGTGACCCAACAGTGTTTTTTCCCCCTTACCATCTTGCCATCATCATTAACAAGGCACGGCCATCCACCTTGCCCATGCAGATTTTGTGATGGCCATTTATAGTTGGTGCCAATGTTTGAATGGCCTGTTCCAATCACCTTGGGATTTTAGCAGCCCTTTCCCTGCTCAGTGATAGGCCTTAGATTGACTTCCAGGTGAACTTTTAATTCTAAATGACACAATTATTTACGTGGTTTCTGCTTAACAGCGTCTTCCAGAGAATTTCCTTGCATTACATTTCCACTTGCACACACCCAATGTAGAGAAGCCCACACCCTTCCTTGGTAATTGGTTGCACAGCCAAAACTGTTCTTACTCCTGAGATGTTTTTCCTAATGTTCATCTGGCAACATTGTTCCTGCAACTTACATAGACATCCAAGTCTTTTGTAAGCACCATTTTTGGCAGGAGCCTTGCCCTGATATCTTCATGGGGGAATCAGTGAACAGCTCTTTGCTAATCCTAGATCGTGTACAGTGCCTGGAGCCAAGGTTTGGGGGAAAGGCTATATTAGTATAGTTAAGTTTGGTGTAGTGGTGAAGGTCCTGGTCTAGAAACCAGCAGACGGAGAGTTCAAGGCCTCCCTTAGGCATGAAAGCTGGCTGACTTTGGACCAGTTCCTCTCTCTCAGCCCAACCCACTACTCAGGGTTGTTGTTGTGGGGAAAGTAGGAGGCCAGAGTATTAGGTATGTTCACTGCCTTGAGTTATATATTAAAAAGGCGGGATAAATTTCTTCCTCCTCCTCCTCCTCCTCCTCCTGATGATGATGATGATGGTTGGTCACACAGTCAGCCAGATGTTTAGACTGGATTTGGCATTTTTATCCACCTGTCGAGTCCTTCCCAAGGACCTGGGATAGGCAGATGTTGTTGTTTGATGGTGTTAGAGGTATCGTCGCAGGATATAAGCTGTTCCAAGTAAAGCTGCCTTTTGCAATTGACTGATGGTGATTTTGTCAATGCTGATGGTCTTCAAGTGGAGCTCCAGATGTTTTGGGATTGCACCCAAGTCGCCTATTCCTATTGGTACTATCTTTGCTTTCTTTTGCTTTCTACTACTACTACTACTACTACTACTTATTATTATTATTATTGCTATTATTATTATTATTATTATTATTATTATTGTGGCTCTTTGCCACAGGATATGAGGGCTTTCTAACAGAAAAAGGAATCACACTTCCAAGGCCTTTTTAAGCATTAGAAAAACTGCCCCTTGGAGGGAAGATAGGGCCCTGATCCTCCTTGCCCTCCTCACTTTTCTGCAGGGAAATTATGAACATATTCTGATGAACACTTAATGACACGGTTAGCTGGGCATTCAAGGAGTTGCTCTTTAGGGGCCTCTGCAAGGGAAGTCCAAAAGGTCAAGATGGCAGTTTCACCATATAATCAAAGCCCAGTTCCTCTTTGACATGCCCCTTTCTTCCTGGCCTTGAGGATTGTAGTATTAGCTAGAATTGAACTAAGATTCAGTTACGAATCCAGTTGTCTTCTGCATTGAGAGTTGGGGTGCCACCCTGTCCAGCAGCAACAAGTTCACCAAAGAGAATGGAATAGGTTCACCAGCTGATTACTCTGCTTCTGGGCTGATCAGCAGGCATTTCCTCCATTCTTGAAGATAAGTATAGAAATACTTGCAACCGTTAGCAGGGACTATACAGTAGCAGTATCCAAACAATTTACCATGGACAGTTACAGACCTAGTAGCTGCATTTATGCAATATGCAAAATATGGTTCATTGGACATTTTCATTCGTTCATTTGCTTGTTTTGGCTGAGTGTGCTGTGTGGACCAGGCCATTCGGCGATATATGGTTTAGTGTACTATGTGAATCCAGAATTTGGGTTAATTCAGGACCCAGGTTAAGCATGCTGTGTAAACACAGCCATTCAGCCTTTAACATCTGTTTGAGCATTGATTTTGCCCCATTGGCCACGTGGCTTCAAATATCTAGCCTAACATGGAGGTTTTGCGTGGCCTCTTACATATCCCATTTGGGTGATTATAAGTGGTCCTAATAAAGATACCATCCAGCTAAATTTTTGGATCCCCCCCCCCCAACACTCTCAACAATTACTTTTTCTGATCCCAAGCACATGACCCAAGCCATTCAAAATTAGTCCCAATTAGCAAATTATTAGAGGTTGGGGGGGGGGGCGGAATATTCTATTTTATATGTGGAAGGCGATGCTAGAAGACAGTGAAAGTGTGGGACGATCTAAGCCGCTTAACTGGGGAAGGGTAAGGAGGAAGGAAGGGTTGTGCAGAACAAATTCAGGCCAAAGTTCTTCCCATTCAGGTATTAGCATTGTTGAACAAAGGCAGACGCTGCCTCCATTTGACAACCCTTCCATTGACCCAATTAGTCTCTGAAACAACAAATAGAGCAACGTATCTCCAGGTCCCTGGCTTCTTAAAGAAATCCTCTCCATCTGTATTTGACACCAGAGCCCCAGGACATGTTTCCAGGCAGATGGCTTTCTCCTTGCTTTTTGTCCCCCCTATTCACAGAATGGCAGCACGCCATCCTCCGACCTCATTAGCTCGCCTTCGGGCTGGCCTTCTCCCCATGCTCCAGTGCGACTAGTGTGCTAATTACGACACAAAACTGTCTACAGGAATTTGTTCAGAGGACATCCAATCTTTGCCACTTAGCAGAGAAATTCCTGGCAGGGGGTTAGAAAAGCATCCAGCAGATAATGGAAGGGGATAGGCAATGGCAGCTTGTATCAACAGATAAGCCATACATGTTAAGGTATTTTATAAATTACAATTGGGGAAATGAAAACCGCTCCACGTGTGTTATTTTTCTGTAGTATCCGTGAGACATCTGCAACACTTGCATCTTACCCTGCTTCATCAATTCCCTGGAAGAAGAGATATTTTTTATATGAGTTTACTTTTCTCAGTCCTCTCACTCAGACTGTAGTAAGATACTGTGCAGCGGCAGTGAAAACGAAGCACCAATTAATGCAAGGTCTCCCAGGGTTATAATTCGGTTTATTTGTTGACCACCTTGATGCTATCCAATGTTTACTTTACTATTTTGACTACGGTTTAATATTCTGATCCTTGGCTGTAATAAAGAAGGAGGAGGAAGGAGGGAAACAGGCAGATACTACCTTTGCTGTGGGGATGAGGATGAGGATGATGAAGAATTGTGACACTTATGGAATCTACCGGGGTCACAATAGTCTGCTGCCCTACATCAGCTCTAGCCATCATAAACACTGACAACAGTCTGTGCATTCTGTCAACCAAAACATTTGGAGAGACTAGGATGTTAATGTTAATCTACACTTAAATGGTGCCAGGGATCTACAAATTATTAAAACCCCCATCTGCTTTAATGCCCAAATTGGTGAGCTGATAGCCTGGTCTGATAGTTTTCCTGATAATCATTTTTTGTTCAAATTATGCAAATGTCCGTAACTATTTATATTCTCACATTGAGGAGTTACAGGAAAATTACCCCAAAGTTGAAGTTAAATGCAAGCTTCGTTTCTTCAAAAGGTGCAGTGAAAATCTGTAGGAATCACCCTTAGCTACCATCTGCAGTTGACAAACATTTGAAAAGTTGAGCAATGGAAGATACTTAAGATTTCAACTTTGCTTTGAAAGTTAGAGCATGCTACTCCAAAACCCAGGTTGAAACTCACTGGTGGAAATTTTCAGAAACGTCCCATAAGCCAATCATCGAATGCTGCTCTTAAAATAAAACTTATGCAGTATCAATATCCTCTCCAAAGAATACAATAACTTGAGCAATATGAAAGGGATTCTACTGCTAGTAAAGTGATAGTGAGCTATAGGAATATAATACCGTATTGACAATTTTGTAACTAAGTCTACATAAAGGACAGAGGACTTCTAAAAACTATTATACTTGACTAACTCTATTGGCGGATTCTTCACATAATGCAACCAGCGTTCGGTTGTTTCCCAGTCTTGGCAAGTTTAAGACATCTGGACTTCAACTCCCAGAATTCCCTAGTCAGCATGCTGGGAATTGAAGTCCACACATCTTGAAGGTGTCAAGGTTGGGAAACACTGCTCTAAATCAGAGGTTCCAGAAAGATCACTCTGAGGGCCCGTGTACGGCATATCTTTTATGGTCCCCAGAAGCTTCTCAGAGTAGGATGAATCCAAAGTTTGGAGGGTTCTTTTGCAGATTGCTAAGAGACAAAATGTCTGCTTTAAGTTTTGCAGAGGATTAAAGCACCCATTGTTACTACTTTTCACATTTCACCACCACCCAACTCAAACCCAGCTAGTGCATTGCTTCAATTGAGAGAAGTTGTGTTCCTGGCCGCAGATTAAGATACATTAAATCTAATAACTCTCCTTGTAAAATGGTGAGCAAGCTCGACTGCTGCACCTGGGGCTGTCTTTTGGGATTTTGTTGTGTTGTGTTGTGTTTTAAAACAGTGTTTCTCAACCATGGCAACTTTAAGCTGTCTGGAGTTCAACTCCCAGAATTCCCCAGCCAGCAAGTTGAAAAACATTGTTTTAAAAGGACAAAGGAAAAGAGTTGTAATTCCAGATTCTGAAGTGTTAAGACTTCCCCTACCACATTTTATCAAAATAGCCAAGTCATATACGTATTTAGAAAAAGGTGAGACTTAGGAGGCTACCCCCTTTGCGAGATTTCACTGAAGAAGTGAAAAGAATTGACCTTGTTGCGGATGAAGCCCAGATCATAAAAAGCCAGTGGACTGAGGCCAACTGGAGGAATTTATGTATGTATGTATGTAGGTATGTAGTTATATATATATTTATTAAATTTATATGCCATTGGAGGACTTTATTTATTTATTTATTTATTTATTTTTAGATTTATATGCCGCCAGAGGACTTTATTTATGAATGAATGAATGAATGAATGAAATTTATATGCCACCCATCTCCCCCAGAGGGTGACTCTGGGCATTATGCTAGGAGAAGACACCAGAGTATGGTCAAAAAAGTCAAGATGGCAGCCACAACAGTGCAATCGAAGCTCTGCCTGTTTTTTACGTGCATTACCAGGTTAATCTCGACTCTTCTGGTCACACCTTGTGGAGACTCCAGGAAGGCACTCTTTCAATGTATATCGTGCAACTGGCTTTGTGTTTTTTTTAAAAAAAACAGTAAAAACTGCTCGGTTAATGAATACTTGTTTGCCCCCTTATTATACAGTACTCTGAATGCAGTTAATCAATGCGTGTGAGCTGGCCTAAACTTTTTTTTGGGGGGGGGGTGCCTTTAAGTCAGTCTTGACTCCTGGCAACTGCCTGGACAAGTCCCCACAGTTTTCTTGGTGACATATTCCCTCTTTTTCAAAGTCAGTGGGAGAGGTCTTTCCCCCCCCCCAAAAAAACAAACAGCCCCTCCCCAAAAGAGAGGAAGGGCAATGAATAGCCCTGTTCTGCTTTCTTGCAACAATTGCAGATATCCTTAAAACCTTGGTCTGCCAGTAGCACTTTCCCTCATTCAAATATTCTGGGTTCATGATAGGATTGCTGCACACATCTTCTGTAGATATAGATGATGCACGGATATTGATTAGATATGCATATTTAGAAACTGCACCTTATTGTAGCAGAAGAACTGTGATTGGGTGACCCATGTTCCTGTCTACCACGTTGGCTCTACAAATGCGAACTGTCGATCAATGGTTTTAAGGGCTCTGCTTTTCTTTTTATTCTAATTCTTCACCTTTAACCTGGTTTGGACTGGAAAACCCTTCAGAGAAAGGGTATAGGACTACTACCCTTGGTCACGTGCAATGCATGGCCACCCCAGGAGAGAAACCTGGAAAGTTCTTTTGCGAAGAACCTTTGTCTCCTTCGCCCCGGAGAGCTATTGCCTCCAAAGCCCTCATCACTTATTTAGAAATGCCAGCTCCGTGGCAGGCTTCGCTGCAAAACAGGCCACTCTGGGAAGGCTCGTGATGAATTCCTTTCTTCTTTTCTTTTCTTATATAGGTGTTTATCTCCACACTTGTACATTGAGATATGTGGGGTTGCTGAGGTCGTGAAGAAGACAGCTTTCTCTCTGCATCTGGAAAGTTGCACTAATCCTGAACTATATTCTCGTGGAAAACGTTGATAATACATGCCTGGAGGCTTGCAAAACTCTTTTCCTTGAAGAGAAACTTCTGCTAGGCAACATTATGCTGAGGATGACCAAAAAATGGACAGAAACAAAAAAAACCCTTCCTCCTCCTCCTCCTCCTCCTCCTCTTCTTCTTCTAGAAACTGATGAAATTGACTGCTTATTTGTCCCTTTTATAATGCAACCTTATAGATATCTTCTGAAAAGTAAGTTCCCTGACTTCAACAGAATGGATTCCCAGGAGCAGGTGTAGAGTTGCAGTCTGCTGCATCCTGCAGGCTTTTAAAAACAATCAGAATAGAGAGGGACAAGTCGTAATGCATGCAACAACGCACTTAACCTGATTAACCTGACTCATTTAACCCATTTTTTTTGTTTGCACCATTCACTGAACTACAAATTAACTAAATTGCCTGGGCTCACATAACACACTAAATTACTTTAAAAGAAAACCCTAACCAAGGCGAAATCAACCAAGCTTTGCATAATGTGAAAATATCACCCCTGGGTTTGTAACTGACCTGGTTAATCATGAAAACAGTCGCACTTTCTCTACCAGCAGGTATAACGTCTAACCGTTTGCCAAATAAATGTGTTTTTCTACTGATGGAGACCACCACCCCTTTCTTTTTTTTACTGAGCAGTATCAATAGTGTGCCAATAACACATGGAGAAGTGATTTCTTACACCATTAAGCGGTGCTATTTATAGGCCAAACGTTGGCAGAAAGGAAGTGTAACTGGTAAAAAATTAACAAGGGAATCAAATTACATCAATATGCATTTGTTTTAAATTAACATATTACATGTGGTTTAAGGAAAGAATGTAAACCCGTAATCCTTTTGCAAAAAACAAGAACAACTCTCTTCACCTGAGTGGGCTGTACATTTATTTATTAGTTTTTATTGTTTTTAATGTTTTTAAATTATTTTTGTTATGTTTTTGGATATTATGTTACCTTGTTTCTGTGTTTTGAACACTGTACATTGTTTAGAGTCACGTATGTCAGATGGGCGGCTATATAAATTTGCCAAATACACACACACACACATAGTGTGTGTGTGTGTGTGTGTGTGTGTGTGTGTGTGTGTGCAATACCACCAAACAAGTACTTTGGCTCACTCAGTTCTCTTGCCCACAGGCTGTCTGGGGTGGGGTGGGGTGGGGAGGGTAGAGTACATAAAAATAATTATTAGAATGACCATCACATGGGCTGGCTTGCAGCTTTGGCTGTCCATGAACCAGGTAACTGGGTGCATTCAGCTAACCATGGTCATGTTGCACAAACATGGTCATTCATTGGTCATCCAAACATCTGAGGTTGGTCATCCAAACATCTGAGGTTGGTCATCCAAACATCTGAGGTTACACAGATTCCGTGGGTCAACACGAGGCCATCCCGGGCGTCTTTGTGGGCCACGGGGCCTTTCAGAGACACCCTATTGGCATCAGTAGGAGCCCTGGAATCTTGACTTTGAGTCCCAGCTTTTGCATTCCCGTTTTTTTCTCCCATGGTCCAATGCAGGCCAAACTGAACCCTTGAGCAGGAAGCCTTTTTGTCATAGAATAAGAGGAAATGTGGGCTATAAAGTCTGAATAGAGAAGGAAATAAGCATGGGGTATATGTAGGAACCTGCCGTATTAGAGGTCCAAGTATTTGTTCATCTTGCATACCTTTGAGGACCAATGTCTTGCCAAAGTCTCAGGCAGAGAAACATTTTCCCATCACCTCCAGGCTGATCCTTCTCACCCGAGAGTGGGGTGTGGGCCCAAAAAAGGATGTCTTGCCTCTGAGTTATTGTCCCACCCCTCACCTTATCTAGAAGGCATTATTCCCTGCCTATCTAACAATCGACTGATTCAAGATGCCCAGTTTTGCTCCAACTAGTACATGGCTTTAATTGTCTGCTCCAATTATAAAGTAGGACGCTGCTCTTCTATCTTTGGGCTAATTATCCAAACCTTAAGGGCATGATCTAGAATTATATTCCACAGGAGCAATCTTTTTATCTTTTTCTTTTCTTCTCTCCTTTTCTTAGCCCGGTAATGCTAAGTTCTCCAAAGAGATTTTTTTAAATAACCAGAGGTTGGGGGGCAGGGGGCAAAAAAGTCAAGATGGTGACTGCAACCATATAATCAAAGCCCTGCCTTTTTTTACATGTGTTGTGCATGGCATCTTGATTTTTTTACACATTCCCCCCTTCAAGGATACCCCGGTTTACAGACGACCCATAGCTAAGGACGGAGCCTATTGTAGCAAAATTTGAGTTAAATACACAATGGTTCGAGATAATTGCACAATACTATTTATACAGTATTATACAATAATACTGTTCCAGCTTAAATTTGACTTAAGGAGAGACCTTAGGAATGGAACTTATTCTTAAACTGGGGACTACTTGTACAACATTCCCTTCCCCATGGAATAGGTTGGATTGAGAAGTGGCTGCCCCAGATTTCCCAAGAGAGTTTCCAGGGCTGTGTGGACTTGATCCTGGGTCTCCCTGGTCCTATTTCCATACTTGAACCATTAAGCCATGTTCTCCCAGAAGAGGACATAAACGAAGCAGAAAAGTGGAAGCAGATATAGGGGAAGAGGTAACAGAAAACAGAAGCTGATATATCAGAAGCAGGACAATGGAAGAGATTTGTTTGGCTGGGCTTAAATGCTACTCCAATCCAACAGGACTAGAGAGAGAAGAGATAACAACTAGATACAGGTTGTCCTCGTTTAGCAACTGCCTCATTTACTGACCATTCACAGTTATGACAGTGATGCAAAATAACTTTCTGACCAATCCTCACATTCACAGCCTTTGCAGGTTTGTAAAGCAAAGGAAAGCTGAAATAAAATAATAAACACAGTCGTGATTTTACTCAGTGAACACTTTGCTTAATGACCAAGTTGCCAGTCCCAATTGTGATTGTTAAACAAGGACTACCTGTAGATAGGATAACTAGATAGATAGACAGATAGCAAGACAGCAAAAGAGAGAGGGAATTAACTAGATTGATAGGTAGATAGGTAGCTAGATAGATAGCAAGAGAGAGACAGCTAGCTAGATAGCTAGATATGGATAGGCAGATATATTTTGTATGTATGAAGCAATATATAGCAAAGTTGAAGCAAATATGTAGATAGTGGAAACAGGAAGCAGATGCATCTACAGAAATTGATTGACTGGAGCAATTCTCTTCTTCCCAGATGTACACATAAACATGTTGTTGCACAACCAGAGACAGTAGCATTTAACCTGGACTTGTTCATGACAACCCTTGATCCTTACTAGAAGCATGCTTACAACTTGTGGCAAACCAGTTCAAAAAAATCAGTAAATAAGAAAGAAAATTCAGCCAGGGTAATAACCCTGAGCTTTCTCTTAGTAGGCATGCATACACTTGTCTATATAAAAGACACTCAAGCAGCTGAGCAAAACAGCATACCGACCGAGAAATGTCAATCACTCCTTTGTCTGTGTAACACCTCCACCCCACCTGGCCCTCATTAGCACACGGAGCATCTCATCTCAGCCGGCAGTCTTCTGAGCAGCTTCCAGGTGATGGGAAAACCAGGAGATGGCACACTCATCGAGCAAGGGGGTCTCTTTGCATACGAAGCAAGGTATCCTTCCCGCCAATATCTAACTCCTGTGCTGTATGCAGACAGGAACTAAAGCCAAAACAACCACCACAATAATAGTAAACGTATCAATGAACCAATCAATGAATCAATCAACCAAGCAATGAACCAGTAAACACCTGACAAAGAAGAAACAGTGCCATTCTGGGTGCAGCTATGGGACCCTCCAAAGAAATGCAACAAGAATGCAGCTTGGATAAAGGAGGTGGATAAGAATAAAAGAGAAGCTGAAGTGAAAGAACTTATAATAACAGCAGAAATGGTAGAGAAAACGGCAAGGAAGATCAAGAATCGGTCGGTACCAGGTGAAGATGAACTGCATGGTTTTTGGTTGAAACATCTGACTGGTCTGCACCCACTCCTTGCCAAGCCATTCCAGTCTAAACATCTGGGTGACTGTGCGACCAACCATAATAATATTAATATAGGCTTAAGCAATGGGTTGAAACTGAAATGAAAAAGCTAGAATTGAACAGGGAGAAATGTAAGTTGTGCATCTAGGTAGGAAACGTGAAACGCACAAAGGTAAAAAGGTTGAGACTTGACTTGGCAATAGTATATGTGAATGGGATCTGGGTGTCTTTCTTGACCACAATTTAAATATGAGCCAGAAGTGTGATGCGTCTGCTAAAAAGGCAAATGCTATCTTGGCTGTGATTTAAAAAAAAAAAGGTATGTTTACTTAGCAAGGGCTTATATGTAAAGTAAATGTAGTTTTGCTACACTATTTTATTTTAAAAAATAAAGAATTAAGAAGAACCACCAGCAGCACTAAGACAGTGGGCTGAAGTATACTTGAGCATCACCTACTGCATAAATCTGCTTTTGGGCTATAGAAGATAGAATAAAATGCAGGCCACAAGGGCCATTTGCAGGTCCTCTGAAAACCAGGACAGCCCCATAAACAGCAAATCTTCAAAATAGGACTGAAGGGGACAAGGAAGTAGGACTAGAAGCAGATATAGGGGAAGAGGTAACAGGAAACAAAAGCTGATATATCAGAAGCAGGACAATGAAAAATATTTGTTTGGCTGGGCTTAAATGCTGCTCCAATCCAACAGGACTAGAGAGAGAAGAGATAACTAGATAGATTGGATAACTAGATACAGGTGGTCCTCGTTTAGCAACTGCCTCATTTAGTGACCATTCACAGTTATGACAATGATGCAAAATAGCTCCTAGGAAAGATTGAAGTTATGTTCCTTGAATCCGAAGGCCCCTACAATTCAACAGAAGTGGGGGAACAACCACATTCTCCCAAATCACATTCTTGTTATTGTGGTTTCAGAAAGCATGGGAAGTTCCCAGCGAAAGGAAAGAGCTTCAGCAAAGTGGTAAGGTTCAAGAGGGCATTTCAGCCGGAGATCCTACCCAAAGCCAAAAAATGAAATAATAGGAAACCACTCGCAATACAAGGAAGTGCAGAAGGCATGATTTACGTTGAAGGAGAATTACGATGGCATCCCAGGAGCAAATATGTATCAGCATAAAATTTGCCAGATCTCCTCCATTATCAAAGTCAGGAAGGCTCGGGTGGGTGGGGTGAACATTTGCCTGATTTTAACAATGGGGGAGACAAGGACATTGCTGACAAAGTCAGCCCTTTCTTGGCATCCCCCTCTGCCTGTCAATGTTTCCATGAAGGGCAATTGTTGTCTAGGACTAAAGCAATGCGGTTATCAGACATAGAGGTTTCCACTGAAGTAATACAGGACAAGTAGTTGATTTAGACCCAAGATAGAAGAGGCTGCCTGTGCTACAGAGATGCAAGCCTGATTCATTAGGAAGAAAAAGAGGGCAGGGGACCAAGATCCAACTTGGGAACTAGGTCTGTTTCCTTTAAAGCAGGGTTGCTCAACCTCAACAACTTTAAGATGGGTGGACTTCAACTCCCAGAATTCCCCAGCCAGCATGGCTGGCTGGGCAATTCTGGGAGTTCAAGTCCACCCATCTTAAAGTTGCTGAGGTTGAGCAACCCTGGTTTAAAGTTCAAGCCGGTCAAGACCTGATTGCACTTGCTACTTACGAGAGGATTGCCTATAGACGCAGACTTTGTACAGACAAGTAGAATGAAATAGGGGATCCATTTATACAAAATACAGTAGGTTAGAAAAATGATAGTCACATAAATGTACTGTAAATATATATGCATCTGAATAATACTTGCATTAGATAAATATATATAGATTTGTAACTATTTACTGTTATAATGACATGCTACGTTAAGTTTTTTATTTTCTTTGTTGTACTTCTTTCACTTTTTTCTTAAAGCGCTTTTAAAAAATAAATCAATACCGTTCAAGCCAGTCAAGTCATTAAGGGAACTCTTTTTTCTGTATAGAAAACTATATATTTTCTGTATAGAAAACTAGAGAGGTGATCCTCAAAAATCCATTAAATCCACTAATTTAATTTAATTTGATTTGATTTGATTTGATTTAACATAGCCACCCACTCCAGAAGACTCTGGGTGGCTTATAAAATCCATAAAAAAAATAAAGGAAATCCCCAAACATAGGCAGCCAGGACTAAAACAACAAACAGGAGCTTGACCAATGAATCACACCCATATTAACACCAGGCCTGGGAAGAGGCTCAGATCTTAAGGGCTTTCCAAAATCCCAGGATAGTGGGATTCATTCTGCTGCCCACTTTAACAGGGAAGTTTTCATGCCTGGTGCTTTTAATTCTTTTTAAGTTAAAAAAAAATGCCAGGGCAGATGTAGACATAGATGTAGATGTAAGGGGAATCAACTTAGTTTTTTAAAAAATGTATGAGTTGGTCAGATGGATCATCAAACAAATCAACTCAGAGTTCTCACCAGAGGCACAAATCACCAGACTCAAACTATCCTACTTCGGACATATTATGCACAGACCCAGCACTGTGGAGAAGGCTCTAATGCTAGGAAAGGTGGAAGGGAAGAGGAGAAGAGGATGACCAGCAGCCAGGTGGAGGGACCCATTTATAGTGGCGATGGGTGCGCCATTTGGAAGACCTGAAGGACTAGGTTAGGGACAGATCCTCCTGGAGAAAATCTATCGATGTGCTCACTAAGAGTCAACACCAACTTGATGGCACATAATCAATCAATGAGTTGGTCAAGGGATCTCATCCATATTTCTTTTTAAAAAAAGGAGGCCAGGGCAAACCACTTTGGACATCTTGCCAAGTAAAACTGAAGAGACTAATCCAGGCAATTGCCAGGAGTCAAGACTGACTCGAAGGCACCGCGCATAAGGTACTTGCAACCTGTCTCACTTGTAACCTGCCTCTGCATATCCAATCTATCTTCCCCTCCCTCCCCCCAACCTCCCCCCAATTTCTCAGCCTCAGCAACTTTAAGATGGGTGGACTCCAACTCCCAGACAGCATGCTGGGCTAGCCTCTCCATGCATCTGATGAAGTGAGCTGCAACTCAGGAAAGCTGATGCCTTTGAATCAAACCTGTTCGTCAGAAAAGGTGTTGCCAGACTGCTTCTGGTCTATGCAAGCTTGAATGTGCTTGTTTGAGTGAGGACAGCCGGGCGTTGATCGCTGGGATCTTAGGATGGCTAAAATTACTGCACTGCAAAGGAGCGAGCAGGCCTTAGTATTCCGTGCGTGCCTTTTTTCACTACTCCCCTTGGTTACTGTGGCAACCACATCTGCTTCCACAATATCTTCCATTAATCATTTACATGCAAGAGGAAAAGGACCTGGAGGAGCCAGCCGTACCCCCCAGTTGTTTTCACTTGCTTGCTCCCCAGTGAGATGCACCGATTTGACATTTTCTGCAGAATTTAGAAAGGGGTGGCTCGGTTGCTTCTCTTCTTTTTGCATCATTTTCCGTTAAACAAGCTCCATGTTCACAGTTCAAGACAACCCAGCCCAGTCTGCAGTTCAGAATCAGAACAGAATTTGCACTTCCCTCCGTTGTGCGAAGCCAACGTCAATTTAGAAAAGAGCACTTTCAGTGTATGCATGGAGATACATGGTTTAAATCAAATATGGCCGGCAATGAAGGAGGACATTTCATTCAGAAATACTTATGTAAACACTAGCATTCATATAGTTTTTAAATTCAGAAATGGGAACCATAATCTTCATCTCTTTGGGCAGGCACATCTTCCTAACTCAAAAAGCCTCTGAAAACGTTCACCTGCTCTGAGTTCCAACCTGTGGAGACCTGGTTCCTGATTCATCTCCTGGCCAGCACTGTGCTCACACGTAGTTAGAAACATGGTACTGAACTGGGTTCTGCTTTCCATATATTACTAGGGATTTGATCCTTACTTGGTCCAAATCGCTCCATGATCCCTGCCAAAATAACATATTGTATATCAGCAGGCTTGGATGACCTTCAAGTCAAAAAAGTCTTTATGGCGGGGGAGGAGTTGAACCCACCCTGAAAACTTGTAAATGGAAGAACATAATGGAATATTCCAGATGGGGCATGGACTCGATCATTTGTTGCGTGTTCTGCTTCTAATAATATCAGTAATGCTAACATGCTGGACAGTGTGCCACATCCTTTCAGATAAGAGCGTTAACCGTTTTAATAAAGTTTTAATAGCCCATTGAAGCTGGCAATTTAAGGTACACAATTAGCTGTGGTTAATTTGAAAGTTCCTATTTCTCTCTGTTTTCTTTAAAACCCAGGAAAAATGCAAAAATGAATTCCAAGCACGAACATATTGTGTATGTTGCATGACAATACTACCTGCAGCAGCTGACAAAAAGTCAGCTTGGTCCATGTTATGAATTAATTCAATGCAGCATTATTCAACTTTTACATCAAAGGGAGCTGATAAAATATATGGTCACCAGTGCAGAGTGGTTTTTTTTTTTAATGAAAATCTCCCTTTGAAGCATTCCTGTCACTGTTCGTTTGTTTGCTTGATTCAGTGGCAATGTAGACAAGCCAACGAAAATGCTTTTGTATCAAACAAGAATGAATGGGAACTCTTATTTCTGTGAAATACATTAGCTTAGATGCAGTTTTCCATACGCTCCGTTCTCCTTTCCAACCATCCAGGGGCATCTGTAAGAGGGGTCAAAATCTACAAGATAGCAATGTCACAACCGAAGCTTTGCCCCTGTTGCAGAAGCTCTAATGTTGGGAAAGGTGGAAGGAAAGAGAGGAAGAGGACAATCAGCAGCAAGGTGGATGGACTCAGTTACAGAGGCAATGGGGGCACCATTGGAAGACCTGAAAAACCAGGTTAGGGAGAGATTGTCATGGAGAAAATCTATCTATGTTGTCACTAGGAGTCAATAACAACTTGATGGCACATAATCAGTCAATCAATCATGGATACCCCAGTGAGCATCCTCTTCAAAATGTCCCTATCCCTCTTACCCCTCTCTATTACAGGTAGTCCTAGACTAACGACCATTTGTTTAATGACTGTTTGAAGTTACGATGGCACTGAAAAAAGTGACTTACAACTGGTCCTTGCACTTATGACCATTGCAGCGTCCCCATGGTCATATGATCAAAATTCAGGCACTTGGCATGTATTTACAATGGTTGCAGAGTCCTGGGGTCACGTGATCACCATTTGTGACCTTCCTGGGGGGCTTCCAACAAGCAAAGTCAATGGGGGATGTCAGATTCACTTAATGACCACGGTAAAAAAGCGTAAAATTGGGTGCGACTCACTTAATGACCGCATCGCTTAGTGATGGAAGTGCCGGTCCCAATTGTGGTCATAAGTCAAGGACTTCCTGTATTGTCTTTTCCCAGCTCTGATTTCATAAACCCCTTTTCTCTGCTTGCATCTGAAGCCATTTGCTCAATCTGTGGCATTTCTTTTACTGATCTTTTTCTACAAGCATCCAGCCATTTAGCCTTGTTAGTATCCTGTAAATTAAAGAATTGTTTTAAATATCCAGGGAACTAGTATTTTTTAAAAGTTTCAACTCCGATTAGCAACAGCAGGGAAGAATTGATTTCTCCAAGTCTCAAGCAGCGTAGACTTTGTTTTACTCTGTGTTTCTATCCTGGTTTTCTACTTAAAAAACATTCATAGCTGGCCATTTTTCTGGTCCAAAAAGTGACTTAGCGAAAGGTGCATTTTTACAAGATCGTACATAAAACATTTCACAAGATTTCAGCATGCCCACGTGAGAGTGCAAAAGATTTCTTGCAATGTTGAAAATGATTTCATATTGTTTTGACAGTAACTTGGCAGTTGCCCCATTACCAAACCATACCTTTGCAGTGGCAGAAAACAACCATAGATCCTCTATGCAAACAAAAGGTAAGATCTCCTTCAGGTCAAGATCAACTTCTGATGATCACATGGACGTAACCCTGTAGTTTTCATGGCAGCAATACTGAAATTGTTTTTTATTTGCCCTCTTCCAGGATGTTTTTTTCACCTTCCCAGTCTAGTTTACTTCCCTGCAATTTCCTGATAAGTCTCCCATCCAGGAACCAACCAGATCCAACCCCCCTTAACTTTCCAAGGTAAATCAAAGCCCCAAGATATTTAGCAAACTCATTATTCAAGATGAGCACTTTGTAACAGAGATGAGGGATTCCTGTTCCTCCAGATACTGCCAATCTACAACTCCCCAAATCCTTCATTATTCGCCATTCTGGTCCATTGCTCATTTATGTAACCAAAACTCCACCATAAGAAACACAAAGCTGAGTTTGGACCACAGGCTAGACTAGACTAACCTAGGTTTGGGTGATCTGTGGGTCAGCATGTTGTGTGAACTCAATGATTGGGCCCAGGACTATGTAAACCCAGGAAACGCATTTTGTAAAGCCAGCTTTCGTGTTTAGTATATTGCGTGAACCTGGTTCAAAGCACTGAGTGACCCTTAAAAAAATAAATCATTTATTATGGCAAGGTTTTCATACACTGCCATCACTTCCATCTGGAGGAGGCATTATATATTAGTTTTGGGGGAAAGTTTAAGTTCACAAATGTTTTTAAAATATTTAGAGCGAAGGCTTTGGGGAGGTGGACTCCTCTAAAACAAACAGCACAATGAGGACTGAGCATGCTCAGGGCCTATGAAACGTTGACCAATTAGAAACAAAAAGAGGGGCGACAAAAGCCGGTGGGGCTGAAAGGCCACAGCAGTTTATTTAATATCTGCAGGGTATGTTTTAATGCCTACATTTATTTAATTAAACAAAACAGAACAGAAAAAGAAAAAAAGAAAGCAAAGCAACATAGATAGATGATAGATACTGTAGTTCAGTGTTTTTCAACCTTGGCAGCTTGAAGATGTATGGACTTCAACTCCCAGAATTCCACAGCCAGCTTGGCTGGCTGGGGAATTCTGGGAGTTGAAGTCCATACATCTTCAAGTTGCCAAGGTTGAGAAACACTGCTGTAGATGATGATAGATTGATAATAGATTGATATAGACATAGATAGAACTGCAATGTCTTTGTGAAAAATGTCTTGAGAAAAAAGCTGATACTTTAAGCAGAAGTCAGGGAGAAGCAACTTTATTTCTGCCAAGGGGCACATTTTTCAAATGATCCATCGATTTTTTGGGTGGTAAAGGTCTACAAGGAGCATAGTGGTGACCCAAGAAAGTGACTTGAAGGATTGAGCCTAAAATTACCAGCAACTTTTTTACTGTTAATACACGCATTCATTAAGTGGATCGATACTACCTCACTTATTTTACTTGTCTGCTGCAAATGAGCCCCACATCATACTGCAATTATTAGTATAATTCTCTCTCTCTCTCTCTCACTCACACACACACACACACACACACACACACACACACTTTTGATGCTGTGATCTTGGTGGCTCTGGCGAGTGCAGAAAAGAGGATTGGGGGGCCACGTACCATGATACAAAGCCCAGCTCGCTTATCGGATTTATACAATTCCTTGCGTTGCCAGCTCATTTGTGGGGCTGGAGCAATACAGTGCCAGTTATCCCAGGGCAATTAAAAGAAGTCCTTGCTCAAGGTTTTTACCAGCTGTTACTAAGTTAATGCAGGAGAAAAGTAGCTTTGCCAGCGAAGAATGCAACATCTCCAGGAGGGGTTACCATCCAGCTGCAGTTTTGCAAAGCAAACCGCCCGATGCTCTGTTGGAGATTTACCCTTCCTGTCATTTGCAACTGTTATCTGCCTTTGTATTGTTAGAGGCCAGGCACTCAGCTGAATGCAAAGCCACTCTTGGCAGCAGCTATGAAAGGAAGAAAAGATGATTCATTAAGGAGAGGCTGAAGAAAGGGCTGTGTTTTGGGCTCTAAATGCAACTCCTGTTGTTAAAAGGATCTCTGAACCAGTTATCGGGCACTACTAAACAGATGCATTTTTCCACCTCTAGAACTTAAATTGCTCTTTATTCAAATCGGGCTGCAGTGCAAATATGAAACCTATTTTGACCGAAACAGGCACGCACTCTTGTTGGGTGTGAATTCAATGTTGCTCTCTTCCTGCCGGCTCTTGCGCTTGACATTTTTCTGGACTTGCTTTTAGTGTGCAATTAAACAGGGCTGATGTAGGGAGACCTGGAAGAGGAAGCGACACTATTAGAATCAAAGAACTCTACGACCCAATATAAGAAAGAAGTGGGATAGACTGGCTTCCCCCAACCTGGTGCCCTCCAAAACAACTCCCAGGTTTCTCATGCAGATGGTCTGCATAATCTGAGACATCTGGAATGCATCAGAGCAGAGAGAGATGATGAATGCCTTTGTAGCCATGCCCTAACAATGTTGACACATGACATGAATGAGAGAAGCTGCAAGGCTTTTTCTTTTTAACTGTCATGCGTGCAAATAAATCACACAAATAATTAGCTTTCAAACATTCAATGCACCCTTGTGAACACTCCCTTCCTGGAAAACAGTTGAAAGAAGACGTGTTGACTCAGATGGCGCTGTATGTTCAACAGCAGATTTCAAGAAGCCCCTGGTGTTCCCCAACATCTCCTCTGCACCATTTATTTATCTATTAATCCTCGTTCGCCTGGCAACTTCTTCAGTACCTTCTGTGCAATTTTTTCCCAATTTATCTTCTCATCTTCTTGCTGGTTAAGCAATTCTCAACCCATCAGGGATCACTCTGGCCATCAAAGAGCTGCTTATGACCAATAAAGCTCTAAATGGCAAAGTGATGGGTTACATTAGGGACCACCTTGTGTAGGTGTGTTGACTCCTGGTGACTGCCTGGAAAAGTCCCTGTAGTTTTCATGGCAAGATTTTGGAAGTGGTTTGCCATTGTCATCTTCTATCTAGGGCTGAAGGAGAGGGATTGGCCAAGGTCACCCAGCTGGCTTTGTGCCTAAGGTGGGACTAGATCTCACGGTCTCTTGATTTCTAGACTTGGTGTCCCACTACACCTTGCCTAGCCTGATTCTGGTCATCTACCAAGGGCATCCAGAAAAGATCTATTTAGGGTCCTGTCTCCATGAGAGTTAGAGGGGCATAAACCAGAGGACATACCTCTGTAGTTGCCCCTCTATTATGGAATATCTTTGGCTAGGTCAGTTCTGACATTCAAGAAGGCATTGAAAATCTTACTTTTTAAATAATCATTTGCCATTTAGCAAGTCACAATTGTTGGGTGACCTACGAGTTCTTTTCCATCTTGATTTTATGTAGAGGGATGGTTATTTTACTGCAGTGTTGTATGTCAGCGTTCTACTGTGCATCGCTTAAACCCTTCTGAGTGGGTAATATAAACATGCTCTAAATAAATAGAGAGAGGGTGCCATAGTGTGCCCTGATTTCACAAAACAAATTAAAAGTACAGAAAAACTTTGCACATTTGTTGTTTTGGTATTTAAGATGGAAAGGGGGAATAAATGGATATTACTCACAGAAGGTGGTAACAGATCACCTGAGTATAGCATCCATGCTCATGGTCAAACAAGTCAAGAGGATTCATGTGCCACGATTGAAGCCCCATTTCTTTTTGCAATGCATGTAAAAAGGGGCAGGGCTTTGATCCCACGGCCACAGCTACCAACCTGACATTTTGAATCACCATTCCATGGACATTGCTGGCCTGGAGGACTGGAGTTACCATCTTGGCATGGGCTTCATTAGGATACAAACATCTCTCTCTTTTCATTTCTGAAATATTGAACTAGAGAGTCCAAGCTCAAACTTTGCATATAAAAGAATTCGGGTCCAGTTCTGACATCTCTAGTGTATATATTAAAATATTCAGAGAGCAAGTAATGAGAAACTGCTTCAGCAAGAGATTCGGGGAAGCTGCTTCTAACCAGAGCGGGCAAAAGCAGGTTAGGTGGACAATCTGCCTTGGGAAAAAGAAATGGGGCTGTGTCCTATTTGTTATATCTCCAAGTCCATGAATTAGAACAGAGCTAAAAAAAAAACCTTGCAAAACTTTCTAGCTTGTTTGGGTCAGTTACACAACCCACCATTTAGAAGTTGCAAATAGTTCCATTACATTTGCTTAATTCCAAGGGCTTTCAATGGCCCAATTGATAAGTTTAAGACTGAGCAGTAATGCAGAATGCCTGGGATTTCTCCAAGCCATGACTGAGGAGAACCAAGAGTACCAGGCTAATGGACAAACAGAAGGGATTCACAGATCAGATGAAGCTGTGATGTGTTTCATTGCAGTTTACTGAATAAGCCAAAGTGATGGAGTTTGCATAACATGTTCAGTTATAAATCATGGTTTGCAATCCATAGTTGCTGGGTTCCATAATAGGTTAAGGACAATCCAGCATTATATCCAGTCAGCATGATCTGGGAGTTGGCCCATAGGTAGACTTGTCTTTTCTCATGTGTACAGACAAGTTTGTCTTCTAACCAAACTACTGGATCCGATAGCAAAACTCTGAAGGACCACTACATAGCAGGACCAAGTTGGGCTTTTCTGTACCTCTTTGCCACCATCTTGAGGTTGCTGGGATTTCTGTAGCCAGATCTGAAAGCCCACCCTGATCAGCAACCCAGGAGAAGCAGTTTCAAGACAATAAATACTGAATGTGTGAACAAGACAATCCTCCTGAATAAGAGAACCATCTCTATGTCAGCACAATTCAAAAGCAGGTCAAGGGAAAAGCCAGCTCAGCATGGCAAATGTAGGGCTGCATCAACACATTCAGCATCTGCTTTAATTCTGCCTCCGGAAAGTTGCAATTAGAAGTGAAGAAATGGAGTAAATGAAGGCAAAAGTACCAGGGGAGAATGTAAACTGAAGCAGAAGAATCGGATACATCTGGGCGCCAAGGATAAGAAAAACCACCAAGGATGATTTCAAGCTGGGCAATAGTTCTTTTTGGAGGAGAAACAGTCTACTGAGTATGAGTGCGGGGTGCAGGCCTCCCCCCAAACCTGCGGGGTCCCCATTTTTAAGAAATGGAAAGAGAGAAAGAGAGAACCAGGATGGGAGGAATGGGAGGGAACATCGGGACAGGCATCCGAGTGTATCTGATGGGGCAGGAAGTTTCTGACACGCTCTACACACCCCTCACACTTGCCAAAACCACAGGCTCTAAGAGGGATGTCGAGGGGGGGCAAAAAACAAGATGGCAGCTTTGCCCATGTTATCAAAGCCCCTTCCCTTTTTATGTGCATTGGGCCTGTATGGCACATAAATGGGGCATCACATAGGTGTAGTCAGCATCTTGAGCTGATGGATCACCCCCGCAGATATTCTTGGCTCTCACCATTTCTGTAGCCAGTTTTGAATTGCTTTACGATTGCTCTCTTATTTTCTGCACTTTTGTGAAGGGTCTTCTACATTCACGTTCCTTTTTCTAGCTGAGGAAAGTTGACAATAACTTCCCTTGATGACTTGAATCTCCCCCACCCATAATGCTCTATTAGGTGTAGCCCTGATAAATGTCTAAGTGTGATGATCTTAACATGCCATTTGGGATTCTGTGGAGTAGAGATAATCTTTTGGATATACTGGGGGCTCTTCCCCAACCCGGTGTCCCCTGATGCATCATAGTTCAGCTCCCATAACGTCCTCACCTTCCTCATATAATACTAATTTGCAGATACCTCCCACTTCCTTGTGGATGGTGCCATTTCGTCTACTCAGTCACACCATTGTGGCCACCATTTTGACATTTTTGACTAGATCCTGCAGGCAATCCTGCAACCAGAGGAGCTGTATTTCCCCTTCGTTAGCTCTGTAAAGGGGTAATCTAATTTCTAACATCAGGTTGAGTGCTACTGTCTCCTTCTTCCTCTTCCCCATAAGGTTGTAGCTTTCCTGAGACACCAGAGCAGAAGACTCTCCTCTCAACCCCTGGCTGACCGAAGTGGGGGGCTTCTCCTCTCCAAAAGCTGAAAAGCAAGCTGCTGTCTGCAATGTGATTTAGTTAGATCTGCCCTCTAGAAAAAGAGAAGCAGAGGCGGAGGACAACCTAGTTAAACATGTTTGTACACACACAAAGGACCTGGCAACACCCTGAATGCAAGAATTCAAAAATGAAAATTTGAAAATGGGGGGAGGGGGAATTTGAGCAAAAGCAATATATAGCCATAACTACTGTATGCCCAACCACAGGGAGATTCTTAGAATCATAAAGTTAGAAGGGGGAAAATGAAAGATCATCTAGGGAGATTGTTTTGCCAATGTAAGCTAGGAATATTTTGGTCTGATATGCTAGATTTCAGGAAAAGAAAGCATGGCATCTTTCATGTTAATGCTCCCACTCATTCTATTTTATCTTAATCCAGCTGCCTTTCAAGCAAAAAAGTTTGGGGCTGCAGGGTCCTTTTTAAACATTTGCCAGCAAATGATTTATAAGTTGTCCTTGATGTGTAAATAGTGACTTTTGTTTTTAAGCTGTGGTGGGATAGATGTCCTTCTCAAATGCCTCTTCTTAGGAGTCTGATTAAAAATCTTTCATTTTCCAAATGAGCACACATTGCAATTCTTCTAGACATGTTCCATAGAGGGCCTTCTCCTTAACCTAAGTCACCATGACCTGCTTCCTTCCTTCTTCTTTTAAGTCTAGTTTACACTCAAGGCTGATCCATCACTTTTTGCTTCCTGGGGCAAAAAGCAAGACCTTCTCCCATCCGTGTGAAAACATGATCCAATAGGCAGGTGACTCTTTCTTCAAGGCTAGCTGCGGGGCAGCATCCTCCATTCCACCCAAGGCCAACAGGCTACCTTAAGAGGACTCTAAGCAGCCACAGAGTAAACAGCTTCTTTTCCTGCTGCCTCTTAACACCAGCCACCAGAAACAGCTGCTTCATGATGCCCAATGGTAAGACCAGCCCTTTCTGCATTACTGCCCCAAAGTCCTGCTCCTTTTATTCTTGTTCTTCTGATCAGGCAAAAGGCAGTTCTAGGAAGAAGGAGGGCCAAGGTTGGCAATGGGTCCTCTTGCTGGCATGGGATTCTCAACAGTGGCCCAACGATTTCTATTTTGCACATAGTGCCCCACACACAGAATTCGTGAAATTATCTACCCCCAATCATTTATTTGTGGTCCTTCTAAAGTCTCCTTAGCACAGATCATGTATGTGCATACACTCATACATGAGTGTGAGAGTATATCTTTCTTTGGATTAACGTCGGTGGAGTTGATCTACTTCAGCAATGCTACTGGAACATTTAAGAAGATAGAAAGAATCTGGCCCTTGGGTTTTATTCTTTCAGGAATCTGCTGATTCCTGCTTGAAACATTTCTCATTAGCTGCTCATTCACCGAGCTGAGCCATTTCTGCCAACTCAGCAGAACAAATGGCACGTTTTTAGCTTTGCAGCAAAAGTCAGCCAGCTTTACTCCGTCCTATAACCATGCAAACGGTCCCCAGCTATTCCTTTTAGTTTCATGGTTAGGAGGGTTTTTTTGCTTTTATGGCAGGTCAACAAATTTGGTGGGAGGAGAAAAGAAAGAGCAGCCAAATCCTGTAAGTTCTCTGCAGGCAGAATATATCAATGTGAGTGAACAGTGCAGAGCAAAAGGCAATAGGAATGAATGGGTTGATGTAAGAAAACGATCCAGAGTTATTTCTTGGACTCCTATGAAACCAGTATTTCTAGAAAACTGCATGGACCTGTCCATCTAGTTGTTAGGAGTCAAGATTGAATCAAAGGCAAGGAAGGGAGGGAGGAAGGACGGAAGGTAGGTCAATGCAGTGAATGCTACTAATGAGGAACAGTTCATAGGTTGAAAATCTCCATAGGATACCAAGGGGTAGCCATACATAGAATGAGCAGTCCTCAAGTAGAAAATAGGGGTATGAGAACTTCCATACACTGTAAGGATTCTGCACCCAGAGCAGATTGAAACCTCCAAGATCTTGCAATATTGGCTGAGTTCCATAGCTGGGTATATTTATTTTTGGCTCAACTGCAGCATAATCAAAATTGTAAAGGAAAAAAAAATCTTTTGCTTTAGTGAAATCTGGCAAAGTTTGTGCAAAGCCCATTTCCCCTTAGATGGGACATGGGGAAATTTCCCCCTAGCAAGAAAGAATTAGACTAAATTTAGGGACAGATTTCTTATCCTAGGTGCCTCTGAATGTGTTAGGACTATATTCCCAGAAATCCCAACCAGACATTCTTGGGAATTTTTGGAGTCTTCCTTTGACATACCTGGAGAGCATCAGGTTGGATGAAACAGTAATAGAAGATAGTCAGATGTCTCCACATTACCAATTCAGTTCACAGCTTGGCAGGTATATTTTAACTCTGTTTCCTGAGCAGATAACCCCTCTGCTGTCCCTCTTGCTAAACTATCATGCAAATGACAAGGAACCAACTCTGCATTTCAAGTGTGTTGCAATATCAGTGCACTTTGAGCTACAGAACCCTTGACCATAACCGTGACTTTGAAACTGGCCAAGATAGATTTTCCTAATTAGATTTCTGTTCGGAGAAACTGTTAGGGCTGCTAGTCCCAGAAATACAACAGAGTTGTACAACATTTTATTTCAGTGACCCATAGCAGGCACCCTCTAGGTTGGGTGGGGAATTCTGAGAGTTGAAGTACACACAACTTCAAGCTGCCAAGGTTGAGAAACACTGCTCTAGAAGGACTCAGCCAGTTATTAAAGCAGCATCACTTTTAAGTATGTTTTTTTATATCCAGACAAGCCAGAATCAAGCACCGATTGCCACTTCTACAGCACTGATAATTTCCAAAGGAAACAAACTTTCATAGTGTACCTGGTCTTTGGAGACTCTCATAAGGATCACTTACTCTTGTGATCATTAAGATAGTTTAGGGAGGAATAGTCTGCGTTATGTAAAATCCTGACTCTTTTAATAGAGTCTGTTGCACCTGTTTCAGTACACGCCTGAGGAGTAACTTGGTGCACACCTAGGATTTTTACACATTTAGCAGGAAGTGAGGCATCCCAGTTCTACCATCCAAAACATTGTGTCTATTCATCACATTCAGAGATTGGTTAACGTCCAGAAAAGCCAATCAAGAAGAAATATTCATCTAAAATACCTACTCCTCCCAAACCTATGTGGTAGAGTGCTAAAGCACCCTCTCCCCAATCTAGAGCCCTCCAGATGAGCAGACTACATCTCCTTGGTCAACCTTTTTGAAATATGTAATGACAATTTGGGAACTATTGGGAGAACAAGGGAAGCAAGACTGTACTCTTTTACAGTTGCAAACAAAAAAATCAAGAGGTACCTATTGCCATTCATCATTCAACAGTATCAACAATAGACTTCTTCTACTTTGAACAAGTATTTAAATGGTTCCCTTTAGAGGACTATTTAGAAATTTGGATTGCATATACTACCTTATATGCTTGATTCCCCTTTTTTCCTTTTGTTAAGTAAAATGATTTGAGTGTTAATAATTTAATTGTATAAGACAACATTAATATATAAGTTACACTAGAATTTTTGAGCACTTAACAGGTGTATGCTTCTATGGTTTTCATTCAAATCAATGAAATCTTTATTATAGTTTAGACCAGTATAAGGAGGGTCAGGTACAATCATAAAAAAAAAAAGCATTAAAAAAGAGGTTTTGCTTTCCTCCTCCCCAATGTTTTCATATAATGAAAAATATAAAGAAAATTACAATGCCACGATAGCATAACTCTTCTTTCTTCTTATCTGCATACCAATAGAACCATAAGAAGCTTCAGTCGTGCTGTATAGAAGCCTGTCCTTTTCTGTGAAGGAAATCACTTTTTAAAAAAAAGAAACTGAAGGACATTCCATTTTCATAGAAGACATTTGAAACAGAGTCTCCGGTAGAGTATTATGGGCTTTGGCATGTGGTGCAATGATGCATGCACAAACTGGATTCACATCCCAGCCAATTCCCATCTTGTAGTAAAATCTCAGATAATGCACTGGTTGAAAAGCCCTGTTTGGCAATGCCCAGGAATACCCTGGGGGGAAAAATCATAAATAAATCTCAACCTGCCTTTAGTCCTCGAGGTCTCTTTCCTACGACTAGTTTCTGTAATAATTCCATTATCTGACTCTTGGGGCTTTACGTAGAAACTCTGCTTTTTAAACTCAAGGACGGCCTTACTGCATCTCGTGTCCTCCAGATGTCTTGGACTTTAGCATCTGTAATTTCCAGCCACTGGTTTGGAGGAGCGGAAGACCTCTGGGGGGTGCCCACTGGGGAAGACTGCTCTAGAATAGGATTGGAAGTAGCCAAACCACCATCAGGAAATACGCTGCTGCAACATTGGTTTGTTGTTAGAACTGGGAGGGGAGGGGAGGGGAGGGTATGCTGCTTTTCAGAACAGCTTCAAAAGGGTGTTTCATACAGATCTTTGTTGAAGCAAAGCACACTTTGGAAATTTTGTGTAGTCTCTCATCCCCAGCCAGTGCTTTCGATGTTTTTCTTCCTGTGTTCCACCAACCCCTCAAACATTCCTCATTTAAACCAGTAGAGTGCGAAAAGATCATATTGTTTCCCTCTACTTTTTCAGGTGATGAGTACCTGTGACCAAACCAGACTTGAAGTCAGGGGAAGGTTCCCACACCCAAGTGACAGTGACAGAAGGGAAGTCCTTGTGACTTAGATGAGAAGGATTGCTGCTGCCTGTTCTTCAGCCATTCGGCTCCTGCAAAACATTCACCCTCTACCACCCACCAATATGTTTGGTTAGCCAGCCATGACGGCAATAGGAGTCGAAACAACATATTATTATGCCAGTGGGACATGCTGATTCAGCAAGGGTTAGGTTGTGCTAAACCTTTGCACTCAGATTCAAACAGGAAATAGCGCTCTTCCTCGCTAAGGATTTAGAGCAGTGTCCCTCAACCTTGATGACTTTAAGATGTGTGGACTTCAACATGGCTGGGGAATTCTGGGAGTTGAAGTCTGCACATCTTCAAGTTGCCAAGTTTGAGAAACACTGATTTAAAGCATCGCTATAGCGTCGCTACCCATTGTTGTAGTGAGATAAAACTTGTCTTCATTACTGTTTTATCAGTGCAGTGATGGTTGGATGATGTTGAACAGTATAAACTGCTAGTCAGGAAACAAGCAGAAGCAGAGGTCACTGCCATAATTCCCAAATGGAGCTGAGTAGGCCTGTGGGAAGCACTTTGCACTGAAAGCGATACAATTCACCTGCTTGAGCTGAAGAGGTGCCTCCATTTGCCTCAACAAGGTGCTTTCCACCCCTTTGCAGCCCCCTCCAGCATTTAAAAAAATAACTAGACCATGGCTGCTTCACTTCCCTCCAGGGACAGCCATCAAGAATCAAGATTACCACAGAATCAAAGCCCCTCCCCCTTTTCATGTGCATCCCATGTGCCCCACATATAAAAATGGGTAAGGCTTCAACTGCACAGTTGCAGCCGCCATTTTGACTTTTTTGAGCCCCCTCATGGATGTCCCTGTTTCACTCATGGGTGCAAGAAGGCCCCTTGTGTCACACAACAGCCCCTTGCCAGTCTAGAGAGCCTTAGAAGGTGGTGTCCTCCCAAAACAAGGGACAGAAATCAGTCCCTTCTACCTGTTCCCCTTGAAATGATCTTAGCTGCCTGGCCACGTTCCAGGCCCCACAAAGAAAGCGGCAGGAGCTGGCCATTAGGTGATGTTCCTGGGAACTAATTTAGCCAACCAACTGTACCAGCATTTCCTGTTCACCTGCATTACATCTGTTTAGGAAGCCATTTCTGGCCTGCCACTGAGTGTCAATAATGTGAATGCTGAAGCAGCTGGGGAAAAACAACTGGCTCTGAGCAGAGGAGCTTCATGCGACAGAAGACCATTGATGAAACGCCTCTTTCGGCAAGCTGTGGGTGTATTAGAAGCCTCTTCCCAAGTAATTGAATAAAGACAGTGCAACAGAGTGCTCAGCTCTTCAAGATTAGGTCCAAATCAAGCAGGACTACTTTATCTCAAATGAACACCCCTCTTTGCCACACCCTGAAGGTTCAATGACTTTCTTAAGCAGTGGAAGCAGTGAGAGACTCCAAATTACCAAAGGAGCATCCATTATTCCATGTGTGGGATCGTGACTACAACAGCCAACTTCAGAATTCAAGCACAGTAGATCGTGACCAGATATTTGGAAGGGATAGGGCCCAGCAGATGACTCCACTGGCCAAAGGGGAGGAGACATTTTGATTGTTCCCTTAAAATTTCACCCATGCCCCACTGAAATAGGAGTTAACGGGGTGCACATGTTTGCAAGGAGAAAGGGATATTAGCAAAGTCACCCATCCCCACCTCTGCTTGTAGGGCAGCTCCCTCCCCACTAGCAAGAAAAAAATGTCCAAACCCTGAGTCCTTTCACCCATCTGAAAATATCAGCACATTTAATTAACCAAAACATTTTGCACCCAAGCAAAAGGCTTTCATAATTGTGCAAGGAAAAAAAAAGCTTTTAGGAATTAGCTTTTGGAGGAGGACATTCCCACAACGTGGAGACTGCAAACTTTTTTTTCCAATCCTGCTTCAGTTTTCTAGCAGCTGCATGCTATTCAGAAGCAAAGCAGGGGAATTGGCTTTCTACTTTGTTGAGGTTTAAATATATATGTTTCTCACCTGCTACTTATCTGAGTTGGGTTGGTGTTAAAAGCAAGGAGTGGGGCTGGTTTTCTTAAAGAAAAAGTTGGCAGCTCTAAAAATAGGGTCCTAGACTGGCTGCCTAAGAGTCATTACACCCTGCAAACTTCATAAATGTTTTCACGTCCCAGTTCCTTCCTATCTGTTTGTTGATCTACATGTTTCTGTTGTCAGCTTTGCCTGCTTAGCTAAAAATAACATTACTGGCAGTCACAAGTAGCAACTGAATAAAAGTGTTGTGTAAAGAGTGGGAAATTAGTAGATGAGCTTGGGGAGGGGGAGAGAGATGTGAGGAATGAAGAGAATAAGCCGGCACTTGCTTCTTCCAGAAGTCCGTTTCAAAGCAAGAGATGTTGGTTTTTATTTTAAAGTTATAAAACATTTTTTTTTTAGTAGCAGGACTCCTGTACTTTTAACTGTATGTTGGTTTAAATTCAAACGCTACAGCTAAAAGAAACAGTGAAACAGAAAGCTGTAACCATGAATTCTTGTCTAAGGTTGCACTTAATTTCCTTAGTAGGGCTCTCAGGCCTTTTCCAACTTCATGGCGGATTTAAATTCAGCCAGGGAAGCTTGTAGAAATAGTGAAGTTTTATGTGGTGTGCGAATATGAAAGGAACAGCCTTTCTAAGTAGAATTCCTTCAAATCGTTTGCACCCTCTTCTTGCCTTATTTGCCTTCATCTTCCTTTGTTAGCTCTTACTCATTCACTTTACTATCTCCAAACATTTCTGAAGAGCAAGACTCTGCAGTGAGAGGTGAGACCAGCCTGTGACTGCGAAAAGCAAACAGAAGTTTTCTTCTTTCCCTGGGATTTGAGGTGCGCAAAACCAGGGAGGCCAGAGGAGAAAGGATTGGCCAGTGAAAGGGAGGTCATCCCCACAAGCCCTTTGGCCTTCCTGCAACTGAAGTAGAAGAACATCACACTCCCCTTGTGACAATTTCTCCAGCATTCTCTTCTCCTTTGAAATAATCACTAAAGCAAATTCTTTGTCCATCAAACTGAACCAAGTACTACTAGAAAGAAAATCCAGCACAAATCCCTATTGGGCATTGATCAAAAGCCCTCCTTTTCAGAAAGATGGAAAAGCCCTCCTCCTATGGCCCAGAAGCGTTTGGAGGGGGGGTCAAAAAGTCAAAATGGTGGCCCAAAACCACTCAATGAAACAGACATCAAAAAAGGACAAGGCTTCAAAATGCAGTTATGACTGCCATCTTGACTATTTTATCACCTCTGGGAATGCCCTTGAAGGTACAGTATCTGTTCCTGACTATGATGTTGCCAATGTGCATTGTGACATCGCAGTGCAAGCTCTACCCTTTCATACTGACTTTGTGACATTACAGGCAACTATGGAAGGGGCAAAGTTTACTTTGCAATGCCCGTTTTATCACTTCACACACACACACCCATGCCTGTGGGCCTAGCATGTTCTACTCACTACTGTAATGGAGGTTGTAATTTTTCATGCATTCAAAATAAATGAAAAGCAACATTTGGATTTGGTGAACTCCCAGAAAAAATGGCATGGAAACAATCATTTGATGAGAGTGACCTCACTAATGATTTACAGCATCTTATACTGTCATCCTGGACAATAAAGATGTTGAAGGGTGGATAGCTTCGACTTTTCAGGACTATCAACAATAAAGGAACTAACAGTCAGAAAATATGTCACTGACTAGAACTTCCTAGGGAAGCAATGACTTCAGATGCTGAGATGTGCCTACACCTGCAAAGAATTGGGTAGGCCAGTGTTTCTCAACCTTGGCAACTTTAAGATGTGTGGACTTCGATTCCCAGAATTCCCCAGCCAGCATGCTGGCTGGGGAATTCTGGGAATCGAAGTCCACACATCTTAAAGTTGCCAAGGTTGAGAAACACTGGTGTAGGCAATGTTTTTTCCTGTGATACTATATGGAAGTGAAAATTGAACTTTGAGGGATAGAAAGGGTATTGACACTTCTGAACTTTGGTGTTGGAGAAGACTCCTGCGAATATCATGGACAGCCAAGGAAACAAACTTCTCCTTCTCCTTCTTTGTATCCTTCAGAATAAAACTATGAGTTTTTGCCCTGTTTTTAAAAAAAAAGTTAGAGAAGTTGGGTTCGGCAACATGAAGTAAGCTTCGTGGACCATTTTTCAAGGGTGCATTCACACAGCAGGCTTGCTCTGCTTATCAGATGTACCCATTTTCTTGGTTTCCACAGTTCACCGAACCATAAACTAATCAACTTTCATTAGTATGAGGCACGTTGGCTGGGGCGAATGGGAGTTGTTCCCCAACCCATCTGGAAAGCCCCAGGATGAGGCAAGCGTGTTCAGAGCATGAAATGCCAATTGCTGATACACCTGAGGAGAGGTGAGCCGCACCTCGCGTCTCCATTTTATTTCCTGCATTTTTAAACACTATCCATTTCAATATCTCTATTGGCTGAAGTCATAAATTTTATTATAAATTAGAAAAGAAACTTAAGTGAGATCTCTAGCAATCTATGAACTGGGGCAGCTGATATATTCAGTTAAATAAAACAAAACAAAGAATTAGATAAATGAGGACTGAGCAAACATGCTTGTTGACCACAAGGTTGGAAAGGGTAGACAGGAAGGAAGAGGGAATGGTATGGCTTGCCTTGCCTTCCTGAAGGGCATGGTTGGCTAGAAACAAAAGCCTTCTGTATCGCCACAAACTGTCCCAGTCCATATGGACTCTGGGTGACATAAAATAATTCAAAATCCAATAAAAACAAGAGCCAGTTTGGTCTAGTGGTTAAGGCCCCAGGCTAGAAACCAGGAGACGGTGAGTTCTAGTCCAGCCTTAGGCATGAAAGCCGGCTGGGTGACTTTGGGCCAGTCCTTCTCTCTCAGCCCAGCTCACCTCACAGGGTGGTTGCTGTGGGGAAAATAGGAGGAGGAAGGAGTATTAGGTATGTTCGCCATCTTCAGTTACTGTATTTATAAAAGTAAGAAAGGCAGGATAAAAAATCTAAAACCAAAACAAAACAGGACAGTTAAAATAATAAAGAACTTTCTTTGACAGTCACCTAAACAAAACTAAAGGCTGAAAACTTGCTGGAACAGTTTTAATTTACTTGTTTCCTAAAATCATGGAAAGTTAGGCTGCCCGTACTTCTGGGGGTAAGATGTTCCATAGAGTGGGGGCTGCCCTCAAGAAAACCTGTTGCCCTGTCCACATGCCATACACCTCATGAAGAGGTCCCGCAACAGGCCTTGCCTAACGTTCCTAAATGTCTGAACTGGATCAGCAGATTCTGTTTTGGTTTTTGTATGGATCTCCATCTCACTTTTTTTTTTTAATCTAAATTGTTTTTTATCATGTACTTCTGCTAACTTTGGAGTTTCTGAACACTTGTGACCTCTTCTTTTTGTGATGGATTGCACCATTTCGGCTACATCAGAGTCAAAGTTTGAAGAACATGTTCTCACCAATTGGGTTCATATCTTGCACTAAAAGGTCATCTGATATACTTCTTTGTATATCCAGCTGTTTGTTAAGCATGGCTTGTGGCTTCACCCAATGGCTAAATCTAGCCAGCTGTGCTTTATTTAACAAAACCATGGCTTAGTGCAGGGTGAGCAATCCAGAGCCCCAGAAAATGGGACCCTTAAGTCTGCCTTTTGTGGCCCTCAGAAACCTCTCACACTTGCTGAAAACTGACAACACAGTTTCCTACCATTCTGAACTGGGCAGGACAGATAAAAATTATAGTATAAACTCTAAAATAGGCACATCACATTTTAAAAATAAAGAGCCCAACCCAAATTCCTAAAAAAACAAAACAAAAAAGGGTTCCGAGAAATGGCCCCAGTTTATGGCCCTCTGCTTTCTCAGAAATAACTATGGTCCTTGGACCCTGAATTAGAGTGATGTTCTTCGTATACAGAATTGGGTGGAAAAACTGTAGGTGTGTAGACATTTCTGGACAATTATGCCCATCATCCTTGATAATGGACATATACTAAAAAAAAAAAAAAGATTTCAACAACCTGTCGGGAGGGCTACATGGTCCCTCGGAAATAATTAAATAGATAATAACTGTTTTTGGCCCTGGATCTATCATAATAAACATGTTGGGCAACTTCCCAGTGTATCACAATTGATCATCCAAACCTTGACCAACATGAAAGATTTATTTTCTCTTGCCCCTAAAGACAAAGATCCTGGCTTTTTCCCCTTCTAGTTTTCAGGGAATTTCCCCTGTTTCTCTTCCCCTGCTCCTCCTACAGATCCTCTGTTTCTAAAGATGATTTCTATGTTTGGGGATTCCCTATAGATTTGGACATTCCTCAGAGCCAGATATTCCAGAAGAGAAACCCCTGAAGCAGTTCAGGCTATACATTATTTTAACACAACATATGACAAATTACGACTTACTACCATTTGTGAACCAGACCATCATGAGGTGTTAGACCCGGACTGGCACCGCAGGATCTCTTTGGGCTGTTACTCTCTCTCAGCCCAGCATAACTCACAAGATGGGTGTTGCTGAGATTAAATATGGGGAGAATCCCCATATATGCCACCTAGAGCACCCAGAAAGAGTGAAATATAAATGCAGTAATAGTAGTAGTAGTATGTTTGGTCTAAGAGCTGCTTCACAAACCCATATTTTGGTTATACATTTTCCTACCTACTATTTTTAGAGACCAAGCTCTTGGTGTTAATGTATACCTGCAAAACATCAAACTCCTCTACTCACCCAATGTTACCCCAGTCAGTATCCATTCTGATTAGACAAGGTGCCCATGACTCATTCCTCTCATCCTGAAAATATAGGCCACTTCCACTGAGAAGTTCTAAGAAATCATTTTTAATGGAGAATATATTTGAGAGGTTCCCCATGGGCAGAATTAAGAACAAATCAGCCAGAGTGTTGTTGTTATGATTATCAGCCCAAATCAATCCACTGCAGGATGAAGATTTCTTTATTGAAGATTATGGACTGGAATCTAGCACATCGGTCTAGTGTAGTAGAGAGATGTTTTTTGACTCCCAGTCTAGAGCTGAGAGAGGGGTTGGCCCAAAGTCACCACTGAACTTCCATGCCAAAGGGAGGGTTGGCCCAAAGTCACCACTGAATTTCCATGCCAAGGGAGGAACCTGGGTCTCCCTACTCCTAGTCCAGCACCTTAACCACTATACCATACTGTTCTTTAGTCAACCGGCTGGGGCAAACAAAATCTTCGGTGCTGTCCTGTGTTCTACTTCACTGTTCGGTCTCCCCCAAACCCTTTTTTGGGAAAGTGTTCTGGGTTTTATGAGGGATTGTTTCTTTTAAAAGAAAGTTTTTAAAAAACTAAATATAGTTTCTGATCATTTTCAATGGAAATGTCCATTGCATTCAAAATCTACTAAAAGGGCTCTCTTAGACTTAGATGTCAATGTAGCACGTAGCCCTTTTCATCTGTTCTCAAAGTTAAAAATCAAGGTGCAGCTGCAACCACACGAACGAAGGCCTGCCCCTTCATCCTGTTCTTCTCAAGGGCCTGGTGTAACACATGCCCTTTCCTTGGGGAAGACAGAGCCAAAACAGGAGTTGCATCACTCTAGCTTTTCTTTCCTGCCTCCTAGCATTTTGCCATCAACTAAAAGGAGCCCTAACCAAGAGAAGCAGCTGGGTACAGCTGGGTGTTGTAGAAACCCACAGAGATAATCTTGGAGAAAAGACGCAGAAACATTACAAAAACAAAAGCATGCTTTAAGCCCAAAGAACAGAGAAAGCATGAGAAAGATGCTCAGATAGGCTCCACCCTAATTCACTGGGGTATTAGAGGAAGGGAAGGGAAAACACAGCCAGGCTTTCAAAATTCTGTTATTATAGACCATTGTTTCTCAACCTTGGCAACTTTAAGATGTGTGGACTTCAACTCCCAGAATTCCCCAGAATTCAACCATGCTGCCTGGGGAATTCTAGGAGTTGAAGTCCACACATCTTAAAGTTGCCGAGGTTGAGAAACACTGCTATAGCAATAAAATATAGTTCTAATCCCACTGTGGAGTCTGTTTCTTGACCTAGCCCACCTCAAAGGCTGACATGTGTGTTTTGAGAAACAGAGATTATAATCAGGGGTAGATAGAGGGGTCAAAAAAGTCAAGATGGCAGCTGCAACTGTACTATCAGAGTTCTGTCCCTTTTTACATGCATCATGACATACATAAAAAAAGAGCAGACCCACCCATGCACAAAAGTTGCCATCTTGACTTTTTGAGCCCCCATGAGGATATCTTTGATTATAATTGTGGACACAGTTTCTAGAAGAATAGGGCCAAACTTCAGTGTAGGACAAATTGGAAGCAATTCCAGTGGTCCCAGTTCAAGTCCCTCTCCAAAAGCTCCAGCCTGGTGGTTGCACTAAGCTGCACTTGTTTAAACAAGAGTTAGGTCTTCACATCATGTAGATACATCATGTGAAGACCTAACTCTCTAGGGAAGGCTCTAATGCTGGGAAGGAAAGAGAAGAAGGAGATGACCAGCAGCAAGGTAGATAGTCTCAGTTACAGTGGCAATGAGTGCACTGTTGCAAGACCTGAAAGACCAGGTTAGGGACAGATCATCATGGAGAAAGTGTGGTCACTAAGAGTCAACACCGACTTGATGGCACTGCATGCTCAACATTGCATGCTCACACTACAGAGAATGAGGTCAGGAAAATTGTACCTCTGACCTTTCGAAGCTGCCAATATGGCCATGTTTCCCATGGCCAGTCTCGGTACTACTCTCCAACTGTTATTGTGGCAGTATCACAAACCTGTGCTGTCTGGATGCTGAAGACCACCTGCTCAAAGTGTAGTGAAGTCTTGGCAAGCCCCTGTATGGATGATGCCCCCAAAAAATATTCACCCAGGATTCAGCAGCTAGTTCAGGACATGGCTAGCCTGACTCTCCTGGAGATCTCTGATCTCAATGAGTTGCTAAAGAAAACTCTCAAGATCCAAGCTATGGGACTTATGCCAGTGGCTGGGATGATGTCTGCAGCACCGGCAGAAGAGAACGTTGAAAAAGGAGAAAAGCTCAATTTCACAGTGTGGTTGACTGGGTTTAAAGCTGAAGACAAGGTGAAAGTTATCAAGGAAGTAAAGAACCCTGGAGAGAACATAAACCTTGTCCAGGCAAAGAAGTTGGGGGAATCTCTTCCTCAAGAGATCAAAGTAAATGTTCATAAAGGAGAAGCAGAGAAGGTTAAATCAGTTCTAGAGGCAGCTGGAGGCACAGTAGTTGTGGATTAAAGAGTTTGCCTACCTGCCAAAGGGCTTAAAGCAGAGCGGTGGAAGGATCCTCTGGTCTGTGTCAACCACCCCTGGTGGTGGAGTACTGTGAGATTCCAGGAAAGTTGGTATGCCCCGTTTTTTCTGCTGTGCAGTTTCCCACAGGGATGGCTCAGTGTGTAACAAAAATCCTTAGCACACCTTGCAGTCTGCTGTGTAGTTAAAAATCCGAATTCATAAATATACACAATCCATAACACCTGTAAAAAAGAAAAAGGGAAATTGTGTCTTCTGTGTTGGGACTTCATTGTCCTGATGATGATGGGGAAACCAGATGCTAGCCTAGGGATGTATCCTTCTCTTGATGCCCACCAGAGATCAGAGACAATAAAGAATTGGGATAGAAGAGATGGGAAGGAAGAAACTATGGTCACTGATTTACTGTCACTGTTAGTATTTTTCTTGTGTTTTGTCCCACCAGGCTGAGTGAGACTGAGGCAGAACTCATCTACAGATTTCATGCCTGAGGACATCTGCATGCCTGTGCCATGATTGCTGGGTGCCTGGAAGCGTCTTTAGGAAATGTTCATTTAATTGTTGCATGTATGGGGTATGTTCATGTAATTAGGTTAAGAAAAAGAGAAAGAAAACCCACACAAAGCTTTCATAATCATCATTGAGAAAGAATCATGGTGACAGAGAATAGTCTATTATATAATTGAATCAGTCCTTCTAATGAGCTCGAAACAATCTCCTTCCAATGGAGAACTGGTTGGTTCTGTTCTGATGACAAAGTAAAGTAGATGAACCAGTCTAGCTGCCTGCTACAGATAGGGGGAAATTCCAGATTAAACTCTCAAGCTTCTTCTCACCTATTTCTTTCTATTTGCTTCTAAACTGGTTTTTAGGGCAAAGCCTTCCTATGGTGTATTACATAGGATAAAAATGCAATGTAATCCTAAAAATAGTCCCATTATTCTGATAAAGTAGGAGTAGGCATACCGTTGGTGCCCAGGGACTGCATTTAAATATCTGGACGAGCAAGACTCTCAGTGGGTGAGGCAATGATCCAACTGGGTGGGATTGTTTCTGAGTTTTGTGGGGAGGCGCAGTTTTTCAGTCTGATTAATCAGAAAGACTGACCAAATAAACTGGTCTTCCATAACTCTTCTCAGAGCCTGGCCAGATGTATATGGGCACACAGAGGATTCCTAAAAATGCATCTATTATTACAGGATAAACTGGTTTGCAAATCACACAAAGCCATAGTTTAGTTAATCATGGGTGACTATATAAATCAAAATTCACTGAGTTCATGCATTGTGTAGATCAAGCCTTCCCCAGTCTGAGCACTTTCCAGATGTGAAGACCAATTCCCAGAATTCCCCAGTCCAAGCCCAGCTGTTACTGAGAATTCTGAGTGATGTGTTCACATATTTGGAGGGCAACGGAGTTGGGAAGGCTGTATCTACCTGATGTTTGAACCCAACTAATTATATTTTTTTTAATAAAATATGGCTTAGGAAACTGTAGCTGTCTGTACATACAAACCAGCTCACAGCAAGTACCTACAACTGTGTCCTTGTGTGCCTTCTATGTAAATAATTGCAAAACAGGAAGGAATTAAATTCCTGATTGTCCAACCAACATACTGAAGTTAAGTCTACCCAACAGATTCAGAAACTTTTTTTTACTCATTGAAGGCAGGGTTACAGGGTTTCTTTCATGTTGCACTGTTCTTTTGGTGCTCAGCTCAGTGCTAAGTTCCTTTTCACTAGCTAGAAACAGCTTTTTGAAAGTCCCAGCTGTGAGTCAGGGTTTGGTTGTTGCTTTTTGCTCTTTGGTACATCTTAAATTGCAAAACAATACTCAAACCAGGAAGAGGGTTATTTATATCTTTCCCCCAGTGAGCCACAAGTCCATCTCAAACCCAGAAACAAAGATTAGTTTCCTGGAATTTTTACCCTGAGATATGAGAAACCAAGAAGAACTCTCATTGATATCGTAAGCATGAGAGAGGAAGGTCCAGTCTTGCATGTTTGTTTCTGCAGCTAAACTGATGTGGGACGCAATGCAAAATTGCATGAAAAACCACTGAGGCATGTTCCGCAGCAGTCTTTGTTTTCCCTGAAGAACGGCCCAGATTCAGCCCTTAACATCTCCTAGAGTTCGAGACTCCCACAGTTGACTGACTGCCACCAGTCAGTGTGTATCACTCAGAAGCAAGCAACAAGTATTCACCAGATGTTTGGGACTGCCCCTTGAACCCTCTTCATATTGATTGAGAGTTATGGGGAACTGAAGTCCACAACATCTGGTGAACATAAGATTGCCTATCCCTGGTATCAGTTGGGCTAATGGCCTGATTTGCTACCAAACTGGTTAGCAGACCTGTGATGCAACCACCCGATTGCAAGCAAGCCTGGGGCAAGGGCAGGATGATTACATTCACACAACCCAATTAGGACAGTTGCTTATGGTGTAAAAACTCAGAAAATGGGTTGAGTAACCAGGTTAAGCTGGTGTTGTGAACCTAGCCTGTGAATTTCATGCAAGAAAAATAGGATATAACATGAAAAATGCAACATCTTGCAGAACTTAAAAAGAAACTTGCTCTAATAGATCCAAAGTTCCAGGATCTTGCTTGTGAACATCTCCCCATAATGGCCCAGCCAAATGCCCCTGAGAAGCCTGTAGAGATGAGAGAGAGGCAACTTTGGGGTTTATCCCATAACTTCAGCACAAACATGCCCCACTAACCAGACTTTATGCCATGTCATCATGATGGAGCTTTTATCTCATCCCCAGCCCAAGTCAGCTTAAAGTCATCTTCAGTTAGTTCCACTTTTTACATACTGCTTTTCTACTCCTCCTGACACTTTTTTTGCTGTGAATGCACTTTGGCGCACTTTGCTGATGACGCAGTCCAGGGAGGGTAGTGCCTGGCTCCTACTCCCCTCGGGGTCACTGCGAACTGCCCTTCATAGCTATTTTGACCAGATACCTGGCTCCTGAAGAGGCACTTATTTATTTCATTTATTTATATTTCAAACTTGGTCACCGCCCATCTCACTAGGAAGTGACTCTGGGCGGTTTACAGTAAAAACAAAACAAAAAAAAATGAATTAAAATACGATAAAAATACAATCATTCGGGCGCTTCATGCCTGAGTAGAGCTTTTCAGAGCGTTTATCAGGTCTTACATAGGCCTCTTATAAACAAAGGTTTATGCTCTTTTGAAAGAAAAGACTGGGTTTTTTTTAAACACAGCCTGGGAACCCTTTGGAAAGCTCACTACACCTGTTTTTCAGACAAGGGTTTAGCCCTCTTTTGAAAGGGCCCTAGTCCTGTGCTGCGCAGAAGCTCAATTTCAGCTAGGAAATGAAACCAGGTTTTGCCAGCTGTGTACTGCTGGCTCAGTCACTGTGGGGTACATCGTGGGTCACCGTGGCTTCTGCGAACAAGAGGTTCTGCATGGCCATACTTTGTACGGTTTTAGGGGGTACTACCATTTTGCTTACCCTATTCCGTTTCAATAGTCGTCCACAAGCTACAGCTTGGTACTCCTCACCCCTCTTCCACCCCAGTGACCTCTCAACTGGGCTATTTTTGGATACAGGTTTAGGTCTCTAACCCCACCCCGTCCCTCCCCCCATTAAGGAGAGTGATTGGTGGTTCTTTTCTGCTTGCAGGTAACAGGTAATGGGAGGAATAACGAACTGCAGGGAATCCACCTCTCACTTTCCTTAACTTATCCTGCATTAAAACAGGGAGGACGGCTGCGGTGACCAGCTTCGTTCTTGTGGCACAGCAATCAGGACAAGAAATTTGATGCCAGTGTATTTTTGTGTTGGCTCAAGGCCTGGTAGAGAGAACTTGGTTGCCTAGTTAGGCTCTTTTCTTTTTTCTTTTCTTTTTTCCATAATTGCACCCCAGCAACTGATACTCAACAGCATTTTTCTTTAGATATGAAAGCAGAGGTTGACAGATAGTGCTGTTAATATTAGAGGGGATATATTGAACTGATACAGATTGTTGCAATTTTATATGAATTTTGCTAAAACCTATGCTTGCAAATAAATGTATACAACAAGTTACCGAGGTAGAAAATGGGATTGGGTCAGTTTACCCTCCTGACGTGTGAATCCAGCCATGAGGACTGATTCAACAAACCATGGCTGGGTTCATACCTAGTAATGAGCTGGTCAGAAACAACCCCATTATAGCTTAGCATGATGTTTGAATCCAGCCAGATGTGAAAACCTCCGTCCTGTATAGTATACTCAAGTCTGCACAAAACTCTTAGGACCAATTGCTTTGTTTTTGCTTTGCTGTTTTTAAAATGTCAGTTTATGTTATTTCTGTACAGTTCTCTTTTTGTGTTCTTTCTTCGAGCGTTAACTTTAATGCATGGAAAATGCTGTCTCACATTTTTATTTTTATTTTCTTACTCCAAGGCACCTAAATGATCCTTTGGGGCTTTGCCGCTAGAGAGAGTTTTGTAGATTCTCTAGTTGATCATTAATCTCCGAGGGCTACCTTCTCTGAGCTGCAAAAATCCAGACTCACTCAGGAGCAGCAAAAAAATACACAAAACGTGGCTGCCAGCTAATGATCATCCGGGCTTTTTTTTTTTGAAGACCAGTTAGAATAGCCCTACAATAAACACAGAGAGAAGTACTAAAGACGGGGTCAGGAGCTTGAACTTTACATAACCATTTGTGTTACAGGTAGTCCTTGCTTAACAACCATTCATTTAGTGACCATTTGAAGTTACAACGGTGCTAAAAAAAAGTGACTCATGGCTGGTGCCCAAAGTTATAACCATCTCAGCACTCCTAGGGTCATGTGATCACGATCCGGGCACTTGGAAACCAGCTCGCACTTATGATGGTTGCAGCATCTCGGGGTCACATGATCACCATTTGCGACCTTGCCAGCCAGCTTTCAGCAAGCAAAATCAGTAGGGATTCACTTAACAACCATGTGATTTGCTTAATGATCACAGTGATTCACTTAACAACTGCCACAACGAGGGTTGTAAAATTGGGTCCAATTCACTTAACTGCCCTGCTTAACAACGCATTTTCCGGTCCCTATTATGGTTATTAAGCAAGGACTACCTGTATTTCACTGCCTTGTACTTTGTGGGCCCCCAATTCTACGTATGCCCCAAATTCTAATAGTCACTGCCACTGTCTACTAAGCAGAATGCATTGTGCTCTAAGAAGTACAAACCTGTTTAAGTCCCCATATTGCTGAGCACTGGTTTCTCTACCACAGCTGACCTATACTGCTGCAAGTGACCTTTGTTCCCCCAAGAAAGTCAAAAGTATGCAGATAGATAAATAACATTTTTCCCTTTTTAAAAAGTGTTTAGCTAGTTGTCCACATCTCCTGCCACTTGATGAGGAGCCCCCCTCCTCAAAGAATGCTGTTAAGCTTTGCTAGATAATACAGCCCTTGTTAAGCTAAGCAGGGTGGGGACCACATCAGTACTTAGATGAGAGAATATCAGGAAATCCCTCAGCTGTAGATCCAACCAGGACATCACAAGAAAAACAAGAGCCCATCCTAGAAGTTTCTGCAGTGGCAAAAAAACACTTTTGTACTGCTCCCAAACACGGGCCTGTTCATGACGTCAGTGGAATGAAGCTCCCTTTGGTGGCTGCTGGTGAGATTGCTCTCACTCCAAGGTAGCCAGATGCTCACCATGTAGACAAGGCTGAGCAAAGCTGTGCATCTTTGTTGAGTCTGGTTTTGCATATACACTGCAAAGTCTCTTAGAGAATACATATTTCCAAGTTGAGACTTAACTCTCTTTTCGTCCACATGTCTTTTGTCCAAACCAAGGCTAGAAGCATCTTTTGCTAGGTGCCTTTATATCTACAAAGGTCCAAGAGGTGTACAAATTGGACCTTTCATACAAATTGGACCTCTCACATTGGACCTCTCATTGTGCAATATTTGTGTATGAAACCAGTTCTGAGATAAGGAGATACATTTAAGTAACGGAAATCAGTTAAGTATCATTATCAGGGTCTTTGGCCTCTTTACAGACTCTTGGATTATGATCTTAGCCTTCTGTCTTTGCACGTTTTCCAAATAAAATCAGAGTTTTGTTATACCCATTAGCTGTCTCTTCAAATAAGTAACACCCTTCCACTTTCACTATTCCCTTTTGGTTACTTTTCTTCTACCAAGAACAGAAGTATATACATACGCATACTTTTCCTTTGACTTACAGTGACCATCAGGAGGCAGGTAGTACATGACCAGTTTCATCCTTATTGGGACTGATCAGATGTAGGTAACCAGATAATATTCTATGGGGCTCAAACCCTCTTGATTATCTGCCATCAAGTTGCTGGCTCTTAGCAACCGCATACTGTAGGTACATTTTCTCCACGACAATCTGTCTCTAACCTGGTCCTTCAAGTCTTCCAATGGTGCACCCATTGTAACTGGGCCCATCCACCTTGCTGCTGGTTGTCCTCTTCTTCTCCTTCCTTCCATCTTTCCCATTACAGCCTTCTCCAAAGAGCTGGGTCATTGCATAATATGTGCAAAGTACGATAATTTGAGTTTGGTCATTTGTGCTTCAAGTGAGAACTCTACCAGGAATTTAACGTATGGATTTTTGCACTTTAGATGATTATATAGGGTGCATCAGCTTTAGGAGCTATCAATGTCCTAGTGCTCAGTAGTTGCAGAATAATATCTGTCAGAATGGTCTATACCAGTGTTTCTCAACCTCAGCAATTTTAAGATGTGTGGACCTCAACTCCCACAATTCCCCAGCCAGCATGCGGGGAATTTGTCTGGATTATTACATTTACTGTATATCCTGTGGTAATTTTAATAATCCAGATGCCAAGAAATGCAAAACTGCCAACTCAGCTCCAAGCTGCCAGGCCTCCCTCTAACAGCAAATTCAGAAGGCGGGGGAGTCTATGAGTGCCCCCCAACAGATTCACTTGAAAAGGACATTTCAAAATGTGCAAAGTATATTTTAAAAAAAAGTTTTTAAAAAAGTAACTAAATAGGAGAAAGGACAGTACTGTTTAAGAGAAGCTTTTTCAAAAGCTGCTCAGTGAGATTTGAGCATACTCAGATCCCACAGAAATTTGTCTGAAACTGGTGAAAATGAAAAATAGGAATGATGGTGGTAGGGTTTTTTAATATACAAAGTATGGCTGTCTGTACACCAAACAATGATACTTCAGTTAACCCTACTATGGTTTGGAGGGGGGGGTTCCATTAGCAAGTTGTATGAAACTAGCCATTGTGGTATGTAAACCATGGTTTATGTCTCAGCATGCTACATGTTCAGTAAGCCATGCCAACAATCTTTAGTTTAGCAGGATGGGTCATAGCCTGTAACCTTTTATTGCAGCTCTACTCACAGTTATAATCACAAATGTAGTAATAATGCAAGGATCTGCCTCTTTATTATTTAATGTTTGAAAAAGACATTTATCCTTTCCTCAGAGAACCATCTCTCCCCACTCCCAGTGATCCAAAAGACACCGATACGTAACTTGGGGATCTACCTGCCCCCTTTTGTGGAGGCTAATAGCTCTGAAGAAGCAACATCTGGGGGCTATTTGTAAGAGAGAATGACTCAGTCCAGAGAATGGAAGATGTAAGCTGGAACGTGTAAAAGCAATCCTTGGAAATCACAAAAGTAGCAGCGCTTGCATCCCGCCCCCTCCCCATCCCTTTTGCACTTGTTTCCAGCATGCAGGGAAGTGACTGGGTTTCCTTGGCTTCAGTTTGGGCAGAAAGTGGAATTTTCAAAACTGTAGGAATGAGTCTCCATGGAAACAGAATTTTAAGTATACCCTGAGCAGGAATTTATGGGAGAAACCACTCACCTGCTCATAGGGATAAGGGTCCCTTGCAATTGGCCAACGGCGAAGTCGGGATCCAGCTTGAATGACAAGCAACGCAGACCCCAACAATAAACGTTGTTCCTTGAAAGCAAGAGAAGGAAGACCTACAGAAATTGGCATCTGTCTGTAAAGGCTGACAAGGAGACACATCGGATTAATTGAGGAGGGTTACGTTTTCCATTGGAAACAATTCTTGCTGCTCTAGTGAGATATTTTTAACCAGGGTTTAAATGCACCAAGTGCAGCCTAAACAGCCTAAACACGCTGTGGAAGTTGGACAAGGGGTAGAGATCTTTCAGCCGCAATCCCCGCCATGAGAAGAGTTAAACAAGGTTGCATTCTGCCCCCCTTTTTATTTAATCTTTATATCAACTCCCTAATTCAGTCCCTAACAAAAAGGGAATTTCATCCCCTAATGCTAGCAAATAAGGCGATATCTGCTTTGCTTTAGGCCAGTGTTGTCCAAACTTGGCCACTTTAAGATGAGTGGACTTCAACTCCCAGAATTCCCCAGCCAGCATGGCTGGCTGGGGAATTCTGGGAGTTGAAGTCCACTCATCTTAAAGTGGCCAAGTTTGGACAACACTGCTTTAGGCGGTTAAGGCAGTCATCCTCTCACCAACACTAGTTGGTCTTCAATGGAGTTTACAAGCTTGATACAGTGGAGTTTACAAGATGCTTATTGTAGGGGGAAAAAGTAGAAATTAATTATAGTAAGAGGAAAGTAGAGAACCAGTTTGGTGTTGTGGTGAAGGCACCAGGCTAGAAATTGGGAGACTGTGAGTTCTAGTCCTGGCTTAGCCACGAAGCCAGCTGGGTGACCTTGGGCCAGTCACTTTCTCTCAGCTCTAGGAAGGAGGCAATGGAAGCCACTTCTGAATAGCCTTGGCAAGAAAACTGCAGGGATTTGTCCAGGCAGTCACTAGGAGCCAACACTGACTCAAAGGCAGAGGGGGGGGGGGAGAGAGGGGGGGGGAGAGAGGGGGGGAGAATTGGTTGTATTCACAATATGATGCACTAATGTCCTCCATCAGTGAAAAATCAACAGCAATCAGATCGAGCAAATGAAGACCTTTGCACACAATTTTTAGGAATTGTGTTTCAATGCTCTAATAGCTGGAAACAGCAAGAAAAAACCATTTCATCTCACACACAAAAAACTTCCAATGCAATATTTAATTTGCCAACCACCATGGAAATCATTCCATTCCTGTTGCAATCATGCTTTTCAGAGCCAATGTGCTGAGCTTAATATTTTATGCTGCACTAATTTGTGCCTATAAATATGCAAAAAAATGGGAGGTACTTGAACCCAGGTTTTTAAGAGTAGTGCTTGGTGTCCTTCCCTGGATTTCAAAATACAAGCCTGAGTATGGAGCTAGGTTGCATATCTATAGAGGCCCACATGAGGACTGATGATTGAGATACCAGTTAAAATTAATTTGGGAGGACAGATCTCTCTCCCAGTCAATCCTTGTTGACAAGTTTGACTCATGGGAGAAAAAAAAAAAGAGTTTCAGAACTGACTAATTGCAGATTCTCAGTTCAATCATTGATAATACTAGGTCTGAGAGGGCTTTACAGGAAATCAAGCAACAGATCCTGGATCTGGACTTAGAGGACAGGAGCAGAATTCCTCACCACTGTAACACTGTAGTGACTTTATGTATATTTTATGTACATTTGGAGAGAGGAGCAAACAAGCATCAAATTTTATTTTCGGTCATAGCCCACATTTCTGTGTAAAACATCAAACAACAAAATGTAATAAATTAAAGAGGGCTTTATGCACCCCTAAGTATTTATACAACATCCTCTCCAACCCTCACAGAAGAGCTTTTAGTCTCCCCATCAAAGGTTCTGGAAGGGAGGAATAGCAACGTTGCCTCCTAGGACGGGTGTCAGGTGTTCAACGTTACATCTTCTACTGAGCTGTCCATTCTACCAAATATGGTGCTCTAACTTGGTATCACCCCTTCTAAATCACTCCAAATGTCTTATGGAAAAGAATGTATCTTTTCTATTAGCTGGTTAATTCTTAGAAGACTCAAAAATGTAGCAAAATACTCTTCAATCATAATTGTTGTAAGGAAACTCTGGATATAATTAAGTTCTGATTGATTGTTCCATGTTAGAAGGCAATTAGCTAGGTTTTCCGTTTTTAATTTATTACATTTTGTTGTTTGATGTTTTACACAGAAATGTGGGCTATGACCGTAAATAAAATTTGATGCTTGTTTGCTCCTCTCTCCAAATGTGTTTTTGTACATACCCAAGAGGGATCAGCAAAATAGCATTCCCTGGCAGCACGGAAGAGGTTTCTTTCCCAGCCACAATGGAACTTGCAGCCTCCCCAAATATTTTTTTTTCAAATAATATTATAAAAATGGTTAACATCTTGCAAACGTTCCAAGCTCTCACATGAATACTCACGTGAATACAAGATATCCAGGGTTCTTGAACAAGATTTTGTGAGACAACCACCATCTTGCAAGATTTGTTGATCCCCCAAGATTTCAGGCCAAATTTGGATGTGTTTTGAGTAATTGCATGAGATTTCTAACAATATTTGGGAGGTGCTTGGCTATGATCCCCTGTATCATCATATGCAATTTGTAATCGGCTTGGTGCCACTTTTTATCCTTTTTTTAATAACATATTACCTCTTTTCCTTTTTCTGCAGGGAACAAATGGCTACCGCAAACATAGGCCACCAGGACTGTGAAGAAACAAGAGCTCGTGTGTCCTAGTAGCATCTCTGTGGATACCCAGCTGATACCAAAGAAACAGGATTCATTACATGCAGAAAACTCTCCCCATGGTTGGGATTTATATATCTAGCTCAAAGATGGCTTATCTTCAACGGTCTCCATTTCTAATTAAACCTAAATCACTCTTTAGAAGAGAGCAGGGTGATATCTCTGAACAGCTTTTTCAAAATTGTGAAAATATTAAGCTTTGTAGAAAGAGAGAGAAAGAAAACAGGAGAGTGACACCTCAAGGTCTGTTTTTGATTAATGGACCAACAGTGTAATTGCATTTTGGGTGTTTTCTTTTTTAATTGTTTTTAAACCGTTTCCTTTGATTTGTTGCACAGGGCTGGGAGGATTACTTTTAGATTACTGTTTTGACTTTAATTATATTTATAATTAATTATTATTCTGCAGAGATCCTTTTAGTTGCATTTCATATTGTGACCTGCCATGAAAGAGTTTTACTTTATAAATGACAGAGAAAACCTGGAAATTATATACATAGAGCAGTGTTTCTCATCCTTAGCAACTTTAAGATGCCTGGACTTCAATTCCCAGAATCCCCAGCCAGCCATGCTGTCTGGGGAATTCTGGGAGTTGAAGTCCAGGCATCTTAAAATTCCCAAGGTTGAAAAACACTGACACAGAGGGAAGCATATCTTAACAATTTCACAGATGAACTTAGGAGCCACACTAATCACACCCCAGTTATCATTCCAAAGGCTCCTGTTTCTTCCACTGTTGATACTAACTTTGATCCCATTAAACTATAGTTTGTTTTAACACAGTTTGATGGCAAGCAACTGTAAACTCATGCAACACATTAAGCCATAAATTATGGTTTAGAAACCACAATGGATGGATTTGCATACCAAACATGAAGGCTTATTGTGATGTGGGAAACCAATCAGGGTCTAAATCTTCTATCATCCTTTATATCCTCAACACTGAATGCTATTTCAGTATCAGCTAATTTTCTGTTTCTTTGCTTTCCTTTCTCTTCTTTTGCATTTTCAAATTCTGTATGAGTCAGATATTCTTTGCTATTCGTCCTTATAGTGGAACATCAGTCACCACTATAACATCAATGCTATGCAAAACTGTATCCCAAACGTTTTATTGCAAACTTCTATTTTTCTGAACAAAGGCTTCTAAAAGATTGCTTGGGTTTTGATCACTAGGAAGAGCAAGTGGTGCAGATTTATCAATGTATAACCAATCGCCCCCCCCCCCAAAAGAAATAAATCATGGGATACCAACCAAATCCATATTTTTAAGGTTGTACATCACACAGAAGAAGCTTGACCTGTTCTCAATCATCGCAGAGTGTAGGACATGGAATAACAGCCTTAAAGGAAACCAGAATCTGGTTGAACCTCTGGAAAAATTCCTGCATTTTTAATAGTAAGAGCATTTCCAGAGGAACCCAGGAGTAGCAGGTTTCTCTTCTGTGGATGTGTGGAAGCAGAGGATGGACAGCTGTCTGCCACCGAGGCTTTCATTTGAGTTCCTGCACTGAGCAGTTGGCCCTCTTGCAATTCTTCTATGCTGTTGCCTGGTTTGCCACAAGACTAACCTGAATTTGGTAATGTCCACCACGTGTGGGAGAACGCAGTCCTGATTTCGCTGCATGTGGTGGGGACCAGATCATCACATTGAGTCATAATATGGTCTACCTATTGGGACGTAACATGCTACGTCAACAAAGCAACTGTGGTTCAGGATTTAGCAGGTTCTGTGAACCCAGCCTATACATCTATGCAGTCAACGATTCAAATATGGCCATAATCCCAAAGGACTTGGGGAGACCTGCTCACCCCACAACTCGTGAATTAGCCACTCTCTTCCCCCTTGTCTTTATTTTTTACAGAGATAGACATAGAGAGAGAGAGAGAAATATAGATACGTATCTCCATTTATTTTGGGTTTACCATTTTGCCTGGCAAATTGTTCCAAGCACCTAAACAGCCACATTATTCATTTTCTTTTTGCGACTAGATTGTTTTGTAGGCATTTTGTAAATTGTTTTTACGGTTAGAACACTATTTACAGTCATCTTGAGGTGGTTTTGCCCTGAAAGGTTTTCCTGTATTTACTTTTTTCTTTATTTGGACAAATAAAAGCAAATATAAATTCTAATACTGACAAGGCTGTTAAATAGAATCTTGCCCTGGTGACATACACAGGCAAGGGTGTCCACAATGTCACGTTGGTGGCTGAAACTGTGGGACTGAAGCCGCAAAAGATGCATAACAAGAGGGCAGGGCTTTGATCGTACAGTTGCAGATGCCAACTTGACTTTTATGACACACACACACACACACATAGGGACACAGACACTGCTGTACGTAGACATGCAGAGTAGAGGGTGGCTTCAACACACGGGATTTTTTTCTTCCCCTGGAGTTTCTTCCCCTGGATCTTTTTCTTCTGGATTTTCTTCCCCTGGGATTTTCTTCTTCCCCTGGAGACAAGGAGCAATCAGGAAGAAAAGGACAATTTAATTGATAAATAGGAAACCCTGGTGTCTAGGGAAGGTTTCAGCTTGAGCAAATCAGAGTTGTGTAACTGGGTCTTGTCTAATTCCATATTCAGTGATATGCATCACTCATCCCAGCAAACACACACACCCGCCCACCTACTGCTCCGCAAGATTGTGCAAACTTTGGCACTGGCCTGATTCCTGCTCCAGCGTGGCTGACAACAGCAGGCTGATGGCTATAGCCAGGCCACTTTGATCCGCCTGCTCTCCCTTCTGAGGGTTCTTGAGGGCTACCAGCAGGCGTGGTCTGGGGCACTGGGCAAAGCAAGGACCCCTTCAGAGAGAGAGCTGTCTGGAGAGCCCTGCAAATCATGGTTTGTCCTCTGCAAAGTAGAGCACACACACCCCCACAAATAAAGTGGGAGCGGATGCATCCCATAGGGCAGATAGGCTAACCCTAATCCCTGCTCCGCGTAGGGCTGATGGAATGGTGGCTGTTGCAGAAACGCCATGGCCAACCCCTTGTTGTTGTTGTTCAGTCGTTAAGTCGTGTCCGACTCTTCGTGACCCCATGAACCATATTGCGCCAGGCCTTCCTGTTCTTCACTGCCTCCCTGAGTTTGCTCAATTTCATGCTCATTGCTTCAGTGATGCTATCTAACCATCTCATCCTCTGCCGTCCTCTTCTCCTTTTGCCTTCAATCTTTCCCAGCATCAGGGTCTTCTCCAAAGAGATCTCTCTTCGCATTAGGTGACCAAAATATCTGAGCTTGAGCTTCATTATCAATCCTTCCAATGAGCAATCAGGGTTGATTTCCTTTAAGATTGACTGGTTTGACCTCCTAGCAGTCCAGGGGACTCTCAAGAGTCTTCTCCAGCACCACAGTTCAAAGGCATCAATTCTTCGGCGCTCGGCCTTCTTTATGGTCCAGCTCTCACAGCCATACATTACTACTGGAAAAACCATAGCTTTGACTATGCGGATCTTTGTCGGCAAGGTGACGTCTCTGCTTTTTAATATGCTATCTAGGCTTGCCATAGCTTTCCTCCCAAGGAGCAAGCGTCTTTTAATTTCATGGCTGCAGTCTCCGTCTGCGGTGATCTTGGAGCCCAAATAAATGAAGTCTGTTACTGCTTCCATTTCTACCCCTTCTATTTGCCAGGAATTGATGGGTCCAGATGCCATGATCTTAGTTTTTTTAATGTTGAGTTTCAAGCCAGCTTTTGCACTCTCCTCTTTCACCCTCATCAAGAGGCTCTTTAGTTCTTCTTCACTTTCTGCCATTAGGGTGGTATCGTCCGCATATCTGAGGTTGTTGATGATTCTCCCTGCAATCTTAATTCCGGCTTGTGATTCTTCCAGCCTGGCATTTCTCATGATGTACTCTGCATATAGGTTAAATAAGCAGGGTGACAGTATACAGCCTTGTCGTACACCTTTCCCTATTTTGAACCAATCGGTTGTTCCATGACCGGTTCTAACTGTTGCTTCTTGGCCCGCATACAGATTTCTCAGGAGATAGGTAAGGTGGTCTGGTATTCCCATCTCTTTAAGAATTTGCCACAGTTTGTTGTGATCCACACAATCAAAGGCTTTTGCATAGTCAATGAAGCAGAAGTAGATATTTTTCTGGAACTCTCGTGCTTTCTCCATGATCCAGCGAATGTTGGCGATTTGATCTCTAGTTCCTCTGCCTCTTCGAAACCCAGCTTGTACATCCGGTAGTTCTCGGTTCATGTATTGCTGAAGCCTAGCTTGTAGGATTTTGAGCATAACCTTGCTAGCATGTGAAATGAGTGCAATTGTGCGATAGTTTGAGCATTCTTTGGCGTTGCCCTTCTTTGGAATTGGAACGTAAACTGACCTTTTCCAATCCCGTGGCCACTGTTGCGTTTTCCAAACTTGCTGGCATATTGAGTGCAGCACTTTAACACCATCATCTTTTAGTATTTTAAATAACTCAGCTGGAATACTGTCATCTCCACTAGCTTTGTTGTTAGCAATGCTTCCTAAGGCCCACTTGACTTCACTCTCTAGGATGTCTGGCTCAAGGTCAGTGATCACACCAGCGTGGACATCAGGGACATTAAGATCTTTCTTGTATAGTTCTTCTGTGTATTCTTGCCACCTCTTCTTAATCTCTTCTGCTTCTGTTAGGTCCCTGCCTTTTTTGTCCTTTATCATGCCCATCTTTGCACTAAACGTTCCTTTCATATCTCCAATTTTCTTGTAGAGATCTCTAGTCTTCCCCATTCTATTGTTTTCCTCAATAGAACCTAAATAATCCAGGTCCAGGTAACCATGATGTTTTTCTGCTGCTGCCTCTAGCAAGCCCTGGAGGACAACCTGTTCTTCCAAACTGGCCGCTTGACGACAGTCCTTCCCTCCTTCCTCCTTCCTCTCCTTCTTCTTTTTGAATCCCCCCTCCCCGTTCCAGCAATCCCTCCAGATCGCAATTACCATATTCCTTTGTTCCCAGCCACACTTCCGCCTCTTGGCTGAAGCAGCTGAGACAGGCTCCATATTAGGCCCAGTCAAGTTCTCCGTCTGGGTTTGTTTTGCGCCTGGTGAAAAGAACGCCACCGCCATTTGCATAAAAATGTGCTTCAAAGAGATAATATGACTATGGGGAGGGTGAGAGAGGAGGGGAGAGGAGGAGGAGGATGACGGGGTAGGGAGCAGGCTTCCAGCACGCTCATTAATCAGAAGCAAAGTAGCAGGTGCCTTCTCCGACAATCCCACTCTTTGACTTTCTGGCTTCTCTGGCAACAGACATGCCGGAAGGGGGGACTCGAATGCAGCCCAGAGGCTGGGCTCCCACATCATGCAAAGCCATGGTTTGCTCAACTGGGGTTGTCCGAATAAGCGCCCCCATGGCTGGATTTGCGTAACACACTAAGCCCTGGCAGTAATTTTTTATTATTATTCAACTTGGACACCACCAAGTCCATCTGACTCTGGGCGGCTCACAGGATAAAACCAAATAACAAATACACAGAATCATAGAACAAAACCCAGATGGCAGAACCGGTCAACAAGACAAAGCTGTCATGGATCGCCAAAGGTCTCCAACCACCCGAGCTCAATGCCTGGGAGAACAGCCAGGTCTTTAACGCCCGCTGAATGCCGTCAGGGTGGGAGCCACCCAGATCTCGGGGGGAGCCTCATTCCAGAGAGCAGGCACCGTGACAGAGAAGGCACACTTCCGGGGTCCTGACAGATGGCCCTGCTTGATTGGAGGAACCATTAACTATGGTTTACGTGCCACAAATGGCTAGATTCATGCCGCAGTGCTGACGCTCAGCTTGCTTAGCTCTAAAGTGGGACTATTCAGAAGGCTAAAGCACGAGGGGATGGTGAGGATAAACTTCAGGTATCACACTACTCTATAATGTAGTTGCTTTACTCCTGACTTAATAGGAGGTGTGAACAAGGCAACTATGGTTTATTCAGCAACACATGGTGAAATCAAATCATGTCTAAGTGTTATGCATGAATCTGATGGCTGGGTTCAGTCAACATGTTAAGTCAAAACTAAACAAACCCTATCTGCCTATTGTTTGGACCCAGCCATTGTGATTTATAAACCATGGTGTTGTGAGAAATCAGCAAACCCTTGTTTATTAACAAGCAATGGCTAAACAAAGTTTGGCTTAGTAAGTTGTGTGAACCAAGCCAATGAAAGCAATCTTGAAAGAAACAGGAGCTTAAAATGGGAGAGTTGCTAAGTGGAAAAGTTTCTGGTTGGGAAAGGGTCAGATCGTTTGAGTTGGGTAGCCTTATCAATCTTAAAAATAAAATAAAATAAATAAAATAAACACTTATTCTAACTTCACTCTCCATTCACTGAAACAACCCACTCCAAGAGGTCATTTTAAAATTCTTCTAAACAAGGCAAAACCCCTGTTCCTGAGCTGGATCTAGATTCTAGAGCAGTATTTCTCAACCTTGGGAACTTTAAGATGTATGGACTTTAATTCCCAGAATTCCCCAGCCAGCATGGCTGGCTGGGGAATTCTGGGAATTGAAGTCCACACATCTTAAAGGGGCCAAGGTTGAGAAACACTGCTCTAGAGCAAAGAGATCTTGGAATCTGAATCTGGCTGCAGGAGGGTACAAACCCTGGAGTTTGGTCTTTCTGATCATAGAAAACAATGTTGATGTAAGTTAAACAAATGATGTTTGTCCCGTTACCCATGCCAGGTACTTTGGAAGATAATTCCCCAACCTGATGTTCTCCAGGAGTGTTGAAACTGTGACAGACATAATTTCTAGCCACCATGGTGGTTGGGGTTTCCAGGGGTTAAAGCACAAAGCATCTGAAGGCACCAGGCAAGGTAGAGTCACCAAGCAAGTCCTAAACAAAAGGGGGAAACTGAATCTGTGATTCCCACCAACAGTCTAGGTACAACCCCTGATATGATTAAACCCAAAATCTGACAGTTGCTAATCAGTACATTGTTCAGAGGAGATGGAATTGGGTTGAAATTCTGGCTTGATTATTAGCCTGAAGGAAATCAGGAGATCACAGTGTTGAAAGTGGTTTTGTGGCCCATCTAACCCAGTCCCCAGTCAGTAGCAACCTCAGTCTTCCCTACCTGTACAATGGGAGCATGAACAATTTAACTCAAAAGTTTGTGAGCAGTTCGTTTGCTCGGCCATTTTTAGGTGGCTACATTTCACCCCATAAACATTCGTGCAAGGGAAAGGAGGAAGAACTGTGTCACAGCACGCACACTGTTACTGTTTCTCTTGAACACCTATAAAGTAAGTCTTGTAAATACCAGTGGTCCTATAAAATCCACAGTGATTGTATTTAATCCTAAAATTTAGGGTGCAATCATATCAACATTTTTGAAAGAGTAAATTCCAACACAGTAGTACTTCTGGGTAAACAGGTACACAATTAGACTATTACTGCTCAAATCACTTTCGTTTATTCTGACGATAGGACTGTATACTGAATTATTAGGAGATACGCTCGTCTTAAAAAGAAAATCTACAACTTTTAGGACAAGGATGAGCAACCTATAGTCTGCAGTTCCCCTCTCTGAATCAGCCCCAATTTTGTGCAGGTTACAACATCTTACTATAGAAATTCAGTGGCATACTGCCTCATTACAGCAGTGCAATTTCACAATACATATTTTTAAAGATAAGCAGTAAAATAAATAACCTATTATACTCTAATAGGTTTAACACCCCCGTTTTATTGGGGGAAAGTCAATCCCCATAAAAAAAGCAACCTCCCCCCCCCCCCAAATTCCAGCTTTAACTGTTCTCATTCTATCATTGCAAGCCTCTGAACAGAAGTTGAAAAAAAAATCAGTTTTCAACTGTAGGAAAATGCCCATTCCAGCTTTAAGATTTTTAATTGTGAAAAAAAAACCCAGTTGACTCAAGGAGGTCATGCAAGCTGATAAAGTTAAACAAGAAAAATGGGAGAGATGCTCCTTTTTCATAATGCTAAAACCTGAATAGACCAAAAGAAGAAACAGCACACCGTTAAACTATGGTATTTGCCACCTCTTCATGCATTGATGGCTGCCAACTTAGATGACTTTAAAAGAAGGTTGAATAAATCTCTGAAAGGTACCAAATGACTCCAGGCAAAGGCACCCTTCCACTATGAATAGAAAGTCATTGTACACAAATGTCATCTTTAAACTGAAATGTCATCTTTTCTTCTCTAATGTCAGAATTAAAAAAAGGAGGATATGGTGTGGAAACAGGGGAGGCAACATCCTCTGGACCAGTGTTTCTCAACCTTGGCAACGTGAAGATGTGTGGACTTCAACTCCCAGCATTCACGGCTGGCTGGGGAATTCTGGGAGTTGAAGTCCACACATCTTCACGTTGCCAAGGTTGAGAAACACTGCTCGGGACAAGTGATTATGTAGAACAGTGGCCAAAAAAATCTCATATGGAAAATAATCACCGCTGTCCATGGGGGAAGGGGGTGTCAAAAAAAGTCAAGATGGGTGTGCATATCAAAGGGATGGGGCTGTGATCACACTGCCATGACCACCATATTGCCTGTTTGGACACATACCTCCCACAGACACTGCTACAAGAAAGCAATTGGTTTTGTCTCCCGCTTGTGAGTTTTGCAATGGCATTTCACTTTGCACAGTGAGAAACAGCACGTTGGACTTGATGGGCCTCTGAACCTACACAGTTGTTTCTTTCACCTTGTTGAAGATGTGGGAGGAATGGAAATATTGAGGCTCGCCACCTGCGATTTTCCAAAGACCACACTCAAGTTTCAACCATCAGCTTTCTGCTCTGTAGTTTAAGTGGTTATCTAGGTATTTCTTCTGTGAACTCTCTAAGACAGAGCATCTTACCTGCCCAGGTGTATCGGAAGAGAAAGTGGACTTCCACATTCAAGGCGACATCTGCTTCTTTCTCAAGTCATAATGTTGCTTGGTCACCTAGAGGAAATTCATACTCACAGAAGAGAATATCTGTAGCTCAGGGTGGAACTGTGGAGTCCTTGGGGTTCTCTGAGCTTGGTTGCGGTCTTGCAGATGTTTCGTTACCCAGCCAGGTAACACCTTTAGCCAGGTAACGAAATGTCCGCAAGAAAACAACCAAGCTCAGAGAACTCCACGGACTCCAAATTCATAAACGCCGTAGGTGATCAGAAGCAGCAGCAATGGTCACCCTGAGTTCTGATCACATCTGACACGCCCACTTCCCTGCCCCAAACCCACCTGAACGTTCACAACCGTCCCGGAAATAAAAGAAATATGACTTGCAGTCAGGCAGTAAAATGCCATCTGTCTCCCTGCCGGGAGTCTCATGTTCATCAGACAGCCTTCCCGTAAAGGGGGGACTCAGCCAGCACATGACAAGCAAGCAGTTTGGACAACTGATCCTGTCTGCTTCTTTCCTGCCCCTTAAAACTATCTGGGGGAAGAGAAAGGGGGAAGGAGAGAAAAAAGGGACCGTTTCTTATTCCAAAACATTTTTCTAGCAGATTTCAGTGTTGAAGTTTTGGTTAGCAATACATCTCTACGAATGCTATGCTTGCGGCTTCCCCATCAGAATGGCACGCAAAGGACCGCAAAAGAGGGGAACAGCATTTGGATGAGGCCAAAGAAAAAAGAAAAAAAAAGGACTTTGTCCTGGGTTGTGTAATCTGAGTTTTTATTACTTGGGAATTCTTGCCCTGCCTCCCTCTCCCCCCCCCCCCCCCGCTGCTTACCTCCATAAAAGCAACAATGCCAGAAAACAGAAGAATGATTGCCCAAAGGAACACACCTCCTCTTGAAAACAAGAATTTCATTCCAACTCTTTCAAATGCCACTTAGGGCAAAGGGAATTGCTATGATGTTGTTTTGGCACTTACACGGAGTTAGTGCAGGATGGTAATATATAAATATAGCCTGCTCAGAATGCGCATTCTTTTTTAAAAAGGAGAGAGGGAGGAGGAGGGAGGAAGGAAGGAAAGGAGAAAAACATCCCTTCCTTCTGCTTTTGAATCCCAAATTGGATTAGCAACTTGTATCTGATAACAAGGTGGGAATTTAAAGGAGACCCACACTTTTGCGTTTCCCTGGCCTGCCAGATAGGTATGTTCAAATGAAATGGTTTCCAGTCTCCTTGTAATCCAAAATGTTGACACATCTAAACCAAATGGCAAAAGAATAGTTTTCCAACAGATTCTGAATCGGGAAAAAAAATCACAAGGAAACAACTCCCCCAAAAAGTCTACCGGTGGACTTGTTGGATTAGGAAATGAACCCTTCCAGAACCTGCCTTACCATTTTTCAGATATTTTTCTTCCCTCCCCCAAAAAACCTCCTGTATCTCTTAGTCTCCAACTGCATGGGAGTTTATTTTCAATTTCTTTAGTGGGGTTTTGAAACTTATGTTATTGCTGGAGATGGCAGGGAGTGCTACTGTCAGCAGTTACAACACATCTCTGTTCTGCAACTTCCCTGGTTGCCCACACTTGGCAATCTGAAAATCCTCCTGATTTTTCCCGTGGGATTTAATGGAAGCACAGAGAGCCAGGGAACTGCAGCCTGCTGGAGAAATGTTTGTCCAATGAAAAACTGGGCATTTGCATACATGCTAAATAGGCACAAGACCACACATACAAATGTCTCCAAAATTCTTGTCTCCTTTGAACAAAATTGTAGGGAAAAAGCCATGATAGTCTATGGTGGCAGAAAACCCAGAAATCTGGTATGCACTTTTGATAAACCATGTTAGTCAGAAATGATCCTACCAGATTTTTGATTTTTTGAAATAAATTCTGAAATTAACATTCTCTTTCATCAGACGTAATGAGAAATAGCAAGGAAAATGTAGCAGCATCTGACACTGAATTAAAATAGGTTGTGGTGCTAATAATCATTGAATTGAAGTTATTTTAATGCACTGATTTGGGTCCTCCAGATTGTTCTCCTTCTCAGCAACAGTCTGTCCCGTTTAGAATCCCATGGTTAAGAAAAGGTTTTAAAAGTTTATCTTCCTAAATTCTTTGGTGCAATCATTGACAGTTTCAGAGAAAATTGGGGAAAGTGTGAGAGTGACGTGGCAAGCTCCAAAGGTTCATTGCACACAAAAAATGCATGTTTCCTGAGCTAACATGTGTAACGATACTTTTTCCCACTGTTTTATTTCTTTGAATATAGAAATAAATACCGGAGGAGCATCTGCCTCAGTTCCTCTTCCACAAGGCTGTTGACCATTCAGAAGGAAGATATGGGGTAAACCAGGGTCTGTGTGATGGTATCCTTTTTAGGGTAACTTAATTAGGCTAACAATTATCCCTTGTTCAAGGACATACCACCCAAACAGTCCTTCCAGCATTGCTTAGAGCAGTGTGACTTGCTCCTCTCCAGGCTAGAAACAACCAGCCAGATGTCTTCACACTTGCTGGTGGAGATTCACTCCCAGGAATGTTGTTACATTCCATGCTGTAAGAACGGAGGCTCAACCTTGCTTCAAAAGTGTTGCAATTTGTCTTTCCAAACAAGATCAAGGGGTTCTGATTTTATCTTTCAACCTGTCAGGAACCTACAAAACTGCCAGGAATCAGCAATTTTATGACCTGGTGGGCACCTAAAGATGCTGAGGACACTCTCACAAAATGGCAACTATGTAGGTGGGGCTGGTCACAAAGCCTCCATGTACTAGAAACCAAAGCAATCATCTTATTTCCTAGGATGTTTTACAGTCTCCCAATAAGGTGGAGGCAAGGAAATGAAATGAAAAAGTAGATACAAAGGAGAATGGAATATCCAGCAAGGAGGTCAGAGCTGGCAGGCTAGAAGACTGCCAACGACTAGCATTTTATGCAGCAAAGTTTTGCTGCAGACCTCGGGTTTCCCCCACGTGGGACAACCCCATTCCCATAAGGAGGAATGGACCAGATCGTCCAGCCCTGGGGAGCTGTGCATGGTTCTTGGCCATGTGCTGTAATCTGCAAGGCAAACAAAGAGATCCTGTTCCCTCTTCCTTTCTCTATTTTCTTTCTCCCCCGTCTTGTGCCTTCATCTGAATGACAAAGGCTTCCAATTACAGGAGGGGGTGGAATCCAGTGGGCATCTTATGCCACCCTCTTAGAGGGCTGGCAGATTAAGACAGACAAAGCTGGGAGGGTGAACAGAGAGAAAAAGAGAACTGAGAAAGTGAGAAATAGGTGGGGAAGACATGGTGGGAGGGACTGACTTCCAGATCACTGGCAGGCAGGACTTGCCTGGGTTGGAATCCAAACTTGGGCAAAAGGGTCATATTTTTAAATGAAATCATCTAGAAAATTCACCGCTGTTCTCCCCATTCTATTGCCGCCCCATCACCTCTGTTGTAGAGCTGAAGGGTCATAAATAATTCAGCCTTGCTCAAATATTTATGGAAATCAATTTAGTGCCTCTTCTTTCTTGGAAGCAACACTGTTCCTTCTTCACATCCTCTGCTCCAGCCGTGACACCTTACACCTCTGCTACAGAAGCTCCAATGGAAAAGACAAACATTTGTCCCGCTCCTCCTGCAACCCTAAGAGGCAGAAGGTGTCTTGCTCCTAACCAGATGTTTCCTTGGACATTTGCACGCACCACAGATGATTGCATGATCGTTGCCCTCCCCCTTCCCTCTTACAGCTCAAAATATTATTACAAACACACGTCGCTCCCATCCACACGCTCTTCTACTGCAGAACGATTTAAACAAAACCTTACATTTCTTGGAAAACCAAAAAAGGCAAGGTTTGTAGAAGAACCCTTGTCCAAACAAACAGACCATATGGTGGCTTAATGGGATAACCTCTTAAGACATATGGATGTGCTAATTCAGATGGACACTTACATATTTAGATCACAACTAGCTTTTAAATTAGGAGAGTCCAACCTGAATCCCCAGGGATACATATGATATCCAAAAGCCTTTTGCGACTGACTTTAGATTTTTAAAGTGCCAAAAGGGAGAAACATTTAAATGCATAAGCAGCAATCATATAGCCTATGGTGTTTAATTAAAGGAACGAAATGTTACTAAAATCTGACTCCATTTAATCCAATTTTGTTTTTGTCTTGGCCCTGTCTGCCTCTTTGTCCTAAGCTCACTTACTTTCTAATGTTGATTGAAAACTTCCTCCCTGCTATTCTTTTTAGGATTCTTTAAACTAGCCTTGTACCTGACAACTCTTCAAACAGAGGTGAAGAATCCACACCAGTACTCACCAACCTTGGCAATTTCAAGGTGTGTGGACTTCAAATCCCAGAATTCCACAGCCAGTATGGCCACTGATGAGAATTCTGGGAGTTAAAGTCCATATACCTGGAAATTACCAAGGTTGAGAAAAATTGATCCAGACAAACATCTGGCTGCCATCTAGTAGGTGTCTAGACTCTTGCAGGCCCTAGTAAAGATGCCTTTGAGTCAAGCTCAACTTGAGCGGTGGGCATCAGCACACCCACAGCATTATCTTCATAACCGTAGTGAAATGATTTGCCCTTGCCTTCTTTCAGGATGTTCAGCATCATCCTCTTGTTGTAATTTACAGCTGCTGGCATTCCCAGGTGGTCTCCTATCTGAATTCTACCCAAGACCAATCCTCCTTAGCTTCCTAACCAGGTGTGGTTGGCCAGATGTTGTCTTGTGATGAAACCTTCCAAGAGAGATTGCTTTTAATAGATAAAGAGTTGTTTGTCAAATAGGATATGTGGCCACCAGGGATGTCCACAGGGTGTGGTCAAAAAAGTCAAGATGGCACATACAAAACAGACAGAGCCTCAATCACATCATCATGGACACCATCCTGATTTTTTTGACCATATACTGCAGACACCCCTGACGGCCACTCTACACTGAGCTCCTCTATTAGTGAATGCTGCTGTCCAGGAGCTAACGATGGTTGGGAGACTTCAAGGCTCACGACTACTTCAAAAAGATTTGAAATGGACAACTCTTCAAAGAGAAGTGAGAACAAAATCAGCTCTAATTCAAGAACTGTTACATGAATTAGACCACAGTTGAATCTTCCTGGAATCTTTTTCGTGCATAACATTGTTTTCTTCATTGCAAAGTGTGGCAGGTGTGTGCCTGCACACACCCACACCTTTGGGTCAGACAACAACAACTATTACAAAATGTTTATAAGTGGCAAGCTACTTTTCATTGTTGATATAAATGTTTCCAAACACTTCGTACAGTACACGTTGTCTTGGTAAACTTTTCCATCGTTTATCAAACTGGCCGTGTTTATGAATCTTCTCTTACTATTTACTGCTTCTGAATTTACGTTTTCAACTTTTGGGATTCTGTTCTAGTTCTGCAACCTTATGAGCTGTCTTGAGTACACACTAGGGCAGTGTTTTTTAAACTCTTTCCTCTCAGGACGCCTTCCCCCTTTTAAAACTTATGAACCCCAAAAGAGCTTTTGTTTGTGTGGCTTATATTTCTCGATATTTACCATATTAAACATTAAAATTGATGAATTGATACAATTCTTTTCAATTGTAAAAAGAACAATATTAAACCCATTAGATATTAACATAAATCAAATATTTTTCGTGAAAGAGCCCTATATTTTTATTAACAAGTAAAAAATAATATAGTGGAACCTTGGGTTACGAATGCTTCTGTTAACGAACTTTTCGGGTTACGACCAGCTCCGGCTGCAAAATTTTGCCTCGGTTTGAGAACTTCGCCTCGGGGTACGAACAGGATACGCGGCCATTTTTCCGCCCCTGACACGTGGTCCGCTGCCATTTTCCACCCCTGACACGTGGTCCGCGGCCATTTTTCCGCCCCTGACACGTGGTCTGCGGCCATTTTCCGCCCCTGACACGTGGTCCGCGGCCATTTTCCGCCCCTGACACGTGGACTGCGGCCATTTTTCCACCCCTGACATGTGGTCGTAGGGAGGGGGACTCTCCCTCCAAGCAATAGCCGCCTCCCTGTCCTCCACGCCAGAACGGATTAACGGTAATTACATTGAACCTTATGGGGAAATTTCCTTCAGGTTGCGACCAATTCGGGCTGCGACCAGAGTCACAGAACGAATTGAGTTCGTAACCCGAGGTTCCACGTAATGAGAAGAGTGACATTGTTTTACATTTTTGCAAATATCTTCAATATCTGGCAAGTAGGTTTGATTTGGCGGACCCTTGAGAGGGTCTTGGGGGACCCTCAGGGGTCCTCAGGCCACACTTCAAGAAACACCGCACTAGAGGAAAAAGGTGGCATACGGGAAGAATTCTCGGGAAGAATTGTCCGGCTGGTCCGATGTAACAAAGGCAATATAGTCCAATCCAGGCAAATTGATTTATATCTCTTATTCCTGCTTGTTCTTCAAGTTCTTTGGGACTATAGGCCTTTTCAAGGCATTCCTTTAGCAGTCTTTCTAGCAAAGGAATCCAGTGGTTCTCTCTCTAAACCAGTGTTTTTCAACCTTGGCAACTTTAAGACGAGTGGACTTCAATTCCCAGAATTCCCCAGCCAGCATTGCTGGCTGGGGAATTCTGGGAGTTGCACTCGTCTTAAAGTTGCCAAGGTTGAGAAACACTGCTCTAAACTGTTGGAGAGAGAGATACATTTATGGTGTAAGTCAAGTCATTTCAGTGATGTTCTATTACCTCGAATGCCTTTTGATTGAGCAAAGACGCATACATCATTCTGGGATCACTGAGAAAAATCCATCACATGGCCTAACACGGTGGTAGGGACACAGCACCATTCCCAAAGACAGCAACAAAATATTATTCGCAAATGCAAAATGCGGGACCCACAAACTTTAATGTGGCCTTGATCCCTACTTCACAAAACAGTTGGGTGCCCTCTTTTTGAAATGAAAGGGCTGTCCCCGGTGGTCAAAAACATCAAGATGGTGCCACAACACACATGCCCTGAATACACATTAAAAAGGGGCAGAGCTTTATGGACATTTTTGCTGAAAATGGATAAAAATAAAGTGGTGATTTCGGGATTGATGGATTGAAAAGGTTTCTTTATGGGAAGAAGGAAACCATGATGTGTCATTTGGGAGGGTGGAGATGATAATTGCTATGTTTCTAACAGCCTCAAGAAGTTGCTTCCTTAGATATCTTTCTTTTTCTTTTTCTTCTTTTTGTTATCCTTCACTTTTTCTTTTACTCTTTTATATTGCCTTTCTTTTCCTACTGTTCTTTTTGTTTCTGTCAATTTTTTAAACCTATGTAAAATCTTCTTATAATAAAAATTACTTTAAAAGGGGAGAAGCAGGGCTTCAATGGCATGGCTATGGCTGCCATCTTGACCTTTTTGACCACCCAGGACCTGCTGTGACATGACTTGACATCCAACACGCTTGGTCTCCCCAGCTGTTACCTGAGAAAGCTTTTACAGCAGCCTTTCTCAACTGAGAGTTGCACAAGCAATAGTGATTGGGAAAAAATAATAAACTTCGTACTGTTTGCTGTAGATATAATAATTTTTTAGCAGGGGTTCCCAGAGAGCTGAAAATTATTTCCAGGGTTCCTCCAGAGTAAAAAGGTTGAGAAAGAATGTTTTACCATATTTAATGCTCTTTGAAACTGTTAGTTTACTTTGAATTGGATTGTGTAAAAGTTGTTTCAGTGATTAATCTGCTGGTTTAATTCAATATCACTTTTATTGCCTGCGGTTTTTATTGCCAGGGTCTTGTGTGGTTATTTTATATGGTGAGCTGCTTGAAACCAGTGGGTTGGAAGGCATCTAACAAATGAACAGAGAATTAGAAATAATCTTCCAGAGGTGGGTGAGGATTATCTACAGCCCCTCCCCAGCTTTCACAGGGTCACATATCTATCTGCCTTTTGGAAGTATGGTCTTTTCCTTGAGGGGGGAGGAATTTTCACTCTCCCTCTAACTTCAATTATTACAGAAAATCTCCCCACATCCAATCCCCCTCTACTTTCTTCACCCAGAACTTCCTTCTCCTTGCCTCTTCGTACATTAGACCAGTGCTTCTCAACCTTGACAACTTGAAGAGGTGTGGACTTCAACTCCCAGCATTCACGGCTGGCTGGGGAATTCTGGGAGTTGAAGTCCACACCTCTTCAAGTTGCCAAGGTTGAGAAACACTGCATTAGACAGCTTCTCTAAATATGCATAGGGGCTCATTAATGATGAAATGTGTTTATTTAAAACAACTGCATAATCAGGTTATAGCAAGACATAGTATGAAATATTTATGTGCTGGGAATTTGCATACACACATCAATTCTTTTAAAAATGTGCATTTCACAGTTTGGGGAAACAGAACTGTGTGTGTGCATGTTAGTTGGATTATTAATTCCCATAGGGAGCCAAGCTCAGAAACTTTAAATGCAGGGTACAGAAATGTGGATTTAGGAGTATGGAAAAATCACTATTTTAAAAAATAGAATCCATATTTGCACAACCTTATTTTGTTGGTAAAATAATAAAAAGGAAGCTTGTAGCATGTTCAAGACTATCAGCTTTGTATAAATGGGTATCTTATTCAGAAGTAAATCCCAATGTATTCAGTGCCCTGGTTTGTGTTGTACCTTTTAACCAAGATGTACAGATTTCAATTTAGCTATTTGACGCAAAGACAGTTTGATTGAATGAAAGCAAATTTCCAGATAAAAACAGCAAGTCGATATGCTTCTAAACTGGTTTGGATGACTTTGCTCTTGAAGGATTTGGATATCTGAATTTGCACCATCAATTCAGAAGAGTGGATTAGATCACAAATCCAAACTGAATTAACAACCCAAATTGGATTATGCGTGTTTCACAACACTCCTGCATTTTAGGGCCGTAGCCCATTTTGTAAGTTAGACGTAAGAAGCGGGCACGAGTAGTTTGCAGGTGTTTTTTTCTGATCTATATATAGGCAATCCTCATTAAAAATGGTAATTGGAACCGGCAACTCCGTCACTAAGCGACACAGTCATAAAGCATGATGTCATGTGACCGCACTGACTTATAACAGCAGCTGCAGCAGTCCTAGTTGCCGTCGTTAAGAGAATCCCACATGGTCGCAACGTCCAGTGGCCACGTGATCTCCATATGCAATGTCCTGCTGGCTTCCCCATTGATTTTACTTGTCAGAAGCCGGCAGTGAAGGTCACAAGTGGCAATCATGTGACTGCAGGACGCTGCAACATCATAACTGTGAGCCAGTTGCCGAGCGCTTGAATCATGATCACGTGGCTGCAGGGACCTGTCATAAGTCCCCCTCTTTCAGCACTGTCATGACTTCAAACAGTCGCTGAACGAGTGGACGTTCAACAAGGACTACCTGTATGCAAATCTCAAGGCTTCCCCAAGCCTGCTGACACCTCTCTCTCACGAACGAATAGTGCTACTTTGGTTATCAAGCAAAAGAAATCACAATCTGAAAAGAAATCAAGAATGCCTATAAAAAAACACCTATTTCCATTCCTAGAACCAGAGAAGTCGCTCAGAAGTTTATCCTTCTCTACCAACTGTCTCCGTCTTTTACTTTGTGTTTGAAAGCCATAGGAGTCTCATTTCCAAGTTAATATAAACAGATCGGCTAAAAATATGTATGCTATTGGACAGGAAAAAAATGGAAAACAGAACAAAATGTGTTTCCTTGTGGAGTATTCACACAATGGGGAATAACATCAAAAGGAATACGCTGGCGGGGGCAGCTGCAAGCGAGCTACACAAACAACCCGCAGTATTCCCCACTGTGTGCCTGCTTACTCTCTTGTAAACCCTTCCTCTCCAATCTCTGCACTCTGCAATGGGGAAAAAAAGAATTTGGGTCAGGCCCAGGACAATGTATACCGACTATAATGGCAATCAGGCGACCGAGGGACGCTGCGAAGGTTGTAAATGTGTGCCTCGGTCACAAAATTATTTTTTCAGTACTGTCATAACTTCGAATGGTCACTGTATGAGGCAGTCGGTAAGCGAGATCTACCTGTAGTGCAAATTGTACAATAATACCAGGTCGTGTTTAATATGAACCAAAATTCAATTCATGTGAGGCTAGTGTATGTGCAGTTGAGGTTAGCGTGTTACCATTAGGGTTTTAGACGCTACTACCATCCTGCACTGTTCATCTTCATGTGTGTGTGTGCTGCTGCCTGCTGTAACATACGTTCGTTTTTGTGATTTGTTTTAAGTGTTTTAAGAAGTGCCCTTAAGAAAATAGACAAAAGGAAGATTCCTTCAGATAAAAACAAGAAAGTGCAAAAAAGAAGTGGCTTTTTATTATATGTTTCGTAGCCTATTTCTGTCAAGCTGGAACCAATTGCCATGTGTTACATATAATCAGAACTTCGAATAGTGCGAATTCGAATAATGCGACCCCTTCGTGGGATTCATTATCCACTCTAATCAAGACCTAGCTTTATAGATATTTAAAAAGCTATTGCTAAACTTTAGATTGGCAGCCAAATTTGTGTGCCGTGGTTGGGGGGCTGCAAAATGGGCTACATGACAGGGGGTTGCCCATCGCATTCTATACCTTCCTTTCATTCAAAACCTTAAAGTTTAATTACAGGCGGTTCTCCACGCAGAACAAACTGGTTCAGATGGCCGACAGATTCTTCTTCAATTGTCTATTGGCAGTTCCTTTCCATTCAGCCAAGCCTGCGTTGATGATTTCCATGGGTTTCAGTCACCGCTGAATCTGACCATCTGCTCTCTTAAAGGAACTCTGTTTGCACAGAAGGAGATCAGGGGATCCCTTGTCAACAGCAGGTATGACGTCTTCAAGCCCCACCCCACCATATCAGGAGGCATTTCTTGCTGCTTGCTACTATTTCTTCTCTTCAGCCCGTTAAAGCAAAAAAAATAAAGTCTTGCTAAGAAAGGCACAATTTTGTAAAATACATACTGTACTTGCCAGATGTTAATCTACCCAACTGAGGTCCTTTGTGTTATAATCAGCAAAGATTTAACAAGTGGCATTGCCTAATGATGTGGCTGACTGCCAAAAGTAAAAAATTGGAAGGGGGGCAGCATCTCAGACTTTGAGCTAAAATCACCTTCCTCAGCTTAGCTTTCCTGCCTTGAATTTCATTTATTGATTATATTTTTACAAGTATGATGTCCAACAATCTCTTAAAGCCAATCCCATCCCCTTGCATCCCACTCTCTTCTTACCTTCTTGCCCCTATCCCCATAAGATACAGGTGGTCCTCAACTTGCAACCACAATACTGGACTGGAAAATTGTTAAGCAGTGTGGTCATTAAGCAAGGCATCATGTGTCCGCACCTGATTTTAGGATTTTTTTTGCCATGAATCACATGGTCATTAAGCGAATCCTGCTCCCTCATTGATTTTGCTAGACCCTTGGGAAGGTTGCAAATGGAGATCACTTGATCCCAGGACACTGCAACTGTTGTAAATACATGCTGATTGCCAAGTACCTGAATTTTGGTCACGTGACTATGGGGGTGGTGCAACAGTTGTTAGTGTGAAGACCAGTCGTAAATCCCTTTTTTCAGCACTGTCGTAACTTTGAATGGTTGCTAAGCAAATGGTCATAAGTCGAGGGCTACCTGTAAAGCAATATTCTGGGCCATTGAACATGCTTAGTCTTCACTGGATTATTTGAGGGAAGGTCCCACTGTAGCTTAGTGGTCAAGTGTACCTTTGACTTTTGAACTTCTACAGACTCTGGAGTTCACCCAAGCCCATCTTTTTTGTGGTTGGATTTACATGACAGATTGGATCACAAATTAGCCAACCACCTCTCTGCCTGGTGTGTTCTGCAAACCCAGCCCATGATTACTTTGTGATTCAGGATGTCATGCAAACCCAGAAAATTGTTGATTGAATCAGCCCTAGTCGTGTTAACCAGGAGCCAGTGTGTCATGCAAATACGGAATGTTGCCTTCAGGATTTGAATCAAAATTAAAAATAAGAAAAAGAGAATTAAAGAAGACACAAATTTGCAACTAGCTATTGTCAGCCATCCAAGTTAGGCCAGAAAACAGACTGCAAGGTTTCCAGGGATGATATTTTATTTGCTGTAGAATGTAATAACAGAACCTTAAAAGCCTGCCAGAATTTTTCTCTGCCCCATCTTATACCAAACAGAATCAAAGCAGGTTTATTTTGAGTTTTTTTCTCACATTTTCTACATCCCCAGGACAGAATAGTCATTGTTCCTCTCTCAGTGGTTTATCCATTCCTTTTTCAAGGTTATCTCCACATTCCTTGACAGTTATCACATGCAGATCAACTGAACTTTGGGAACAATTGCTATTCTTAAAAGAGGCCTCCATCTCCTCCAGCGTAGAGTCAGAAAGATCACCTTGATGGAGTTATGCAGAAGCTGTTGCCTTTATGGACCAGTCCTTCAGACAGAGGACATCCTTGTGAGGGAACACGGGGCCACCCCACCTCCAAACAGGCCAGTGCCAAGGGATTAAAAGAGCCAATTTCTCAATCATTCCTACTCCGGAGAAATTAATGGGTCCAAGCCACACTTCTGAAATGGTGATTTGCACCTTCATCGGAAAGACTACAGAACCATCCCTTTCTTTGCAAGTGAGCAGTCAACACACCCAACTGGGCGGCTCCTTTCACAAGGATGGAACCATTTGCCTGTAACTGCACTCCCCAATGTGATTTTCCACCACCGCCTTTGCTCAACATTTCCCCAGGAATATCGGCTGCCAGGCTCCCTGCAACCTGACACGTTTACAGAGTGGCAGAGCTGAACACAACCTTTGGACCTAAAATTTTTTTTAAAAAAAGGCAAGGATCAGCAAGTTTATGCAGAAGGCCTCTTGGACTAGCATTCCTGCTCCAGGATCTTCTCATCTTCTTCATGCACTGAAGGGGGTTGGGTTTAGGACAAATGGTCCACAGACAGGGAGGAACTGCAGTGCCACCTGAAATGCCTCCCTTAAATGCTCACCTGTGTATCTGCCTGTAGAATATATCTGTGGATAGAAAACTAGCAGATTAGGGAGGAGGCAAGTTTAGCCTTCACCCTGACAAGCTATTTTTTTTTATGTGCCTGGATTTTACTGATTTTTTTGCACATACTGTACTATGTTCTAATGCTCAGATTTAGCATAGCCAAGGTCCAGGCTTATTTGTCCCTGTGCACGCACACGCCCAGGGTGGGACCAGTGAGCCTACAGAAATTGCTGAACTACAACTCCCAAGAGGTCTCATCAGCAGGTCCAAGACTGAACAATGCTGGGAGATGTAGTTCAGCAATATCTGGAGGACTAGGGATTCCCCACCCTGTATTCATTGACCTTTTGAACAATTTTTTTTTTTTAATTGGGCTGACAATCCATTTCGCAATTGTAATGCAAACTTTGCATGTATTATATATTTCATATAAGGGGTTACATAGCTTTGACAATGATCGGACATAGGTCAACTGCTGATCGAATGGGCAGTTACGCCCATAAACTGCGCGATGGACAGCTCTGCCTATTTCAGGTCAATTCTGATCATTGCTCTGTATTTTCTTTGTGTATTCTCTTCACAGTAATCTGTGAATTATTCTTCGTCTTTTTAAAGTACTGACTTTCCTACATAGTTAAATGTGTCATTTCTCTCCCAATGCTTATCTGCGCATATAAATTCTCTCAAACTTCATGTTTATATCGGGACTACTCTCTCTGTAATTATATAATTATTTGTTTTAATGTGAAATAATTTAATCCGTCTCTTCAGCCAAAAACATCTCTAAAAGGGTTTACTGCAATCAGTAGAAAAGACAGGGATTGACCATAGGCTTACCATCTAAAAACATATCACAAAAGGAAAACGAGATGGTGAGGGAAGAGGAAAAATGTCATGTTCTACAACAAACATTGAAAATCCCCTGCTTCTTCTTCCCACGTTCCCCTCTGCTGCAGCTTGACAAAATATGTTCACCTCTGGACAAGAGGAAAATTGGAGAGTTAATTTCTGATCTAACATGAGGCCAAGCTTTTGATGCAAGAACTGACAAAGTTCAAACTCCATTTCCAAGAACATTTCTCCAAAGCATACGTTCATGCAGCGCAAGACAATTCATCCAAGATAGTATTCCCCGTAGTTTTCCAGTAGGATTGTTTATCCTGTTTGCTTCAGCTAGACATTTTGTGCCTGAACCAAAGCTCCAAACCTGGAATATCTGCAGAATGAGGGACAAGTGTAGCAATATCCAAAACAAGGTTAAAAGTATGCTTCAACGCTAACAGGCAAGCTCTTCATTTTTACAGGCCGCATTGCTCAATATTTATAGCATGACTTAAAGGCCACTTCCTCGTGGAGCTGAGACTTGGTGAAAGGTGGAAGAGTAACGTGGACAAGAAAGCCCGTCAGACCATCCCTGATTCATGGTTAAATGTCTGTAACTGGCCCTCTCAGCTAAATCCACCAAGCCATCTTAGTGACTCAGTAGCAAACTTGACAAAAGGGATTTAAAAAATAAACAAACCAGCAGAAACAAATATTGGTTCAGAACCAGCATCAGGAGTCTGACTCCTGAAAGCGTCCCACGGTCCTTCAAAAATTCCTGGAAGTTTTGCTTCAGCTCCTTGCTGGCTGTCCAGAGCAGTGTTTCTCAACCTCGGCAACTTTAAGACGTGTGGACTTCAACTCCCAGAATTCCCCAGCCAGCCATGCTGGCTGGGGAATTCTGGGAGTTGAAGTCCACACGTCTTAAAGTTGCCGAGGTTGAGAAACACTGGTACAGAGGAAGGAAAGTGATCTTGATGGAGACTTGCAGGAACTGTTACTGAGGCAAAAGGAGCTGAAGCATTTTTTGAGGCCAGAATGTCCAGATAACATTTGAAGGCGACTCAGGAAGACATCCCCATGATTCACTGGAATATAAGAAGGAGAAGGAGGTTCAGTGCAATCAGACTTGCTAGATTCTGTTATTATATAGCCAATCACAATAAAAGTCGTTTTAGCCTTCCTGAGGAGTTGATTCCCTGGATCTGGTCTACCTAGCAGGGCTGACGTAGGCACTGAATCTCTCTACCTGCGTTAAGCACCTTGTTATCTAGCTTTCAAACATAAAAGACACTCAGCCCATCTAACAGTGTGATTTAAAGCTGTATTAAAAACACAATAAATAGTTAAAAGCACTTTAAAGATCACCATCGATCAGGAGGGCCCTTGAGAACAAGTACAAGGCCAACTAAAAAATGCCAGCAAAAAGGCAAGAAAAGAAACATTTATCTTTACTTGCCCGTTTTCTAGCTCTGTTCACACAACGATCATATCCAGCCTTCAAAAACCCGGATGACCACTCGCGCTAGTTTTCTGTATCTCCTTGCTGACCTCTAGTGGTCATCAGGACTTTTGCAGCCCAGATGTGGTGGTCCTGCAAAACCTGTTCAGACTGGCTATTACACTAACCCATTTTCTGGCATTACCCCATGGACTGGATATAAACTAACCAAACAGGATGGGTTCTCACAACACACAAAACCGCAGAACAACCTAACCTAGGTTAATACTAACCAGACAGCATGGATGTGAATGCAACTAAAGACCTGGTTTTGTCATCACGCATGGGGTGGGGATGGGAATAGTCAGTTTTGGGGGTGGCTGGTTCCCTAGTCTTACCTTTGACTGATATTATCTGGTCACAGGCTGAAATAATATCACCGTTGCTTGGATTTTATTTTATTTTATTTTATTTATTTATTAAATTTCTCACCCGCCCATCACTCTGGGCGACTCACACCAAACGTTAAAAACATAAATATATATAAATACATAAAACATCCATTTAAAAACATTTCTAAAAAAGGGAAAGGAGAGTCCAAGAAAATGAAAAATCTGAGGCTGAAGACAGGAGGCCTCTATGGGGCTAGCCATCCCCATGCTTGAGGTATTCCCTCCCCACCCCAGGCCAAGTGGCAGAACCAGGTCTTCAAAGCGGGTGTGGGGGCCAATCGCACCTCCGGGGGCAGAATGTTCCAAAGAGCGGGGGCTACCACAGAGAAGGCCCGCCTTCTGGACCCCGCTAATAATTGTATTTTATACTGTATTATTTATGTTTGTTTTTATTTTAAATTGTTCTGTTGTGAACCACCCAGAGTCCCTCCTTGTGGAGGAATTGGGCGGTGATATACATTTGATATATAAATAAAATAAATAAACCACTAGGTCTTTAAATGACCTGGTTAAATATGATGCGAAAGGCCAGCTTTTCAGTATCATGGCTTATAAAGGGAGAAACCGCCCTTTGATCACATACCAAGAAGCCGCTTTGAAGACCCATCCATGGATCATGCATTGCGCGTGTGAATTATTTGCATTTGGTTTAATGTGTTGCTTCATGCGGGCACTGTGGATTGCAAATCATGCTTACTGTGATGGGTGAACCAAGTCACTGTGGCTTATTAATAAACCATGATTAAAATAATCCACGGTAGCTTGTGATAAATGAACGCAGGTGGTATGTGATATACACGTAAGAGATAGAGAATGGAAAGGGGAGGATGGGGAACAACAGGTTTCAACTGAACCCTGGCAAGGCCGAGTGGCTTGGGGTTCTGCGATTATACCATCACTGGTACTGGATGGAGTTGTGCTGCCCCAGTCGCAGACCCTGTATGCGAGGACCCTCGGGGGTCCTCCTGGACTCACAATTCCTGCTCGATGAGCAGGTGGCAATCGTGGCTAGGAGGGCTTTTGCACAACTTCATGTTGTGCGCCAGTTGCGCCCATTCCTGGACTGAGGGACCTTACTCACAGTCACTCATGCTCTGGTCACCTCCCAGTTGGACTGCCGCAATGTGCTCTGCATAGGGCTGCCCTTGAAGAGTATCTGGAAATTTCAGCTGGTGCAGAACGCGGTGGCACGGGCAGTTATGGGTTCTTGGCAGAACACATTATACCTCTGCTTCGCAAACTGCATTGGTTACCAGCCTGTTTCCAGGTATAATTCAAGATGCTGGTGTTGACCTCTAAAGCCCTCCATGGCATGGGACTAGGTTATTTGAGGGGGCGCCTCTCCCCAATTTCGTCTGCCTGTCCCACTAGATCCATCAGAGCGGATCTGTTGCGGGTTCCGTTGTCTAGGGAGCTTCGTTGGCAGGCCCCATGTGGGCCTTTTCTGCTGTGGCACCCGCATTGTGGAACCTTCTCCCCCAAGAGATGAGATCGGCCTCATCACTCCTGAGTTTTCAAAGGTCCCTCAAGACCTGGTTATGTCAGCAGGCCTGGGGACCCCAGGGGACAGGTGAACTAGCGAGGTGGCTCTATTATTAACATCCCTTTGTCATCTTCCATGCCAACCCTGGGGCTCTCAGATTGCTGAAGCAACCCATCTGACCAAGAGTGAGGGATGATGGGACTGGTAGTACAGCAAAGTCAGGCAGGCCACAGAGTCCCCCTCTTGGGCCTTTGATTAGCCTGTCATTGGTATAAAGGGAATGTTGGGGGAAGGTGACGATGTTCTCTGTTCAGAGAAGCAAAGGTCTTGATTGATTTGCCAGTATAAAAGGATGAAGCAGGTATAAGGGGATGACCTAGCTTAAGTCTTTCCCAGCACAAGTCAGTTCCTGTAGCCAACCTGCAGCATTTTCTATTTTCCTGCAAGTTCAGAACCTGCACTTCTACTATTCTGCAGGTTCAGTTGGAAAGGGATTCCAAGAAGCACATCACAGCCCATGGAGTTTGCTGACATTAGCAAAAGTGACTGACATCCTTTTTGACTGCAGGCACCAAAAGCTCTTATGGGGGCGGGGGTGGAAACAGTTTAGACAGATCCCCTCCTCCAAATGCAGTTCTCTGGCTGGTCCAGCAGAAGAGAGGTGATGGGGGGGCAACCATTGTCTCCCAATCTCATCAGGCAGGCAGCCTTTCAAATGCTTAACATTCCCCAGCTCCATTGGGGCCTCAGGCTGATTGCCTTTCCCAGTCGTTTACAAAACAACAGAAGGCTGTATACCCAATAAGAGGAATGTGCTTGTTTGCTGATCTCCTGGTCTTCAGTGGTGTGCTCACTCAGGCACGTCCACCAAGTTTTCCTTCCTGGTCTAGTCTGTGTCCCAAGTGGCCAGCCAGAGGGATTGAGGAAACTCACAAACATGAGCAGAAGGGCAACCATCATCTTCCATAGTTGCTCACCAGCAGAGATGCTACCTGTGATTTTAGAGGTAGTAAATAACAATCAGGACATGGAGCCACTGAAAGGCTGGTCCAGTTAACAGCATCCCAACTTTAATGCACATTCTGGATGTGCATTAAAGGCAACATGGAATGCCCTAACACACTCCTCCTTTTCTCCACCAGCTTTCCAAAAAAACATACCTGAACCATTCTTATCTATCTATTTTGCACTGGGCATGACTTGTTACAACACTATAGAAGCAATTAAGAAGCTTACTGTATAAGCTTCCAGCCTAACTGTAATCACAGCTCTGCAAGTCAGGAATGGTTTGAAGGAACAATATGAGCCATCAGTACATATATATTCAAGAACAGAATTTCAAACATAGTGGATGCAGAGATCAGCTTGGGAAATGTTACTATTTTCCCTCCAAATTCAGAGTAAACAAATTAAGAGTCCTTCACATCAAGCTCGGCTCCTAGTGACTCATGGACACATCTATGTAGGCTTCTTGGCAAAAACATAGAAGTGATGTGCTGCTGCCTTCTTCTGGATATTTATCCAATTCCCCAGTTGAGTCTACAGTCCTGGGATTTCTTGCTACTCTCCCATTCAAAGGCTAATCTAGTCCAATCCAACTAAACTTTGACTGAGATCAGCCATGACTGCTGGCTCCTGCCACCTACTGCAAACTAAGCTTCAGTACTTGATAACTACATGGACACATCCGTTTTATTTTCTTGGCGCAGAAGTAGTTTGTTATTGCCTTCTTCCGAGATTTTTTTTTTTTTTACTTCCCAGTCTAGCCTGAGTTGTCTAATGGTCTCCTATCCATGTGGGAACCAGGCCTGACTCTGCTTAGCTTCTTAAAAAAACAGCTAAGGTTGGTTAAGTGCTGGCTACCTGAGGTGACTAAATTCAGCAAGCCTAAAAGTAAAGATAAAATTAAGTCTCCCTCCAGGTGAGCTGCTCAGAGAACCTGAGATAAATTCTGAGCCAAAGTTGATTCCTATCAGGCCCTTAATGGGATTGCACAAGAGAGTCATCCCTCCCCCACACCAGGTCTCCCTCCTCTATCCTTGCACATCTAGTAATATGGTTTATGATTCATTAGCAGTAATTATGCACTGCCTATTACTTTAAGGGTTGTGGCTGACAATAGTAACCAAAAAGTGCACAGTTCTTGCCAATAAGCACACAATTGTACATTGTATCATAGAAAAACTCCAGTCAGAGATGTCCACAGAGTGTGGTCAAAAAAGTCAATGTGGCAGTCGCAATGGTGTGATCGAGGTTCTGTGACAGACATGAAAACATGGAGTTTTGATCACAGCGTCACAGCCGCCATCTTGACTTTTTCCACAACGCCTCTTGGATGCTAGCGGAGAACCAAAAATACTGGGAAATCTCAAGCAACATTAACCATAGTTTAAAATCATTTCCAATCTTTCTTTTAAAAGTGTTATATTTGAAAAGGACAGCTGAATGGTCGAGTTGGGAGTCCGGTGAACTGAGCATTCCAGAGGGACGTGCTATGTAGCGCCTTTCTGGGGGAAAGAAATGCTTCGCACCCACAGGTGAACACCTCTGGCTTCAAGTGGCCTGGGAGCGCCATCCAACTAACAATGGGTTGGCGCAGGTCCCTGTCATTTTCAGGCAGGAAAGACATGAAAATTGTAATGTGTGCTCTAAAATAAATGTAACGCACACACAGACACCACACGATGCAATATATATGGCGTGGGTCCGGACTACCTGAGGGACCGTCTCACCCCCATCACATCAACCCGTCCGGCAGAGAAGGCATGTTGCGGACCCCGTCAGCGAGAGGATGTTGGCTGGCGGGGCCCAGGAGGAGAGCCTTCTCTGCCATTGCCCCTGCCCTCTGAAATATTCTCCCCCCAGAGGCGCGGCGGGCCCCTACCCTCCCAGCTTTCTGGAAAGGACTAAAGACTTGGCTCTGCCAGCTTGCGTGGGGCGATAAGAGTTTTAATCAATCCTGGGGGCGGCTGGCGCCCTGATGACCCTCCCTGAGCTACTAGCCAATTACCGTCAATTCTTGGAATTTGTTTATTATTTATTTAAGATTACTTTTATATTGTATTTTTAATTAATGTTATCTTCTCTGCAAACCGCCCAGAGTCGTTTTTTAACCAGATGGGTGGTGACGAATTTGATAGATTAGATAGATAGATAGATAGATAGATAGATAGATAGATAGATAGATAGATAGATAGATAGATAGATAGATACCAATTCTCCCTAGCCTCATCCAGTTGCATTGCAGCCGCTTTGCACTCCTGGGCGTATTCAGTGTGTCCCCCTACCACTAAAAGCTTTCCCACTGACCCCCTTGTGATGGAGTCTCCACAGTGACCTCCAGATGCGTTTCCCTTAACATTATGGAGTTGACGTCCTCCATGTCTTGAGGAGGAGGTTTTCCCCCTACTTCCAATGCATGTATCAACCAAGGCTCAAAATAAATGAGAGCTGATAAGGTCCATGAAATGCCATTAAACCAGAAACTAACATGCTGCTTTTTCTTTCTCCTGTTTTTTTCAAAAGATAGTTGATCACTTCTATTTTCACATTTACTTTCCTTCCTGTGATCTTCTGCATTTGATGAAGTCAACAACACAAAAACCCTTGCTCAAATTGATACCCCTCAGTAGGAGCACATCTAACCATACTTCAGCTACCATCTTTTCTTCTTACTGCTGTAAATCACCTTGGAAGTGTATGCCCAAAGCAAAGCCCCTTCCTATTTTCTTTTTTCTTTTCTTTTCTCTCTTTTCTTGTGTGTTTTGGGGGAGTCAAGCCAGGAAGTGACGTCTGCTTCTCCTCTGTGTCATCTTTCTCTTCAGCATTATGCCACATTTGCTGTGAGACGTTTTATAACGACTTATTGATTGATTTATTGTACTTGTATAGCATCAGATCAGCATAAAGCCTGGTGATCTCCAACAATACAAATAACTATAAACAACTATAACATATGGAAATCAGCACCAAAATATTCAAGGAGAGAATTTGCTAATCCCCAAGAAATCCCAAACCATCCATAAAACCAGTATAAAAATAGGAAACAAAATAACTGTAATAGGCTGTACCTTGAGTAACAGCAGAACAATTCTTCTTAGGCCTTACAAAAGAGTTCAGTCTTAATGGTCTTCCAGAAAGCCATCAAGGAAGGTGCCAATTTGATTTCAGGGAAGGCTATTGTACAGGATGGGGCCACCATATAAAAGCATTGCCATTGCACTACCACCCTGTCACCCTACATAACCCAAGGATGTTAGGCATCCCCAGCCAGGACAAAGACTGCATGCTTCTAGGTAAAGAGGCTGGCCCTGAGAAGACCTGGGATCAACCCATCAGACATGGAAGCTCTCATAGATCTAATAGAGCCAAATATGTGTAGCTCAGGGTTCTCCACAGTTCTGATAGATCTTCATGGTAGTGCTCCCAGATGTTGAAGGACTGGAAACCTTATATGGACTTTTTGTTGAAAGAAGAAAAAATGAATTGATGATTTGGGGATTTGGGAATTAAAAATGAGACGAAGAAGTTGGGGAAAAGTTTAAGATGATAGTTACTGTGTAAAAGAAGGGTGGAAGACATAATTGTATTTTTCTTTTCCTTTTAATTTCTTTCTTGTTTCTCTATTTCTTATTTTCTCTTTATTCCTGTTTGTTTTGTATATTTTACTACACTGAATATTTAACCTGAAAGAGCACTTTCAAGAGGGACGTTGAGGGAACAAGAAACGAGTGAAAGTTCTAGAAATGTATCGTAGGGGTTCTCCAGATACCCTCAACACTAGTATCTCTAAGGTTTTTGATGCCTGGGATAAATCGTTGTACTGTATGCAGGGGAAAGAAACCTGGAATTACCCCCCACCCCGCAAAAAAAGTTTCTTGTGCTGGGAGCAGACAGGGCTACGACCTTTGATTTTTGGGTGATAAGTGTCCCACTTTACAGAAAACAGGTCTTGATTGGAAAGATTATTAGCACATCAGAAGGAGCAGACCGATAACGCAAACCCAGGCAGATGGTCTATGTTTCCATTTCAAGAAGATTCATTTTTTCCAAGCGGCAGTGCATTACTCGATGCAGGTGGGTGGGTTCTGTCTCTCTTTTTCCCCCTCCCTGCATTAGTGGCTCCCTTAACTTGAACAGCAAACACTGTATTGCTGCAATAGCCAGAAGGCCATCTTTCTGGGGAGCAGAGTCACCCTATCAGGCTGCTGGAAAGGGAGGGGAAAGGCAGCAGATTCCAGATAACTTTAATGGTAACAAATTGTTAGTTGTTAAAGACATCCATATAGCATGCTATCACATCACACCCTATGAAAATGGTAATGACACCAAGTTCAGCTCAACTCCCGATAAGGACACAGACAGCTGAATAGTCTTCTTGGCAATAAGATGGAGGTCATGTGTGGCTCTCTTTTCACAGAGGTGTTTTTTTTTTTACTTCCCAGTCAATTGGGGATGTTATATACAAATCTCAATTTTCAGATTTATGCAGCCCAAACGGTCCTAACTGCGCATAAGAAGGAAATAATACAACACTTGAGGGAGTTCGAAGGTAGCCCTGAGATTTTGTATTTTTCCGCTGAGTTTTTGAACGGGCAGGGGAAGAGTATGCCTTGACTATGCTAAGCCTACTTTAGACTTTACCCAAGATTTTTCCTGGGTTTCCCATCTCAGAAGAGCAGGAAATGACGTTGCTGATCTTTAGTAAGTGGTGGTGGGAGGGGTAGAGGAGCTGCCAGAAAGAGTTTGGGGCACACGTAGCCTTGGGACCCGATGTTAACCACCCCTGGTTTAAGGAACTACAGGTAGTCCTCACTTAATGATCAGAATTGGTACCAGCAACTCCGTTGCTAAGCAATGTGGTTGTTAAGCAAGATATCACGTGATTGTGATGGACTTATGACATCACTTCCATTTGGTCATTAAGTGAGTCACCTGCAGTCATTAAGTGAGCCATCACGTGGCCAGGACTTGAGATTTTACTGCCAGCTTCTCCATTGACTCTACTTGTCGGAAGGCAGTTGTGAAGCACCCAAATGGTGATCACATGACTGTGGGACGCTGCAACAGTCATAAGTGCATGGACTGGTCGTAAAGTTACTTTTTCACCGCTGTCATAACTTCAAATGATCGCTAAACAGGGCAGTCGCTAAATGAGGACTACCAGTATAAAAAAAGGTTCAGCGGGAAAGGTTTGCAATTCCAAAGATACTCGGTGAAGACTGAGCACGCTCACTGAGCCTAGAACTCCCAACTTCTTGCAGTCAGGAGGAAATGAAAAACCAGTTGGAAGGTTAAGCCAAGTTGTTTTATGCTTCACGCTGCAATTTTTTGTTGCGGTGCCCAAATGGTGACACTTCTTTTTCCTATCACCTTCGTAGTGGCTGCTGTTCTTCTTAGCTCATGGAAAGGGCACCAG